>NW_026991714.1:101432046-102632046 GCF_029215605.1 Mirounga angustirostris | reverse complement strand
AAACATGTTCATTGATGATCATGTTAAGAAGTCACAAACACATAGTGTGTGAATACTTTTATATGAAATGTCTAGAATAGGCAACTCTATGAAGACAGATTAGTGGCAGCATATGGATGAGGGGGATGAGGGTATTGAGGTAATGGCTTAAGGGCATGGGTTTTATTTTGGAGGTGATGTAAATGTTCTAAATTTGGGTGGTGGTATAGTTCTGTGAATATATTAAAAACCATTGAATTGTACACTTTACATGAGTGGATTATATCTTCATAAAGCATAATTTTTTTTTTAATCTAGAGAATGTAGGGGTGCCTGGGTGGCTCAGTTGGTTAAGTGTCCAAGTCTTGACTTTGGCTCAGGTTGTGATCTCAGGGTTGTGGGATTGAGCCCCACATCCGGCTCCGTACTGGGCAGAGTCTGCTTGAGATTCTCTCTCCCTTCTCCTGCCCCCGCCCCCCCCCCCCCAGCCTCGGGGAGGGGAATCTTAGAGAATGTAAAAACAGAATATTTGCCAAGTGCTTAATGCAATGCCTAGCACATAGTTCGTACTTAATAAATGGTACCCTTGTTAAATCCATACCATTTTAATTTTATACAGCAACATAAACATTGAGCTAGCAATACTGCGTAAGTATTGATTTGATGATGGAAAAACCAGTTGGATATGTCATGGTTCAGACAAGATAATGTAGGTGCCAGCTAAGATGATAGGAGGCATGGAAAGGAAGGGGTAATTTCTAACAAGTAAATAGTGACATTTTATAGATAAATCATGAAAGTAAAATCTATAGGGGTTGGTTACTGATTGTGATGGGTGAAGGGTGATAGATCTATCAGAATCAAATCAGGAGACGACAGAAGCCACACGGTAACAAGTGACACAAGTTTTCAACTTAGTAGACTGGTGGTGGGTACATAAAAGTCTAAATGCCTATCTTTATGCTAACTGCTGAGAAATCTAAGATGGCTTCTGCCCTTAAAGTGTTTAGAATTTAATAGAAGACTGACATAAGCAAGGTTAATATATTTCTTAACGTAGTAAATGAAAAAAAAATGCATTTTAAAAACCGTATTGAAAATCCTTTAGGATGATACTAAATTGGATGCTGATATGCTCATCTCAGCAGGTCTATCAGAGCCATTTTTTCCTCCAGTATTGGATATAAATCTCTGCTTATTTGGTCACCAGATCAACTGTTGGCTTGGGTTTTGCAGGCCATTCATCTGGGGGAATAATTTTTCTAGAGAATAAATTGGGCTATGTCATTCCCTTGATTCAACTTCTCCAATAGCTTCCCACTGGAACCAGAATAAAATCCGAATTCCTGGCCCACCCTCATGAGGAAGCTTTTGAGTAGAAAGCATGTAGAGTAATAAATAGATAGTTCTCAAACTTAAGTGTTAAGTTAGAACCACCTGGAGGGCTTGTTAAACAAATTGCTGCGCTCCACCCCAGAGTTTGAGTCAGTAGATTTAAGGTGGAGCCCCAAATTTGCATTTCTAACAAGTTTCCAGGTGATATTGCTGCTACTTGTGTGGGGACCACACTTTGAGACCACTGTAAAAGGTTAACTGACTGGTTTTGCTCTGAAATAAACTTTCTTAATGAGTTTAAGATACTGGTCTGAGACCCTCAAATTACCTCAGATGTTTAATAGTGTTTGTGTTTAAGGCTCTAGTGTGAGGGGGACCTAGAATCACCCAACAGCCCGTCTGGAGTGGTTTTGATTATAATGTATCTCGAGTTCTGGCTATCTAGGATCCCGATAAGTATTAATTCTTTTCATAGGGATCTAACAAAAGACACGGTCTTTATCTCAGGGAGGACGGTATATCAGAGGCGGAGAGGCTGTACCTGGCCTTCCAGGTGCGCGGCCCTTCTCATTTGCCCTTCACGGAAAGGGCTCCGGGATTTCTTAAAAGCGCTGTGACTTGAGAGAGCCCCAACGTGACTGGAGATGGTCCTTGGGACCGAGAAATGTGATAAAACCGGCTGGTCCACCCGAAGGGAGCGTCTCTTCCCGCAGGTGGAGCAGCGCGGTGCGGACTAAGCGAAAGCACCAGCGGGGCCGAGCGCGGCCCCGCCCCCTCCAGCTGCAGGGGCGTTCCCAGCTGCCGCAGCGGTCCTAACGGGCTCGGGCGGTGCCCCCGGCGCTCCGCCTCCCCGGGCCCTCCCCCGGCTCCATCTTGCTGGCGACCAGGCTTGGGCTGTGACGCTGCTCGCCGGGGTCAGGTGAGGCGCCCCCTACCCTTTCTGCCCCCCTTCCCTGTGTCACCTCGCACATGCCCGCTCTGAGGTGCGCCGTCCGGGAGATGGCGGGGCGCCGTGTGTGTCCCCGCGGTAGGGGTTCGGTGGAGGTGCCTGTGGGCCTCGGGGCGGCGGGCGTCTCTGCGTGTGTGTCTCAGGACCCTGGCTCCCCGCCAGGGGCTTTCGGGCGGAGGCGCATTGCATTGGGGTAGGATAGGCGAGGCGGCCGGCCTCTGTGCCACTCCGCTGTCTGGAGATCAGAGGGACGGTGATAGCCCGCGCGCCCGCAGGTGGACCGCAGGTGGACCGCAGGTGGACCACAGGTGGAGGGACTGAGGCCAGAGGAGGGCCCTGCCGAAGTGACCTCAAGGAAAGCTGAGTAGGGAAACCAACAAGGAGCAACGAAAGCTGGCTGGCTGGTGATTAGATTTTCCGGTGACACAGCAAATTTTGGGGAATTTGTCCTGTGCTTCACTAAGCCTGGGACAGAATGCCTAAGCCTAAAATTGTACATTGCCTCAAGTTTATAGTTCTTGGAAACTATTCTGGGAAATAACATTCCAGATTTGATTACTATTCCTTCAACAGATGTGTGCTGATATCAGGCCCTCCGTCCTGAGCAAACACTTCCTATACAGCGAAAGGTGGCTGATGTCTACCATAAAAGTGACAGAAACTGCCTTTAAACTCGCTAGTATCTTCTGATAGGGAGCTGATCTGATAATCTGTCCTATTTAGAGCGTAATGAATTACTTCTCAGGCAGGGAAGGAGTTTCAAGCACTAGATGGCAGGTAGAAGAGAGAATGTTGGCTACTCCAAATTTAAGCTGCTTTTCAGTCCTCACTGGTGATGGCTGCCTTCCCTGTCCCAGAAGTCATGTCTGGCCCTTACTCTAGTTCTTTATCCAAGGGCCCTTGCCAACTGATTTAAATTGTCCTTCCCCACCAAGAGGCAGGTTTTGGAAAATTGTAGTCGCTCCTGTTGGCCATCTTCATTTGCCCTTCCTGTTTCGTATTTGTTTCATAAATCTTGTGTTCCTGGGCTTCCTGCCATCTTGAGACTTCTGTAGTGAGGCCCAACCCTTTTAGTAGCTGACTCACTGGGTGGAGATGGTTTGGAGGACCAAGAATGATTTCTACTCTTACAAAAGTAGTTGGTGATGGAGAATGTTAAAAAGGAAATAAAAGCTCTTGTTTACCAATATAGTCTTATTATTCCTTGGGGAAAATGAGTAATTTGTTGAGTCACCCTGGGATTTTAGTTTTTTGCAAAAGCTTTTTAAATCTACCTTTTGAATAGATGATACATGCACAACTCCAAAAGGGCTAAAAGTACATTGAAAATTAAGTTTCCTTCCCATTATGTCTCAGCTGGCCTCGTTTTTTGAGAATACTTTCAGGGATATACATACAAGCAAATAAATGTATTTTCTATACTTAGAGTTGGCAGTTTATGCAGTTTTCACCTTGCCTTTTTTTTTTTTTTAAAGATTTATTTATTTATTTATTTATTTGAGAGAGAGAGAATGAGAGACAGAGAGCATGAGAGGGAAGAGGGTCAGAGGGAGAAGCAGACTCCCTGCCGAGCAGGGAGCCCGATGCGGGACTCGATCCCGGGACTCCAGGATCATGACCTGAGCCGAAGGCAGTCGCTTAACCAACTGAGCCACCCAGGCGCCCTTCACCTTGCCTTTTTTTCCCACTTAATATGATTTAGAGATGGTTTCATAGGAGTTAAAAAAAATATTCATAGACCAGCAACATCAGCGTCACCTGGAAGCCTAGTTAGAACTGCAGAATCTCATGCCCCATCTCAGAACTACTGAAGCAGAGTTTGCATTTTTAACGAGATTCAAGTAATTCACATCCATGTTAAAGTTGAAGTACTGTTTTATCTAGTACCTTGTTCAAAGAAGGGAGAGAGGAGATTTGAGCTTGGTAAGTCCGGGAAGGTGAGTGAGCCCAGGCATGAGGGCCAAGTCAGTTAATAACAGTGGCTGAAACAAGGGCATGTTGGGAATGGTTCAAGTGGTAGAGATTGCACATTGGAGTGTAGGTATTGTGAGGAAAGAAAGTGAATAGATAAATTGGAGCCAGTACTAAGGAGACCTGAATGTCAGGCCTATGAATTTTCAGTTGATACTCCGGCAGCAGTCTTTGAGGAGTTTTGAACTGAAGAGTGATATGCTGAAAGAGAAAACTATAAGTGCAGGAAAATTATAAGTGTGAGAGTATATGCAAGGACATAAATGGGAAAGTAATTTTAGTAAAACAGGCATCAAGTGATGAAAACCTGGTCTAAGGATATGGCCATGAGAATAGAAATTACAGGAAGAGTAGGAGAGGCATTTCAAAGGAAAAAGAAAAACATTGGGTTATTTACTGTACTTAGTCGTAGGTAATTTAAATAGTGGTACTAGTAACAGATACGGTATTTTTTTTTCCCCCAAGTTTTTGTTCAAATCCCAACCAGTCAACATACATTACAATATTAGTTTCAGGTGTAGAATTTAGTGATTCATCACAACACCCTGTGCTCAACACAAGTGCCATCCTCAATACCCATCACCTGTTTAACACCCCGCCCCCTCCAGTGACCATCACTTTGTTCTCTATAGTTGAGAGTCTGTTTCTTGGTTAGATATGGGATATTAAGAGTGATCTGGTGGGGGAAAGATGAGTATTTAATTCCGCCCAATACTGAAGGCCTCCTAGCTGGCTTCTCTTAATATACTCCTCATTCTGTTTTGATGATTGTCCATCTTACAATTATATTCCACCTTTTGCCTTGCACATGATAGTGTTCAACTTCTCTGCCAATGTATCCATCACCTTTTTTTTTTTAAAGATTTTATTTGTTTATTTGACAGAGACACAGCGAGAGAGGGAACACAAGCATGGGGAGTGGGAGAGGGAGAAGCAGGCTCTCCACGGAGCAGGGAGCCCGATGCAGGGCTGGATCACAGGACCCTGGGATCATGACCTGAGCCGAAGAGCCACCCAGGCGCCCCTATCCATCACCTTTTAAAACAGTTTAAACCTTTGATAATACAGTCTTAGTACAGTGTTTTATGGTACATGCTAAATAAATGATTATTTGACTTTAGATAGATATATTTGCCAGGTATATTTTATCTGATCACCAATAGTTTTTTAGATATGGTCAGGCTAGGAAGGGTATTGTTCTGAATGTTTTTTCCCTCTGTTTATTTGCATTTGTTTTAGGTTAGTAGTGTTTTCTTCAAATGCGAAAGGCATTTACACACATACATATGTATGTATATATTTGTGGCTTTTTGGTTCACATTGTCTGCATTTGTTTTACATGAGCTGTCTTATTTAATTTAAATTCAATTAACATATAGTATATTAGTAGTTTCAGAGGTAGAGTTCAGTGATTCATCTGTCTTATATAACACCCAGTGTTCATGACATCCCGTGCCCTCCTTAATGTCCATCACCCAGTTACCCCCCTCCCCCCCCAGCAACCCTTAGTTTGTTTCCTATGCTTAAGAGTCTCTTATGGTTTGTATGAGCTGTCTTTAAAAAAAACAAAAAAAAACCCCTTTATTATGGAAAAATTTAAACATGTAAGAGTGGACAGAAGAGTGTATTGAGTACCCACATACTTGTCACCCAGCATAAATAATCAACTCATGATTATCTTGTTTCATCTGTACTCCTGCCCAACCCTTTCATATTATTTTGAAGTGATTCCGGACATTATAACATTTTATATATATTAGTGTGTATCTCTAAAAGATCAGATGCTTCACAAAAATCATAATACCAATATGACACCTAAAGATGTAGTAATTTTTTTTAAGATTTTATTTATTTATTTGACAGAGAGAGAGACACAGCGAGAGAGGGAACACAAGCAGGGGGAGTGGGAGAGGGAGAAGCAGGCTTCCCACCGAGCAGGGAGCCCGGTGCGGGGCTGGATCCCAGGACCCTGGGATCATGACCTGAGCCGAAGGCAGGCGATAACGACTGAGCCACCTAGGCGCCCCAAGATGTAGTAATTTCTTAACATCATCAGATATTCCGGTTACTGTTTGCATTTCCAAATAGAAATGAGCTCCTTTTGAAGAAAATAACTTTGAATTGATTGTTCTTTTTTTTTAGAGATGGAGAGAAAGAATCTTAAACAGGCTCCACACCCAATGCAGAGCCCAATGCAGGGCTCTGTCTCACAACCCTGAGATCATGACCCGAGCTGAAATCAAGAGTCAGACATTTAACCAACTGAGCCACCCAGGCACCCCTCAATATAGACTGTACTTCAGGAAAACCATATAGTTGATAAAAGATTTCTCAGATTCCAGATAATAAATGAAGAAAAAATGATAGAATTAGATCTAGGCATTGATTATCAGCCACGTAAAAGAGAGACGGTTGATCATTAATGTGTTTCCTGATAGAAACAAACAATATTTTTTGAGTATTTATGCTAAAATAGTAATAGGATCAAGCTTCTAGATCTGACTACAAATCTATAGTAAATAACTATAAAAGATTATCATGGAGATTCTATTGGCAAAATCCAGATAGAGGGAGATTTCAGGACAAACTGGTTCCTTCAACAAGTAAGCTGCATGGAAAAAATAGGAGAGGTGAGGCTTTTTAAAAGAGATTTAAGAGACATGCCAACTGACTAGACTATATGGACCTTATTTGTATACTGATTTGAACAACCAAACTGTAAAAATTATTTTGAGACATCTGGGTAAATTTAAACACTGACTGGATATTTGATATTAGGAAATTAAATTTTTAAGGTACAGTATTGGTAAATATGGCTTAAAAGAGTCCTCTTTTTACAGATGGTGTATTAACATTTATGAGTAAAGGGATATGATGTCTGGGGATTTGCTTTATTTTTTTTTTTAAAGATTTTATTTATTTATTTGAGAGAGATTGAGAGAACCAGTGGGAGGAGGGGCAGAGGGAGAAGCAGACTCCCCACAGAGCAGGGAGCCTGATGTGGGACTCGATCCCAGGACCCTGGGATCATGACCCAAGCAGAAGGCAGATGCTTAACTGACTGGGGATTTGCTTTAAAATGATCTAGGGAAGGGGCGCCTGGGTGGCTCAGTTGGTTAAGTGGCTGACTTTGGCTCAGGTCATGATCTCAGAGTCCTGGGATCAAGACCCACGTTGGGCTCTGAGCTCAGTGGGAAGTCCGCTTGTCCCTCTACCTCTACCACCCTCGCCCCCGCACCCGCTCATGCTCTCTCTCAAATAAATAAAATCTTTAAAAAAAAAAAAAATCTAGGGAAGGGTAAAAATGAAACAGAATTAACTATGACTTGATAGTTGTTGGAACTGAACATGAAGGTTATGTGAACATTCATTATATCAGGATGAACCACAAGAAATTTGTATGTTAAAACATTTGAATTTCAGTAATGCCATGCAGGTCAATCTAACACTGTTCTAAAATCTTTGAATTTTCCCTAATAAAAAAACAAGTATAAAATAAAAAACGAGGGGCGCCTGGGTGGCTCAGTTGTTGAGCGTCTGCCTTCGGCTCAGGTCATGATCCCGGGGTCCTGGAATCGAGCCCCGTGTCGGGCTCCCTGCTCAGCGGGAAGCCTGCTTCTCCCACTCCCCCTGCTTGTGTTCCCTCTCTTGCTGTGTCTCTCTCTGTCAAATAAATAAATAAAATCTTTAAAAAAAGAACAATAAAAATACTTAAAAGACCATAGAAATTTGGACACTGACACATTGAGGATATTATGGTTTTATTTTAAAAACAGTCCAGTCCTGTTAATTAAAGTTATGTTTGTAGGTATATATACTGAAGTATATATAGGTTAAAATGGTAGAATGTCTGGAATTTGCTTTGGAATAATCCAATGGAGTGGTAGGGAATGAATGAGAGTACTGAGGAAAAAAAAAAAAAATTGGCCATGAATTAGTAATTACCGCAGCGGAGTGTTGAGTCTATGGGGTTTCTTATACTATTAACTTTTTTTTTTAAAGATTTATTTATTTATTTATTGAGAGAGATAGTGATAGAGAGCATGAGAGGGGGAGAGTCAGAGGGAGAAGCAGACTTCCCGCTGAGCAGGGAGCCCGATGCGGGACTCGATCCCGGGACTCCAGGATCATGACCTGAGCCGAAGGCAGTCGCTTAACCAACTGAGCCACCCAGGCGCCCCTATACTATTAACTTTTGATTAAGTTTGAAACTTAAAAGTTTATAAAAAGGTGTGTGTGACTACAGAATGTTAAATCTTAACCATTGTTTCCCATAATGTTACATCACCAAATAAGGGGATATCTGTGGCACCTGAAAAGCCTTTGTTTTAATATTTACATGTTCATTTTAATGTTACCTTCTCAAGAAACATAAGTTTTCCATTTATGGAAGTGATATAAAGTAGACCTAAAATAAATTTTTTTAAAGTATTTTACCTTTTTTTTTTTTTAAGATTTTGTTTATTTGACACAGAGACACAGTGAGAGAGGGAACACAAGCAGGGGGAGTGGAATAGGGAGAAGCAGGCTTCCCGTGGAGCAGGGAGCCCGATGTGGGACTCGACCCCAGGACCCTGGGATCATGACCTGAGCTGAAGGCAGACAATGACTGAGCCACCCAGAGCCCCTAGACATAAATTTACATGAAAAATTAATTGGCTTAAAAGATACTCCGTAAATATTCCATAAATAATAGTACTGGTAGTATTCAGATATGACAAATTATATGGTATGAAGAGAATGAAGTTGGAACATTTACTATGCTATACTGACTCCTTGGTGTGAATGGTGAAATGAAGCATTTTATAAACTTTGCTTATACCTCTAATATCCACCTGTTGAATGCCTGACAGATTCTTCATTTTGAAAGATATATTTTGTGTAAAACCCTATGATAATATATATGTTCAAAGGACTTAACCCTTATAAAAAATTACAGAGGACTTTTTTTACTGTTACAGAATGTCATACCCAGGCTATCCCCCAACAGGCTACCCACCTTTCCCTGGATATCCTGTAAGTATTGGCACTTATAAAATAGCTTATGTACTTGGAACAGGCATCGTATAGGACTAGCCCATGGCAGATCTTACAGGTATGCTAGGGTAGGGGTCATAAACTCAATTGCCCAGAGGTACTGAGTAGAATAAGTGTGTTAAGGCAGGTATTATGGAGGAATGAGAGGGCACTTGCCTCACTTTCGGAAAACCGGAAGCTACTCAGCTGTAGCCCAATATAGCCATGCTGGGAGGCAGACTCAGTGTTGCTAATACTCCATTTCTTCAAGAAAAGCCAGAAATGTGGAATTGATATGAAATTGCCCCATTTTTTTAAATTGGGAAATTCATTTTTTTTAAAGATTTTATTTATTTGACAGAGCACAAGCAGGGGGAGCAGGAGAGGGAGAAAGGAGAAGCAGACTCCCCGCTGAGCAGGGAGCCCGACACGGGGCTCAATCCCAGGACCCTGGGATCATGACCTGAGCCAAAGGCAGACACTTAACCAACTGAGCCCCCAGGCGCCCCGGGAAATTAATTTTTTTAAATGTTAATGTTGTATGAGCCAATAGAACATGTATGTAAGCTAAGTTCATCCCATGAGTCACTGGTTTTTAACCTTTGTGTTAGAAGATTTAAAATAATTAGAAGGGCTTGACTCAGAGATAACAAATTGCAGTGGATTAAAGGTCCCTGGATTTGTAGTTCTGAGACTGAGTATTTGAGGTTCATTTTATAAATGTGCTACTAAGTTCTGCCTTGTTGATGTCTGGACTATGAGGACTAAACTCATAGCGGGAACATTTAAGTGAGAATTATGCATTTCAATTTTATACTCATAAGTGTGTAAGGCTTCCTTCTAACTCTGGGAGAATACAAAGAGGCCTATGCAGGTTAATGATAATATGTGTATCCTTATGTAAGATGAATATATAGCTCTCCTGAATTTATCATAGGAGTGATGAGAATTATGAATATGTTCCCAGGCCCCTAGGTACTGAACTGGACTCTGGCTACCATTTCGTCAGTGTGGGCTAATTTCTGAAACAGACAACCCCAACATCTAAGTGACTTTACAGAATGAAAACTCACTTCTTGCTTGCTTTACTTCCTAGAAGTCAGTGGCGGGAAGGTGGGAGGGTGGGAGGAATCAAGGAGGCTTTATTCCATGTAGTCTTTCAGGTTTCCAGGCTCCTTCGACATAGTGGGTCTACCATCCTATAGGGCCTTAGAGTCTTCCACTGGATTCTCTGCTTCCATTTGGCAGATGAAGGAAAAGAGAATGAGAGAGTATAGAGGACTGTGAAGGGGGTTTGTAGGGGCCAGGCTGGAAGTGGTGTACTTCACTTCTGTGTCTCTTCATTCACCAGTACTCATATTGTCCTACTTAACTGCAGGGGGTTCTGGAAAAGGTAGTCTAGCTTTATGGCCAGAGGAGAAGGTTTAGTGAACATGTGACAATCTCTGCCACTCTTAGACATTGTCTAGTCGGCTCCAAAATGTCACACCATGTATGACTCAGGTGACTCTTTTCTTTTTTTTCCTATTACGCAACAGGTTCTGGTATGTTGCAAGAGAGCTGTGAATTCTTCTCTTTAGGGTAGAGAGCTATATCTTTCTCATATTTCCAGGTGCTATAAAAATGAAGGAACTAATGAGCTTTGTTAGTTTTTCCTGAAGGCTTGAGGTTTGTAAAGAGTCTAGTTCTTACTCCCAAATAGAGAAACAGACCCCTCTTGCCTGACACAGGTAGAATTAAATTTAACTGAGTTCTGACAAGCAGGTGTCCTGACAAACTAGTATACTGGTAAACTAGTATAAGATACCAAGACTTTTAATGGGATTTTTAATATGTAAAAGAAAATCTAGACCTTGACAGTTATCTGTTTGTTTTTTTAGGTGGGTCATATTTCTATGTGATCACATTCATTTGAAAAATTTTCTCATTTTTCAGCCTGCAGGTCAGGAGTCATCTTTTCCCCCTCCTGGTCAGTATCCTTATCCTAGTGGCTTTCCTCCAGTGGGAGGAGGTGCCTACCCACCAGCCCCAAGTAGCAGCTACCCAGGAGCTGGAGGCTACCCTGCCCCTGGAGGTTATCCAGCCCCTGGAGGCTATCCTGGTGCCCCACCACCAGGGGGAGCTCCAGCCTATCCAGGAGGTGAGTAATGGGTTGTGGCATTAGTGAGGATTTGGAATTGCTGTACCACTTTTTCCTTTTTTTATCCTCTTCATCCTTGCTTGTTTTGTATGAGGTCAGAGATGCTCTTAGCCTACTCTCTACCAAAGACAGTAAGAACCTGGCTGGCAAGATTGAGGGATAAAGGTTCTTAGGGAGCATGAAAGCAGGGAACATTCTTTAAAATTCTGTTGTGAAAAAGAATAAATCTCATGGTAATAAAGGACCAATATATAACAGTTGGCTTGGTTATTTATTTATTTATTTAAAGATTTTATTTATTTATATGACAGAGAGAGAGAGCGAGAACAGGAACACAAGCAGGGGGAGTGGGAGAGGGAGAAGCAGGCTTCCCGCCGAGCAGGGAGCCCGATGCGGGACTCGATCCCAGAACTCAAGGATCATGACCTGAGCCGAAGGCAGACGCTTAACGACTGAGCCACCCAGGCACCCCTAAAAAGATTTTATTTGTCTCAGAGAGAGAGTGAGCGCAAGAGAGCACAAGCATGGGGAGTGGCAGGCAGAGGGAGAAGCAGACTCCCCTCTTGAGCAAGGAGCCTGATGTGGGGCTCGATCCCAGGACCCTGGCATCATGACCTGAGCTGAAGGCAGATGCTTAATTGACTGAGCCACCCAGGTATCACACTGGTTATTTGTAATCGATTGTGATCCTTAAAAAAGACAGCTTTGTTCAAAGGTAAAAAAGTTTAGCACTTCTGATATTATAAGTTAGTTGGGCAGGTGAATGAAGTAAAAATGTTGTAATGGAGAAGGAATTGGTAAGTTGAATTTAGACCAAAAGAGACTGCTGTTATAGATTAATAGCCTATTTTTTCCCCCACTGTTCTTAGTAGATATTTTCCTGAAGTTTACTCTCCAGTCATAAGAACTGTCATTATATTCTTTTTTCTGGTTCCTCCAGGTCAAGGGTTTGGAACCCCACCAGGGGGAGCAGGCTTGCCTGGCTATCCACAGCCGCCCTCCCAGTCTTACGGTGTTGGCCCAGCACAGGTCCCGCTGCCTGGTAGGTACCAACTATCCAGAGAAAAACAATAGTGTGCTATTTTAAAAATCTCAATTGCCATTGAGAGAACTTAGTTTACATTTGGGATAGCCTTCAGTAAACTTAGTACTTCCATGAATAATTTTAAATACATGGTTTCATGAAATGGATTAATCTGATGGAAAAGTTTAATCAGTAGGATGGAAATAAGGACCCACTTTTCCAGTTACAAAAAAAATCTGTTCCAGAGCCAAAAAACCTTTAGGAGCTTCTCTGCTCACTCCTGTACCACTCCTAAACCTTCAGAACTATGTCCTGACATTCTTTCCAGATGGAATCAGAATTTAGTTTGGTTTGAGTGTTTAAAGAAAAAAAAGGTATTATTTGTTACATTGTGTAGAACATGAATTATTGTAAAAGGTTCTTATGACCAAAGTTGGTTTTAGATTCAGTGAATTATAATGCTAAAAATTTATCCTAGTGAATAACATAGTGTGAATGTTCTCATATGTTTCCATATTCATAATAGTCAATGCTGTTTTGAAAAATTAAATCCTATAAGACCTGTTTACTGTATTTTTTTAAATGTTTAGGTGGCTTTCCTGGAGGACAGATGCCTTCTCAGTATCCTGGAGGACAAGCTCCTTACCCAAGTCAGGTATTTCTGCTCCTATTTTTATATTTCATCCTAATCAGATAATGCCAAAGAAGGGCACCACTCCTTTGCTGACATTAGAGATTTCCATGAAGCAGAGGAGATGGTTTATTACAGTCACTGAAGATTCTAATCTTTGCTTCTGGTAGACACAATGCTCTCTTTGGTCCATTTGCTTGTAAGTGTGTCCTGATGATTTAATAAGACAAGGATAGGTTCCTTCTCACAGGTGATGATACTCGTAACTTTTTCATAGAGATTCACTTGGGTTCTTGGCATTGGTTTCTTTTTCTTTTTCCTTCGCTGGCAGTTACAACTATGAACTTGGGTGACTGAATAATTGGTATTTCTGGCAGTGTTTGAGAAAGTGTGGATTTGTTTTTTCTTTTTACCTTTATAACGTTCTACTCTTTTTTCAGATCAATACAGAATCCTTTCCTTCTTATCCTGTTTTCTCTCCTGTTTCTTTGGATTATAACAGTGAAGTGAGTAAGGTTTTCTAATGTTCACTAATTACTGGGTCCCTATATGTGCCTTTATTACTTTCTGATTTCTCGTGTATTTTTCTCTCACAACTTCCTTGAGGGCTCAACTATATCTGTTTTATCTTTATGTCCCTGTAGTGCTTGACAAGGCTTTAACTGTGGTAGCCAATTAATGTTTGTTGAATTGATTTCTCAGTAGCCCTGGAAGGTCTCCCATATATCAAATCTTTGCCCCATCTCTGTATAGCCCTTTATTTTAATATTGTTTTATTTTTAATTGCCTTATTAATTCTTTTATATCCTATGGAAGTTACCAGGAACACAAGCAGTATACTTTTATGCTTATCTTTATCTTGATTTTTCTTATTTATTTCCATACTGTTTATTCATAAAGATCTATTATTTTCAAGCTTTTTTTTAAAGCTGGGGTGGGATAGGGATTACAGTGTTGGAAGAGAAACACTTCAGCTATTTTCTGGCTTACTTTCTTGATTTAAGGAATTTGATCTCCAGAGAGATTAAGAAACTTGTTCAGGGCCACACAGCTAGTGAAAGACAAAGTTAAGACTAGATCTAGCTCTTCTGACTCGCAGACCAGTAGTCTTCCTGTTACACAGTGCTGCTTTGCTGATACTCTAAATGGTATTCCTTCAAAGCACATAGAGAACTGCTTTTGATCCTTTTTTTTATTATTGATTGTTGATGATATTGTAAATCTGTAACTATTTTAATGAGAATTTTTATTTTATTTTAGCTTAAGCATGCACATAGCTTTAGAAACATTTTATGACTGATTATAAAAGATTTTCAAACATAAAACACTAAAAATGAAACACATATACACATGTAACTCATGTGTAACAATTACTACCTTAAGATAGAACTAAAACCAGTAGGTGGAAGTTTACAGAGTGATAGATTTTGGAAGATATTTTACATGGAGGTGGAGTAGGCTACCTTGTGAGGAGAGAACTCCCTGTCACTGAAAGTCCTCTGGTAGATGTGCGTGTGTGTGTGTTAAGGGAAATGAAAATTTGTGTCTTGGTTGGGCATTTGGGCCAGGTGACCTTTCCTGATTGACCCAATTTTGTTTTTCAGCAGGAAGGTTGGCATCAAATGAGTGTCAAAGGGGGGAACTTTTGGTGGCAGATACTGTGCTGAGAAATTTTCCCTAGTTTGAGTTTTGACATCTAGAACATAGACCCTGATTTCCTTTAATTTAGTATAATGGCTGGAGGATAGTACTTTTGATGAAGATTCACTTCAAATGTAGACTTTCTACATAGAATAAGACAAATCCATTTTTTCCTACAGATGAAAATTGGAGTAGTTTTTTTTTTAAGATTTTTTAAAGATTTATTTATCTGGGAGAGAGAGCGAGCGCGCACACACACACACACACACATGCACATGTATTAAGAGAGAGTCTTAAGCAGCCTCCCTGCTGAGCAGGGAGCCTGACCTGGCGCTTGATCTCATGACCCCAAGATCACGACTTGAGCCAAACCATAAGTTGGACACTTAACTGACAGCGCCACCCAGGCAACCCATTTATTTGAGAGTGAGCGTGCACGCTGGGAGGTAGGGGCAGAGGGAAAGGGAGAGAGAAATTCAAGTGGACTCCGTGCTCAAGCCCATGACCCTGAGATCACCACCTGAGCCGAAACCAAGTGTCAGATGCTTAACTGACTGTACCACCCAGGCATCCCAGTTTTTGTTTTTTAAGAAAGAAGAGTATAACAGAAAATGAGAATCATCAAATAGTACATGTTGGGGGTTAGTTTCTCTTACTGCCTAGTCCAGTCCAAAGGCTTTTTGCCCTAACTTAGGATTTTAGTGAAGGTGCTTACATCAAAGGAACCTTTCTTAGTTTCTTGATACCATAAGGCTCATGTAAAGGCTTATGTTGAAAAAAAAAATTTAGGGGCGCCTGGGTGGCTCAGTCGGGTAAGTGTCTGCCTTCGGCTCAGGTCATGATCCTGGGGTCCTAGGATCGAGTCCTGCTTCGGGCTCCTTGCTCAGCGGGGAGCCTGCTTCTCCCTCTCCCTCTGCCTGCCGCTCCCCCTGCTTGTGTTCTCTCTCTCTCTGTCAAATAAATAAAATATTAAAAAAGAAAAAAAAATTATACTTGAATATTTGCAGTTGAGAATTTTTTCTTAAAACCACTATACAAATATTTGTTAGTTCCCTGCTTATATTCCTGGCACTATATTCATAGTGCAGGATGGTTGTTAGAAAAAAATGTTGTGTGAGAATATAGGTAAGTGGGAGAAATTATTGACCCTAAGAATGTTTGCTAAAAAATGGTCTGTTCCCTTTCTCCCCATTAATTTACCCCTGCAGTTGCTGGCATATTGCTATATTCAGTGGGTATAACTTTAAATGCAGTTTCAGTTGCCTAAAAAGCAATTGAGTCATTTTATATTTTGCAGTCATGTTGAATGCATCTTTAAATGATATTTTAAAGATAATGGGTTAAATAAAATATATTACTAAAATTCAGTTTTAAAAAACTGTGGTGAAATACCATCTCACTTCATCCCATCTCTCTTAAGCCCTGATTTGAATAGTTTAAGAAAACTATTGAATTGTTTCCTAGCTGTGTATTTTCAAATTTTTTTAGATTTTGAAATCACTTCAGACTTAAAAATGTAATAAAAATTGTACATAGGGGGCACCTGGTATGGTTCAGTTGGTTAAGCATCTGCCTTCGGCTCAGGTCATAATCCCAGGGTCCCGGGATCAAGCCCTGCGTCGGGCTCCCTGCTCAGCGGGGAGTCTGCTTCTCCCTCTGTCCCTCCCCCTTGCTTGTGTGCTCTCTCTCTCAAATAAATCTTTTAAAAAAATTATATTGCTTGTTTGAAACCTCATTGGGCAGCTCAATGTCTACCTAACTAAAATCCTTATTATATTATTATCTTTAAATCAAACACTGCTGCTCATCTCACACTATCCAGGGATCAATTTCTTTCTTTCCTGCTGTTCTAAGAAGGAAATCAAGACATAGGAAGATTGTGACAAGTTTCACAAGCTTGACTTTTCTTATCTCCTGAAAGTTTGGTGTTTAGCTGTCTTTTGGCAGGGAGAGGATAGGTCTTTCTTGCCTGTTCCAGAATGAGCCTTCATAATAAAATGCTCATATTCTTTGTCCTAAAACAAACATGACCTCCTTAGCTAAGAGTGATGACTGGGGAAGTCTTAAGTTGTCTTGTCAGCAGAGAATCCTGACTTAAAATTTATATTTTTGGGGGCGCCTGGGTGGCTCAGTTGGTTAAGCGACTGCCTTCAGCTCAGGTCATGATCCTGGAGTCCGGGGATCGAGTCCCGCATCAGGCTCCCTGCTCAGCGGGGAGTCTGCTTCTCCCTTTGACCCTCACCCCCTCATGTGCTTTTCTCTCTCTCTCATTCTCTCTCTCAAATAAATAAAATCTTTTTTTTTAAAGATTTTATTTATTTATTTGACAGAGAGACACAGTGAGAGAGGAAATGCAAGCAGGGGGAGTGGGAGAGGGAGAAGCAGGCTTCCCGCCGAACAGGGAGCCCGATGCAGGGGCTCGATCCCAGGACACTGGGATCATGACCTGCGCCGAAGGCAGACGCTTAACGACTGAGCCACCCAGCGCCTCAAATAAATAAGATCTTAAAAAATAATAATAAATTTGTATTTCTTTTACTAAAGACGTTTAAAATATTTTCATGTTTGTTTCTTCCCCAGTTTTATTGAGATATAAGTAACATGTAACATCGTTTTAGTTTTGGGTGTACAACATGATGATTTGATGTATTTTTATTTTTATTTTATTTTTAAATTTTATTTATTTGAGAGTGCAAGGGAGAGAGAGTACAAGCAGGGTGAGAGGCAGAGGGAGAGGGAGAAGCAGACTCCCCACCGAGCAGGGAGCCTGACGCAGGGCTTGATCCCAGGACCCTGGGATCATGACCTGAGTTGAAGGCAGACGCTTAACTCTCTGAGCCACCCAGGGGCCCCTGATGTAATGTTATCTTATGAAATGATTAGCACAATCCCTGACTTGGATTTTATGCCTCTTTTTTCAGCCTGCTGCGATGACTCAGGGAGTTCAAGGAACAGTCCAGCCAGCTGCCAACTTCGATGCCATGAGAGACGCAGAAATTCTTCGGAAAGCAATGAAGGGTTTTGGTAAGGAAAACAGGTTTTTAATCTTATTGATAATTTCAAGTGACTGAATCTAAAGTAACAATAAGCTTTATTTTTTAAATCAAATTTATGTGTCCACCTGTGCACATAACTCAATTTAATCTGACACCAGGCACCTTGTAAGCATGTAAGAGATGTCCTCAGGGAATACCCAGTACAGAATTCACCCTAACTTAAACATGTATGGTTCTTCCAGGCACAGACGAGCAGGCAATTGTGGACGTTGTGGCCAGCCGTTCCAGTGATCAGAGGCAAAAAATTAAAGCAGCTTTTAAGACCATGTATGGCAAGGTATATATATTTTTTTCTTTCCTGGCCACAAACAGTGGCCTATAGGCTCCATGTTTATTTTAGGTTGTATACTATTGTTTTATTAGTGCTGGTGGTGAGAAGTAGAGACAGCTAGATTTCAGAGACCCCAGGAGTGGTGTGTTCACTATTTATTTCTCTCAAAAGCCTTTCTAATTCTGGAGTAGTCCTTGATCTCATAGTCCTACTCATACCTCATATGATGTCTGATATGTGATAGATACTCAGTAGAAAATAGATTATGGCCACAATAGCATAACTGATAATAGATAAATTTATTATATCAAATAGGTAGATAAATAGTGTAATAGAGAAATAGTATGGTTCACAGTCTCCTTTACAGTGGGGTTCAAGGACTTACTATACAGCCCCTACTTATTCTTGGTGTTTGGCATCCTCTTCCACTCCTCTTCCTCCCTCTAAATATATCCTATATTATGATGCATGTAACTTCTTGCCATTCACCGCAAATGTCATGGTCTTTCAGACCTTTATGTTTGGTATACATTGTTCTCTTGGCCTAGAACACCTTTTCCTCTTTTTTTCTTCATGGCAAACAGCTTCTTCAGGATTTAGCTTGAATCAGCTACTATGAAGTTTGATTTCTCAGAGCAGAATTTTGCTGCTGCTTTCACTGTGGTCCAGTCACATTTTGTAAAACCTCTGCCGTAACTGATCTCATTCCCTACTCCCTGCAGCAATGAGCTCCCCTCAGGCAAACCACGTCCAATTCATCTGGGCATTTTCAGCACCAAGTATAGGAATAATAACAAATAGCCACTTAATAAATATTTGCTGAGGGGCACCTGGGTGCCTCAGTCTGTTAAGCGTCTGCCTTCGGCTCAGGTCATGATCCCACAGTCCTGGGATCAAGCCCCGCATCGGACTCCCTGCTCAGCGAGAGCTTGCTTCTCCCTCTCCCTCTGTCTGCTGCTCTGCCTACTTGTGCTCTCTCTCTCTCTGTTTCTCTGTCAAATAAATAAATAAAATCTTAAAAAAACAAAACCAATGTTTGCTGAATGGATGATCAGTGACAAAATCGAGCAAGATTCAATGGGTAAAAAGCACTATTCCTTCTTAGATATAAAGGGGAAAGCTGGGTAGCATTGTTTTTCCATTTAGATGGGAATCCTAAAATTTCCTAACATGCTCTGGATCCAGTTTACTTTTCTCAGAATGGGAATAGAGGTTCCTTGGTTTGTCCGACTTCATCTATTCTACTCTGCCTTACTCTCTCTGCCTGGCCCAGATCTACTTCTTTAGTCTTAAAGCTGATGAAGCGACACAAACTCTAGATTTCCTTAGGGTTCAACATCAGATTCACTTCTCTAACGAAAGTATTTTCTGTATTATGAATCTCTTTAGTTAATATATAGCCTGTGCTATGCTGTCCTGAATTTTCTCCTATATCAGTTTAGAATTAAAACTAAATTCACAGCCTGTGTTTTTTTTGCTCCCAGCCCCCTTTTGTCTTGGCTTCCTACTAATTAATACAAATATCATTTGTTGTGGAGTTGTCCTTGATTCCACATTCTTCTTTATCAATCAGTCTGTGAGTACTCATTCAGTGCCTACTGTATGCCAGGCACTTTGTCCTAGCATCCAGTTACTGACAATATCTCCTTGATCTAATATGTAAAGGGTTCTTTTAAAATTTGTCTTCTATCTCAAATCCACCACTCAAATCCAAGCCTTTATTACTTCTTACCTAAGTGATCTGGTTGCAAAAATGTTCTTATCTAAAGTCTCTTTATCGTCACAGTCCATACGGCCTATGGTTGTCATTTCAGTGTCTTTTTCTTGCATAAAAGCTTCCAGTGGCTCCTCCCGGTATGCAGAATCAAATCCACATTCTTTAGTTTGGTGTTCAAGGTAATAACACAAGCGTATCGTTAAAACTGTGTCTCACTAATCTTTGAGAACATTCTCCTCTAACAAAGTTGGTTATCTTCTTCATTAAACAAGCTTTGCTCATTCTTGCCTCATACTGGTGATTCTCAACCTTAGCTGAGCATCATAATCTCCTTTCAAACTTAAAACACATGCAGAATCTCTGAGTATTTGTCCTCTACATCGTGTGTGTGTGCATAGCCAAGACTGGGAACCATGTTTTCTGTTTCTCATTTATGTTCCTCCTCCTCGCCTGAAATATCTTTCTCCTTCCTCTTTGCCTGCTAATGTTTATATACTCTTTAAGATCTGGACTAGAAGCTTTCTCGGAGTTCTCTAGCCCAGTTTAACTTCTTCTGTTTCAGCTTTTTCTGCTGGTTATCTATGTGCCGTTTACTCATCTGGTACTGGAGTGGAGGCTGCCTTATATTATCTCTTTTTAGATGTTTATCTTTCCGAATAAGAACACAGTGATGATGATTCCTACTTCTGCACAGAACAAGAACAGTTTCTTGTGTGAAACAAATATCTGTTTATCATTTTGTTAATCTTAATTCTTTATTTCATGTATCTATCTTTGTACCTGGTATAGTGAAACTATAGTAGGAATTTATTAAGTGTTTATTGGTAGAATGAGTAAAATACATCTGCTTGAGGGGTGCCTGGGTGGTTCAGTCAGTTAAGTGACTGACTCTTGACTTTGGCTCAAGTCATGGTCTCAGGGTCCTGGGATCGAGCCCTGTGTTAGGCGTCTTGCTCAGCAGGCAAGTCTGCTTGGGGATTCTTTCCTCTCCTTCTGCCACTCTCCCCACTCATGTGCATTCTCTTTCTCTTTCTCAAATAAATCTTTAATAAATAACTAAAATACATCTGCTTGAGATGTTGGCGAGGATGCAGAGAAAGGGGAACCTTCTTGTACTCTTGGTGGGAATGCAAACTGGTACAGCCACTCTGGAGAACAGTATGGAAGTTCCTCAGAAAGTTGAAAATAGAGCTACCCTATGACCCAGCAATTGCACTACTAGATATTTATCCAAAGGATACAAACATAGTGATTCCAGGGGCATGTGCCCCCCAGTGTTTATAGCAGCAATGTCCACAATAGCCAAAATATGGAAATACACCATGGAATATTACTTGGCCATCAAAAAGATTGATCGCAGCTTGCCATTTGCAGCGAAGTGGATGGAACTAGGCTGTATTATGCTAAGCGAAATCAGTCCGTCAGAGAAAGACAAATACCATATGATTTCATTCACATGTGGAATTTAAAAAACAACACAGATGAGCATAAGGGAAGGGAAGGAAAAATAAGATGAAATCAGAGAGGGAGACAAACCCTAAGAGACTTTCAACTATAGGAAACAAATTGAGGGTTGCTGAAAGGGGTGGGGCAGGGGGGGAGGGGGTAACTGGGTGATGGGCATTAAGAAGGGTACTTGATGTAATGAGCACTGGGTGTTAGAGGCAACTGATGAATCACTAAACTCTACCTCTGAAACTAATAATACACTATGTTAATTGATTTTAAATTAAAAAAATATATTTGCCTGAGTGTAACAAACTTTAAATGTATATTGTTTCTAGTATATACTATTTAAGTTTGAAATTTAGGTTTTCATAAAGCAACTCAATTCCATTTTTCCATATTTTTCTTAAAAAATTTAAGCAACAAAATTTGGAGAGCACACATACTTAGTTTGTATTTGTAATTAAACAGGATTTAATCAAAGACCTTAAATCAGAGTTAAGTGGAAATATGGAAGAACTGATCCTTGCCCTGTTCATGCCATCTACATATTATGATGCCTGGAGTTTACGGAATGCAATGAAGGTGCTGTATGTCATTTACTTTGTATATTTTATCCTATTTCAAATGTAAAACCCCACATGTTATAGCAGTTTTGAATTTACAGTGACAGCTAAATCAATACATAATATCATCTGAATATATAGGGCTTTTCAGGTCTGGAGGCCAAAGAAATATTTGATGGAATAGTAAGATTTAATTAACTTCCAGCGATTTTTGTTTTTCTTTTGTATAATTCTCCCTTTCTTCATTTCACATAGGGAGCAGGAACTCAGGAACGTGTATTGATTGAAATTTTGTGCACAAGAACAAATCAGGAAATCCGAGAAATTGTCAGATGTTATCAATCAGAATTTGGACGAGACCTTGAAAAGGACATTAGGTCAGATACATCAGGGCATTTTGAACGTTTACTTGTATCCATGTGCCAGGTGAGTACAGCATGAATATATGTTGATGGAGGGAACATTCTTCACTTTCTGTGACCAGTGAGCATTCTTTATTCCTTTTAGTATTTAGTCTACTTGGAATCTTGCCATCTTTAAGAGGGGTAACACAGAATCCTATGTACAAATTTCTTTTAGTCACAATTGAGATTGATTTCTTCAGATCTGGCTTTTGTAAGGGATTAGAAATTAACCTCTTTGAAGTTATATGGAATCAGAAATCAACTTGCAGCTCTATATTTTAGGCTAGGGATGAATCTTGTACTTTAAGCTTAGCATTGTACAGTCAGTTAAATTGGACCATCAACTGAAAATATGCAGGACTGCCATGGAAGTGCTAGAGGAGGTGAAAACTGAGGAGAGCCAGAAATGCAGAAACATTTCTCAGACTTGACAGTAATGTTGTGATTAGCACCTTCCTTATTCTGATTTCCCAGATGTGCTGGAGAAGTGACAAAAAATTCTCCGAAGAGAGTATTTGGAATGATATTAAACACACTTACAGAATGAGATGATGAGGGTTTATTTGAAAGGAATGACACAGAAGACCAGCACACTGATTCAGCATCAGGAGTTATTAGCTTTCCTGCTAGTACACAAGGTTGGACAGTCCAGAGGGATCAGAGAGTAGAGGACAAGCTCTTCAGAGCAAAGGGAGATAGTTGCAGGAAACAGTACGCCAGAGTGAGTGGGTGGGTGTGGACATGAGAAAAAAGAAAGCAAATGGATGGGAAGAAATTGAACTTACCTACGATGGAATAACAGAGTACGGGGTAGATTAGCATTTAAAAACAACAACAAAAGGAAGACAAAAGCAGGAACAGATTTAACACTAAAAAATGATTAAAACTTTATATGAGGTGTTGAATCTATGCAAATTCAAGGCCCATCTATTTTATAAAGTAAAGGGACCTCTTTCAGGGAGTGAGCAGAGGAATGGCTTCCCAGGAAAATGAGACTGGTGTTGTGTATTTGAGTCCAAAGGCAGTCAGCTGGGGAGTTTTTCCTGAACATCTTTTCATGTGCTATCTTTAGTCTCCCATTATAGAATATGCTTCTGCATATTTCTTGTGCCCAGTGCTCTTCAGAATACAGCATCTCCCCTTCAAGGAGCACCTCTCCATTTTGTTCCTCAGACAGACACGGAGACTAGAGGGCAGGCTTTCCTTCTTTTGGGTTTGTATTTCTATTTTTTGAGAGAAACCAAATGCCCATCTAAGCTTTCCTCTCCTTCAGGCCCAGAGCTTCCTCTGTGGCTCTCTCCTTTTCCCAAGGAAGAGTTTGGTATACAAATTGGCATAGTCCAGCAGAACTTGAGTTATTTATAGCTTCTAAAAAGCTCATGTATCATTTGTATGTGTACATTCAAAATAAAACTTACATGTTGTGAGATTACACTTGGTTGAAGGAAAGGAGGTTCATGAAGCCTCCATATTATATGTTCCCATCCTTGACTTAAATTCTTTGAGGGCAGGGACCTTGTCTTTCTTGTGTCCCTACCACCTAGCACATCCTGTCGGTTCTGACTAATACAGCCTCACACAAAACAAGCGCTCTATACCTTTTAGCTGCATGAATGAATACAAAGTGGAACTCAGTATAACGCATAATGATCTTAAATCCCAGCTAAGGAGAATTAATTTCTTCACTTGAGTAGTTTATATTTCCTAGTAGAGATGTTTTTCTTTCTTTTTTTTTTTTTTGTGGGCGGGGGTGGGTTGTATAAATATATATATATAAATTTTTTAAAAAAATTTTATTTATTTATTTGACAGAGAGACAGCGAGAGAGGGAACACAAGCAGGGGGAGTGGGAGAGGGAGAAGCAGGCTTCCCGCTGAGCAGGGAGCCCGATGTGGGGCTCGATCCCAGGACCCTGGGATCATGACCTGAGCCAAAGGCGGAAGCTTAACGACTGAGCCACCCAGGCACCCCATATATAAATTTTTTTTTTTTAAAGATTTTATTTATTTATTTGAGACAGAGAATGAGATAGAGCATGAGAGGGTCAGAGGGAGAAGCAGACTCCCTGCCGAGCAGGGAGCCCGATGTGGGACTCAATCCAGGGACTCCAGGATCATGACCTGAGCCGAAGGCAGTCGCTTAACCAACTGAGCCACCCAGGCGCCCTATAAATTTTTTAATGGAAACTTTTCTGGTTTAACTTTGTCCTCAACGTCCTGAAAACCTCTCATTTTAACATAACCTCATTAAGCCATGATCGAATATTATAAACTCCAAAGTTGGCAGTATAATAAAGTACTAGTTATGCTAGTACAGCTTCTTTGGAAATGAAGATATGCACGACAAACTTTATGCAGTGATCTTCAATAAATTGTCCCTTTAAGTCCAAAAATGACTAGATTGGTAAGAAAATTTTTAGTAGAACTTGTATCAGGTTTTCCAATTCCTGCCTTCCTCTTTTGCAGGGAAATCGTGATGAGAACCAGAATGTTAACCACCAGTTGGCTCAGGAAGATGCTCAACGTCTCTATCAAGCCGGTGAAGGGAGACTAGGGACAGATGAATCTTGCTTTAACATGATTCTTGCCACAAGAAGCTTTCCTCAGCTGAAAGCTACTCTGGAGGCTTATTCCAGGGTATGAGCTTTTCTTTTGAAGATTTGGCTTCAGTTTTTAAGTTGTGAAAATATTTTAACCCCTATACTTTTTGTTTGCAGGTGGCTAATCGAGATTTGTTAAGTAGTGTTGCCCGTGAATTTTCTGGAAGTGTTGAAAGTGGTTTAAAGACCATCTGTAAGATACTTTTATGTTTTGCTTTGTTTTGTTTGTAGATGAAGAAGCTTTGAATAGTTGTTTCCATTAAGTGACGACAATTAATATAGCCTCCTGGGAATCTGCTTAGGCAGAGGTTGAGCTAATTCTATGTTTTTAAATACAGGTGGTGTGATCAAAAAGGGTTCTTTGGAATTATTAATTATTATTATTAATGCATGGCTCAGTCCCAGGACCCTGAGATCATGACCTGAGCTGAAGGCAGATGCTTAACTGAGCCACCCAGGCATCCAGAACCACCTTTTTTAAAAGTTTATTTATAATCTCTCCACCCAGTGTCAGTTTTGAACTCACAACCCCGAGATCAACCCCTGACTGAGCCAACCAGGTGCGCCTCAGAAAACACCTTTCAAATATTCAGCCCAATGAGACCCTTTTCCCTTTTGAAATAAAAGCAAGAACAAAACCCAGTTTGTGGTGTTCTTTGAGATGTCCAATGAAATGGAAATTCTCATGGAGAATATATGACGAAAGAGTATTAGTAACACATTGGTATTAGCAATTGAGTGTCCTACAAATATTCCTGTAGTAATTGTAGCTAAAGGAATAATGTAAAGTTAGTATATCTCTACCATCTGCAGGAAGAGACTTTGCTAAGTTAATTTTCCGAAGAGAAAATGTCAGACTTATTATCATTCTCAAATTTAGGCTCAAATCTGTTTTTTATACTGGAATGTATCTCCTACCCTTCTGTCAGCCAAATGATATAACTGATGTCTAGAATTCAGATATTTCAGTCATTATTTCTTTTAAGTAAGATATCACCAGGGCGCAGTTGTCACAGATTTTCTCACTTGAAGGGGAAAAAATGTAAAGAATCTAAGCTCTTGCATCTATGGAGGAAAAGAGGGATTTATTGGGAGAAGGATTCCTTTAGATTAAAGGTAGCCTGTCTGATGCAGCTAGAAAGATAGATGAATGCTGAGAAAAGTCAAGATTTCGCTATGATTATAAGGATCAAAGGCAGGCTAGAAGTGATAAATGAAGCTGGAGCATGGATACCTTTGTCAAGGCATCATGTGTCAAGTATCTCTAACTTGCAGTGCAATGTGCCCTGAACCGCCCTGCCTTCTTTGCTGAGAGGCTCTACTATTCTATGAAAGGTGCCGGCACAGATGACTCCACCCTGGTCAGGATTGTGGTCACTCGAAGTGAGGTGAGGCTTTCTTTTCTTGTCTGATCTTACTTGATTTTTTTTTTTTTTTTAAGATTTATTTATTTGAGAGAGAGAAGGGAGGGTAGAAAATGCAGGGGGGGAGGGGTAGAGGGAGAGAATCTTCAAGCAGATCCCCCTTCCCCCGAGTGTGAGCCCATGTAGGGCTCTATCCCAGGACCCTGAGATCATGACCTGAGCCAAAATTAAAAGTCAGACACTTAACCAACTGCGCCACCCAGGCGCCCCTGAGCTTAACTTGATTCTGAATATTGATTTCCTAAAAGTTCCTCAGCTGGGGAGTAGGAGGGATGTTAAGAGCGAACTCCCTTTGTCACCGCTGGTAGAGGCTGTATTAAAGCACAGTGTTCACTCTCCTCATGCCGTGAGAGAGGATTGGGTTAGTGAAACAGACCACTGTGTCTCAGTGTAGGCAGTGCCAAGAGATTTTTCTACTTGAGAAAGTCTGTGGAGAATACTGATTTATGTCAAGTTGGAAAATGTTTTTTATTTTACTAATGTAAAAAATTGTATGAAAGATTAATCCTATTGGATACAAAAATTCTTGAAATTTGGCATGCCTTCTAATTATAAAATAATTTTTAAAAACTTATCTTTTTCTCTTCACCTAAATATACCTCAAATGCTTTCCTTTCTTTGACTTTGTATATATATTGGACTTCTTTCTTACTTGAAAGAAAACATGCCACTAAATTATAGTAGAGAAGGTAAATCAGTTTCATAAAGACAACCATTTTTCTCTGTATACAATCAGTGTGAAGCCGTATCACAATGATGTACTAATAATGCAATATTTGTAAGGCATAAATCTCACTGCTCTTCTAATCAGGATCCCAAATTGAATAAAAATCACAGCAATTTCTAATTCTGCATAATAAAGCCGAATAAAAGAAAAAGTTGCAAAACTCTACCTTCCAAAGCCCTGGTAGGTCCATTGGACAGTTATAGTGGTCTTATGTCAAAACTGTATTACTTTTTTAAAGATTCAGCTCTTTTGACTTAGAAGAGTAATTTGCATCTATCTTATTTTACATAAATTACATAAATTGTTTTTAAAAAACTGTGTATTTGTACTTGGACCTAAGTTTTCTAAGCATGATCTCTTCTTTAAATCGTAATAAAATATACACAACATAAAACTTAACATTTTAACCATTTTAAAGTGTTCATTCCAGTGGCTTAAATTAAGTACATTCACATTGTTGTACAGCCATTACCACCACAACTTTTTCACTTTCATAAAACCGAAATCCATACTCATAATAATTCACTGTTCTCCTTTCTCCCCCCAGCCCCTGGCAACCATTATGCTTTCTCTTCCTATGAATTTGACTACTCTAGGTACCTTGTATAAGTGGAATCATACAGTATTTATCCATTTGTGACTGGCTTCTTTCACTTAGCATAACATTTTCCAGGTTCATCCATGTTGTAGCATGTGTCAGAATTTCTTTTTAAGGCTGAATAATGTTCCATTGTATGTGTAGACCACCTTCTGTTTATTCATCTGTCAGTGGACACTAGGGTTGCTTCCTCCTTTTGGCTATTGTAAACACAGGTGTACGAATATTTGCTTGAGTCCTTGCTTTCGCTTTTTTGTGTATACCTGGAAGTGGAACTGCTGTATCATATGGTGGTTCTGTTTTATTTTATTTTTGAGGAATCACCAAACCTTTTTCTACAGCGGCTGCACTGTTATAGTCCCACTAGCAATGTTACAAGGGTTCTAATTTCTCCACACCCTTGCCAACACTTGTTATTTTCTGTGTTTTTGAGAATAACCATCCTATCAAATGGTTTTATTTTTTTAATTGTTTTTAAATGACCAATATTTTGAGGATAATAGATGAAACTGGTACCACCCTTATTCAGTATTTTTAGAGAACAGTGAATCAGCCCTTTCCTGGGTAATGCTAGCATTGGTATGAATGCTACCTATCAAATGTTGGTCATTTGGTCCCCCCACCAAGCTTTGATTATAATTAGGTTCTTTTCATTATTAAAGAATAATTCTAATAAATATCAGTTTTCTTTTAATACTTTTTTCTAACATCAAAAATATCATCTCTTGCATGCAGATTGATCTTGTACAAATAAAACAGATGTTCAGTCAGATGTATCAGAAGACCCTGGGCACAATGATCGCAAGTGACACAAGTGGAGATTACCGAAAGCTGCTTCTGGCCATCGTGGGCCAGTAGGAGGGATTTTTTAAATAAATGAAGCATATCCTTCAGTAATTGACCTGCATGCAGCAATATCAACCACCACCTAAGCAAAAGAGCTTTTTACCAAGGACTGTGTCAGGGTATTGTGCTTGGTTTGCACATGTGGTTATTGCCTTAATTCCAATGTTACTTTTTCTCTATGTACAATCAGGGTGAAGCCATATCACAATGATGTACTAATAATGCAATGTTTGTAAGGCATAAATCTCACTGCTCTTCTAATCAGGATCCCAAGTTGAATAAAAATCACAGTAGTTTCTAATTCTGCATAATAAAGCTGAATAAAAGAAAAAGTTGCGAAACTCTGCCTTCCAAAGCCCTGGTAGGTCCATTGGACAGTTATAGTGGTCTTATGTCAAAACTGTATTACTTTTTTAAAGATTCAGCTCTTTTGACTTAGAGTAATTTGCATCTTATTTTACATAAATTGATATTCTATATTTATAAACACTAAACTTTCCATATAGGAAAGGGATGAGTATTGCCTATAGCACCTTTTAAAAAAAGGGATTATATGTTTATATGCATAAAATATATAGCCTATCTCTATGTCTAAAACTCCCTAAAGATCTTTATTGGCCCTTGGTTTTAAAAAAAACATTATGAAAGACTTTAAAAATTAGTTACAATTTAATCATGATTGAAGAAAGTGAAGCTTGACATATATAGGAAGGAGGAGCTTAATTAGTGAATGAAGCTTACAGTATGGGAAAATTGGATCCCAGCTCTTTGGAGAAGTAGTTCAGAAGCTCAATTAGTGGTGTAGCAGGATGATTACAAAACCCATTGGCTTATCCCCACTACTGAGCAATTACTTATTGAGTATATTGAACATTATAATAGGTAGTCAGGAGAAACACAAAGGAGGTTTGTAATATACTGGGGGCTCTAAACAAAAATTAAGACAAAAAAATTGTAAATACTAGATGATAAATTCTGCTGAGGATGAGAACCCTATTTATTCTTTGTGTGAAGCTTCCCAGCACAAAGCAGAAATATAATACAGATTTGGTGAATGCTTATACTCAGAATTGAGAAGAACAGTAAATATCAATTATAGTTCAATGAACATTGGTTTTGTGTAAATACCAAGGGGCATATAAGGTGGTATAAGATACAACCTTACTCTAAGAGAGATAGACCTCTCTCTGTACAGTTGTAGTGAAGGCAAGATATATGGGTAGAAGGATAATGAGTTAAGATGGATGTTAATTACTTTGAAATAGTTTCATTGAAAAAGGTGAGTTTTGATGTAGATTTTGAAAAAGTAACAGTGATGGGATTTGGTAATACGGGAAGTGGGGGTAAGGTATTCAGGAAAGAAAAGATATGAGCAATATATTTTTAAACTTTTTGAAAATTGAGATATAATTTATATACCATTCACCTTTCTAAAGTGTACACTTCAGTGGTTTTTAGCATATTCAGATTGTGCAATCATCACCATAATCAATTTTGAACATTTTCATCATCCAAAAAGAAACTTTAGGCCTACCAGTAGCCACTCCTCATTCCCCCTCCTTCTGTCCCGCCCCTGGCAATCACCAATCTACTTTCTGTTTTTATGGATTTACCTATTTTGGGCTTTTCATATGAATGGAATCATTCAATATGTGGCCCTTATGTCTGGCTTCTTTCAATTAGCATACTTTTTTTTAGGGCTCATCTGTGTTGTAGTGTGAGTCAATACTTCATTCTGTTTTGTGGCTGAATAATCCACTATAAGGACATACATTTTTTTTGTCCATGCATCAGTTGATGGACATTTGGGTTGTTTTCACCTTTTGGCTATTATGAATAATGCTGCTGTGAATATTTATGTACAAGTTTTTGTGTGGACATGTGTTTTCAGTTCTGTTGACTTTAGAACTAGGAGTGGAATTGCTGGATCACAGTATCTTTATGTTTAACTTTTTGAGGATCTGCCAAACTGTTTTCCAAAACAGCTGCACCATTTTACAGTCCTACTAGCAGTGAACCCAGCTTCCAATTTCTCTTCATCCTAACCCAACACTATCATTATCTGTCTCTTTGATTATAGCCATCCTAGTGGATGTGAAGTGACTTCTCCTTATGGCTTTGATGTGCATTTTCCTAATGACTTTTCTTGTGCTTATTGTCCATTTGCATTATCTTTGGAAAAATGTCTTTTAATATTTTGTCCATTTTAAAATTGGTTGTCTCTTTATTGTTGAGTTGTAAGGGTTATTTATGTATTATTCTGTATAGTAGACCCTTACATGATTTTGTTCTCTATTCTTTTATGAAATGGTTAGTTTAGATGCAGCCACAAGAGGATACCCAGGAGAGGCTCAGGAAAACAATTTATTATACTCAAACATCCTAGAGACAAGAGGCACTGCACACACAGGGCCACATGGGAAAGACACCAGGGTGGTCAGGAGGCCCAGGGGAATGCTTAGGTCATGACCTTTATTGGGGTTTCTGGAAAGGCAAAGCAGGACAGGGCAAACAGTTCATTATTGGCTAGTTTGAGTAATTCTGTGAGTATCTGGGCTACATGAGTGGTCTCTAATGTCCTCATACCTGGCCCAGGGATAATTAAGGCAGAGGAATATTGCCTCCTGTGGTGAGGGCCTGATATAGGAGGTATGACTCTGGATCGGTTAGTTTGTACATCAAAGGCATGCTCCTTGCTGGGACCTTTGTTATCTCAATGAATGGGCATACCAGGGAGGAAGTAGTCACTTCCCAGTCAGAAAAGTTTTTTAAGATAGAAAAACGTAATACACAAAGAATTATATATCCACTCACTATAGATTTCCAAATATTTTCTCCCATTCTGTGGATTGCCTTTTTACTTTTTTTTTTTAACTCTTTTTTTTTTAAAGTAATCTCTACACCCAACATGGGGTTCAAACTCACAACCCCAAGATCAAGAGTTGCATGCTCTACCAACTGAGCCAGCCAGGTGCCCTCTTTTTACTTTCTTGGTGTCCTTTGATGCACAAAAGTTTAAAATTCTGATGACGTCCAATATTTCTATTCTTCGGTCACTTGTGCTTTCAGTGTCATGTCTAAGAAACCATTGTCTAATGAAAGCTTAGCATGATTTACCCATATGTTTTCCTCTAATATTTTTATGATCTTAGCTCTTATATTTAGGTCTTTGACATTTTTAGTTCATTTTTACATATGGTGAGGTAGGTGTCCAACTTCTTTCTTTTGCATTTGGATATATGGTTGTCCTACAATCATTTGTTGAAAAGACTGTTCTTTCCCCCATTGAATGGTCATGGCAGTCTTGCCAGAGATCACTGACCATAAAGACAAAGTTTTATTTCTGAACTTTCCATTCCATTTGTCTATACATTTATCCTTATGCCTTGATTAAGCTGTACTTAATTACTTGATAACTAGCTTTGTAATAAGCTAGAAATTGGGAAGTGTGAGTCCTCCACTGTGTTCTTTTTCAAGATTGTGTTTGCTATTCTGGCTCTCTTGCATTTCCATACAAATTTTAGAATCAGCTTGTCAATTTCTGCAAAAAAAAAATCATCTGGGATGTTGATAGTGATTGCTTTGACTCTAAATCAATTTGAGGGTGAGCAATACATTTTTTTTAAAAGATTTTATTTATTTGACACAGAGAGAGAGACAGCTAGAGAGGGAACACAAGCAGAGGGAGTGGGAGAGGGAGAAGCAGGCTCCCAGCCGAGCAGGGAGCCCGATGTAGGGCTCGATCCCAGGACCCTGGGATCATGACCTGAGCCGAAGGCAGACGCTTAACGACTGAGCCACCCAGGCACCCCGTGAGCAATACATTTGATTGTATTATTGGATGCTATCAGAAATAAATTGGAAATAACAGATTAGCTAATTGGAAACAAGTCTTTCGGAGTAATGAGAAAGGAGTTTGTTGTGATAGTCATTTAGTGGAGGTCTTTGAAACACAAACTAAAGAGTTTGAATTTTATTAGGTATTATAGCTTTTTTTGCCCCCAAACTCGTTTGTATGTGTAGATAATTCAATTCTGTTATTCAGTACTGTTGTATTTTCTGTAGCATTAAAGAGGGTTCTTTTCCATGTTTTCTTATGAAGTTGAGGTTTTAAACCAGTCAAAAAAACATTTGAATGCCTTTCCTGGTAAGGACTATAGGAAATTCAGAGTGGCCACTGCTAAGCATTCCAGGAGAAAAAAAGAACTAGAACACAAGGGTTTGCCCTCAGGCACTGTCTGTCATTGTCTATTGACAGTGGTTAATTATGTTTAAGGAAGTGACACCTGTACTTATCCTTTCGTGCCTAGGCATCATGAGTGATCTAGTTCCCTACCAAAGACTTGGCCCTAACCTTCACTTATTACATAAAAAAGTATTTCATGCACAAGGTAGGATGGCTATCTCAGTGCAAATTCACTCACAGCCCTCACCTGGGAAAAAAAGTCCGGAGAGAAATGCCTTAATAGCTCCATGGGTCTATTTTTTAAAAATTATAACACTGCAACATTTAAAAGATCTTTTCTTAATTTTTATAATTTTAATGTTTATAGCAGAAATAAAACTTATTTTTAAAATTTGGATCTGGTAATTCTGTATCCTCACATCTCCATGGAGAGTGGTGTGTGTGTGTGTGTGTGTATAGCTATTGAAATAATTGTCAATGTACAGAAAAGTTGCCAAAATAGTGCAAAGAATTTTAATATCCCTTTCATCCAGATTCTCATATAATTAACGTTTTATTGCTTCATTGCTCACTGTGTGTGTGTGTGCATGTGGGCACATACGCGTATATTCTTTATTGTTAGTCTTTCTGGACATTTTGAGGATTGACAGAGCAAACTGCAGACATGACGTTCCATGACTTCTAAACACTCCATTGTGTATTTTCCCCTAAACAGGGACAGTCTCCTACATAAAAGCAAACAACCTTCCAGATCAGAAAATCAATTTTGGTACACTACCATCCAATCCATTGAGGCCATTCAAATTTTGCCTACTGTGCCAACAATGTCTCTCTTCTCGTCCAAAATACTGTATGTACAGGAATATATTTTGCATTTAGTTGTCATGTATCTTCATGTCCTTTATGTCCAATAGTCCTTTTTTTTTTTTTTTAAGATTTTATTCATTTGAGACACAGAGATAGAGCACGAGCAGGGCGAGAGGCAGAGGGAGAAGCAGGCTCCTGGCTGAGCCAGGAGCCGGACGTGGGGCTCGATCCCAGGACCCTGGGATCATGACCCGAGCCGAAGGAAGATGCTTTACTATCTGAGCCACCCAGGTGCCCCTGTCCAATAGTCCTTTAATTTGGAATAGTTCCCCATCTTTTATGTCTTCGACAGTTTCTTTTTTATAAGATTTTATGTATTTATTTGAGAGAGACACAGCAAGAGAGGGAACACAAGAAGGGGGAGAGGGAGAAGCAGGCTCCCCACAGAGCAGGGAGCCTGATGCGGGGCTCGATCCCAGGACCCTGGGATCATGACCTGAGCCGAAGGCAGACACTTAACGACTGAGCCACCCAGGTGCCCCTTATTTTTTTTTTTTTTAAGATTTTATTTATTTGACAGAGACACAGCGAGAGAGGGAACACAAGCAGGGGCAGTGGGAGAGGGAGAACCAGCCTCCCTGCAGAGCAGGGAGCCAGTCTTTGAAAGTCTTTCAATAGGGTGGCCTACAACCTGAGTCCCTCTGATGGCAGGAACACAACAAAATGATGCTTTGCTTTTCCCAGTGAGTCTCAACAGGAGGCATGCAATGTAGACTCCTCCCAACCCTGGTGGTTAACCTTAATCACATGATCTTGTTGGTTTCTTCATTTCACCATTTCTCCTTTGTAATTGATTAGTATTCCAAAATCATGCCAGTATCTTCTCATCAAACCTCCTCCCATCCACTACAGACTCCTGCCTGAATCATCCACCTCTATAGTGTGTGCCAAATGGTAATTCTCTATTTCCACCATTTTCTTTGTCTTATTGGATTGGCATTCTACTGTTAGAGTTTTCCTTTCTCTCCATTTATCTATATCAATGTGAACTTGTAGATTCCTATTTTACTCAACAGATTGTAATCCATTAACATTGTTTATTTTGATTCCCAAATTGTCTGATTTGGCCAGTGGCTCTTCAAGCTGGCTCTTAACATTACAACATTTGAAAATATGTATATTGCTAAGATTAATCCATGTAGTAGCTATAATTCATTTAGACTGCTTTGTAATATGCTATTTTGTGAATATATATATATATATTTCATATATATCAGTTTATTCACTCTTCCATTGATGGGCACTTCGGTTGTTTCCATGTTTTGGTATTGTAGTTTACTATTCCAGAACTCTAATGTTGAGTTTGGAACGTATTAAAATTTTGGATTAATATATACTTCAAGTCTGTTTATTGTATAAGTATTGAGCGGTAGGACTGTTTTGCAGTCTCGCTAACAGTATACGAGAAGCTCACTTTTTTTTCTTCCAAGTTTTTATTTAAATTCCAGTTAGTTAACATACAGTGTAATGTTAGTTTCAGGTGTAGGATTTAGTGATTCATCACTTGCATAGAACATGCAGTGCTCATCACAACATTGTACTTCTTAATACCCATCATCCATTTAACCCATCCCCTCTCCACCGCCAGGTCCCCCTCCCTTCCAGCAACCTTCAGTGTGTTCTTCTACAGTTAAGAGTCTGTTTTATGGTTTGCTCTTCCCCCCCCCATGTTCATCGTTTAAGTTTCTTAAATTCCATATATGACTGAAATCATATGGTATTTGACTTACTTCATTTAGCACAGAGGGTCACTTTAAAATACTGTTAATCTGCATTGTTCATGGAGGAGGATTTAAAAGACCTGTTTTTAAAACCATGTACTAAAGGCTTTTATTTTAACTAAATTTCCTCTTGGTTTTTCTCCTATTTATGTAGGGATATTGAAAGAAAGGAGTCGAGAAAACAGGATCGAAAGTTGGAAAACTCACGGCTTATGCCAAAAGGAAATTGCACTTGCGGACAAAGTGACCTAGAGCAGGGAGGCTGCCGCGCATGCGCACAGTTCCAGAGCGCAGGCGCAGAAACCTCCCGAACCGCTGTTTTCCTCCCCGAAAATTTTATCGCGAGTCTTGGGATAAACTTGTGATTGCCAGAACTAAATTCTCGCGAGAGGTAATTAGTTGCTATAGTTGCGCATAACACATTTGCGGCAGCCTCAGGTAAGGCAGGTGTATTCAAACTCCTCAGAAGACCCTCTGCTCCGGGCCTCCCGACCGTGGCCCTGCGACCCCACCCCGTACCCTCGGTCTCTTCTGAGCTACAGCCGGGCAGAAACTCAAGGCCGCACCACACAGGGCACTCTGGTACGGACCTAAAGGCCACCGACCCCGCTAGGCGCCGAAGGTCCTGCCAACCCCAGGCTTCCCACTTGAAGCCGGGCTTAGACCCCCTTCCGGCTTTGCCCCAGATACCCTGCAGTAGGTCCACACTGTGCCGCTGTCCCCAGACGACACCCCGTCCGTCGTATCATCCAACCTGTTTTTTATTTTTATAAGATTTTATTTATTTGACAGACACAGAGAGGAAACACAAGCAGGGGGAGAGGGAGAAGCAGGCTTCCCGCCGAGCAGGGAGCCGGATGCGGGGCTCGATCCCAGGACTCTAGGACCATGACCTGAGCGGAAGGCAGACGCTTAAGGACTGAGCCACCCAGGCGCCCCCATCCAACCTGTGTCTGACGTAACTGTTCCCTTGCATTTTCTTTTAAAGATTTTGTTTTTAAGTAATCTCTGCACTCAACGCGGGTCTCGAACTTAAAACCCAGAAAGCAAGAGTCTTATGCTCCACCAGCTGAGCCAGCCAGGTGCCCCTCCCTTGCATTTTCATATGAACAATATGACAAGAAATGCATGCCTCGGGCGCCTGGGTGGCTCAGATGGTTAAGCGTCTGCCTTCGGCTCAGGTCATGATCCCAGGGTCCTGGGATCGAGTCCCGCATCGGGCTCTCTGCTCAGCAGGGAGCCTGCTTCTCCCTCTGCCTCTCTCTCTCTCTGTCTCATGAATAAATAAATAAAATCTTAAAAAAAAAAAAGAAATGCATGCCTCTTGGGTGCAACAGGAGCCCCCCCCCCCCCGACTGCCCTGACCATAAGTAACCAGCCAGATTTCTTGCATTCATTATACAATAAATATCCTGCTAAGACAATGCATAGTGCTGGGCACTCGGGCTGTAAATATGAGTGAGAGATTACTTGTCTTGAAGGGAGTAATTGAGCATTCAGAAAAAGCAGTGCACATTAATAATACCATTTGTGCCCTACTTCATAGGTGAAGCAGTTTTACTATTTTAGTGGATAGTCGCAACAAATGTGAAACACCAAAATTTATATTATCTTTTTTACAGAAGGTGAAACTGAGGCTCAGAGAAATTAGACTTTTGTCCAGGGTCAGGCTAGTGAAGGCCTAATTCATGTGGTACTATTGAAAAGAAAAGAAGGGGAGTAATGTAAAAGGTAATTTCTAATGTGAATTTTATAAGAAAATTGTCAGTCACTTTGGCCCAGAATGAGCCTGGAGACATGGTGTTGAACAAATGATCTGAGATGTTTAGATGACTGAAAGTGAGGGAGTAGCTGAGAAGAGACAGAATAATTATAAAGCCTGGGGACAGCAAAGTATTGCCTTCTTTTTTTGTACCACCAGTCCTAGATACACATAGTATGTCCTCGGCAAACATTTGAATTGCCTTAAGTTCCAATTTGAATTGAGGTAGAAAATCTTTCTTAAACATATCCAGTTTATTTTTGAAATTGTGTCCTTAGTGTTGTAAAATAATTAGAAGATATCTCTGACTAAATAAGACGTATGTCCGAACTTTTGCTGGTGGACTAACCATTATTCTATATGGCTGTTTATTTCCTGTTATCGAAGTATATTTTTGTAAAAGAGATTAAGTAAACTTTGAGGGGAGCTTTGTACATAAAGTCTATCAAAGAATACTATGAAAGATGGGGTAAGTAAGGGAGATGACATTCCTACCCTCTTCGTCTTGGAATGATTTGTGCTTGATGGTTTAGTTATATGCATAAAGATCACGTTATCACTAACTGATGGAATCCTTGTGACCAGCTCTGTAAGGCTCTGTCTATCAGCAAAGGTTGGAAAGGGCAAAAAACAATGCTGGACAATGCTGGACTAGCTATGGCATTTCCCTAGGTTCTCCCCTAGTATTGGTTATTATGTAATGTGGGTACTTCTGCAGCTGTGGTACTTGAGGGGAAAGGTTGATTCATTATGTTTACAGAGACCAAAGAAGACCAGAGGGACTTTGCCCAAGTGCCGATATGGAGCAGGTGTTATCAACAGGCAGACCTGTGCAGATCACTGTGACAGATGGATATAACTTGGTAAAGTTACTTTTGGAAATTAGAGGAGTTCTTAGTTTATTCATTCTTCTTGAAAGTATATTTGCCTTTGTGTTCAGGTTTTCCTGTCAAACATCTATCTGCAGTTTGCATGAAGATGTATTGGGAACACTAGTGGGAGGAATGCTTTTGCACCCTCCTATAACACCAGACTGGCTAGTCTTAACATTGCAATGGCATTTCTTTCTCATTTTTCCTTTTTGGTAGACCATATAATCAGCAGGTCACATCACTATGTGTGTAAAATACCTGGCAATTTGAATACTACATTTAATGGGTGAAACAAGAAGTAATTTTTGTTTTCCTAGACAACAGGCCTTTTCTTCTGAAAAAATCTGAATTCTTCCATAGTTTTTCTTGTGATTAATTTCATTTGGTGAATTTAAATAATAAAACTACAATATGAGGTAACTTAAAAATTACAAGAATAATGAAATGGCAAAATATTCATTCACTATTATGAAGTCAAATAGCTCATTCCAAAACAGGATGTAATGAATGATCTCTACTTTGTTTTAAAAAGTATATATAAAAGATATATGTATAAATGTATGTGTGTATATATATATATTCACACATATATATATTCACAGGAAAGCACTAGAATATATATTCTAAAATATTAATAGTGCTTGCATGTTAGAGTGAGATTACAGGTAATTTGTTTTCCTATGTGCTTTTCTCACTTTTTAAAATGTTTCACAATATACTTTTATAATCATGTAAACACAAAAGTTATTTTTAAAAATTCCCAACATAATGGCATTTAAATAGAATGTTACAGTTAGCTACGACTAGATTTGTTTAATGACCTTCTACCTATCCCTTTTGTATTTGTGATATAGCTTGTTAGGAAAACATGGAAAAATGCTATGTAGTTCAAGTCAAAATGAGTTGCCAGATGTGTAGGAAAATTCTCTATTTGAGTATAAATCGTAAAGTGTTATCTTTCTGTCAACAGAAAGGTTTTAAAGGAGATACTCCAGTTACTTTTATTCGTGCAGAATTCAATCAAGCGGTTCTGGGAGACTCTGCAAAAGTTACGGTTTCTCCAGAAGGAACTGCAAAATACAACTTCATGAGCAGTTTTGAATACAATCCTGAAGGAGGAATTACTTTAGATGACCTTGCCCACAAACCTGTGTTCTGTAAGTCCTTGTGGTACTAAAAGTATTAATTATGTTGAGTATGTTATAAGGAGATATTGAGGTATTTAGTAGTGGTTTGGGGGACATATGAACACACCTTACCTTTTTCACCTAGGAATAATGTGGTATAATTTGAGTCCTTCCTGCTTTTGGCAGCAGTCTCCATGGCCTGCTAATTTTAATCAGTTTGTATCAAAGCCCTTTTGACATTTGACTGAACTTTGTAGCCCTTATCTCCTAAGCTGGGTTGGAGCTTTTCCTAAATATTCCTATATTTAGGGTTGCCAGATTTAGAAAAAAAAATTGGGACATACTTATCCTAAACAACTATTCATTGGTTATCTGAAATTCAAATTTAATTGGGCATCTTATATTTTACTTGGCAACCCTATCTGTAATTCTGTATACAGTACTTCTATATACTTTTTTTGAAATTTGGTCTATATCTTATTTATTTCAGAATTTCTAGTGCCTAGAAATATCTGGGACATAAAAGGGCTCAAAAAGTGTTTGTTCAATGAATGAATGAAAAAATGGATATATGAATTCTGTATCCACACTTTTACAGTTTCTAAGTACACTGTATTATCTCTGACATACTTTCTTCTTACACCTATATACTAGTCTAACGCTTTCATTTTAACCTATACTCTTATTTTTTGTTTTGTTATTATTTCAGTGGCACATCTCCTGTGGCACCTGCCAAAAAACCACAGATTCCAAGATCCCTGACCCAGAGAAGTGGGTCCTGGGAATCATACAGTATCCTAGAGCATTGCATTCTAAACTTTTTTTTTCCATAAGAGTCACCTGAGGCTCTGGGAGAAAATAGTCTTCAGAGTCCTACCCTAGACCACTAAATTCATGATTGCCAGGGAAGGATCCTAGGAAGCTGCATGTAGGAACAAGTCTTGGTGACTCCCAGGAAGCACTGCTCCAGAAAAGTGATTCCTAGCTCTGGCCTAGCTGGGAATCAGTCACCCATGGAGGCATCCATCTGATCCACACTCTGATCACTCCTTTCTACTTTCTTCTTTGCTTTGTGCTTCTCTGTCACTCCCGACCCCAAATAAGACGAGTGTCAGTGTCCTAATTGCCTTCCTCCCTGGTATGTTAGATGGGAAAAGCAGAACTGGAACACTTTTAAACGTGTCATTGAATCCATGAGAAAGAAGGGGCCAGTCCTTTGTTCCAGAAACAAAGCAGAAACTGAAAGCTGAAACTCTTGAACAGCTGCTATTGGTGGGTGGTGGTGTGAGGGGAAAGAGCAGTACTCCAAAATCTAGGGGCTTGGATTTTAATGGTCTTAGACAAACAGAGAACTTGGGCTGCTGTAGATGGGAGTTGAGACTGAGATCAACCCCATTACCGCAAGCCAAGACTCTCAAAAAGAATGGACTAGAAAAATAATCCATGCCCCATTATATGTATCTAGCCATTGGATAGACGAAAAAAGTCTTTCCTAATAAGTAATAATCATAGGGTTATGCCAATCATTAAATAACATATATTTTCTTAAAACACACAAGGAACATTTATACAATAGAAACTGGCCAAATACTAGGCAATAAAACAAATCCTGCCATATACCAAAGAATCAATGGCATACAGACTAAGTTTTCTGACCAAAATACAAGTCAACAAAATTAGAAATCTATAATAAAAACATAGGAAAAAAAGAATCCATTTGGAAATTTTAAGGCACACTTATGTATAATTCATGGGACAAAGAAGAAATCATAAGAAAAACTATAAAGCATTTAGAATCAGTCAACAGTAAAACACCAAATATCAAACTTGTGGAATAGAGCTAAAGTAATACTTAGAGATGCATTTATGCTCTGAAGTGCAGTCATTAGCAATCAAAAAGGATTTATTTATTTTTTAAATTTTTAAAAAGATTTTATTTATTTCTTTGACAGAGGGAGACACAGTGAGAGAGGGAACACAAGCAGGGGGAGTGGGAGAGGGAGAAGCAGGCTTCCCGCTGAGCAGGGAGCCCGATGCGGGGCTCGATCCCAGGACCCTGGGATCATGACCCGAGCCGAAGGCAGATGCTTAACGACTGAGCCACCCAGGCGCCCCTTAAAAAGGATTTAAAACAGAACCTCTGGGAGCACTTGAGTTGCTCAGTCGGTTAAGCGTCCGACTCTTGATCTCAGCTTAGGTCTTGATCTCAGGGGTCGTGAGTTCAAGCCCCATGTTGAGCTCTATGCTGGGTGTGGAGCCTACTTAAAAAATAATAATAATAAAACAGAAGTTCTGGAGTATATATATGTTCCCCTATTCTTTTTCACTAAATACAACTGCAGACCTCAGACTTTATATGTAAAACAAACATAAGGGACTCTGAAAGGTGGAGAGAAGAAGGAAACATGAGACATGAGGAATGACATAGTGGTGAGTTGCTTGGGTTTTCTTTTTGTCTTGTATATCCCAGACTTGATGCTGAAGAAGCCAGCAACCTGGAAACATGAATGAGTGCAGACCAAAACCAAAACCAAACCAAAACAAAACAAAAAACTTAAGGAAATCTGCTCTAACCAAAGACCAGGAAAAGGGCAGTCTAGCAAGACCGGAAACTTAGTAACTGCTCTGTTCTAACCAAACACCACAACCAAAAAAATGTGGCACCACTCACACCCAGGCTGAATGGAGGACTTAGATTTATACTATTGTAAAACAAATTAGGTGCCCCAGCTGAAATTAGGTGCCCCAGAATTAGGTTCAAGAATACCAAATAGGAAGCCAGGGCTTCTGTGCTGTCTGGTCATGAGGCCTCTCTCTCACCATCTGGTTTTAATGGAGACCACATAGAGAGCCTGGATTTCTGCCCCAATCTGGCAGTAACAAGATGCCATTCTACTATCCATTGGGGTGGTGTCAGAGGAGGCCTAAAGTAGGGTTGAGACTTACTGTCACCTAGTGGTAATGAGCCTACACCCACTGTGGTATCAGTGGAAAAGAAGTAAGGAACCAGAACTCTCACCCCTCGTCAGCAGTAATAAGGAACTGTCCCCCTCAGGTATCAGTAGAGGCTGAGTGGAGTTAAGAATGGGGGACAATGGGGCAGTGCCCCTCCCCTTCCTCTGTTGGAGCAGGGTAAAAAAAAAAAAAATCAGCTAAAACAGATGGTTTAAGGTCTAGAGTTTCATAACATACAAAAAGTCCAAGATTACATGAAAATGACTCATCATACCAAAGAACCTGAAGATCTCAAACTGAATTTTATTTTTTTGACTGTATTAGCATTTTATTTTTTTTAATTTTTAAAATTATGTTGTTAGCCAACATATAGCACATCATTAGTTTTTGATGTAGTATTCAATGATTCATTGCAAACTGAATTTTAAAAGACAATCAGTAGATGTTAACACCAAGATCACATATATATTAGAATTCTTAGACAAAAATTTTTAAGAGCCATGGTAATGGATCAGTAAGCAATTGCAAACATGCTGGAAAAAATGACAAAAATAGACTCAGCAGAGAAATAGGTCTTAGAAATAGAAGATATAAAGAAGAACCTAATGGAAATTTTAGATTAAAAAATACAATAACTTATGAAAAGCTCAGCAAATGGGCTCAACAGCAGAATGGAGGAGACAGAGGAAAGAATCAGTGAATTGGAAGACAGAACAACAGAAATACCCAATCTGAATAATATAAAGGAAATAGACTGAAAAAAAAAATGTGAACAGAGTCTGAGAGGCCTGTGGGACTATGACAAAAGATCTAATAGTGTCATCAGAGTCTCAGAAGGAGAGGAGAAAAGGGTGGGACTGAAAAAATATTTGAAGAAGTAAAGCCTGAAAACTCCCCAAATTTGGCAAGAGACACACACCTAGTGGTTCAAGAAGATAATCAGACTCCCAGTAGGGTAAACCCAAAGAAATCCATATTAAGAGACATCATAATTAAACTTCTGAAAACTGAAAACAACAAAATCTGAAAGCAAAGGAAAACAATTAGAATGACATCAGGTTGTCAACAGAAACCATGGAGGCCCAAAGGGAATGTCATAATATTTTCAAAGTGATAAAAGAACTATCACCCAGAATCCCATACCCAGAGAAAAGATGTGAAGGGGAAATCAAGACATTCTCAGATTAAAGAAAACAAAGTCACCAGCAGACCTATCCTGAAAGAATGGCTGAAGGAATTCCTCTAAACAGAACAGAAATGATAAAAGAAAGAACCTAGGAACACCAGGGAGGAAGAAAGAATGTGGTAAGCAAAAATTCGGATAAAGTAAGCTTTCCTTCTCTTTGAGTTTTCTAAATTGTGTTTGGCACTTAAAACAAGGTCTAACACTGTCTGATGTAGTTCTAAAGGTATACTGAGAAAATATTTTAAGCAATTGTAAACAGGAAAGGCAAAGGGACATAAAGGGAGGTAACGTTTCTGTACTTCAACCACTGAAATGATGATACCTGTAATAGACTGTAATAAGTAATATATATATAATGCAGTACTCAGAGCAATAACTAAAAAACCTATACAAATAGGTACTCTTAAAAGTATTATAGGTAAATTAAAATGGAATTTTAAAGAATGTTCATGCAATCCACAGGAAAGCAAAAAAAGAAAACAAATGAAAAAGAGAGGAGAAACAACCCCCAGCAGACTTAAGCCCTAATATGTTAATAATTACATTAAATATATCAAGAGACAGAGATGGCAGACCTAACTATATGCTGCCTACAAGAAACTCAAAATATAACCATATAGTCAGGTAAAATGTAAAAGTATAGAGAAAGATATATATGCACACATTCATCAAAAAGTAGAAGTGACTGTATTAGCATCAGAAAAAGTAGGCAAAGAAAATAACCAGAGACAGAGAAGTTCATTATGTAATGATAAAAGAGTCAACCCACCAAGAATACATAGTAATACTAAATATACATACACCAAACAACAGCTGCAAAATATATGAAGCAAAAACTGATTAAACTGAAGGGGCGAATAGACAAATCCACAATTATAGTTGGGGACATAAACACCCCCCTCTCAATTTGTAGAATAACTAGATAGAAAATCAACAGGGGTATAGGAAAACTCAACAGTACCCATCAGCCTACAGTATCTAATAAATATTTTTTGAACACCCAACAATAGCAGAACATGCATTACTTTCAAAAGCCCACAGACCACATACCAAAACCATATTCTGGGTCATAAACAACCTCAATACATTTAAGTGAATTAAAATAATGTGTTCTTTGACAACAGTATCAAGCTAGAAATCTATAATAAAGAACAGGAGATTCTGAACGCTTGAAAACAAAAAGACACACTTCCAAATAATCCATGCATCAAAGAGGAAGTCTCAAGGGAAGTAAAAAAATACAGTGAACTGAATGGAAATAAGAATACAAGGTAACAAAGTTTGTGGGACATAGCTAAAGAACTGAGAAGATTTATCACACTAAATGCATACATTAAAATAGAGGAAAAGTCTCAAATCAGTAATATAAGCTGTCACCTCAAGGATTTAGAAAAAGAAGAGCAAAGTCAAACAGAAGGAAGAAAATAATAAAGATAAAAGTAGAAAATAATATAATGAAAAACAGTAGGGAAAAATCAATGAAACGAGTAACATAGCTGGTAATTTAAAAACATCAAAACTGACAAACCTCTAGGAAGACTGGCCAAAAGTGGGGAGTGGGAGGAGAGAAAAGACACCACAAATGATCTATTATTGTCTATTCATATATAATGAATAATCTATTCATTAGAAATGAAATGGGATAATGTCACAGATAGTAGTCCTTAAAAGAATAATAAAGAGATGAACAACTCTACATACATAAATTTGACAAGAAAATGGATCAGTATTTTGAAAAACACAAATCACGACTCATCCTATATGAATAAAGTTGCCCTGTAACTGTCAAGGAAATTGAATTCATAATTTGAAATCTCCAGGACCAAAGAGTCTTACTGAAGAATTCTACCAGAAGTTAAAAATAATAACTAACACTAATTCTACACAATCTTCCAGCAAATAGAAGAGGAGGAAACACTTCAATTCATTTTATGATGCTAGTGTTACACTGATACCAAAATAAGACAAAGACAGTACACAAATGGAAAACTTGAGGCCAGTATCTGTCATGAATATAGACACAAAAATACTAAAAAAATACTAAAAAATAGAATTCAATAAATAAAAAGAATCATACATTATTATGAAGTGGGATTGATTCCAGGGATCCAAGTTTGGTTCAGTATTTGAAAATTAATCAATGTATTCTACTACGTTCATGGTCTAAAGAAGAGAAAGTATATGGTCATATTGGTCAAAACAACAAAAGTATTTGACAAAATTTAACACCAATTCATGATAGAAACTCTCAGAAAAATGCAAGTAGAGGGAACTTCTTCAACCTGACAAAGGCTAACATTATACTTAATGGCAAAAGATGGAATGCTTTCCCCCTAAGGTTGAGAACAAATCAAGGTCTGCTCTCACCACTCTTATTTTAATTTAATTTAATTTAATTATGTTATGTTAGTCACCATACATCATTAGTTTTTGATGTAGCGATCCACGATTCGTTGTTTTCGTATAACACCCAGTGCATCATGCAGTACGTGCCCTCCTTAATACCTGTTACTGGGCTAACCCATCCCCCAACCCCTTTCCCCTCTAAAACCCTCAGTTTGTTTCTCAGAGTCCATAGTCTCTCATGGTTCATCTCTCCCTCTGATTTCCCCACCTTCATTTTTCCCTTCCTTCTCCTAATGTCCTCCATGCTATTCCTTATGTTCCACAAATAAGTGAAACCATATGATAATTGACTTTCTCTATTTATTTCACTTAGGATAATCTCCTCCAGTCCCATCCATGTTGATGTAAAAGTTGGGTATTCATCCTTTCTGATTGCTCTCACCACTCTTATAAACATAGAGATGGAAGCACTAGACAGTGCAATAAAGTAAGAAAAGGAAATAGAAGGCATATATATATGAAAGGAAGAAATAAATCTGTCCCTATTTGCAGATGACATGATTGTCTATGTAGAAAATATCAAGGAATATGCAAAACTTCCAGAAAGAAAAAGTGAGATCATAGGATGCAAGGTAAATGCTCAAAATCAATTATATTTCCGTATACTAGTGATAAATACATGGGCACTGATGCTAAAAATACATCATTTACAATTGCTTTTTAAAATGAAATAGTATAAATTTAACAAAACATATATAGCACTTATGTGCTGGAAACTATACACTATTGAATGAAATTTTTAAAAATCTTTATAAATGGAGAGACATACTGTACTCATGTACTGGAAGGCTTAACATAGTTAAGATGTCATTTCTCCCCAGACTGTTACAAAGATTGAATGTAAATCTTATCAAAATCCCAGAAAGATTTTTTTCTAGATATTGACAAAACTATTCTAAAATGTATATAGAAAGGCAAAGAAACTAGAAAACCTAAAACAATTTTGGAAAAGAATAAAATGGGAAGAATCACTATACTTGATTTCATGACTTATTATATAACTATATTAATCAAAATTGTGTGGTGTTGGTGGAAGGATAGACACGTAGATCAATGGAAAAAAATAGAAATAGATCCATCTAAATATGCCTAATGATTTTTTTAAGATTTTATTTTTAAGTAATCTCTACACCCAACGTGGGGCTCACACTTAAAACTCTGAGATGAAAAGTCACACACTCCACCGACTGAGCCAACCAAGCACCCTTGCCTAATGATTTTTGATAAAAGTGCACAATCAATTCATTGGAGAAGAGGTAGCCTTTTCAACAAATGATGTTAGAGCCATTAAAAACCTGTACGCAAAAAAATGAACCTCGACTTTAGTCTCATACTTATGCAAAAATTAACTCAAAATGGATCACAGATTTACATGTGAAATGTAAAGCCACAAAACATTAAGGAAAAAATGAGAAGGACGCCTGGGTGGAGGCTTAGTCGGTTAAGTGTCTGCCTTCGGCTCAGGTCATGATCCCAGGGTCCTGGGATCGAGTCCCACATCGGGCTCCCCGCTCAGCGGGGAGCCTGCTTCTCCCTCTGCCTGCTGCTCCCCCTGCTTGTGCTCTCTCTCTCTCTCTGACAAATAAGTGAATACAATATTTTTTTTTTTTAAAGGAAAAAACGTGAAAAACTTCAGAATCTAAGGTTAGGCAAAGAGTTCTTAACACCAAAAGGATGAGCCATAAAAGAAAAACAACTGATGATTTGACTTCATAAAAGTTAAAAACTCTTGCTCTGTGAAAAACCCTGTTGAAAGGATGAAAAGACAGGCTACACAGTGAGAGAAAATATTTGCAAATCACAATCTGACAAAGTAATAGTATCTAAAATATATAAAGAACTCAAGATTCAACAGTAAAAAATACTCCAGACAATCCAGTTAGAAAATAGGCAAGGGCGCCTGGGTGGCTCAGTTGGTTAAGTGACTGCCTTCAGCTCAGGTCATGATCCTGGAGTCCCGGGATCGAGGCCCACATCGGGCTCCTTGCTCAGCGAGGAGTCTGCTTCTCCCTCTGACCCTCCCCACCTCATGCTTTCTCTCTCTCTCAAATAAATAAATAAAATCTTAAAAAAAAAAAAAAAGAAAATAGGCAAAAGACTTGAAGAGACAGTTTACCAAAGGATATACAGATGGCATATAAACATATGAAAAAGTGTTCAACATTATTAGCCATTAGGGAAATGCAAATCAAAACCACAGTGAGGTATCACTACACACCTATCACTACACACATATGGGAATGTTTAAAATTAAAAATAGCGAAAACACCAAATTCCAACAGGTTGCAAAGAACCTGGATCACTGATACATTCCTGCTGGAAATGTCAAATGTCAGAATTTCTGGTGGGAATGCTAAGTGTCAGTCTAGAAAGCAGTATGCAATTTCTTTAAAAACAAAACATGCAAACAACCATATATAATCCAGCAATTGCACTCCTGAGCCTTTATGCCAGAAAATGAAGACTTATATTCACACAAAAACCAGTATATAGTTTATAGGAGCTTTATAGTAAAAAACAGGAAACAACCCAGATGTCCCTCCATGGGTTAAACAAACATACAGCCATACTATGAAATGCTATTCATCAATAAAAATGAACAAATTACTGGGACACAAACCAATCTCACTGGATCTCCAGAGAATTATGCTGAATGAAAAGGCCAATCTTAAAAGGTACATACTGTAAAAGTACATTTATATAACATTTTTGAAGAGACAAAGCATAGAAATGGAGAACAAATTAGTAGTTGCCTCGTGTTAAGAAGGAGAATAGTGGAGGTGGCTTTTAAAGGGTAACATGGGATCACCTGGGTGGCTCAGTTGGTTAAGCATCTGCCTTTGGCTCAGGTCATGATCCCAGGGTCCTGGGATCAAGTCCTGTGTCGGGCTCCCTGCTCTGCGGGAAGTCTGCTTCTCCCTCTGCCTCTGCCTGCAGCTCTACCTACTTGTGCTCTCTCTCTGTCAAATAAATAAAATCTTAAATAAATAAATAAAAATAAAAGGGTAACATGGGTTAAAAGGGTAACCAGAATCCTTGTGGTGATGAAATGATCTGTATCTTGATAGTACCATTGGGAAAAAAGGGTACAAGATAGCTTTCTGTATTATTTCTCACAATTGTATATGAATCTGAAATTATCTCAAAATAAAAAGTTTAATTTGGGACATTCTAAAAGGGGGAAAAAGCATAGTAGTGAGAGGAGTCGTGAAACTCAACACCACTGGACTTATAATGATAAAGCATTACTGTCTACTCAAGACTGAAAGAAAGTACACAAATTAATGAGTCAACGAAAGCCACCCCTCCTCTGCATAGAGCCCACAAATTAGAAACTGTGACGGTAGTGGTGAAAACAGAAAAAAAAATTCTTTCTGGAGACCATGAGTACCCTCTGCAGTATAGTGTCTGTCATCTTCTCCTTGGGTTTTCTTGAGAGAGACTACCTCATGCAGAGAACCTCTTCTTTCCAATTCGTCAAGAGTTAAGCTGTATAAAACAAAGTTTCCTCTTTGCTAGTGGAAAGTTTGTTAATAGTGTATAACTCTTCTAAAAAGATGAAAGAGGGCTTTGACCATTTTGTTTTTGAAAGTCTGAGTGTATTAGAAAATGGACACATGCCCAATGGACACAAAATTGTTTAATTATGGAATATGTTAAGATCTATCTTTAATAAAATGGTTCTCTTAACATAAAAAAGAATAAAAGGAAATGAGTTAAATATTTAACTCAAGAAGCTACTAAAATAACAGAGAACTCCAAAGAATATAAAAAGAAAGAATTAAAGATAAGAACAAAAATTAATTAATTAGAAAATAAGCACTAGAAAAGAGCTACAGAACAAAACCTGCTTTAAGAGACTAACAGAATAGACAAACTTCTGGCATGATTGAGCCAAAACAAAACAAAGCCAAGAAGATAAAACAATGTTAGGGGGGAAATGGGGCTTTACTACAGATAGAGTATACTTTTGAAAACTATAAAAATAATATTTTTGAAGATTCTGGGAAGATAGGAGAGTGGGAAGTACCAGGAATCTGTCTCCCACCTACACAACACTTGCACTACCACATTCTGTCTGTTATAACTGTTTTGGAACTCTGGGTCTGTTGAAGGCTTGCAACTTATAGGGGAAGGTTTAGATGGCAAATTATGATTAATTTTGGTTAATTTCAGATCTAAACACAGTAGCAGCTACTCATTCCCCACCCTTCTAGGTATGTGGCAGGGAGCCATGTATGTGTTCCTCTAGTAGCTTGCACACAGTTTGCCAGAGCCAGGATGAGCTAAAAGGACCTTGTCCTTCAAATATTGTGGATCTGTGCTCTGATTGCTGATTGCTGCTTCTGATCACAGAGGTGCAGACAAAGAGGCTATAAGGTGTTGTTGCACCTCCCTCCATCCCGTTGTTGTAAGACCCTTCCTCTCCTGTTGAAACTACCAAAGGATTTAAAGGGCAGCATCCTTTTCCCTTCTTACCTTTTTCTCCTTTTCCCCATTCAGGCACCAGGCATTAACAATTAGGGCACTTAAAAACAACTGCTTTAAGGGGAAAACTAGAAAGTGACCATGCATGTCCAGGGAAAGGCTCAGAGGAGACCTGAAAAGACCTTAATTTTACACCTCAGGCTGACCCTCAGCACAGAGACAGCCTACAACAATGACAAATAAAAATAAAACAAAAAGCAGTAAACTCTGGGAAGGGGTAGAATCTGATTTCCAGACTTACCCCGTTATTAGATTCAAATATCCAATGTTGAATAAAAAAATCATAAGGCATACAAAGAAACATGAAAGTATAGCCCATTCAAATTTAAAAAAAAAATCACAAGAAACAACAGTGTTGGTGAGGATGTGAAGAAACCCTCAGGCACTGTTAGTGGGAATGCAAACTGGTGCAGCCACTGTGGAAAACAGTATGGAGGCTCCTCAAAAAATTAAAAATAGAATTACTATATGATCCAGTAATTCCCTATTGGACATTTACTCAAAGAATATGAAAACACTAATCTAAAAAGTTATATGCACCCCAATGTTTATTGCAGCATTATTTACAATAGCTAAATATGGAAGCAACCCAAGTGTCCATCAATAGAGGAATGGATAAAGAAAATGTGGTATATATATACAATGGAATATTACTCAACCATAAAAAAGAATGAAATTTTGCCATTTGCAAAAACATGGATGGATCTAGAGGATATAATGTTAAGTGAAACAACAGAGAGAAATACCATATGATCTCACTCATATGGATTTTAAGAAATAAAAAAAGAGAAAAACCAAAAAACAGACTCTTAACTATAGAAAACAAACTAGTGGTTACCAGAGAGAAGTGGGTGGGAAGATGGGTGAAATAGGTGAAGGGGATTAAAAGTACACTTATCATGATGAGCATTGAGTAATGTATAGAATTGTTGTATCACCATATTGTACACTTGAAACTAATATAACAGTGTATGTTAATTATACTGGAATTAAAAATAAGTAAACAAATAAAATTTTAAAAAACAAGGAACATTTCAAATCAACAATCTAACTATACCGCTTAAGGAACTAGAAAAAGAAGAACAAAATTCCAAAACCCACAGAAGAAAGGAAATAATAAAAACTAGAGCAGAAGTAGGCAAAATACAGAATAAAAAACAACACAGAAAATCAATGAAACCAAAAGTCAGGTTTTTAAAAAAGATTTATTTATTCTAGGGAGAGAGAGAGTGCACATGAGTGGGGGAAGGGGCAGAGGGAGAGGGAGAATCCCCAAGCAGACTCCCCACTGAATGGGGAGCCTGACATGGGGCTAGATCCCAGCACCCTGTGATCATGACCTGAACCGAAATCAAGAGTTAGATGCTTAATTGACTGAGCCACCCAGGTGCCCCCCAAAGTCAGTTTTTTTAAAAGATCAACAAAATTCACAAACCTCTAGCTAGACGGACTAAGAAAAAATAGAGAAGACTCATATAACTAAAGTTAGAAATTAAAGTGGGGATATTACTACCAATTATACAGAAATTAAAAGTGTAAGTGAGTACTATGAAAAATTATTCAACAAATGGGATAACCTAGATGAAATGGACAAATTCTTAGGGACACAAAACTACCAGATTAAAGCACAAGGAAAGAAAATCTTAATAGAACTATAACTATTAAGGAGATTAAATCAGTGATTTAAAAAAATCTCTCAAAGAAAAGTCCTGGGCCTGATGGCTTCACCAGTGAATTCTACCAAATTCTTGAAGAACTAACACCAATACTACTAAAACTTTCCCAAAAAAATTGAAGAGGAGAGAATATTCCTAACTCATTCTATGAGGCCAACATTATCCTGACACTGAAGCCAGACAAGGACACTATAAGAAAACTACAAACCAATATCTCTTATGAACATTGATGCACAAGTACTCAACAAAGTACTAGCAAACGAAGTTGAACAGCATATGAAAAGAATTATGCCCCTTGACCAGGGGAATTTATTCTTGGAATGCAAGGATGGCTTAACATACAACTCCATCTATGTAATAAATCAAATCAACAGAATGAAAACCCCCCACATAATATCTCACTTGATAGAGAAAAAGCTTTTGACAAAATTCAACACCATTTCATGAAATAAACACTCAGCAAAGTAGGAATAGAGGGAAACTACCTCAAAATGATAAAAGCCATATATAAACATTTCTCAATGAACATTATACTCAATGGTGAAAGACTGAAAATATTCCCTCTAAGATCAGGAGCAAGGCAAGGATTCCTGCTTTCACTTCTTTTCAAAATAATATTAAACGTTCTAGCCAAAGCAGTTAGGCAAGAAAAAGAAATAAAAGACATCCAAATTGGAAAGGAAGAAATAAAATGATCTCTGTTGCAGGTTATATAATCAGTTTTATATATGATTATATGTAGAAAACCTTAAAGATCACACACACACACACACACACACACACACACACCCCAGAATAAATGATATAAATGATTTTGGTAAAGCAGCAGGATATGGGGTGCCTGAGTGGCTCAGTCAGTTTCGCATCTGACTCTTGATTTTGGCTCAGGTCATGATCTCAGGGTCATGAGATCAAGCCCCATGTCAGGCTCCATGCCCACACAGAGTCTGCTTGGGTTTTCTCTCCCTCGGCCCTTCCCCTCTGCTCTCCAAATGGATGAATGGATGAATGAATGAATGAATAATAAATAAATCTTTTTTTAAAAAATGCAGGATACAAATTCAGCAAATATCAGTTGCATTTCTATATACTAATCGTGAACAACACGAAAAGTAAGTTATAAATCAATTCCATCAAAGGAATAAAATACTTAAGAATTAACTCAGTTATTTAATTAGGTTCTTTTTTTTATTATGTTATATTAGTCATCATACATTATATCATTAGTTTTTGATGTAGTGTTCCATGATTCATTGTTTGTGTATAACACCCAGTGCCATTCAATACGTGCCCTCCTTAATACCCATCACTGGCCTAACCCATCCCCCCACCCGCCTCCCCTCTAAAACCCTCAGTTTGTTTCTCAGAGTCCATAGTCTCTCATGGTTCATCTCCCCCTCCAATTTCACCCCCTTCATTTTTCCCTTCCTACTATCTTCTTCTTTTTTTTTTTTTTTTTAACATATAATGTATTATTTGTTTCAGAGGTACAGGTCTGTGATTCATCAGTCTTACACAATTCACAGCACTCACCATAGCACATACCCTCCCCAGTGTCCATCACCCAGCCACCCTATCCCTCCCAACCCCCACCACTCCAGCAACCCTTAGTTTGTTTCCTGAGATTAAGAATTCTTCATATCAGTGAGATCATATGATACTTGTCTTTCTCTGATTGACTTATTTCGCTTCGCATAATACCCTCTAGTTCCATCCACGTCATTGCAAATGGCAAGATTTCTTTTTTGATGGCTGCATAATATTCCATTGTATATATATACCACATCTTCTTTATCCATCCATCTGCTGATGGACATCTAGGCTCTTTCCATAGTTTGGCTATTGTGGACAATGCTGCTATAAACATTGGGGTGCAGGTGCCCCTTCGGATCACTACATTTGTATGTTTGGGGTAAATACCCAGTAGTGCAATTGCTGGGTCATAGGGTAGCTCATTTTCAACTTTTTGAGGAACCTCCATACTGTTTTCCTGAGTGGCTGCACCAGCTTGCATTCCCAACAGTGTAGGAGGGTTTCCCTTTCTCCGCATCCTTGCCAAAATCTGTCATTTCCTGACTTGTTAATTTTAGCCATTCTGACAGGTGTGAGGTGGTATCTCATTGAGGTTTTGATTTGTATTTCCCTGATGCTGAGCGATGTTGAGCACTTTTTCATGTGTCTGTTGGCCATTTGGATGTCTTCTTTGCAGAAATGTTTGTTCATGTCTTCTGCCTATTTCTTGATTGGATTGGATTATTGGTTCTCTGGGTGTTGAGTTTGATAAGTTCTTTATAGATTTTGGATACTAGCCCTTTATCTGATATGTCATTTGCAAATATCTTCTCCCATTCTGTCGATTGTCTCTTGGTTTTGTTGACTGTTTCCTTTGCTGTGCAAAAACTTTTTATCTTGATGAAGTCCCAATAGTTCATTTTTGCCCTTGCTTCCCTTGCCTTTGGCAATGTTTCTAGGAAGAAGTTTCTGCGGCTGAGGTCAAAGAGGTTGCTGCCTGTGTTCTCCTCAAGGATTTTGATGGATTCCTGTCTCACATTTAGGTTTTTCATCCATTTGAGTCTATTTTTGTGTGTGGTGTAAGGAAAGGGTCCAATTTCATTCTTCTGCATGTGGCTGTCCAATTTTCCCAACACCATTTGTTGAAGAGACTGTCTTTTTTCCATTGGACATTCTTTCCTGCTTTATCAAAGATGAGTTGACCATAGAGTTGAGGGTCCATTTCTGGGCTCTCTATTCTGTTCCATTGATCTATGTGTCTGTTTTTGTGGCAGTAACATACTGTCTTGATGATGACAGCTTTGTAATAGAGCTTGAAGTCCGGAATTGTGATGCTACCAGCTTTGCTTTTCTTTTTCAACATTCCTCTGGCTATTCGGGGTCTTTTCTAGTTCCACACAAATTTTAGGATTATTTGTCCCATTTCTTTGAAAAAAGTTGATGATATTTTATAGTGATTGCATTAAATATGTAGATTGCTCTGGGTAGCATTGACATTTTCACAATATTTGTTCTTCCAATCCATGAGCATGGAATGTTTTTCCATTTCTTTGTGTCTTCCTCAATTTCTTTCATGAGCATTCTATAGTTTTCTGAGTACAGATTCTTTGCCTCTTTGGTTAGATTTATACCAAGGTATGTTATGGTGTTGGGTGCAATTGTAAATGGGATCGACTCCTAAATTTCTCTTTCTTCTGTCTTGTTGTTGGTGTATAGAAATGCAACTGATTTTTGTGCATTGATTTTATATCCTGCCAACTTTACTGAATTCCTGTATGAGTGCCAGCAGTTTTGGGGTGGAGTCTTTTAGGTTTTCCACGTAAAGTATCATATCATCTGCAAAGTGAGAGTTTGACTTCTTCTTCACCGATTTGGATGCCTTTTATTTCTTTTTGTTGTCTGATTGCTGAGGCTAGGACTTCTAGTACTATGTTGAATAGCAGTGGTGATAGTGGACATCCCTGCCATGTTCCTGACCTTAGGGGAAAAGCTCTCAGTTTTTCCCCAAGGGAATGATATTCGCTCTGGGTTTTTCATAGATGGCTTTTATGATATAGAGGTATGTACCCTCTATCCCTGCACTCTGAAGAGTTTTAATCAAGAAAGAATGTACTTTGTCAAATGCTTTTTCTTCATCTATTGAGAGGATCATATGGTTCTTGTTATTTCTTTTATTAATATATTGTATCACATTGATTGGTTTGCAGATGTTAAACCAACCATGCAGCCCAGGAATAAATCCCACTTGGTCATGGTGAATAATCCTTTTAATGTACTGTTGGATCCTGTTGGCTAGTATTTTGGTGAGAATTTTTGCATCCATGTTCATCAGGGATATTGGTCTGTAATTCTCCTTTTTGGTGGGGTCTTTGTCTGGTTTTGGGATCAAGGTAATGCTGGCCTCATAAAATGAGTTTGGAAGGTTTCCTTCCATTTCTATTTTTTGGAACAGTTTCAGAAGAATAGGTATTAATTCTTCTTTAAATGTTTGGTAGAATTCCCCTGGGAAACCATCTGGCCCTGGGCTCTTAATTGTTGGGAAATTTTTTATTACTGCTTCAATTTCCTTACTGGTTATGGGTCTGTTCAGGTTTTCTATTTCTTCCTGGTTCAGTTTTGGTAGTTTATACATCTCTAGGAATACATCCATTTCTTCCAGATTATCTAATATGCTGGCATATAGTTGCTCATAATATGTTCTTATAATTGTTTGTATTTCTTTGGTGTTGGTTGTGATTTCTCCTCTTTCATTCATGATTTTATTTATTTGGGTCCTTTCTCTTTTCTTTTTGATAAGTCTGGCCAGGGGTTTATCAATCTTGTTAATTCTTTAAAAAAACCAGCTCCTAGTTTCATTGATCTCTTCTACTGTTCTTTTGGTTTCTATTTCATTGATTTCTGCTCTGATCTTTATTATTTCTCTTCTCCTGCTCGGTTTAGACTTACTTGCTGTTCTTTCTCCAGCTCCTTTAGGTATAGGGTTAGGTTGTGTATTTGAGACCTTTCTTGTTTCTTGAGAAAGGCTTGTATTGCTATATACTTTCCTCTTAGGACTCCCTTTGCTGCATCCCAAAGATTTAGAACAGTTGTGTTTTCATTTTCATTTGTTTTCATGAATTTTTTTAATTCTTCTTTAATTTCCTGTTTGACCCATTCATTCTTTAGTAGGATGCTATTTAGCCTCCATGTATTTGAGTTCTTTCTGACTTTCCTCTTGTGATTAAGTTCTAGTTTCAAAGCATTGTGGTCTGAAAATAGGCAGAGAATGATCCCAATCTTTTGGTACTGGTTGAGACTTGATTAATGACCTAGGATGTGATCTATTCTGGAGAATGTTCCATGGGCACTAGAGAAGAATGTGTATTCTGTTTCTTTGGGATGGAATGTTCTGAATATATCTGTGAAGTCCATTTGGTCCAGTGTGTCATTTAAAGTCTTTATTTCCTTGTTGACCTTTTGTTTAGATGATTTGTCCATTTCAGTGAGGGGCGTGTTAAAGTCTCCCACTATTGTTGTATTGTTGTTGATGTGTTTCTTTGCTTTTGTTATTAATTGGCTTATATAATTGGCTGCTCCCATGTTAGGGGCATAGATATTTACAACTGTTAGATTTTCTTGTTGGATAGACCCTTTAAGTAGGATATAGTGTCCTTCCTCGTCTCTTATTATAGTCTTTCGGTTTAAAATCTAATTTGTCTGATATAAGGATTGCCACCCCAGCTTTCTTTTGGTGTCCATTAGCATGGTAAGTGGTTTTCCACGCCCTCACTTTAAATCTGGACGTGTCTTTGGGTCTAAAATGAGTCTTTTGCAGACAGCATATCGATGGGTCTTGTTTTTTTATCCAGTCTGATAGCCTGTGTCTTTCGATTGGGGCATTTAGCCCATTTACATTCAGGGTAACTATTGAAAGATAGGAATTTAGTGCCGTTGTATTGCCTGTAAGGTGACTGTTACTGTATATTGTCTGTGTTCCTTTCTCGTCTATGTTACTTTTAGGCTCTCTCTTTGCTTAGACGACCCCTTTCAATATTTCTTCTGGGCTGGTTTCGTGTTTGCAAATTCCTTTAGTTTTTGTTTGTCCTGGAAGCTTATCTCTCCTTCTATTTTCAACGACAGCCTAGCTGGATATAGTATTCTTGGCTGCATATTTTTCTCATTTAGTGCTCTGAATATATCCTGCCAGTCCTTTCTGGCCTGCCAGGTCTCTGTGGCTAGGTCTGTTGCCAATCTCATGTTTCTACCATTGTAGGTTACAGATCTCTTGTCTCTAGCTGCTTTCAGGATTTTCTCTTTATCTCTGAAACTCGTAAGTTTTACTATTAGATGTCAGGGTGTTGACCTATTTTTATTGATTTTGAGGAGGGTTCTCTGTGCCACCTGGATTTTGATGCCTGTTTCCTTCCCCCAATTAGGGAGGTTCTCTGCTATAATTTGCTCCAATATACCTTCTGTCCCTCTCTCTCTTTCTTCTTCTTCTGGGATCCCAATTATTGTAATATTATTTCGTCTTATGATATCACTTATCTCTCGAATTCTGCTCTCGTGATCCAGTAGTTGTTTATCTCTCTGTTTCTCAGCTTCTTTATTCTCTATCATTTGGTCTTCTAGATCACTAATTCTCTCTTCTGCCTCATTTATCCTAGCAGTTAGAGCCTCCATTTTTTATTGTACCTCATTAATAGCCTTTTTGATTTTGACTTGGTTAGATTTTAGTTCTTTTATTTCTCCAGAAAGGGATTCTCTAGTAGCTTCTATGCTTTTTCAAGCCCAGCTAGTATCTTTATAATCGTCATTCTGAACTCTAGTTCCAACATCTTATTAATGTCCATATTGATTAAGTCACTGGCAGTTGGTACTGCCTCTTGTTCTTTTTTTTTTGAGGTGAGTTTTTCCATCTTGTCATTTTGTCCAGAGAAGAATAGATGAATGAGAGAACAAAATGCTAACGGGGTAACAATGACCCCAGAAAAATATACACTAAACAAATCAGAAGAGACCTGAAACCAGGGGGGGAGAAAGAAAAAAAAAAAGAATATGATCAAATATGATCAGGCTGGTGAATAGATCAGTGCCACACACTAGATTTGGGGCATATTTTCGTCTGTTAGGAGAAACTGCCTCCCAAAATTTTAAAGAAAGAAAAACTTATATATGTACAAAAATAAGGGTAAGTACAATGAAGGGATGGAATATGACTGTAAAGATGAAAATTATAAAAGATTTTATAAAAGGAATTGATAAGATAAGAAGTTGGTTGAAAAAAGGAAGAAGAGATATTAAAAAAGAACAAAAAAAGTGGGCGGGGAGAGAATGTGATCAGTTGGGAGACTAGAACAAAGCCATACACTAGAGATTTAGGATATATTTTGGTCTGTTAGAAGAAACTGTATCCCAAAATTTTAAAGAGAGAACAACTTATATATATACAAAAGATAAGGTTAACTACAATGAAGGGATAGAATATGACACTAAAAATGAAAAATAGAAAAGATTTTTAAAAAAGGGATTGATAAGATGTTGGGTGAAAAAGGGAAAAAGAAAAATTTTTAAAAATAGAAAAGGAAAAAATAAAGAAAATTTAAAGAATTAACTTTGAAAGATTAAGGAATCATGGGGGGAAAAAGCCATGAATTCTATGGAATTCTAGGGGAATACTAGTGCTGGAGTTCTGCTGTTCTCAGTGATTAGTAAACTTGGTCTTGGCTGGCTGTTCTTGTTGATCTTCTCAGAGAGGGGCCTGTTGCAGTGATTCTCAAATGTCTTTGCCCGAGGCCGAATTGCCCCCCATCCCCGCCAAGGGCCGGGCTAAGTAATCTGCTCGGGTTTGCTCTCGGTAGCTTTTGTTCCCTGCAAGCTTTCCATACAGCTTTGGAGTACAAGAAAGAAAATGGAGGCCTCCCAATCTCTGGTCCCGGAGGAGCCGAGAGGTTGGGGCCCCACTTCTGAGTGAGCCGCCAGAGAAAAGCAGTCAGTCACTCCTCTCTCCTTGGTCTCCGGTCACACTCTGTGCTCACCCAGCCTGAGACCAAGCATTTCTATCTCTGGCACACGACCCTGTTTGTAGTCTCCAAACCCAGCAGATCCCTGCAGTGCACTCCTGCGCCACTCCTCCCAGGGGAGGAAGGGGAGTCTCCCCGGATCTGCCACTTGTTGGGTCCCTGCTGGAAGAGCAGTGGCCCGACTGTGCCACGGATCATGGTTTATGGCAACCCCGAGCTAAGAGCCCACTCCTTGGCTCTGTCTCTGCAGCTGGCTTCCCTGCTCTGATACCTGGGAGCTCTGCTGCACTCAGGCACCCCTGGTCTTTCTGTGACCCCGAGGGTCCTGAGACCACACTGTCCCAGCAAGGGTTCCACCCCCCGCTTAGCCACTGGAGTGACGTCCCTCAGTGGAGTCGACTTCTAAAAGTTCTGATTTTGTGCTCCGCGGCTCTATCACTTGCCAGAAGTGGCCAAAGGAGGCCCCCTCCTCCTGAATATCACCTGGGATTCACTTCTCCCCACGTCCTACCTTCCAGAAAGTGGTCGCTTTTCTGTTCAGAGAGTTGCTACTATTCTTTTATTTGATCTCCTGTTGAGTTTATAGGTGTTCAGAATGGTTTGATACCTATCTAGCTGATTTCCTGGGACCAGATGAAATTTAGGTCTCCTACTCTTCTGCCATCTTGCTCCTCCCCCTAATGAGGTTCTTTGTAAGAAATTTAGAACACCAATTTGTGAGGGTTAACTCCATTTGTGAGAGAAAACATAGAGCAGAGGTAGCTCTGAAGCTGTGAAACAGCTTTGATTTTTGGCAGAATTTGTAAGTCCATAGCTTTCTGATCAATCTTGCTCTGCTCTGTAATCTCGTGTTTCTCTTTCTTGGTGTCAGAGATCTCACCTTCCTGGTGTCTGGGCTTATGCAGCTTCTTCTTCTTGAAGTAAGCATCAGTGAGATGTTTGGGGATTTTCACACTGCTGATATCAATTTTGGTAGAAGTGGCAATGATGAATTTCTGGTGTGTTCTACGCAGAGGAACTTGATTGAGGGATGGCAGTCCAGTCACAAGTAGTAAGCCACTGCTCAGTTGCTTCAGGAAAACTACCCTCTCGCTCTGTGGCACCCAGTGAGGATGATCAAAATGGTCCCAGGAGTGATGTTAGCTCACGGTTTTCTCACATGCTGACTCAAAGGTTTTTTGCCATGGCTTAACAGGTTTCCAGGCACATTTTCAGTAGGATAATACCTAGGCATTTTGTGAAGCTTAACCACTTGGGTACCACCGTTCTTGTCACCACCAACTGGTTTTGTGAAAGTAGCAAAAACCTTCTCCTTTCTCTTTTCAACCCTGGATTTAGCTGCCAAATACTTCTTCTCGCACATGGCCTTTCTGGAATACATAGCCGATGGGAAATATCTGCCAATTCCACTAACTAGGATGGGTTTCAGCTGCAGTGGGGCTTCCCCTTCTTTGGCATTTTAGCCTTGGGGTTACCCTTCTTAGCCTTGCCACCAGCATCAGCCTCCTTGGCTTCCAGTTTCTTTTCCTTAGTATCCGGCTTCTCAGCTTTTTCGCCCACCATCTTGCAAGATGGGAAAGAGCTCTAAGAATTAACTGAACCAAGAAGATGAAAGACTTGTACAATGAAAACTACAAAACATTGCTGAAAGAAATTAAAGATATACAAATAAATTGACACACATCCCATATTCATGGTTTGGAAAAGTTAATATTGTTAAAATGTCAATACTACCCAAAATGATTTACAGAGTCAATGCAATCCCTATCAAAATCCCAATGATTTTTTTTTTTTGCAAAAATAGAAAAATCCATCCTAAAATTCATATGGAATCCAAGAGACCCCCAAATAGCCAAAATGAGCCTGAAAAAGAGCAAAGTTGGAGGTCTCACACTTACTGTTTTCAAAACTTACTACAAAACTAGAGCAATCAAAAAAGTATGGTATTGGCAGAAAGAGATATATATAACAATGGAACAGAATAGAGAGCCCAGAAATAACCCCTCACACAAATGGTCAAATGATTTTTGACAAGGGTGCCTAGCCCATTTAATGAGGAAAGGACAGTCTTTTCAACAATAGGTGCTAGGAAAACTGGATACCCATATACAGAAGAATGAACTTGGACCATTACCTAATACCATATATGAAAATTAACTCAGGATGGATTAAGGACCTAAATGCAAGACTGGAAACAATAAAACTCCTAGAAGAATATAAAGGACAAAGCTTCATGATATTAGATTTGGCAATGATTTCTTGGATAGGATACTAAACTGTGGAAGGAGCTGAGATGCCCTTCAACAAACAAATGGATAAAGAAAATGTGGTGCGTATATACAATGGAATATTACTCATCCATCAGAAAGGATGAATACCCACCATTTGCATCGACATGGTTGGAACTGGAGGGGATTATGCTAAGTGAAATAAGTCAAGTAGAGAAAGACAATTATCATATGGTTTCACTTACTTGTGGAACATAAGGAATAGCATGGAAGACATTAGGAGAAGGAAAGGAAATCAGAGGGGGAGCTGAGCTGTGAGAGACTATGGACTATGGGAAACAATCTGAGGGTTTCAGAGGGGAGAGGGTGGGGGAATGGGTTAGCCCCGTGATGGGTATTAAGGAGGGCATGTATTGCATGGAGCATTGGGTGTTATATGCAAACAATGAATCATGGAACACTACATCAAAAACTAATGATGTACTGTATGGTGACATAACATAATAATAAAAAAAAAGGATGCTAAAGGCACAGGTAACAAAAGAAAGAGCAAAATTAGGGGCACCTGGGTGGCTCGGTTGGGCAACTGACTCTTGGTTTCGGTTTGGGTCTTGATGTTGGCATCAAGGTATCAAGCCCCTTGTTGGGCTCTGCACTTGGCTTGGAGTCTGCCTGAGATTCTACACCCCTTTGTTGCCCCCCATCCCTGCTCACACTTAATCTTTCTAAAATAAATAAGTAAGTAAGTAAATAAATAAATAAATAAAATTTTAAAAAGAGACAGAGAAATTGGACTTCATGAAAAAAAATTTTTTTTTAAAGATTTTATTTATTTGACAGAGAGAGACACAGCGAGAGAGGGAACACAAGCAGGGGGAGAGGGAGAGGGAGAAGCAGGCTTCCTCCTGAGCAGGGAGCCTGATGTGGGACTTGATCCCAGGACCCTGGGATCATGACCTGAGCCGAAGGCGGACACTTAACGACTGACCCACCCAGGCACCCTGGACTTAGTGAAAATTTAAATATCTTGTGCATCAAAAGACCTATCTATGAGTAAAAAAGCAGCTCACAGAATGACAGAAAAATATTTGCAAATCATATATCTGATAAGGAATTAATATTCAGAATATAACAACAAAAACCAACCTAATTCAAAAACTGGCAAATGACTTGAATAGACATTTCTCCAAACATCTACAAATGGCCAATGAGCACATGAAAAAGTGTGCAACATCACTAATCATTAGAGAAATGCAAACCAAAACTATAATGAGATATCACCTCATACATATTAGAATGGAACTGGAGGGGATTATGCTAAGTGAAATAAGTCAAGTAGAGATCTTGTATACTACCATTCTATCAAAAAACCAGAAGACGACTGTTGGCAAGGATGTGGACAAATCGGAATCTGTATGCACTTTTGGTAGGAATGTAAAATGGTATAGTCACTGTGGAAGCTGGTCATTCTTCAAAAAATTAAAAATAGAATTATATGATCCAGCAATTTTACTTATGGGAGTATATCCAAAATAATTGAAGGCAGGGTTTCAAAGAAATATTTGTGCACTGATGTTCATAGAAGCATTATTCACAAAAGGTAAAATGTGGACGGAATCTACATGTCTATCAACAGAATAGATAAGCAAACCGTGGCATATATATACAATTGAATATTATTCAGCCTTAAGAAAGAAAGTCTGACATAATATGCTACATCATGAATGAACTTTGAGTTCAATATACTAACTGAAATAAGCCAGTCACAAAAACACAAATGCTGTATGAGGTACATAATCAAATACATAGGGACAGAAAGGATCCTGGTGGTTGCCGGGGTTGGGGAGAGAATGGGAATTATTGTTTAATCGATATAGAGTTTCAATTTTAGAAGATGAAAAGAGTTATGGAGATGGATGGTGGTGATGGTTACACCAAAAATGTGAATGTGTTTAATACCATTGAGTAGGATGGTGAATTTAATACGCATGTTACCACAATAAAAAAAAGACATTAAAAAAAGTATTTTGTGATTACTTTTGAAAACAAAGATCAGAGAGTTTGATAACATACCACATAGGCATGTATGTTATCAAATTGTATTATCTTTGCCAAAAATACTGAAGATGAGCCTAAGTTTACAGGAAACAAGAATTGAGAAACAAATTAAACACCATGGTGGGGTCAGGGAGAGACAAATCCAGAAAATGAGACAGTCTAGAAAACAATTGGGTCTGATGTCTTTAACAAATCAGTGTGATAGAAAAAAATGTATGTGGGAGAAAAGCCTGTTCTAAGTAAAAGAAATGTAAGAAATATGAGAACTGGATGTTCTCATCCAAAGAGAGCACATGTTGGTCTTTGGATCCTAGTTTGAACAAACAAGCTACAAAATAAATTTGGGGATAATTAAGAAATATTAAATGTAGACTGGGCATTAGATTAATTAAGGAATTACACTTAATTTTATTATTATACACTTGCTAGATTGATAAAGTTATTGTGATTATATAGGAAAATGCCATATTTTGAATTTGTATACTTTAGTATTTAGGGATAAAATGTCATGATGTCTGTAATTTACTTGAAAGTATTTCAGCAAACAAAAATAGATGAAGCAAATATGACAGCATGTTAACTATTGTTAAATCCAGGTGATGGCTATATAGATATTCATTCAGTATACCGATCTCTCTACTGTTTTGTGTATTTCAAATTTTTCATAACAAATTTTAAGCACATACACTGAGTAATGCTGCAGTGATAAACCTGGTACATACCTTGCATGCTCTGTAAATCACTCTAAGGTCTACTAAGTCCTAGGCAAAATGGGAAAGATCTAGAACATTATTTCAAACTGCAGATTGCGACTTTCTAGTCATTCCTAAAATTGAAGAGGATCATGACCAGTGATTTCTTTTTTTTTTTTTTTAAAGATTTTATTTATTTATTTGAGACAGAGAGAATGAGAGAGAGCACATGAGAGGGGGAAGGGTCAGAGGGAGAAGCAGACTCCCTGCCGAGCAGGGAGCCCGATGCGGGACTCGATCCAGGGACTCCAGGATCATGACCAGAGCTGAAGGCAGTCACTTAACCAACTGAGCCACCCAGGCACCCACCAGTGATTTCTTATACATGAAATAGAATACAAAATGCTTAAGGGTTTCCAGTTAGGAAGTATGAATATTATGTGGAACTTTGTTTTAATCATATACATCAGTTACTTTTATACATATGTGTGTACATGATTATGATGTAAAGTCTATTTTTTACTATAACATGTATGCAAAAATTTAATAGGTCACTGAGGTGGTTCAGTATTTTCCACCAGAAGTCACTAACAATGGTGCCTTCTCAAGTTTCAAGTTAATTTCTCTTAAATTTCTTTGACAATGCTTTGTTTGCTGCACTGTGGTTATCTGATGGATGACCCAAACATATTCTCATTTTCTTTGTTTTGATTTTTCTAGTAACTATGACTGAAGTTTTACCAAAGGAAAAGAAACAGAAAGATGAGAAGACTTCAATTCTTGGTCAAGCTGTGGTGGACCTTCTTCCTTTACTGGAAGGTCAGATGTGTGCTTTGCTCAAAAGCAGATATAGAAAAGCTCATAAAATTTAGCTCCAGAGAAGTGCAAAAATCAGCCTTAGTGAATTTGAGGGGTTTGATAAAAAGATGAACACATTTATCTCTGCCTAACCCTTCCTTCTATGGCTTGATTTGCTTTCTTTTTGCAGGAGAGAGTTCATTTGAAACGATGGTCCCCTTGCACCCTGTGCCAGGCTCTCCTTTAGAACTTGTTCGGTCAAGTGTAAAGGTAATCAGAGTTCTAAAGCTCCACTTTCAGCCTGCCGTTGTCTACCAAGTCTGTTTGTTATAAAGATTTGATTCAGTTGAGTCCAGTTCATCAGGTGTATTCTTTTCACAAGCACACAGAATGCTAAGTTCCGGGAAACAAAGATGAGTAAATCAGAGTCCTACTTTAGGAGTCCATAATCTACACGTCATGGGTCATAATCAGTGTGATTAAATAATGGAGTGGAGCATGTGGGCACAGAGTAGTTAGTTATTGGTTACTTTGCCCAGGGGTACACGTAGAGAAAGCTTAACCAAGGAAATGTCCTGATGGATTAAATTGAATAACACGTGAATGCACCTACCACACTTTCTGGCATATTAAGCCTGAATTGGTAGGCTGTGCTAGTCTGGTTTGTCTTCTGGCCTGTGTTTTCCATTCTTCCTGGGGATCGGTAGCTTCTTGGGTCTTTACTTTTGCCACTCTGGTGCAAGTACACTCACTTTCAGCAGATACCACAGCTGCCTTCTGTTTTGCAAAAGTGAAAGAGAGAAAAGGGCCCAAATGACCCAATTATTCCGTTTGCAGTTCCCTAATTAACCACTGCTGTGGGTCCATTCCTGCTTCTTGTTGATTTTGACCTTGGAGCTGCCATAGTCCACTCCTGTGTCTGCTGTGGTCCTCTCTCTCTCTCTTATTTTAGGCTGTGGTTGTTTTCTTTCTAGGTTGTTTGGTTTTTTGTTTTAAGATCTGATTTAATTTGCTTTCTGTCTTTCTAGGATTCCTATAAATATGTAGTCCACTGATAGCAATTCTTATTTTCCAGGGATGTTACAGCATTATTCTTTTATTGGAGGTAAAGATATAATTTAGTATCTTTCTGTAATTCCATGTGACTTGTGCTAGAAAGAGGTATATATCTTTGCTCAGTCTGCCTTCATTGGTCCAGTCTCCCTGCTTATATACTTATATGTACTTATGTTGATTTTCCTTACACATCTTTAGAAGAAAAATTAGTCAAATGGATTATTAGTCCTTAGGATGTTTGTTCATAGTATTTCTGTGTTTGCTTGTTTTACACATTCAATGAAAAGAATATATCACACTTAATTTCCATTCACTTGAGAGTTCTCACTAATTTTATATTTAAGCATCTACACTGATTATTCTCAAGACTCAAAGAGTAAAATGACATAAACCTGTCCTTGGAAAAGAGTTTCCAATTCATCTTCAAGTATTTCCTGTCTTTTTTTTTTTTCTTTGCATGGTTTTTTCAACTTTTCTGGATATTTTCAATTTTTTTTTTTATCAAGTATTTCCTGTCTTGATTGAGTGATACAAATTAGAAAACTTTGGGACATTTTACTTATCTTTCCAGAGACATACTGGTCAGAGGTGTCACATTCTTCAATGCCTCTCTTTCTTAAAATCTTCTTCCCTTTGGTGTTCTCACTTCCCGCTCACTGACTGTACCTTCTCAGGTTCCTGCACCAGACCTCTTTCCTCTGCCCATGTCTTATGTGTGAAGGTTCTAACCTTGGCCACCTTTTCTTCTTAGTCTGTGTTCATATTCCTGGGTTGCGGGGAGAGATTATTCATTATTTAACAGTCACCAGTATGAGTGCTTCCTTGGACCCTAAATACAACCAATCCCCAAATCTGCCTTTCAGCAAATCCAGCCTTTTATATCTCCTAAGTGCCTCTTTTCTTAGCTTTATTCCTACTCTTTTTTTTTTTTTAAGATTTTATTTATTTATTTGACAGAGAGACAGCGAGAGCAGGAGCACAAGCAGGGGGAGTGGGAGAGGGAGAAGCAGGCTTCCTGCCGAGCAGGGAGCCCGATGCAGGACTCGATCCCAGGACCCTGGGATCATGACCGAAGGCAGACGCTTAACGACTGAGCCACCCAGGTGCCCTATTCCTACTCTTTATTGCCTTATAACCTCTCATTGGAACATTACAAGTAGCCTTATAACTGCTCTTACCTCCCTCCAGTTCCACCTTCTCACTCTTGTCGGGTGACTTAGAATTAAATAGGATCACATCTCATCCCCTGTTCAGTACTATGTAGTTCATGGATTCCCCTACTTCTTACATGTTAAGGTCCAGATTCCTTAGCAGGCATGCAACAGCTTTTATAATAGGAACCTGCCACTTGTTCAATATCATCTCCCAGACTCCCCTTCTTATGCTTTATATTCTAAAATCCTGAACTACTTACACCTGAACAAAATACACCATGCTGTTTCAATCCTCTTTTACATAAACTCTTCTTTTAGTTCAGAATTATTTTCTTTCCTTTCTCTGCTTATCTAAATTGCAAACTTTTAGTAATTTATTTTATAGAAGTCAATTTAGGCATCACCATCTCTCCTCCCCACCCCAATAATTAATTATTCACTTCCTCTTTGGTGCTCCTTGACTAGGGCATTTTATACAGGTCTCTATTATAGGATTTATCATAAATCATGGAATTATAATATGAATCCCATAATAAAAGGGGTCATGTCTCCTTTATCATTATATTCCTAGTGCTGTGGTAAAGTGCCTGGCATATAATTAGCAACCAATACACATTTTATTTTATTTATTTTTTATATCGAATGCTTCATGAATTTCTGTCATCCTTGTGTAGGAGACATGCTAATCTTTGTATTGTTCTAACCAATATACATTTTATTTTTATTTTTATTTTTTTTAAAGATTTTATTTATTTATTTGAGAGAGAGGATGAGAGGAGAGAGAGAGCACATGAGAGGGGGGAGGGTCAGAGGGAGAAGCGGACTCCCCGCTGAGCAGGGAGCCCGATGCGGGACTCGATCCCAGGACTCCAGGATCATGACCTGAGCTGAAGGCAGTCGCTTAACCAACTGAGCCACCCAGGCGCCCTAACCAATATACATTTTAAAGCTTCTTTCTATTGTATCCTGTGTGTGAATGTTAGATACATACATATATATCTATATCTATACCTATATCTGTATATATATGGGTATATACATATATATTTGAAAAAATATTTTCTTGGGGTGCCTGGGTGGCTCAGTCTGTTAAGCATCTGCCTTTGGTTCAGGTCATGATTGCAGGGTCCTGGGATGGAGACCCACATGGGGCTCCCTGCTCAGCGGAAAGCCTGTTTCTCTCCATCTGCTGCTCCCCCTGCTTGTGTGCTCACTCCCCCCCTCTCTCTGTCAAATAAATAAATAAAATCTTTAAAAAAAAGAAGAAAAAGAAAAAATATTTTCTTATTAAAAAGCACATTTCCTACCCTCCATGCCTGTCAGCCCATGAACTTGTCAGTGTGCTGATGGGCCAACTTCAGGGCCACATGGGGGCCAGTCTGTGGATGTACTTTAAGGAGTTTCAGGAAGGGGCCTCCCCTGCCTGCACTTAACCCCATGGTTTGAGGGCCCCAGGAGCTGACATTTGTATCGTGTTTGTAAAGCTCAGATGTCTCAAGTCTGGGCCATGCCAGGCAAGGAGAAAAATTAAAAGAGTTGGGGTTTTTCCAGAAAAAAAAAAAATAATACAAATAAAAGCACATTTGCCAAATCAGAATTTCTTTTTTTCCCCCCAAGGTCATTACAAAGTTCTTTTTTTTTTATATTTTTATTTTTTATTAAAGATTTTATTTATTCATGTGAGACACAGAGATACAGAGAGAGCGAGCATGAGCAGGGGGAGAGGCAGAGGGAGAGGGAGAAGAGGTTCCCTGCTGAGCCAGGAACCTGATATGGGGCTTGATCCCAGGACGCTGGGATCATGACCTGAGCTGAAGACAGACACTTAACCATCTGAGCCAACTAGGGGCCCCTTTTTTGTTTTTTGTTTTTTGAAATTACATTTCACCTTTACTTTTTTAAGATTTACCTCGTAGAGTGATGGTCTACATTTTGTTAATACAAATAAACAACATATCCACATATGATATGTGCATCTCATGAACTAGCAGGCTATCTGAACACCATTTACAGCATTGTTTCTGAGAATTTCTATTGGAGACATAACTTGGAAATTTCTCATTGTAGAATATGTAATTCTTTTTTTCCTTAAGGATTATTTTAGAGAGAGAGAGAGAACATGCATGTGTGCAAGCAGGGGGAGGAGCAGAAGGAGAAGGAAAGAGAGAATCTCAAGCAGACTTCCCGCTGAATGTGGAGCCCAAAGTGGGGCTTGATCTCAGGATCCTGAGATCATGATCTGAGCAGAAACCCAGAGTCAGACACTCAACTGACTGAGCCACCCAGGCGCCCCAGTAGAATGTGTAATTCTTTAACAATAATATTAATTATTCTTACTAATGGTGATTTCTAAGAAAATAAAAATGAACAAATTATTTTTCTCCTCTCTAATTAAAACAATGAGCTGTCTTGATAGCCCTACTTGGGTACATTACTAACATCGAATCCTTGGTAGCTCTTCTAAAAAACTCAGTTTTTGAGCTTGTTCATGCTGTCAAGAAATACTTTCTCATCTGTGAAAAATGGAAATATATTAAAGAATATGATTTTCAAGTATTTAGTAAGAAAACCTAAAATTTTATTTTATTTATTTATTTATTTTAGATTTTACTTAAATTCAAGTTGTTAACATATAGTGTATTATTAGTTTCAGGGGTAGAATTTAATGATTCATCAGTTGCATATAATACCCAGTGTTCATTACATCAAGTGCCCTCCTTAATGCCCACCACCCGTTACCCCATCCCCCCACCCACCTCCTCTCCAGCAACCCTCAGTTTGTTCCCTATAGTTAAGAGTATGTTATGGTTTGCCTCCCTCTCTGTTTTTATCTTATTTTATTTTTCCTTCCCTTCCCCATGTTCATCTATGTTGTTTTTTAAATTCCGCATGTGAGTGAAATCATTTGGTGTTTGTCTTTCTCTGACTTATTTCACTTAGCATAATACACTAGCTCCATCCACGTCATTGCAAATGGCAAGATTTCATTCTTTTTGGTGGCCAAGTAATATTCCATCCATCTATCTATCTATCTATCTATCTATCTATCTATCTCACATCTTCTTTATCCATTCATCAGTTGATGGACGTCTGGGCTCTTTCCATATTTTGGCTATTGTGGACATTGTTGCTATGAACATTGGGGTGCAGGTACCACCTGGAATCACTATGTATCCTTTGGATAAATACCTAGGAGTGCGATTGCTGGGTCATAGGGTAGCTCTATTTTCAACTTTTTGAGGAACCTCCATACTGTTTTCCAGAGTGGCTGTACCAGTTTGCATTCCTACCAACAGTGCAAAAGGATCCCCCTTTCTCTGCATCCTCACCAACATCGGTTGTTTCCTGAGTTGTTAATGTTAGCCATTCTGACTCGTGTGAGGTGTTATCTATCTCATTGTGGTTTTGATTTGTATTTCCCTGATACCAAGTGATGTTGAACATTTTTTCATGTGTCTTTTAGCCATTTGTATGTCTTCTTTGGAGAAATGTCTGTTCATGTATTCTGCTCATTTCTTGGTTGGATTATTTGTTCTTTGGGTGTTGAGTTTGATAAATTCTTTATAGATTTTGGATACTAGCCCTTTATCTGATATGTCATTTGCAAATGTCTTCTCCATTCTGTAGGTTTGCCTTTTAGTTTTGTTGATTATTTCCTTTGCTGTGCAAAAGCTTTTTATCTTGATGAACTCCCAATAGTTCATTTCTGCTTTTGTTTCTCTTGCTTCTGGAGACATGTCTAGTAAGAAGTTGCTGTGACCAAGGTCAAAGAGGTTGCTGCCTGTGTTCTCCTCTAGGATTTTGATGGATCCATCCCTGTCTCACATTTAGATTTTTCATCCATTTGAATTTATTTTTTTGTATGGTATAAGAAAGTGGTCCAGTTTTGTTCTTCTGCATGTGGCTGTCCAATTTTCCCAATGCCATTTGTTGAAGAGACTGTCTTTTTTCCATTGTATATTCTTTCCTGCCATATAGCTGAGGGTCCATTTCTGGACTCTCTATTCTGTTCCATTGATCTATGTGTCTGTTTTTGTGCCAGTGCCATACTGTCTTGATGATTACAGCTTTATAATACAGCTTTGATGTCCAGAACTCTGATGTGTCCAGCTTTGGTTTTCCTTTTCAACATTACTTTGGCTATTTGGGCTATTTTCTGGTTCCATACAAATTTTAGGATTGTTTTTTCCAGCTCTGTGAATAATGCTGGTGTTATTTTGATAGGGATTGCATTGAATGTGTAGATTGCTTTGGGTAGTATAGACATTTTAACAATATTTGTTCTTCCAATCCATGAGCATGGAATGTTTTTCCATTTCTTTGTGCCTTCCTCAATTTCTTTCAAAAGCACTCTATAGTTTTCAGAGTACAGATCTTTTACCTCTTTGATTAGGTTTATTCCTAGGTATCTTATAGTTTTTGGTGCAATTGTAAATGGGATTGATTCCTTGATTTCTCTTTCTGCTGCTTCATTATTGGTGTATAGAAATGCAATAGACTTCTGTGCACTGATTTTATATCCTGTGAGTTTACTGAATTCCTGTATCAGTTCTAGCAATTTTTTGGTGGAGTCTAATTTTTAAAAAGTCCTACATTTAAATTACAAAGATAGTCACAGAATATAAACTGGCAAAAAAAGCAACCCAATGTCACTCATGTGAAACTACTATTAACATTTCAGTATAGGACCTTCCAATTCCCCTTTTATATGTATTTGTATACATATGTGACCTCAGTATGGTAGAGGGGAAAGGCCTCTAGCTTAGGAATAAGATTCTCATCTCAGCTGTAGTTCTAACGCATGAGACTTAGAGAAAGTTATTTGAATCCTCTATATGGAAATAATTAAACTTGACCTTCTTACCTTGAACAGTAATATGAGATTCAAATAAGATAATGAAAAAAGGGGGTGGGGGTGGGAAGGCCTCTGGCATTCTCAAAATGCTGCATAATTTTATTCTTTTCCAGCAGTGCAGTCTTGAAGTTAAAGTATTTGTGGCAGAACCCTTATTGACCACAGCACAGATCTTAGGAGGCAATCTACTGAAAGTCACCTTGGAGGCTGCCTACTCTGTGCCTGAATCTTTCATTCCAGTAGGGCCTATGCAGAACTACATGGTTGGTATGCAAGTTCCATCAGTTGGAGAGGTAAAGCCCTGCAACCAGATATTTATATAGATTTAAACACTCATATGGTCATCTCTGTCTCACCTGCTAAGATTTTCATTCAAAGCAAGCTCTCTATTAATGACTGAGATTTTCTTTAGGTTTAAGAAAATAAAGTTTACTTCTGTTTTATATGTAGATATCTATAGTTTACATATACATAATAGTATATATTACATATAATTTATGTCAATAAATACATATTTATGGTGGAAAATATGTAAAGCATTTTAAAATTGACTATTTTTAATGTGTTTCTATATATTACTTTTATGCGTGTATTTTGGGGATTTGTGTGCTTAATTGTATAAAACTTTCTGTTAATTTCAGGTTATTTTCTTAGTCCAAATTTCTTTTTTTTTTTTAAGATTATTTATTTATTTTGAGCGGGGGAGAGAGAGTGCACGTGCGTAGGGCAGAGGGGCAGAGGGGCAGAGGGAAATGGAGAGATAATTTCAAGCAGAGTCCCTGCTGACTGCAGAGCCTGACACACACTGCTGGATCCCATGACCCTGAGATCATGACCTGAGCCAAAATCAAGAGTCAGATGCTCAACCGACCCACCCAGGCACCCCTCTTAGTCAACATTTCTATGGAATGATTGTGTTGGATTTTTTGAGGCTCTTGATAGAGATTTCCAAATTGTTTGCTAAAAAGGTATAATTAGTTAATACTGCCATCTGTTTTATTGCCATCTACATTTCAGTAGGAACCCTCCAATTCCTCTTCACCATTTACATTCCCACCAGCAGTATAAAGGGTTCCAATTTCTCCATATCCTCGTCCATATTTATTATTTTTTTGTTTTGTTTTGTTTTGTGATAATACCCATTCTAATAGGTGTGAACTGGCATCTTCTTGTGTTTTAGATTTGCATTTCCCTAATGACTGATGACGTTGAACATCTTTTTCCATGCTTATATTGCCATTTGTATATACATATACTTTTTAAAGATTTTATTTATTTATTTGACAGAGAGAGACACAGTGAGAGAGGGAACACAAGCAGGGGGAGTGGGAAAGGGAGAAGCATGCTTCCCGCAGAGCAGGGAGCCCGACACGGGGCTCGATCCCAGAACCCTGGGATCATGACCTGAGCTGAAGGCAGATGCTTAATGACTGAGCCACCCAGGCGCCCCCATTTGTATATTTTCTTTTGGGGAAATGTTTATTCAAGTTCTTTGCCCATTTTTGAATCAGGTTGTTTTTTGTTGTTGAGTTTTAAGAGTACTTTATAGATTCTAGCTATTAATCCCTTATCAGATATGTGATTTGCAAATATTTTCTCCCATTTTTTACTTTGTTGTTAGTATATTTTGCTGCACAAAATTTTTTAATTTTAATGAAGTCCAATTTATCTATTTCTTTCTTTTGTGTCTGTGTCCTTGGTGTCATAACCAAGAAATCATTGCTTAATCCAATACCATGAAGTTTTTCCCGAGTTTTCTTCTAAGAGTTTTATAATTTTAGTTCTTACTTTTAGGCCTTTGATTCATTTTGAGTTAATTTTTGTATGTGGTTTAAGGTAAGGGTAAAACTTGATTTTTTTGCATGTGGATAATTAGTTTTTTTTTTTTTTAAGATTTTATTTATTTATTTGACAGAGAGAGACACAGCAAGAGAGGGAATACAAGCAGGTGGAATGGGAGAGGGAGAAGCAGGCTTCCCGTGGAGCAGGGACCCCGATGTGGGGCTCGATCCCAGGACCCTGGGATCATGACCTGAGCCAAAGGCAGACGCTTAATGACTGAGCCACCCAGGCGCCCCGGATAATTAGTTTTCTGCATCATTTATTGAAAAGATTGTCCGGGGCGCCTGGGTGGCTCAGTCGGTTAAGTGTCTGCCTTCAGCTCAGGTCATGATCCCAGCATCCTGGGATTGAGCCCCACATTGGGCTCCTTGCTCAGTGGGGAGCCTGCTTCTCCCTCTCCCTCTGCCCGCCACTTCACCTGCTTGTGCTTTCTCTCTCTCTCTTTCTCTGTCAAATAAATAAATAAAATCTTTTAAAAAAGAAAGAAAGAAAGAAAGAAAAGACTGTCCTTTCTCCATTGAGTGGTCTTGGCATCCTTTATTTTGACAATTTTTGCCACTATTCTTGTTGTTATGGAGGAGCAGCTTTTCAGCGGTCTTTACTCTGCCATTCCAGAAATGCCTCTCCTTCACAGAAGTTTTTTAGCTAACCCAAACAACTAGAATTGTTGAATTATAGGGTATGACAATTTTAAATTTACTGGAAACTGCAAAATGGCTTTCCATAGTTATACCAATTTATATTTTCATCAACTATGTATAAGAATATCATTCCCTTCACAATATTGCCAATGCTTGTTATTTTCAGACAGATTTTGCCAATCTGTGGTTTAAAATGATATCTCATTGTTTTAATGTTCATTGCAATTATTAAGAATATCTAGCATGTTGTTATTTAAATGGTGGGTTATCTAATTTCCCTTTCTATAATTTGCCTATTTATATCTTTATCAATTTTCTATTGCAAGTATATTTTACATAAATTATAGGTAGGAAAGTGCCTATATTGCTAACCCTTTGTCAGATTTAAGTTTGTTTTTAAAAAGGTAATTTTTAAACAGGTATATCATAACTCTCATATAGATATAAAATAAGAAAAAGGATTTAAACCAAAAAGGGTTCAAAGGAGAATCTGAAGAAGTAACCCATATATAAGCAATCAGGAATGTTGAAATGAATTTGCCAATAATTCTAAACTCATCATCAGCCACATGGCAATAATCAATTACATCTCCACTGAACAAAATATATTTGTATATCTATGGACAAGAATTCTTTGCATTATTATCAATTTTTTATAAATTAAAAATTATAAAATAGCACAAAGACAATGAAGGGCACAGGCTCCTCTGTAGAATCAGATAATCACAGAAAGAATGGTCTGTTAGACAACACCCAACATTACATTGAAAAGATACTTCAGTAATCTTTTTTGTTCATTTTGAAGTCTTTTACAAAATTTCCTGATGTATGATATTCTGTAGAAAGACTCTCCCATTTTGTTCAAGAATGGAACTCTAAAGCTTGGAGGGGAAAGAGAACCTGTTCCCAGGCCCAAAAAATGGCCAATTGCCAACATTCTGGCTCCAGGAGCTAATAACATTCCTGATGCTTTCATCATTGGTGGGCCCTATGAGGAAGAAGAAGGAGAACTCAACCGCCCAGAGGTGAGAGAATGATGCAGTTTTTTGGTGATAAACTAAATGCATAGACAGATGCTAAAACACTTTTTAAATGTTTTTATATTATATATTTATTAATAACATAATATAATTAATGTTATTATATATAATACATAAAATATATTTATATATATTTGTTACTTTTTAAAATAAAACAATTATCTAATTTTGATGAAAATGTCTCCTGACTTCTTAAGTTCAACAAACAAAATAATTTATTAAATTCAAATTTACTCTTTATTTTAAATTTATTTATTTATTCATTTTTAAAAGATTTTATTTATTTGATAGAGAGAGAGAGAGGGAGAGCACGAGCAGGGCAGGGAGAGAAGTAGAGGGAGAGGGACAGGCAGACTCCCCACTGAACAGGGAGCCCTACTCTGGGCTGGATCCCAGGACCCTGGGATCATGACCTGAGCCAAAGGCAGACGCTTAACCAGCTGAGCCACCCGGGTGCCACAGATTTATTTATTTTTGAGTAGGTAATAATATGGTCATAGGTCATGCATATAAAAGCAAATATATATATCAAAGGAAAAAAGGAAGACTCACAAACAAAAACATTTGGAAGAGTGAAGTTTCCTTGCAAAGAGTGCAGAGGAGTAAGATTTCAGAAAGACTGACTCAGAGACATTAGCATAGTAAAAGTCAGGGATAAAACTATTTTCCTTTAGGAAGTCTAGATTTATAGGAAGTATTCAAAAATCCTGTTATTTTCGGACTAGAACCTGTCAGGAAGACACTATTTTTTTTTATCTCAGTGTGTAAAGTGTTTATTGTTTATTGTTTATTTTCTTTTTAAGTGTTTGTTTTTAACTGAGTAAATAAAGTGCTTAATCATATTGAAAGCAGGGGAAAATGTCAGTTTTGCTTTATATACACACATATATACATACATGTATTCTTTTCCCTATTGTTTGTTTGTGTTTTTACTGAAATGGTGGCATACTCACTGTTTTACAACTTGCTTTTTAGTGTACCTTGGTGATTTTTCCACATTGCTACCTAAAGAACATTCTTACTCTTTTTCTTTCTTTGCACTTGCTGTATGACATGACATCGTATATGGACATACTTAAATTCACTTAACCAGTCTCCTATTGGTGGATGTTTAGGCAGTTGAAATTATCCTTTTCTTTTTATTCCTCTCTTCCTCCTTCTTTTTCTGTTTCCTCCTTCCTTCCTTCCCTCATTCTTCATTTCTTCTTTTGTTCTTTCTTTCTACATCCTATACTTGTCAAGAGCAGAGAAAATGCTGCGAGCACACTTGCAAATGTTTCTTGAATGAGTTAATAATCATTAGTGGAAACATTCAAAAAAATAATTTGTAAAATGAAAATGGTTGAATTATGTTAAGTATCTGACTAAATATTTTAAATAGTTGAAATAAGTCAGGCAATATTTGGAAAACATTGTGCAGTGTCTTCTCTCATCATTGTGATTAGTGAAAATGCATCCTGTTCTTTGATTTATATTTTTGTTTAGATCAGGTATTTTATTTTACATATTTGGATTTTATATTACATTTTGGTTTATTTTTTTTCTGTTTCAAATTTTATTTAAACTCTAGTTAGTTAACATACAGTGTAATATTAGTTTCAGGAGTACAATTTTGTTTAGTTTCATCACTTACATACAACACCCAGTGCTCATCACAAGAGTCCTCCTTAATACCCATCACCCATCTAGCCCATCCCCTGCCCACCTCCCCTCCAGCAACCCTCAGTTTGTTCTCTATAGTTAAGAGTCCCTTATATTTTGCTCCCCCTCTTTTTTTTCTTTTCCCACATGTTCATCTGTTTTATTTCTTAAATTCCACATTTGAGTGAAATCATATGGTATTTGCTTTCTCTGACTTATTTCACTTAGCATAATACACTGTAACTCCATCCACATCATTGCATATGGCAAGATTTAATTCTTTTTGATGGCTTAATAATAATTCATTATATATATATTTTTTAGTTTAGATCATTGTTCTCAACCCTGGTTGCTCATTTGAATCACCTGAAAAGCTTTTAAAACAATAACAATGGCCAAGCCCTAACTGAGATCAATTACATAAGAATTTACTTTCAGGGGCGCCTGGGTGGCTCAGTCGTTAAGCGTCTGCCTTTGGCTCAGGTCATGATCCCAGGGTCCTGGGATCGAGCCCCGCATTGGGCTCCCTGCTCAGCTGGAAGCCTGCTTCTCCCTCTCCCACTCCCCCTGCTTCTGTTCCCTCTCTCGCTGTGTCTCTCTCTGTCAAATAAATAAATAAAAAATCTTAAAAAAAAAAAAAAAAGAATTTACTTTCAAAATATCACTGTCCAGGTAGTGATTTTTTTAAAAGCTCCCAAATAGGGACACCTGAGTGGCTCAGTCAGTTAAGCGTCTGCCTTCGGCTCAGGTCATGATCCCGGGGTCCTGGGATTGAGTCCTGCATCGGGCTCCCTGCTCAGCGGGGAGCCTGCTTCTCCCTCTGTCTGCCTCTCCCCCTACTTGTGCTTGCTCTCTCTCTCTCTGACAAATAAATAAATAAAATCTTTAAAACTAAATAAATAGAAAAATGAAAGCTCAGATAATTCTAATATGCATCCAGGGATGAGAACCAGATGATTGAGGTTATATGAGTGAATATTTGGAACTTAGTACTGGATTGTTGTAAGAATAAAAATAATTTATATTATGTATTTTATTAATAGTGAAGCACCCTAAAATTTAAGCTGTGGTAGTAGTTACAGTAGTAGTCATAGTAGTAATAGTAGTAGTAGTAAAAGTGTTGTGATCAAATCCATTAAAAGAATGCCCCACAGAATGAGCAGGATGAAGCAACAGTACACTGAGAAAACAAAAGTTTCTTACTATTTTACAGGACAGGGAATTTAGGAACCAAGCAGAGTGCATAAAGAAAAGGATTATTTGGGACTTGGAAAGTCGCTGCTACCTTGATCCTCCTGCAGTGGTCAGGTAGGAAGAGGAAGGGAATATGTCTAACCACCAAAGACTATAGGTGGGAAGAAATACTACTTTTGTTAACTTTATCTATATTTGAGTTAAGGTGATCTGAGAATCTCTTTCACCATATTTGCTAATAACAGAGTCTTTTAGTGATGGTGGCTTAACCAAGGTAGATTCTGATTTCTTTTCATATAAAACAAGTCCAGAGCTGCATGTATGGTAGCTCCAGTGTTATCAGGTATCCAGGCTCCATTCTTCTTTTTGCTCTACCTTTTTTAACATGTGCCTTCTATCCACAAGGGTGTCTCATGGTTCAAGCTGGCTGTTGGAACTCCATCCTGCACGTTCACATTCCTCACAGAAAGTTGTAAGAGAGGGCAGTGTTTATGGATAAAAAAGGACACATGCTGGCTGTCTTAGCCCCCCTTATAGAGCCTTCCTAGAATCTGCAACCTCAGTTTATATCTCAATAGCCATCTCTAGATGCACAAGAAGCTGGGAATTATATTTTTGTTAGACACATTGTTACTCAGACTAAATCAGGAGTTAGATGCTAAAGAAGAACAGGCACTTGATATTGTTTGGGTAACTACCAGTCTCTGTTACCTGGGGGTTAGGAAGAGGATGAGAAATAGAGGATTATCAATATATGTATGATTTGAATGAGGAACTCTGGTTTTCTTTTTCAATTCATAGACTATTTTTTTTATTATGTTATGTTAGTCACCATACAGTACTTCATTAGATTTTGATGTAGTGTTGCATGATTCATTATTTGCGTTTAACACCCAGTGCTCATTGCAATACGTGCCCTCCTTAATACCCACCACCACGCTAGATTATTTTTAAGAACAATGTTAGAATTACAGAAAAATTGAGCAGATATTTCAGAAAATTCCTATGTACTTCTGGTTCCCCACATGACTGTGGTGCATAATATAAATATACATTCTTGGCTTTGACTTGCTGATATTTTGTTAAGGATACATTATTGCTATTATTACTTTGAACAGTTATCTATTTGATCAGTTAAAAATAAGAAAAATTTCCATCTCTTTCTTTACATTTCCATCTCCCTATTACATTATCTGCAGGTTGTCTGCTTTTTCCATTAGAGTTCTTAACATACTAATCATAGTTATTTTAAATTCCCTATATGATCATTTCAAAATATGTGTCATATCTGAGTCTAGTTCTTGTGTTGTGTCTGTTTTGTATTTTTTTCTTGCCTTTTACTATTCCTTGTAATTTTTTTATTGAAAGTTGGACATTATGTATTGGGTAATAAGAAGTGAGGTGATTAGGGTTTTTAGTGTGAAGTTTTCTGTTAATCTGGCTAGGAGCTGGGCTGTGTTTAGTGTTTGCTATATATGTAGGTGCTAGAGGCTTCAGTTTCCTTTTTTGCTCTTCCCCTGTTGTGTTTGGGTTTGCCTAAGAACTTTTCTTAGGTAGGGTCTATGTTTTGCAGTCTCTCTGTTATAATCCACTGTTACTATACTGGAACCCTGTTGATATGGTGGGAAGGTGTTGGGAAGGGGAAGTGTTTTATAATCCTTTGGTTAAAACTCAGTATTTTAATGGATTGACTCCCTGGGCTGTGACCTTCAGAAGTGTTTAACAACATTTTTTACTTATTATGTGAGACAGGAAGGCTAGACAGAGCTGGAGTTGTCTAATCGCCCTTCCCCTGGGTCAGATAAGGCTCTGGTAAAGTAGTTTCCCTTAAAGAGTAGGCTTTTTTTTTTAGTACTTTTTTCTTTTTTTTAAGATTTTATTTATTCATTTGAGACACAGAGATACAGAGACAGAGAGAGAGAGAGCATGAGCAGGGGGAGAGACAGAGGGAGAGGGAGAAGCTAGCTCCCCGCTGAGCCAGGAGCCCAATGTGGGGCTCCATCCCAGGACGCTGGGATCATGACCCGAGCTGAAGGCAGACGCTTAACATCTGAGCCACCCAGGCACCCCAAGAGTAGGCTTTTGTTATGGATAACACTCCAGGCATATTTCAAAATGGTTACTTTTCCCTTCTTTCTGCCTAAGAGGATTTTTCTCATATCTTCACCATGAATATTTGATGGGGCCCCTTGCTTTAAAACCATAAAACTATGGGGCTCTTGTAAGACTGGGCTTCCAGCAGTCTATAACTTTGGCTAATCCAGCCTCCAGCAATCTGTCAAAATTACCATTAAAGTATTTCCACCAGTTACTGGCTTTGTTACTTTTTCCTACCTGTAAGCTGATCTCAGCCGTGATTCTCTATACTTCCGTGTATCTCCAAATTTCAGGGTGGTAATTGGCCCCACGAACTTAATCCTTAGATGGATCTAAGAAAGGTCATTGATTTTTCAGTTTGATTGGGGTTTTTTTGTTGTTGTTTTTGTTCTAAGAACAGGAGCAACAACTTCTAAACACTTTACGTGTCAGAGCTGACACTGTAAGTCCTACTTTATTTCCACAGGAGAAATAACTATATGTTATACTATTTGCATACTTGTGTGATTATTTCTTTAGAATAAATCACTAGAAGTGGAATTTCTGGGTCAAAGATTATGACCATTTTAAGGCTTTTGCTTCATATTGCCAAAAAAAAAAAAAAAGTATAGTTTCCCTCTGCTAGCAGTATAGTAGAATTATTTTGGAATTTATAGATTTGGAAAGGTTTAAAAAACCCACCTACCTAATAAAAATATTTATATATGTGTGCCTATTCCATTACTTTTTTAAAGAGTTATTCATTTTGAGAGAGAGAGAGAGAAAGAGAGTGAGGGGGCGCGGAGGGGGGAGGGGGAGGGACAGAGGGAGCAGCAGAAGAGAGAGTCTCCCAAGCAGGCTCCACACTGAGCCCTGAGCCCCATGTGGGGCTCATTCGTGGAGGGATCAGTCCCAGAAGCCCAAGATCAGGACCTGAGCCCAAACCAAGAGTTGGTTGCCTAGCTGACTGCACTACCCAGGCACCCCTCCATTACTTTTTAAAGGAGAAGAATACTTCCCTTTAAATTATACTAACCTCATTTTTGTAAATAATGTTAATGGACTGATTTTTGATTTGCAGTTTTCAGAAGCGAATTGCTGATTGTCGATTTTGGCCTGTAGAGATCACAAGAGTTCCTCTGACTACTGCACCCAAAGGGAAAGCTGCAAAATTTGATAAGGTTAATTTGTTTGCTTAAAAATATTTATATAAGAAATGTCTGGTTAGACGCAACCTTTTATTTTTTTATTTTTTTAAAAGATTTTATTTATTTATTTGACAGAGAGAGACACAGTGAGAGAGGGAACACAAGCAGGGGGAGCAGGAGAGGGAGAAGCAGGCTTCCCACGGAGCAGGGAGCCGATGCGGGGCTTGATCCCAGGACCCTGGAATCATGACCTGAGCCAAAGGCAGACGCTTAATGACTGAGCCACCCAGGCGTCCCTAGACCCAACCTTTTATTCTGCTTCTAATTCTGATACCAACGGAGTGTGTGAACTGATGTGCCTGCTCTCTAGAGTGACCAACTTAACCTGATTTGCCAAGTAGTTTCCTGGTGTTAGCACTGAAAATCTCATGTCCCAGGAAACTCTCCTGTCCCTGGCAAATCAAGATAACTGGTCACCCTAGCTCCCCACTGTCCACTAAAAATTGTTTAGACTTTATTCCCAGATATCCTATTTCCCTTTAGCTCTTTATTATAGTTTTACCATCAATAAAACCACACAAAATAGCCATTTTTATAGGGCACAGTAGTTAAATATTGGCGATATGGTTCAACCTAATGCATTTTCCTGAATTTCTTTTAGACATCCTACTTATAATGTTTTAGTCTGCTAATTAGAGTAATAGAATTCATTGATGTACATTATTCTGAAAAGAGCTAGTTTTGTGAGCCTAGAACATGTTCTCTATTATTTTATTTGTGCATGTCTGGTCTTTTCTGCTTGTTCATAAATTCTTTGAGGGTAGGAATCCTGTCATAGACTGCTTTGTGTCCTCCACAGCACCTAGCATGATTCATGGTATACCACAGATACTTAACAAGTACCTAAATTATTTTATTGACTTTTAAAATAGAGTTTTTTGCATAATAAAAATACTACTACTAGTAATCACTTCTCCCTTTGTAATATATAATGTACATTGGCTAACTTTCCTTAACAACACAATATTATTACATGAACATAGGACTTTTTTTTTTTTAATTTTATTTATTTATTTGCGAGAGAGAACGAGAGACAGAGAGCACGAGAGGGAGGAGGGTCAGAGGGAGAAGCAGACCCCCCGCCGAGCAGGGAGCCCGATGCGGGACTCGATCCCGGGACTCCTGAGCGGAAGGCAGTCGCCCAACTGACTGAGCCACCCAGGCGCCCCGAACATAGGACTTTTTAATCTAATTTCTAATTATTATAATATGTGAAATAAAAAGATTATTTTTAATCTTGTGGGGATTAAATGTAATTTCTTTCGTTAAATTGATTTTTTCCCCTATTAAAGTTTTCTATGGCAAACCATACATCCATTAAAAATTATGTTGTTATATTAATTAACATGTTACTCATCTTTGTAATGGGAGTTTAGATGAAATTAGAGATGGAAAATACGTGATGGGAGACTACCATTCATTCTTGTCATCCATGGCAGATATTACTGATTAATCAAAACACTCTTTCTTTCTGAACTCAGATAAAGATACAGAATCTTTCTCAGTACAGTACTCTGAAACAAATCCACCAATTTATTGGAATTTAGGCATAAGTTAAAGTCTATTTGTCATCACTGGTCTGGAGGATTTGTAAGGTCCCTTTCACTCATAAAAATCTATAAATTAAAGCTAAAAGTCACAGCTTCTGATTCTTTTCCATTGTTGTTTTTATTTTACAAAGCTTCACTTTTTCCTTAGAAGCAACATGGTGAAATTGACTTTTTGGTTGAATACATATATTATCAATTAATTTGAGTATGTGTTGATCTAACTACTGTCTTTACTATTCATTAACACTGTTTATATGCATTATTTCAGTGATCATGGTATTATTAAACCCATTTTGAATATAAAGAAATGTAGATCCAAAATATCTATGTAACTGACCCAAAGCCAAAGTTAAGTAGCATAGCTAATTCCTAAAGCCAGGTCTTTGAATGACTAAGTCAGAGCTCCATACCTTATGCTACATTGCTCTATAGCACTAACAGCTCTCTGGTTTTAATCCTTTAGGCTGATGATGAAAGTCAGCTTTCATTTCATGGTGTGGCTTATGTTAATATGGTCCCATTGCTGTATCCAGGTGTGAAGAGAATTCGGGGAGCTTTTCATGTTTACCCTTACCTAGACAGTACAGTCTATGAAAAGGTAAGAAAAAATTATATAGAAGGTATTATCCTAATTTATCCTTTATGTATGTGTTTATTTACATCTTTAGCATACACATCTTTGCAATTGAAATTTGGAACCAGTTGGTATACTAGGATGTTAAATATAGCACCTTGCAGTCATTCTGTCATTGAACTTTAAAAACTTGAGGATAATGAAAAGTCCAAAACTGGAAACAACCTAAATCTCCATCAACCGGTGAACAGAAAAACAAATTTTGTTGTATATCTATATAATGAAATACTACTCAGTAGTAAAAAAAGGAATGAACTATTGATACATGCAACATGGATGAATCTCAAATGCATTATGCTAAATGAAAGAAGCCAGATAAAACAGAGTACAGAATGTATGATTCCATTTAAATAGATTCTAGGAAAATAGTCTGTAGTGACATAAAGCAGACCAGTGGTTGCTTGGGAACAGGAATAGAGCAAAGGAGGGATTATAAAAGAATGTGAGGAAAGTATTAGGGATGAGGGAAATGTTGGTTATCTTGACTGTGGTGATGGTTTCACATGTGTATACATGTGTCAAAATTCATCAAATTGTATACTTTAAATATGTAGTTTATTATATTTCAATTTTACTCAATAAAGTCAGATACACAATCTTTAGGAAATGAAAGAAGTCTAGTGTGTTAAGTATGTAAAAACTTAAATCCATGAGCTGATTAATGAGCTACAATATGGTTCTTTCCATTTTCAGGTGTTAAAATGTTAAAATCATCTATCTTTTTACCTATCTATATGTCTACATATAAATAGAGAATATATATATATATTTCCCCCAAGCAAAAAGTCAGTTTTACCATGTTGTTTCTTAGGAGAAAATGAGTCTTTATAATAAACATAACAATAATAAAAAAAACATTAGTCTTTCATCATTATTAAGACAGCTATTTTTCAATAATAGAGTCATGAAAAACCTATCATCTATTTACAAACCAGCTAAGTAGTAAATTCTTTCTATATAAGTATCCTTTAATCAAAAATCACACTTATAAGGAGGTATCTTAAGGAAATAATTTGATAGGATCAAAAACTCCATATTCATAAAAACTTTTTGGGATCTATAATAGTAAAAACTAAAAATAAGTTTAAATGTCTAATAATAAAGGTTTAGTAAATTATTATAAATAAAAATGATAAATTTGTGTCCATTAAATTGTTAATGTTTTATAAATAGTTAAATGGACAAAAAGAATGCCAAAATGTTACATATAGCATAGATCAAAATAAATTCCGAAAGAGTTTATTAGAATAGTTAAATGTGAAGAATATGAAAGTTGAAGTGGCTATTAATTAAAAGATACGAATTCTGGGAAGACTGTCTAGGCTTCAAAGCAATGAAAGATATAAAAGATTTAGATTACTGAGGCGCCTGGGTGGCTCAGTCGTTAAGCGTCTGCCTTTGGCTCAGGTTCTGATCCCAGGACTCTGGGATCGAGCCCCACATCGGGGTCCCTGCTCCACGGGGAAGCCTGCTTCTTCCTCTCCTACTCCCCCTGCTTGTGTTCCCTCTCTCGCTATGTCTCTGTCAAATAAATAAATAAAATCTTAAAAAAAAAAAAAGATTTAGATTACTAAAAAGTGAATAGCTTCTATATGTAGAAGAAGCCATCATAAACAAAATTACAATGTAACAGAAAAACTGGGGGGAATATTTGGATACATATCTGAAAGATGGCTATTATTCCTAAAATATAAACTAATCAAGCTTTATAAATATAAAATAAATATAAACAAGAAATGAAATGTCAAAAACTGGAAACAACCTAAATCCCCATCAACTGGTGAACAGAAAAACAAATTTTGTTGTATATCTATATAATGAAATACTACTCAGTAGTAAAAAAGGAATGAACTATTGATACATGCAACAAAATGAAAGTTTTTAAGGTTCCTCAAGTTTTTAAGGTTCAATGACAGAATGACTGCAAGGTGCTATATTTAACGTCCTAGTATACCAAAATATAAACTTTATCAAACTAATAAGAAAAACACACCAAATTTTTTTTAAAGGGCAAAGTACATGAAATAGCAGATCACAAAAGAAGAAATGTCAATGGCGAATAAATAAAAGAAGAAATGTTTGGCCTTATCTATAATCAAAAAATTACAAATTAAAATAATAATAAAATATCATTTTACCTGTAAAATTAGACAATTCTTTAAAGTATGATAATGGGGGTGCCTGGGTGGCTCAGTTGTTAAGCATCTGACTTCAGCTCAGGTCATGATCCCAGGGTCCTGGGATCAAGCCCCGCATCAGGCTCTCTGCTTGGTGGGGAGCCTGCTTCTCCCTCTCCCACTCCCCCAGCTTGTGTTCCCTCTCTTGCTGTGTCTCTCTGTCAAATAAATAAATAAAACCTTTAAAAAATATATGATAATGCCCATTGGTGGCAAAGGTGTAGTAAAACAACAACTCTCATTCACTACTAGAAGTGTAAATTAGTACAAACTGAAAAAAAAAAATTATCAGTATGTATTAAGAAGCTTAGAATACTTAAATCTTTTCCCATAGTATTCCTACTTCTAGGAATCTATTTTAAGGGAATAAGTAGAATTGTATCCAAATTTTACTACATGAAGATATTCTTAGGAATCTGAGGGAAACAGTATATCATCATTGAAAGGTTATAGGCCTTGATGTCAGTCAGCCTCTAGTTTGAATTCTGGAACTGCCATTCACTAGCTGGGTGACTTCAGGCAAATGACTAAGTTTCTCTCAACTTTAGTTTATTTGTCAATAAAATGAAGACAATGCTCATTTCCTAGAGTTGTTTTACATATTAAATGAGGTAAAATATGTAAAGCACTATGGGGAATAGTTGACACACAGACATCTTTGTTACTTTTATTATATCCATATGGTTGGAGAATATTGTGCATATATTAAAAATTATCCTTATGAAAATTTTAAAAACATGAGAGGATGTATGTGATAGTCTATTAAATAAAAAATCAGGATATAAAATTATATTCAATGTGATCACAACTTTTAAAAAATATATAATCATAATTTTAAATATATATGGAAAATATTAGAGAGAAAATCTTTTTGTCTATGTCTGAGTGAGGAGCTTGTCAAATTTTCTATCCACCAACCCCCAAAAGCAACTATAAAGCTGGACAAATTGACAAAAAATCATTTCAGCACTCTGGAAATTGACCAAAGGCATCAACAAACCGAGAAGTATTAATCATGAAAAACTATGAAGTTTGAGGCATACTTGCTTAGGGCTGCTCCTAAAACTTACCTAAGCTCTTCCCTACTCCACTCCTTCGGCTTAATCAGTGCAGTGATTCTGCTGCCACAGAAGCTTCACACAATTTGGAGCAGTGGTTTGAGGACCTATGCCCAGTGAGTTGTTGGTTGAAATGGATATCTTGTGGAGAGCAACCAACATAATTGTAATCAGAGTCCCAGGAGGGAAGAGAGAGAGTAAGAGACAGAAATGATACATGAAGAAATAATGTCTGGAAATGACCCATTTTTTTAAATTAACATACAATGTATTATTTTTTTCTGGGGTACAGATCTGTGATTCATCAGTCTTACACAATTCACAGCACTCACCATAGCACATACCCTCCCCAGTGTCCATCACCCAGCCACCCCATCCCTCCCACCTCACTCCACTCCAGCAATCCTGTTTGTTTCCTGAGATTAAGAGTCTCTTATAGTTTGTCTCCCTCTCTGGTTTCGTCTTGTTTCATTTTTCCCTCCCTTTCCCTATGATCCTCTGTCTTGTTTCTCAAACTCCTCATATAAGTGAGATCATATGATACTTGTCTTTCTCTGATTGACTTATTTTGCTTAGCATAATACCCTCTAGTTCCATCCACGTCATTGCAAATGGCAAGATTTCTTTTTTTTTGGATGGCGCATAATATTCCATTGTATATATATATATACCACATCTTTTTTATCCATTCATCTGTTAATGGACATCTAGGCTCTTTCCATAGTTTGGCTATTGTGGACAATGCTGCTATAAACATTGGGGTGCAGGTGCCCCTTCGGATCACTACATCTGTATGTTTAGGGTAAATACCCAGTAGCGCAATTGCTCGGTCGTAGGGTAGCTCTATTTTCAACTTTTTGAGCAACCTCCATACTGTTTTCCTGAGTGGCTGCACCAGCTTGCATTCCCACCAACAGTGTAGGAGGGTTCCCCATTCTCCGCATCCTTGCCAAAATCTGTCATTTCCTGACTTGTTAATTTTAGCCATTCTGACGGGTGTGAGGTGGTATCTCATTGAGGTTTTGATTTGTATTTCCCTGATGCTGAGTGATGTTGAGCACTTTTTCATGTGTCTGTTGGCCATTTGGATGTCTTCTTTGGAAAAATGTCTGTTCATGTCTTCTGCCCATTTCTTGATTGGATTATTGGTTCTCTGGGTGTTGAGTTTGATAAGTTCTTTATAGATTTTGGATACTAGCCCTTTATCTGATATGTCATTTGCAAGTATCTTCTCCCATTCTGTCGATTGTCTCTTGGTTTTGTTGACTGTTTCCTTTGCTGTGCAAAAACTTTTTATCTTGATGAAGTCCCAATAGTTCATTTTTGCCCTTGCTTCCCTTGCCTTTGGCAATGTTTCTAGGAAGAAGTTTCTGCGGCTGAGGTCGAAGAGGTTGCTGCCTGTGTTCTCCTCAAGGATTTTGATGGATTCCTGTCTCACATTTAGGTTTTTCATCCATTTTGAGTCTATTTTTGTGTGTGGTGTAAGGAAATGGTCCAATTTCATTCTTCTGCATGTGGCTGTCCAATTTTCCCAACACCATTTGTTGAAGAGACTGTCTTTTTTCCATTGGACATTCTTTCCTGCTTTATCAAAGATGAGTTGACCATAGAGTTGAGGATCCATTTCTGGGCTCTCTATTCTGTTCCATTGATCTATGTGTCTGTTTTTGTGGCAGTATCATACTGTCTTGATGATGACAGCTTTGGGGTGTTTTTTTTGGGTTTTTTGTTTTTAATTTTTTATTGTTATGTTAATCACCATACATTACATTATTAGTTTTTGATGTAGTGTTCCATGATTCATTGTTTGTGCATAACACCCAGTGCTCCATGCAGAACGTGCCTCTTTAATACCCATCACCAGGCTAACCCATCCTCCCACCCCCCTCCCCTCTAGAACCCTCAGTTTGTTTTTCAGAGTGCATCGTCTCTCATGGTTCGTCTCCCCCTCCGATTTCCCCACCCTTCATTCTTCCCCTCCTGCTATCTTCTTTTTTTTTTTTTTCTTAACATATATTGCATTATTTGTTTCAGAGGTACAGATCTGTGATTCAACAGTCTTGCACAATTCACAGCACTCACCATAGCACATGCCCTCCCCAATGTCTATCACCCAGCCACCCCATCCCTCCCACCCCACCCCCCACTCCAGCAACCCTCAGTTTGTTTCCTGAGATTAAGAATTCCTCATATCAGTGAGGTCATATGATACATGTCTTTCTCTAATTGACCTATTTCGCTGATGATGACAGCTTTGTAATAGAGCTTGAAGTCCGGAATTGTGATGCCACCAGCTTTGCTTATCTTTTTCAACATTCCTCTGGCTATTCGGGGTCTTTTCTGGTTCCACACAAATTTTAGGATTATTTGTTCCATTTCTTTGAAAAAAGTTGATGGTATTTTGATAGGGATTGCTTTAAATGTGTAGATTGCTCTGGGTAGCATTGACATTTTCACAATATTTGTTCTTCCAATCCATGAGCATGGAATGTTTTTCCATTTCTTTGTGTCTTCCTCAATTTCTTTCATGAGTGTTCTATAGTTCTGAGTACAGATGCTTTGCCTCTTTGGTTAGATTTATTCCTAGGTATGTTATGGTGTTGGGTGCAATTGTAAATGGGATCGACTCCTAAATTTCTCTTTCTTCTGTCTTGTTGTTGGTGTATAGACATGCAACTGATTTTTGTGCATTGATTTTATATCCTGCCACTTTACTAAATTCCTGTATGAGTTCCAGCAGTTTTGGGGTGGAGTCTTTTGGGTTTTCCACATAAACTATCATATCATCTGCAAAGTGAGAGTTTGACTTCTTCTTCACCGATTCGGATGCCTTTTATTTCTTTTTGTTGTCTGATTGCTGAGGCTAGGACTTCTAGTACTATGTTGAATAGCAGTGGTGATAGTGGACATTCCTGCCGTGTTCCTGACCTTAGGGGAAAAGCTCTCAGTTTTTCCCCATTGAGAATGATATTCATTGTGGGTTTTTCATAGGTAGATTTTATGATATTGAGGTATGTACCCTCTATCCCTACTCTATGAAGGGTTTTAATCAAAAAAGGATGCTGTACTTTGTCAAATGCTTTTTCATCTATTGAGAGGATCATATGGTTCTTGTTTTTTCTTTTATTAATATATTGTATCACATTGATTGATTTGCAGATGTTAAACCAACATGCAGCCCAGGAATAAATCCCACTTGGTCATGGTGAATAATCCTTTTAATGTACTGTTGGATCCTGTTGGCTAGTATTTTGGTGAGAATTTTTGCATCCATGTTCATCAGGGATATTGGTCTGTAATTCTCCTTTTTGGTGGGGTCTTTGTCTGGTTTTGGGATCAAGGTAGTGCTGGCCTCATAAAATGAGGTTGGAAGGTTTCCTTCCATTTCTATTTTTTGGAACAGTTTCAGAAGAATAGGTATTAATTCTTCTTTAAATGTTTGGTAGAATTCCCCTGGGAAGCCATCTGGCCCTGGGCTCTTGTTTGTTGGGAGATTTTTATTACTGCTTCAATTTCCTTACTGGTTATGGGTCTGTTCAGGTTTTCTATTTCTTCCTGGTTCAGTTTTGGTAGTTTATATGTATCTAGGAATGCATCCATTTCTTCCAGATTGTCTAATTTGCTGCCATATAGTTGCTCATAATATGTTCTTATAATTGTTTGTATTTCTTTGGTGTTGGTTGTGATTTCTCCTCTTTCATCCATGATTTTGTTTATTTGGGTCATTTCTCTTTTCTTTTTGATGAGTCTGGCCAGGGGTTTATCAATCTTGTTAATTCTTTCAAAGAACCAGCTCCTAGTTTCGTTGATCTCTTCTACTGTTCTTTGGTTTCTATTTCATTGATTTCTGCTCTGATCTTTATTATTTCTCTTCTCCTGCTGGGTTTAGGCTTTATTTGCTGTTCTTTCTCCAGCTCCTTTAGGTATAGGGTTAGGTTGTGTATTTGAGACCTTTCTAGTTTCTTGAGAAAGGCTTATATTGCTATATACTTTCCTTTAGGACTGCCTTTGCTGCATCCCAAAGATTTTGTTTTTTCATTTTCATTTGTTTCCATGAATTTTTAAAATTCTTCTTTAATTTCCTGTTTGACCCATTCATTCTTCAGTAGGATGTTCTTTAGCCTCCATGTATTTGAGTTCTTTCCGACTTTCCTCTTGTGATTGAGTTCTAGTTTCAAAGCATTGTGGTCTGAAAATATGCAGGGAATGATCCCAATCTTTTGGTACTGGTTGAGACCTGATTTGTTACCCAGGATGTGATCTATTCTGGAGAATGTTCCATGTGCACTAGAGAAGAATGTGCTATAATTTGCTCCAATATACCTTTTGCCCCCCTCTCTCTTTCTTCTTCTTCTGGGATCCCAATTATTCTAATATTGTTTTGTCTTATGGTATCACTTATCTCTCAAATTCTCCCCTCGTGATCCAGTAGTTGTTTATCTCTCTGTTTCTCAGCTTCTTTATTCTCCATCATTTGGTCTTCTAGATCATTAATCTCTCTTCTGCTTCATTAATCCTAGCAGTTAGAGCCTCCATTTTTTATTGCACCTCATTAATAGCCTTTTTGATTTTGACTTGGTTAGATTTTAGTTCTTTTATTTCTCCAGAAAGGGATTCTCTAGTAGCTTCTATGCTTTTTCAAGCCCAGCTAGTATCTTTATAATCGTCATTCTGAACTCTAGTTCCAACATCTTATTAATGTCCATATTGATTAGGTCGCTGGCAGTTGGTACTGACTCTTGTTCTTTTTTTTTTTTTTTGAGGTGAGTTTTTCCATCTTGTCATTTTGTCCAGAGAAGAATAGATGAATGAGAGAACAAAATGCTAACAGGGTAACAACGACCCCAGAAAAATATACACTATAAACACATCAGAAGAGACCTGAAACCGGGGGGAAAAGAAAGAAAGAAAGAAAAAAAAAGAATATGATCAGGATGGTGAATAGAACAGAGCCACACACTAGATTTTGAGTGTTTTTTTGTCTGTTAGGAGAAACTGCCTCCCAAAAATTTAAAGAAAGAAAAACATATATATACAAAAATAAGGGTAAATATGATGAAGGGATGGAATATGACTGTAAAGATGAAAAATAAAAAAGATTTTAAAAAAGCAATTGATAAGATAAGAAATTGGTTGAAAACAGAAAGAAGAAAAAAAAAAAGGAGAGAATGTGATCAGTTGGGAGACTAGAACAAAGCCATACATTGGATTTAGGGTATATTTTGGTCTGTTAGAAGAAACTGTATACCAAAATTTAAAGAAAGAAAAACATATATATATATATGGTTAAATACAATGAGGGGATAGAATATGACTGTAAAAATGAAAACTAAAAAAGATTTTTAAGGGGCATCTGGGTGGCTTGGTCATTAAGTGTCTGCATTCGGCTCAGGTCATGATCCCAGGGTCCTGGGATCGAGCCCCGCATTGGGCTTCCTGCTCCATGGGAAGCCTGCTTCTCCCTCCCCTGCTCCCCCTGCTTATGTTCCCTCTCATGCTGTCTCTCTCTCTGTCAAATAAATAAAATCTTTTTAAAAAAATTTTAAAAGGAATTGATAAGATGTTGGTTGAAAAAGGAAAGAAGAAAAATTTTTAAAAAAAGAAATAGAAAAAGAAAAAATAAAGAAAAATTTAAAAATTAACTTTGAAAGACTAAATAATCATGGGAAAAAAGCCATGAATTCTATGTGCTGTATTCTCCTAGCACTGGAGTTTTACAGTTCTCTTTGATCACTAAACTGGGTCTTGGCTGGATGTTCTTGCTGATCTTCTGGGGGAGGGGCCTGTTGCAGTGATTCTCAAATGTCTTTGCCCGAGGTGGAATTGCACCACCCTTGTCAGGGGCCAGGCTAAGTAATCTGCTTGGGTTTGCTCTCGGTAGCTTTTGTTCCCCGAAAGTTTTCTGTACAGCTTTGGAGGATGAGAATGAAAATGGAGGCTTCCCAATCTCTGGCCCCAGAGGAGCCAAGAACTCAGGGCCCCACTCCTGAGTGAGCCCCCAGAGAAAAGCAGTCAGTTACTCCTGTCTCCCTGGTCTCTGGCCGCACTCCGAGCTCACCTAGCCTGTGACCAAACGTTTCTATCTCTGGCACCCGACCCTGTTTGGAGTCTCCAAACCCAGCAGATTCCTGCGGTGCACTCCCATGCTGCTCTTCCTGGGGGAAGAAGGGGAGACTCCCCCAATCTGCCACTTGTTGGGTGCCTGCTCAAAGAGCAGGGGCCCGACTGTGTCACAGATCACGGTTTATGGCAACCCCAAGCTGCGAGCCCACTCCTTGGCTCCTGGGAGCTCTGCCACACTCAGTCACCCCTGGTCTTTCTGTGACCCCGAGGGTCCTGAGACCACACTGTCCCAGTGAGGGTTCCACACCCACCCCCCCACCCCTTGCTTAGCCACTGGAGTGACATCCCTCAGTGGAGCAGACTTCTAAAAGTTCCAATTTTGTGCTCTGCTGCTCTGTCACTTGCCAGTAGCCGGCTGACGGAGGCTCCCTCCCCTGCCCCCCACCCCCGGGGTCTATCTTCCCATGTTATCACCTGAGATTCACTTCTCTGCATGTCCTACCTTCCAGAAAGTGGTCACTTTTCTGTTCATAGAATTGCTACTATTCTTTTCTTCGATCCCCTGTTTAGTTTGTAGGTGTTCAGAATGGTTTGATAACTAGCTGAATTCCTGGGACCAGATGAAATTTAGGTCTTCTACTCCTCCACCATCTTGCTCCTCTCCCTCCTGGAAATGTCCCATGTTTGATGAATACATTAACCTACATATCCAAGAAGTTCAGAGAATCCCCAGTAGGATAAGCATACAAAGATCTACAATATAGATATCATAGTGAACTGTTAAAAGACAAAGAGAAAAATCATGAATTCAACAGGAGAAAAACAACTCATTGGTTATAGGGGAGCACCAATGTAGTTAACAGCTGATTTTTCTTCTGAAACAAAGGAATCCAGAAGGCAGTGGAATAATATATTCAAAGTGCTGAATGAAAACTCTAGCAATCAAAAATGAAGGCGAAATAAAGACATCCCAGGATAAACAGATATTGAAAGAATTTGTTACTAACTAACTTGTCTTGCAAGAAACACTAAAGGAAGTTCTTCAGCTGGAAAGGGTATGGCACCAATTGCTAACGTGAATGCTGGAAAGGATATGGCACCAATTGCTAACGTGAATCCACCAGAAGAAACAAAGAGCACTAAAAATGGTTAAATTTAAGTTAATATAAAAGATTTTAGAAATATATTTTTCACTTTTACTCTTAATTTCTTTGAAAGACATTATATAAAGCATTAATTATATTGCTGGGTTTATAACATATATAGATTTAATTTATATGATAACGATAGCATAAAGGAGGGAGGATAGTATGGAACTACAGTGCACTAAAGTTTCTACATTATACCAGAATTAAGTTGCTATCAATGTGATATAGATTGTGATTAGTTAGGATGGCTAAGAAAATCGTGTGTGTGTACATATGCATATACACAAATACATATGTGTGTGTGTGTATATATATATATATATATATATATAAACAGAGGAATTAAATGGGAGCATCACAAATATTTAACATAAAAGAAGGCACTTAAAGGAACAGCAGAGGAACAAAAAAGACAAGATATGTAGAAAGCAAATAGCAAAATGGCAAACATACATGTAAATACTTCAACAATAACTTTATATGTAAGTAGCATTAAACACCCCAATGAAAGGTTAGAGATTACAAGACCAGATTTTAAAAAATCAAGATTCAATATAATTCTGTGTAAAAACAGACACACTTAGATTCAGATACACATAAATTGTAAAAAGATGGAAAAGATATACCATGCAAATGGAAAATGTAACAGCTGAGTGGCTATATTTATATCAGACAAAAGAAACTTCAAGGAAGTATTACTGGGGCGCCTGGGTGGCTCAGTCGTTAAGTGTCTGCCTTCGGCTCAGGTCATGATCCCAGGGTCCTGGGATTGAGCCCCGCGTCAGGCTCCCTGCTCAGCAGGGAGTCTGCTTCTCCCTCTCCCATTCCCCCTGCTTGTATTTCCTCTCTCGCTGTGTCTCCCTCTGTCAAATAAATAAATAAAATCTTTAAAAAAAAAAAAAAGGAAGTATTACTAACAACATAGAGTGGCATGTCAGAATGATTAAAGGGTCAACTAATTAGGAAGATAGAATTTACAAAGTATTGTATATAATAAATATATACATTATAAATGTATACATACCTAACAACAGAACCTCATAGTACTTGAAGCAAAATCCAACAGAACTGAAAGGAGAAATAGGTAATCTGAGCGTAACATTTAGAAATTTCAATATTCCGATCTCAATACTTGGTAGAAAAATTATACAGAAAATCTATGTTAAACACTAACTTAGCATACAACCCAGAAAATCATTTTTAGGAACTTACCCAAGAGAACTGAAAACCTGCATTTACACAAAGACATGTATGTGAATATTTATAGTATATCAGTGAAACTATCACTGTAATCAAGATAATGTACATATCCATTACCTGCCCCCCCACCAAAGTTTTCTTGTCTCCCCTATTATCCTCTCATACCTCTGACCACTCTTCCCCCTCTTTGTTTTTTGGTCTGGCTTCTTTCACTCAGCATAAATTGTATTTAGATTTTACCCATGTTGTTTAATTAAAAAATTGTTATGAGATTTTTTTCCCAGTCATTTACCTAAAGTTTGAATTTCCTTATACAAAGTTTTTAGTTTGAACTTTAAACCTGCCTTATTTTTCCAATTATACTTGATAAGCCGGTAGTAATTAGATAATATTTCTTATGCAGTAATAATCTGAAATTGTGTATCAAAGATTAAAAGCTTTCTGGGAATAAGAGTTATGAAACACCAAAATCAGGCAAGGTTGAAAGGTTTCCTCATAATAATTTAAGATTTTATTTATTTGTCAGAGAGAGAGCGCACAAGCAGGGGAAGCGGCAGGCAGAGGGAGAAGCAGGTTCCCCGCTGAGCAAGGAGCCCAATATGGGACTCATTCCCAGGACCCTGGGATCATGACCTGAGCTGAAAGCAGATGCATAGTGGTCTGAGCTACCCAGGCGTCCCACCTCATAATAATTTAAATAATAGGGTAGGCAGCTAACTTTCTATGATGGTTTTACCTATTCGACAAGTATGGCAATCAATAAAGTTTTTCATTTCCCCTATCTCCCTCTGATTCTACAATGTTGAGATTACTAGAAAACTGAATGATGTTAAAGAATAATATGTTTCTTTCAAATCTGTCTCATTTGCCTGTGATTCATTGCATTTTTTTGTTGTTTCTTTTCAGACCAAATGTTTATTTAGCTTGTTCCGGGACACTGGCCATCATTTGATTCAGAATAATAAAATAGGAGGAATTAATTCTCCATTGTCTAAACCTGTTGTTTCTAAGAACCTGAAGGAAGAGAAAACAGTCAAAGAAAAGGATATGGAAGGAAGGCTTAGGCCTGGGGATTTGGTAGGTTGTTTAGAAGGTGATGATTTTGCTAGTTTTGTTACATTCCAGAGGCTTGCACTGATTTCTTATCTGGCAAATTGCATCAGTTTCGTTTGCATTTTGTTGCAACATAAAGATCATTGTTCCTAACATTGTGAACACCATGTAAGAATTCAGTTTTTGAGGTGTGTTCATTTTCTTTCAGCAAGCACCTAGTATAAAATCTCAGAGCTCAGATACTCCTTTGGAAGTTGAACCCTCTCTAAGCCACAATCCAGAAGGACAGGTAACTATGCATAAAGAGTTGGAAAATTGAGTATGATATTGTGAAAAATGCTCATTATCTTAGTTACCGTCCCATATTTGCCATGACTAGCTTATGACTTTGGGTAAATTTCTTTGTCTTGTTGAGACTCTCTAAAATGAGCAGGTAGTACCAAATTAGCTTTAAGGTCCTTTCTAACATTACAAGTTTATGTCTTTTATTAATTCTCCTATATTATGCACTAGGAGGAATGCAAAGATTTATGATCTGCAGCATTTACTCATGTGCGTTCAGGACACTCAGTAGTCTGGTGGGTGAAACAGATCGGTACATAACTAACCATAATACAGAATTTTGATGAGTGCTGTAATAGAGGTACAAATAAAAGGGCTGTGAGGGCTCAGAGAAGACAGATTAATCACTCCTAGGATGGGGCAGTCTCAGAAGCCTACATGGAAGAGGTGGCATCTGTGCTAAGTAGTGAAAGATTAAGAGAACAATTTGCCAGATGAAGATGAGGGAGTAGGCATTTCAGGACCAGGGAATAACTTGAGTCAAGGCACAAAGAAGGTAGCAGAATTTGGAGTATATCAATTAATTTAGTGTATGGAGTAGAGAAATGAAAAGAAAGGAGAGATTCTAGAAGGAGGTGAGAAAGGAGAGGCTGCACTGAGTTGTAGAAAGGCTTGTTGTTGAAAGCCTTGCTAAAAAGTTTGGTCTTCATTATATAGGTGATGAGGGACTCTTGAGCTTCATCTGGGAGACTCACATGAAAGGTTTTTAAGTTATGTGGAAATAAGACCTTATATGTATTTTAGGGCAGAACTCTTGCAAGGATGTGAAAAAGAGAAGGAAATTCGGGAGGGGGCTTCAAATATCAGTTTATAGGTTTTTATTATAATACAGATGAGTGTTAGTGCCAGTTTGATTTAGAGAAGATGTTGTAGTAAAGAAAGAAACTTGAAGAGGCAATATCTGGAATTGGGAAGTTTGAGGGTGCTGAGGAAGAACAGGTAAAGATAACTCAGGTTTCAAGCCTTACCTTCTAGAAGGATGACAAAATCATTAAGAGAAAAGTCAAAAGAGAGGTCAATATAAGGGAAATGATAAGTTCAATTTGGGATATGTTGTATTTAGGATGCTGGCAAAATTCTGGGTAGAAATGTCCATCAGGCTGCAGTTGGTAGATGGTGATGTGGATGCTGTGAGTGGGAATATCAGAATGTTATGTGAATATTTCCACAGGACTTGGAAGGTGTGGTGGCAGAAAGAATAGCATTCACTTAAAACAGTTCCAAGAAAAGCATTGAACAAGTTAAACAGTGCTTCAGCTGAGATAAAAGTTTCCAAGAATAAAACTGAAATGCTTTTCTGCAAGAGATAACCACTGTTACTATTTTCTTTCCAGTTATTTTTCTATATTAAAAATATTTTGACAGTCAAGATCATGCTATATACATATAGTTGTATATGCAGTTTTCTTACTTGTATTGTGAATGTTATCTTATGTTACTAAAATTTGTTCATAAATATCTGTTTTTAATGAAAAGAATAAGTTAGAGACAAATATCTTTACAGCAATATGTAGAAGCAGGGACATACATTGTGTTGGAGATTCAGCTGGACAGAGCCTTGGTTCCAAAGCGAATGCCAGAGGAGCTAGCCAGAAGGTATGTAGCAATGGTTCTTATACTTGTTTTACAAACACATTTTAGGTATAAATAAAAGGAATTCAGATTGTCCCCATAAATATAATTTTCCTAGGCTAAGTAGCAGAAAGTTTTCTGTTTTTTTTCCTCAGATGAAATTTCTTTTGTTACTGTTGTTTACTTATTACAAAAGCAGTATATGCTCATTATAAAAAAGATCAAGATTTGGAGAAAATTGATATCAGCAAGTATATAAAAACACTCAGATTTCTACTCACCCAGTGATAGCTACTTTAAAAAAACTGGTATTTATCCACCCATGTCACATTTAAATAAATGTAATTTTTAAAAATGGTTTTTTTATTGTACCATAGTGCTTTGATTGTGTTTCTAGAAAATTATCCATTTCATCTAGGTTATCCACTTTGTTGATATATAATTGTTCATGATATTCTCTTATTATTCTTTTTATCTGTATAAAATGGGGAGTTATGTTCCTGCAGAGCCAGACAGGAGGCTTGATTTCACCACCCTGAGATTATGACCTGAGCCAAAATCAAGGGTCAGACACTGAACAAATTGAACCACCCAGGTGCTGCTGTCACAGATTATATTTTTATACATTTTTGTGCCTATTAGGAAAGATTTCTAACTATTATTTTATGCATTTACCTTCTAAAAACAAGTAAACAGGAGTTACAAACCAAAAGTACAATAATAATGGCTTTCATATTTACATTTAACAGTGTTCCTTATTTCTTCAGTTACCTTCCAGTTACTGACTAGTGTCCTTTCATTTCAGCCTGAAGGGCTCCCTTTAGCATTTCTTATAGATTAGATCTTACTAATAGACTCTTTTGTTTATTTTGTTAATTTTTTTTTCATTCTTTTTTTTTTTTAAGATTTTTTATTTATTTATTTGACAGAGAGAGAGATAGCGAGAGCAGGAACACAAGCAGGGGGAGTGGGAGAGGGAGAAGCAGGCTTCCTGCCTAACAGAGAGCCCAATGCGGGACTCAATCCCAGGACCCCAGGATCATGACCTGAGCCAAAGGCAGACGCTTAATGACTGAGCCACCCAGGCGCCCAATTTTTTCTTCATTCTTGAAGGGTAATTTGCTGTATATAGAGTTTTTGGTTGGCATTTTTTTTTCTTCCAAAACTTTAAATATGTTATCCTAGTACTTCCTGGCCTCTATGGCTTGTGTTAATCTTATTGCCATTATTGAAATTATCTGTTTATCTTATGTGACAAGTCACTCCTCTCACTGCTTTTTGAGCTTTTCTCTTGTCTTTGGTTTCTGACAATTTGACTACAATGTGTCTTAGTATAGATCTCTTCAAGTTTATTCTGCTTGGAAATTGTTATGCTTCTTGGATGTATAGATTCATGTCTTCCTGCCCTTTTCCTTCTCTCTTCTCCTTGCGGGATTCCCATAAGGTGTATGTTGGTCATAGAAATTGTGTATGTTGATGGTGTCCTACAGATTTTAGGCCCTGTTTACTTTTTTGTTTGTTTGTTTTTCTTTCTGTTCCTCAGATTAGGTAATTTCAGTTATCCTATCTTCAAGTTTGCTCATTCTTTCTTCTGCCTGACCAAATCTGTTGAATGCTCTAGTAATTTCCTTTCAGTTATTGTACTTTTCAACTACAGACATTCTATTTGGTTCTTTTAAAAATTTCTATCTCTTTACTGATATTCTATTCTTATTTTGTTTATACGCCATTTTCCTGATTTCTCTTACTCCTTTGTGGTTTCCTTTAACTCTTTGAGCACAGGTAGGTTGCTTTATTGCACATCTTTCTGTAGCAAGTCCAGTGTCTGGGCGTCTTCAGGGACAATTTCTATCAACTTAGTTTTTCTTCTGAAAGAGCATATTTTTATGTTTTATACATTTTGCGATTTTTTTGGTGTTGAAAACTGGACAGTTTGATATTATAAAGTGGGGGGTTTGGAAATCAGATTATCCCCTTCCCCAGGGTTTGCTGTTTTTTTTTTTTTTTTTTAGATTTTATTTATTTATTTATTTATTTGACAGAGAGAGACACAGAGAGAGAATGGGAACACAAGCAGGGGGACTGGGAGAGGGAGAAGCAGGCTTCCCGCAGAGCAGGGAGCCCAATGTGGGGCTTGATCCCAGAACCCTGAGATCATGACCTGAGCTGAAGGCAGACGCTCAACCGACTGAGCCACCCAGGCGCCCCTAGGGTTTGCTGTTCTTAATTGTTGAAGTTATAGGTTGTGTTCAGCCAGTGTTTTGATTGAGATTTTCTTGAATCCCAGGATTTTAATATAATCAAACAAAGAAACAAAAATAAAACAAAAAAATTTTTTTTGTTTTTGCGGATGACTGCATGCTAGAGGATTTTTTTTTTTTTTTTTAAGATTTATTTATTTAGGGGTGCCTGGGTGGCTCACTCGTTAAGCATCTGCCTTCAGCTCAGGTCATGATCCCAGGGTCCTGGGATTGAGTCCCTCATCAGGCTCCCTGCTCAGCGGGAAGCCTGCTTCTCCCTCTCCCACTCCCCCTACTTATATTCCCTCTCTCACTGTCTCTCTGTCAAATAAATAAATAAAATCTTTTTAAAAATTATTTATTTATTTATTTTGAGAGAGAGAGCATGTGTGAGCAGGGGGAGGGAGGGGCACAGAGAGAGAGAAGCAGACTCCCTGCTGAGTGGGGAGCCTGAGGCAGGGCTCAATCCCATGACCCTGAGATCATGGAAGTTGCCTTCGAAAAAGTTTGCAGTTCCACAAGTGATGTATGAGCCAAAATCAAGAGTTGGACACTTAACTGACTGAGCTACCCAGGTGCCCCTGGAGCATTCTTTTAACGCTTAACTAGGCTGTTTATAATTCTGCCTCAGCCTTCACTTCCTGCTTGCACTGGGACTATAGATCAGTCAGTGGTGGAAGCTTAGGTTCTTCTCAGGTCTTTTCTGAACATATATCCTGTCCTGAGCATGTATGCAGCTTTCTAAATTCTTCTGTACAAGTACTTTTGAATACCCTAATTTCCCAAAGAAACTGGCTTTTCTTCCTAGGTCTTAGGTGGTTTGTCGTGTCTCAACCATAATCTTTTGTCCCACAGAGCTATGGGTTTTTGATAACCTTACAATGTTTTTGAGCAATGCACACCCACTGGTTTTCTACTGTGAATGGATTTCAAGATAGGAGAAACAGAATTGAGTGCTTTATGTCAGTCATTCAGGTAGACCCAGATAGGTTAGAACAAATGTAGTAACTTGTGAACAAGGTCTGCTCTGCTTCTCCAGAATCAGAGCCCAGTGTGCCACACTGGAAATGCAGGTTGCCATTTTCAATATTGCCACTGAGCTGGGAATGGGGTGAGGCAAGGGCAAGTAAAAATGCCACAAAGCTTCCCCACTATTATAGTTGCCTTTTTCTTGGTTTAGTATTCATTTGGTTATCATAACTTTTGACTGTCTTTCACAGTTCAGGCAGAGTTGGTTCTGACAGTTTCTGATTGTTATTTTCAATGTTTCTACAAAGAGATGGGAGTTTAGAGTTTTTTTCTCTATCATTTTGCTGGTCTAGACTTTACCTTTTGGTGTGAGGAACACTATGCTCAGTACAGGATGAAAGGAAATGATAGCTTTTATCTTGGAAACTATTTATTATAGATATTTTTAAGGCTTGATAAATACCCCCAAGTTGCCTTCCAAAAAGTTTGCAGGTCCACAAGTGATGTATGAGCCTACTCTTTCTTCATACATTCACAACACAGTACTTTTTTATATTTTCTACTTTGGCAGGGGAAGAAAGTTTCTCATTTTAATTTAATTTTTTTCAAAGTTTCTCATTTTAATTTTAGTCCACATTGTAAATGTTTTAGTGAGAGTAAACATTTTTTTCACATATTAGTCATTTGGAAGTCTTCTTTTGAAAATAACTTGCTTGTAGTGGTACATTTATCCTTTATACCAAAAAGTTTCAAAGCTTTTAAAAAACTTTACGTTTAGTCCCTTTCCAAAAATAAGTTGGTAATATTTACTATAAATGATATATATAAAATAAAATTAATAATCTGGAAATAGAAAGTTAAAAACTCAAGCCATGGAAACAAAGAGGAAGAAAGTATTAAATGGAACTTTCATAAATAAGCATCAAATCTTAGTTGTTTAACAAAAAGGGAAGTACTATACATTTTGCAGCTCTAATCCTAAAGGAGGACCCATGCTAGTTCCAAACGAGATCAGATATCTTCCTGGCATTAATTTCTAAAACAGATTTCTCATTTGAGCTCTTACATAGGGAATACTGAGTGACAAAATAACAGCATGCTTAATGAAAGTTTTATAGCAAATGTAGGTGCAATTTTTAATAATTTTTTTATTGAAGTGTAATTGAAATTTAACATTATATTGGTTTCAGGTGTACAACATAATGATTCAATAGTTGTATACACTGTGAAATGATTACCACAATAAGTCCAGTTAATATCTGTCACCATACATAGTTATGCAAAAATTTTTTTCTTGTGATAGAGCTTTTAAGTTCTACTCTTTTAGCAACCTTCAAATATGCAATACAATATTTTTGTTTTGTTTTGTTTTTAAGTTTTATTTATTTTGTTTTTAGTAATCTCTATACCCAACATGGGGCTTGAACTCATGACCCTGAGATTGAGTCACGTACTCTTTCAACTGAGCCAGCCAGGTGCCCCTCAAATATGCAGTATGGTATTATTATTTTATTTTATTTTTTAAAAGATTTATTTTTTTAAAAAAAGATTTTATTTATTTATTTCAGAGAGAGAGAGAGCACAAGAATGGAGAGGGTCAAAGGAGAAGCAGACTCCCTGCTGAGCAGAGAGCCCGGTGCGGGACATGATCCTAGAACCCTGAGATCTTGACCTGAGCCGAAGGCAGATGCTTAACTGACTGAGCCACCCAGGCGCCCTTATTTGTTTATTTTAGAGAGAGAGAGAGAGAAAGCCCAGTGGGGAGGGGCAGAGGGAGAGGAAGAGAGAATCTCCAGTAGACCCTCTGCTGAGTGTAGAGCCTGATGTGGGGCTCCATCCCACCATCCTGAGATCAGGACCTGAGCCACTCAGGTGCCCCTATTCTTAGACTTTTTAATGAGATATGGTTATTACCTGTAAGTTTTTCATTGGCTGTAGGTACGTAGAAGGTAGATTTCTCCTCCAAGCTAGCCCAAGTGACAGTATTATAGAACAAAGGCAAATTAGAATGGCAGTGTTAGAATATTGGACCCAATATTCATAAAAGATGATTTGCCTTTGGTTCTGGATGAGACATATATGTACTAACTGCTGAATCTATGTCAATGTATAATAATGTATATATATATAAATTTAATGCATTCTTAAACATGAAGAGAAGCTCAATTACTTTTATAATAAAAGAAGTACAAATTAAAAACTACCCTGAAATACCTTTTTAAATTGCAGAAGATCAAAAAAGCTTAATAACTCATTAGGTTGTTGATGAGCACATTAGAAATAGGTTCTGTCATTCAAACTAGTGAGAGTATAAATTGGTAAAAATCCTGTGGAGGACAATGTCATAATAGCTGTTAAAATACATAAGCATGTGTCTTTTAACCAAGTAACTCATTTCCAGTAACTTCTTTACAGATAAATGTTTTTAGCAAGGCCATTAGTGACTACTGCATTATTAAATCCAATGGTCTGTGTTCAGGGTCATTGTGACCTGTTATTAGTGTTTAATGACTCAGTCCTCCTTGAAGCACTTTCTTTACCAGGCTCTCAGGATACCATACTCTCTTGGTTTTATTCCTCCCCATCTGGCCTTCTTTATGTCTTCAGCCTCTAAATGTTAGAGTCTCTTAGAGCTCAGTCCTTGGACCTCTTTTCAATCTACGTTTACTCCCTTGGTTTTTGTCTACTCTCATGGCTCTAACTACCATCTATGTGCTGATGGCTTCCAGATTTATATATGGACCCTGCACCTCTCTCCTGAACTCTGAATTCATATATCTAATTCTCACAAACTCTCTGGTCAGAGTCATAGTAATCTCTCACCTGGTCTCCCTACATATACTATTCTACCTTTCACTTTATTCTTTTTATTAAGTAACAGCTTTATTGAGATATAGTTCTCATACCATTCATTTCACCCATTTAAATGGTAGAGTTCGGTGGTTTTTAGTATACTCACAGAGTTGTACAGCCTTCACCACAATCAACTTTATGACATTTTTCTTACCCCTAAAAGAAACCACACACATATTAGCAGTCAATCTACAGTTCCTCCCAACCCTCATGCCAACCCCTCACCCAGAACGCTCCAGCCCTATGCAACCACGTATCTACTTTTTGTCTGTATAGATTTTCCAGCTTTGGACATTTCATATAAATGGAATCATACAATACATGGTCTTTGTGACTGGCTTATTTCATTTAACATAATGCTGTCAAGGTTCATCCATACTGTAGCATGTATCAGTACTTCATTTCTTTGTTTTTGAATAATATTTCACTCTATGGATATACCACATTTTTCCCCCATTCTTTAATTGATGGACATTTGGACAATTTATTCTTAATACAGCATTCTATAGTGATTGTGTTAAAAAGGAGGTCAACTCATGTAACTAACTCCTCTGCTCAGAAACTACTAGTGACTCCCTGGTACACTCTGAGTAAATGCCTAAGTCCTTACAGTGGCCTACAAGTGCCTACATATTCTGTATGCACTTTGCTCTCACTTTTTCTGTCTAGCCGTACTTGGCTTCCTGCTGTTCTTCATGCATGCCAGGCACACTGTTGCAACAAGGCCTCTACACTTTCTGTTCCCTTTGCCTGTATTTTCCTTATCCCAGATATCTACACAACTTGCTTCCTCACTTCCTTGAGGTCTTTACTCAAATGTTACCATCTCAGTAAGAGTCTTGATGAAATGTGTTTCCCTACTTCACCACCTTAGTCCCCAACATAGTCTGTCTGACTTCCTGCATTATTTTTCTCCATGGCACATTTCACTAACATGTTTATCTTAATTATTGTCTTTCTTTCCCCACTAGCATATAAGCTCCATGAAGGCAAGAATTTTTGTCCTAATTTGTTTAATGCTCTATCCCCAATACTTAGAAAAGTGCCTGATGGATGGTAGACACTCAGTATATATTTTGAATGAGTGAATAAGTAACATTGTCTCTGGAGAGGAAATTGGGTGGCTGGACAACAAGATTGTCAACAAGGTAAAGGACAAGGAGACAATTTAGTATATATTGTTTTATACCTCATAAGTTTTGAATCATAGGATATATTACCTATTAAAATAAATAAAATTAAAATTAGAAATAATGAACAGAGATATACAATTACATAAGACCTATTAAAGAAAAACTGAATTTGTGAATTTGATTGTAAATTTTAAGGCAATACTATATACTTCAGCAGGAATCTGAAACTATAAGGAGGAAGAGCTAAGAATTTAATTTCCTCTAGTTTTTATAAGGTATCCTGAAAATGGAAGGTAGAAGTTTTGGCATAAGTAGGTTGACAGTAACAAAATATATTCTCTTAATCAGCACAACGTCTGATATCATTATTGTAATTTAATGCAGTCATAAATTATGTGTAACAAGAGGACACTTTTTATCCTAGATGGAGAGGAAAGAAAAGCATTCACTTGCCTGTACCATTTAGATTTCCAAAACTTCATTCTTTCAGAGACTCTACAGAATGCACCTAAAATCATAACACCTGTTTCTTGCCAACTCCCGAGTCAAGCAGTCTCTTGAGTGCAATAGCAGTTTTAAAAAAATATGTAAGAATAAAACCAGGGCTCAAATTAGCCAAAAGTACAACTTTGTTACTTTTCGAGTAGCTGCTTCCTAGCTTCTTTCCTATCTAGTTCATAGCTGTATCCTGTTCTATGGTTCACATCTAGGCTTTTACATGAGAGAATTGCAGTGCTCAAGTGTGATACTCCGATACAAGCCCTTTGGAAGTAGGAATAAGAGAACATAAATCTGCAGATAATAAAGTTTGTTTTTGTTTTTGTCATTTTTTTCTGGTACAGGGTCAAGGAAATGATTCCTCCAAGGCCGCCTCTTACCCGTCGGACAGGAGGAGCTCAGAAGGCAAGTGCCAAAGCCAAGATGAAACTATAAGTAATAAGGTGTTGAGTACACCCATTTGAAAATAAGGCATGGACTCTTCAGTATGTTTTCTAGAAGGGGCAAGAAATTGTAGCTTCTCATATTTCTCTTCCTGGTTCTGTTTGTGACCAGTGACATAACAATGAATAGTGAATAGTGTTTAATCCTTTGGCTGGTAGTCTCTGAGCTGAAAAGTAAAGGGCAATTTATACCTAAAACATTATTGAATATAAAACCCCAACCAGTTTCAGAGTCCATTATATATCTTGATCTCTTCAAGGCCTCTTTACAAGACATTTTGTATTTTTCTAGGCGGTGAGTGACTACCACATGCAGATCAAGAATATATCTAGAGCTATTCTGGATGAGTATCATAGGATGTTTGGAAAACAGGTGGCCAAACTGGGGAGTGATATGGATAGTGAAACCATGGAGGAGCAGAAGTGCCTGCTCAACTATGAACTTAACTGCTCTGGAAAATACTTTGCTTTCAAAGAACAACTCAAGGTAAATATTCCTTTAATTGTTCAGTGGATTTTTATGAAGCATCTTCTCTACATTCCTAATTATTAGTTGTTCTCTGGTCATGTTCTGCTACGCTTCCACCATTCTTGCTGTTGGTGCCAAGAGTTATGTTCTGTCTGATAGAATATGAGAAGCTCCACTTGTGGAAAGCCTTGGAATGGTTAAGTATCCATTCCAAGTGTGAGCTTTTAAGAAACTAAGTCTTTACTTGAGGCTAGGCCAGATTTTGAGCCAGGTTTCATGTTACTGTAGCAGGCAAAAACTCTGTACCTGGTACTAATTCCATGACTAATTCTCTGTCTTCCATTACCTACCTTTCCATAGTCCACAGAATCACTAAGATTTGAGAAATATTTACTTAATAATTTCCTACATAATAATGGTTAACATTTATTGAGTGTTTGCTGTACACCAGACAAAATTTTTTTTTAATTTATTTGACAGAGAGAGACACAGCAAGAGAGGGAATACAAGCAGGGGGAGTGAGAGAGGGAAAAGCAGACCTCCCGCTGATCAGGGAGCCCGATGTGGGCCTCGATCCCAGGACCTTGGGACCATGACCTGAGCCGAAGGCAGACGCTTAATGACTGAGCCACCCAGGCACCCCACCAGACAAATTTTTAAATGTTTCGTATTTTACTAATTTAATCCTAAGAATAACCCTATGAGGTAGATATTCCTCATTTTACAGGTGGAGAAATGCAATATTAATTGGTTAAGTAATTTCCCTAAGGTCATAGAACTAGTAAAAGTTAAAGATGGGACTCAAATTCAGGCAGCCTTCTTGCTCCAGAATTTCACATTCTTAACTGCTACACTGGATTGCCTCTCTGTGCACATTTACTATGTTTCCTGTACTGTACTTAACAGATACAAAGAAAGAACATGGAAGTAATAGGGTGAAAAACAACTGACGCTCATGGAGGCGAGGAGCTCTTCTCAGTAGGTGGCATAGTCACAACTTAATTTGATTCCTGGTTCTACCATTAGCAGCTGGATGGTCAAATGACTTCGCCTCTCTGAGCTTTAATTTCTTTGTGTAACTATGAACAATAATACTAACACTATCACATGGGATCATTATGAGAATTAAATAATATGATGCATGGAAAGTGCTTAGTACAAAACCTGGCAATAATTTTAGCTGGGGGGGGGGGGCGGGGAGCTGTCATGGCTATAGCAATATGTTATTTGCACAGCAATTTAAGCTTCACCACCTACCTGTTATCTTTCTTTGGCTTCTCAATCATCTTCTGAAGTAAGATAATAAGACCAGAAGTACACATCCATATAACAAATGAGGAAAATGAGGTAGTAACTTTAATTTTTGAGGTTGTACAGTGGCAGGATTAGAACTAGAATCCCATTCTCCAGACTGTCAAATCAGGCTTTTTCCTCTTGTATCATGTGGTCACCATGAGAGATATAATGTATAAACCTAATGCTGAGGTCTTCTTTGGCTCTATGGCTCTCTTCAAATGATATGAGTTCTGCATTGACCATATTAGAGATGACATCAAGAAAAGAAGTCATGCAGAGTATGTTGATTGGTGGAAAATCAGAGACCTGACATTCTAGCAGTTACCAAGGGAGAAATCAATCACTTTCCGAAGTTCTGATGAGCCTTAGACCAGAAAGAAGCTCAAGGGAAGCCTGTGTTGTCAGCATGGTGCTGGACTTTATAATCAAATGGATGATCAATGTCTCTTACAGCATGCCGTAGTAAAGATTGTGAGAGAGAAGTATTTGAAGACAACATCATTTGAAAGCCAGGAGGAACTGCAGACATTTATTAGTGAGCTCTATGTGTTCTTGGTGGATCAGATGCATGTGGCCTTAAACCAGGTAGGTGCTCAAGAACTAAGAGCCCTTACTTTTCTCCGTAGGACATCAGGGTCTCTGAATGATTCCTTCCTTCCTTGCTTCCTTTCTTCCTTCATTCAGCAAACATTTATGAGGTGTCTACTCTGTGCTAGGCACTGACAAAAGTGAATAAGAAACTGCCTAAATTATAAAACTAATTTTGGGGAGAACAAGAGAGAATAATTCAATTTCCTGGCATAATAACTTTCATAACTGTCATAAATGTGATGGATGAAAGAAATATATAAAATCAGCTAATTAAATTATAAAACAAAGGGGCGCCTGGGTGGCTCAGTCGTTAAGCATCTGCCTTCGGCTCAGGTCATGATCCCGGAGTCCTGGGATCGAGCCCCGCATCGGGCTCCCTGCTCAGCGGGAAAGCCTGCTTCTCCCTCTCCCACTCCCCCTGCTTGTGTTCCTTCTCTCACTGTGTCTCTCTCTATCAAATAAATAAAATCTTTAAAAATAAATAAATAAATAAATTATAAAACAAAAATCATCTATTTATTCTGTGAATGTGTGCAATTCTCAGTTTGCTCTCCATGATTGGCAATCAAAACTAAGAAACATTATGAGCTTTCAGATATACCTGAATGACAATGATACTTCAAACATGCCTTTTCTTTTTTTTTTTTTTTTTTAAGATTTTATTTATTTATTCATTTGAGAGAGAGAGAGAAACAGCATGAGAGGGGAGAGGGTCAGAGGGAGAAACAGGCTCCCCGCCAAGCCGGGAGCCCGATGTGGGACTCAATCCCAGGACTCCGGGACCATGACCTGAGCCGAAGGCAGTCGCTTAACCAACTGAGCCACCCAGGCGCCCTCTTTTTTTTTTTTTTTTAAGAGAGGTGGGTGAGTAGGGGCAGAGGGGTAGGGGGAGAGAAGAGACTCCCAAGCAGGCTCCCTGCCCATTGCGGAGCCCCACACAGGGCTCAATCTCACAACCCTGAGATCATGACCTGAGCCCAAATCAAGAGTCAGATGCTTAGCCCACTGAGCCACCCAGTTGCCCCTAAACAGGCCTTTTCTATTTGACTGATAGCCTGCTCTTCTCCCATTTGTCTGTTTCTATCTATACTTGCACAGCTTGCATCTTGTCTTCATTTGCTCATTTTAAAATGTATACAGTTGTGGTTTATTTGAAAAAAATGACAAAAATCAAAGTCTTTTTGTCCCCTTGGTAGTCTCTAAGTAGCCATGCTTCCTCAAGCCCTCTATTCTATGTTTTTTTCCTTTACTGTTGTTTTCTTCTGTCACCATTACTTTTTCTTTCACCTTGTCCAGCCTTTCTGGAAGAGGAAGGTGAGGATATCTGATATCCTAGGATTAAGAAAACAATCCCACCTTGGGCACAGATGATTTGGATAAATTCTCTTGAGAATTGAGCATGAGATAGTAATTACTGTTGCCTTGTGCCCCCAAGGAATCCCTGTCTAGTAGAGGAGAGAGACGTCAAATACAAATAAGTGCAGTAGGGCGAGGTAAGTGCTGTGATAGGGATGTGTCTATGGTAGAGCAGGTTAGGGGATGCCTAAAGAAAGAGTGATCAACTTCACCCTGAGACCTGTCAGGAAAGGATTCACAGAAGAGCTGTGGCTTGAGCCTGAAGGCTAAAACGTTCTCCAGGGAGATGTTTCAGAGCATTTGAGTCATAGGGAATATCACAAAAGCTTGGAAGCTTGGAAGTGTATGGCATATACAGAAACTGCATATAGTTTAGGAGCAGAGGTTGAAGTGGTTAAGGGACATAGAAGTAGGAGGTGAAGCCAGGGATCAGTTCCAGGTAGGGGAATTGAGAATGTGGATGGAAGCCTTATATGCCACACAAAGAAGTTTTGACTTTTTCCCTTATTAGCATTTGGAAGCAATAAATTTAATTATTTTATAAGTGGAATAATATGATCAGATCCACATTTTATGAAAAACACTCATAGCAGTATGTCAGGTGGGTTAGATGTGGTGAAACTGGTGGTGTTGACTGGTTATTAATGTAGTAATAAAGGGGTCAAAGATTCTTAAGTTTAAGGCTCAATGACTGGGTAGCTGGTAGTACCATTAACCAGGACAAGAAATACAACACAAGTGAATTTGGTAGGAGGCGGGTGATGTTGAAATCACTTTTGAACATTGGTTCTTATGAGGTTTTTCTCAAGAGAGAGATCTGAGCTGTAGATGAGATTTGGGGAGACATGAGTATATATAGGCATACCTTGGAGATATTGACAGTTTGGTTCCAGACCACCACAGTAAAGCAAATATCACAATAAAGCAAGTCAAATGAATTTTTTGGTTTCCCAGTGTATATAAAGTTTACACTATACTGTAGTCTATTATGTGTGCAATAGCATTATGTCTAGAAAAACAATGTACATACCTTAGTTAAAAAATACTGTATTGCTAAAAAATGCTAACCATCATTGAGCTTTCAGTGAGTCCTAACCTGAGATCACAGATCACCATAACAAATATAATTAACAATGAAAAAGCTTGAATTATTTTGACAATTACCCAACTGTGACACAGAGAGACAAAGTGAGCAAATGCTATTAGAAAATGGCACCAATAGACTTGCTTGACACAGAGTTGCCACAAACCTTCAATTTGTAAAAAAACCAAAAAACAATATCTGTAAAGCTCAATAAAAGACAATATGCCTGTAGATGCTAGTTAAACTATGGTCATAGATGAAGATGCTGAGAAAAACATGAGTCAAGAGAGAAGTGAGCTGTCAGTGGAACCCTATCAAACACCAGCATTTAAGGGATGGATGAGTAAAAGAATTAATGAAGGAGATAAGTGAATTGTTAAAAAGGCAGAAGAGCCAGAAGACAGTGGTATCACAGAAGCTAAGGGAAGAGAATTTTAAGAAGAAAAAGTAGTCAACAATGTCAAATATTCCTAGTAGTTCATGGGGAGGGGGAATTGGAACAAGGTGGTCAAAAGGTATAAACCTCAAGTTACAAGATAAACAAGTACTAGGGATGTAATGTACAGCATGATGACTAGAGTTAACACTGTTGTATGATATATGTGAAAGTTGTTAAGAGAGTAAATCCTAAGAGTTCTTATCACAAGAAAAAATTTTTCTTTTTTTTCTTTTTATTGTGTCCATTTGAGATGATGCATACTAACTAAACTTATTGTGGTAATTATTTTACAATACATGTCTGTCAAACCATTATGCTGTATGCCTTAAACTTACACAGTGATGTATATCAATTATATCTCAATAAAACTGGGGGAAAAAACACAAAATTTGAAAGTTTTCATTGAATCTGAAAATAAGGAGGTTATTAACTTTTACATAGTAATATCAGTGAGCTAATGGAATGGATTCAAATTATAATGAATTATGGAGTAAATGAGTGATTAGGAAGCAGATGAATATAAATTCAATAAGTTGGAAGATGAAAGGAAGGAGGGGGAAAGTAGAAGCTAGAAATTATAAAGATTTTCTTTTTAAGCTGGTGATGCCTTTAGCATGTCCATAGGTTTGGGAAAAGGAGTCAGCAGATGGGAAGAAATTGAAAATAGAAGGAAAGAGAGAATAATTGATGGTAAGCCAGGGTATATACAAGTGGGAAAGGATCAAGAACAGAGAAGGATGTGATGCTTCTTCCTCAGACTGAAAAGAAAGAGATACAATGGATGCAGAAATAAACTCTTCCAATGTGGGGTTCATAAGTTGAGGGATTTCTGGCCTAATGATTTCCATTTCCTCTGTGAAGTAATGTTTTTACTGACAGTGAAGGGAATAATGTTTGAATAAAAGCCTGAAGAAAGAGAAGAAAATTTAGATACTGCATCATAGCATAATGGAATATGTTGTTGAACAAGGACAACTACATAGATTGCGGAGAGTATGAAAGGCCTCCAGCTAAGGCTGACTGCCAAAGAATCTGTGGCAGCTCAGATATTTCTTTGTATATGCAGTTTTCCTCAGGACCTGTTAGCAGCTCTTGTCTAAGAATGAAGAAGTCAGATAGTAGGATTGTTTTAATTTGGGAGTCTTCAGACCAAGTGCAGGAGAAGGACAAGGATGCCTGGAACCTGAGTGTGCTGGTGGGAGAGTAGTATGAGTGGATGATCATGTGGTCCAGGCTTACCCATTGGGAAAGATAGGCATATTGGAAATGAAGGAAATGAAATCAGAGAGCAGTTTTCAGGGGATTAAGTGACAAAAAGACTGAAGGCTTGTAACGCAGATTCTGGGAGTGGGATATTAGAGGTAGAGTATTTCTGGTTTGGGCAATGAAATGTGTTGCTGGAGGGATTTGGAGGTCAAGATCATTAAAATTAAAAATAACAAAGAACAGGGCGCCTGGGTGGCTCAGTTGGTTAAGCCACTGCCTTCAGCTCAGGTCATGATCCTGGAGTCCCGGGATCGAGTCCCGCATCGGGCTCCCTGCTCGGCAGGGAGTCTGCTTCTCCCTCTCCCACTCCCCGTTTGTGTTCCCTCTCTCGCTGTGTCTTTCTCTGTCAAATAAATAAATAAATAAAATCTTTAAAAAAAAAAACAAAAAACAAAGAACAGAGGCATTAATCCATGATCAGGAGCTTTCTTTGGCCCATCTCAAATTTAGCTTTACTCTCTACATCCCTTAACAACTCTACTTGTTAATGTCACTGATAATTTTTTTACTTTTAATTAAAGAATTTGGGGCGATCTTCCTTGGCAATAACTTCTGATCCAGGAGATTACTTATTATACCAGAACTGCTTTCCTGGATGGGTACATAGGGTATAATATTTTTCTGGGTTTTCTCCTACCTTTCTGGCTATTTCTAAAATGTTTCCTTTTTGGGATTTGCTTACATATCTCACTAAAACTACAGAAACAACTTCCAAAGCTTTACCCTTAATCTCCTGTTTTTTTTGATGTTTGAAGACTCTAGCTAGTGCTTGCCAACCTTCTTCATGTCATGGCAACTGAAAATGATAATATTTGTCCCATACACTAGAGAAAATGTAGGAAGCTGTTTGAGGTAGAAGGAAGCTTACTTAGAGATTTTGACTTCCCTGAAGGTTGAGGAGAACAGTTCTGCCCAAATTAATTTTTACTCACTTCTGTGAGTTTAGATTGTTGGTATTCAGATACCTGAGCCTCTCTTTCACCCTTGATATTTCTCTCTTGGTTCATTCTCACTCTTACTATTATTGGCAAGACTATAAGAAACCCCAATAGCATTTTCAACCTCATAACTGCGGTCTCACATCTAGTTTATTCTTATAAGACTCTCTACTTGTAATTGCTTTGTTTTGTTTAACATCTTGATGTTGTCAAGACCATGCCAGATGATACCCAGGGCGCTGTTTCAACCATTTATACAAGCAGTGAACAACTTCGACTCTTTGCATTTGAAGCAGAAGTCAATGAGAACTTTGAAATGGCAGCAGTGTATTATGAAGAGGTAATTAAATGTCTTCCCAGTGGTAGTTGTTACTATTATTTGTATAATATGGGTATAACAAATAGTTTTTAATTATTTAAAACCCAACAGGACTGACAGAAGGATAGACACATAAGTCAATAAAATAGAGTCTAAAAACAGGTCCACATAAATAAGACCATTATATTTTTGACAGAGGTGTAAAGGAAATTCAATAGAGAAAAGCCAGTCTTTAAAAAAAAAATGGTATTAGAACTGTTGGTCATCCATATGCAAAAAACAAAAACAAAAACAAAAACCCAAAAACAAAAAACTTTGACTTAAACCTCAAACACTGTATAAAAAATCAACTTAAGGGGCATCTAGGTGGCTCAGTTTGTTGAGCATCCAACTCTTGATCTTGATCAGGTCTTGATCTCAGTGTTGTGAATTCAAGCCCCATGCTGGGCTCCAGGCTGGATGTGGAGCCTACTTAAAAAAAAAATCAACTTAAAATGAACCATAGATCTGAATGTAAAACATAAAACTATAAAAATTTTAGAAGAAAACAAAGGACAAAGTCTTCATGACCTGGAGTTTAGGTAAAGAGATCTTGGACATGACACAAAAGCATGATCACAAAAGAAAAATAGGATAAATGGAACTTCATCAAAATTAAAAATGTGTGCTCTCTGGGCTCAGACCTAGTTTGTGGGAGACATGGCTAAATGCACCAAGAAGGTCGGAATCATGGGTGAAAATACAGGACCGTTATGGTGCCTCCCTCAGGAAAACGGTGAAAAAGATTGAAATAAGCCAGCATGCCAAGTATCCTTGCTCCTTCCGTGGCAAAACCAAGATGAAAAGACTATCTGTGGGGATCTGGCATTGTGGCTCCTGCATGAAAACCGTCGCTGATGGTGCCTGGATCTACAACACCACTTCTGCCCTCACAGTAAATTCTGCCATCAAGACGACTGAAGGAGTTGAAAGATCGGTAGAAGCTCCACCATTTGAAACATTGATAGCCTATAATAAATGGGTTAATTTATGTACAAAATTACTTAGGCTTGTTAAATTTATTAATTAGATCTTTCAATTTGTGTTGCATTAGTTTTGCTTTCTCAAAGGACTTGAAAATTAAAAATCCTTCTAATTTTTATTGGAAAAAAATTAAAAATGTGTCCTCTGTAAAAGATACTATTAAGAGAAAGAAAAGGTATGGACTAGGGCGCCTGGGTGGCTCAGTTGGTTAAGCGACTGCCTTCGGCTCAGGTCATGATCCTGGAGTCCCAGGATCGAGTCCTGCATCAGGCTCCCTGCTCAGCAGGGAGTCTGCTTCTCCCTCTGCCCTCCCCCCCCATGTGCTCTCTCTCATTCTCTCTCTGAAATAAATAAATAAAATCTTTAAAAAAAAAAAAAAGAAAAGATATGGACTAGGAAAAAATATCTGCAAAACATATATGACAAAGGATTTGTATCCAGAATATTAAGAACTCCCAAGACTCCCCCAGCTTTGTTTTCTTTTTCAACATTTCCTTCGCAATTTGGGGTCTTTTCTGATTCCATACAAATTTTAGGATTGTTTGTTCCAGCACTTTGAAAAATGTCATTGGAATTTTGATGGGGATGGCATTGAAGGTATAGATTGCTCTGGGTAGCATAGACATTTTTTTTCCCTTTTTTTTTTTATTCTTATGTTAATCCCCTTACATTACAACATTAGTTTTAGATGAAGTGTTCCATGATTCATTGTTTGTGCACAACACCCAGTGCTCCATGCAGAACGTGCCCTCCCAAATACCCACCACCAGGCTAACCCATCCTCCCACCCCCCTCCCCTCTAGAACCCTGTTTGTTTTTCAGAGTCCATCGTCTCTCATTGGGTAGCATAGACATTTTAACAATGTTTATTCTTCCGATCCATGAGCATGGAATGTTTTTCCATCTTTTTGTGTCTTCTTCAATTTCTTTCATGACTCTTCTGTAGTTCCTAGAGTATAGATCCTTTACCTCTTTGGTTAGGTTTATTCCAAGGTATCTTATGGTTTTTGGTGCTATTGTAAATGGAATTGTTTCTCTAATTTCTCTTTCTACAGTTGCATTGTTAGTGTATAAGAAAGCAACTGATTTCTGTGCATTGATTTTTTATCCTGCCACATTACTGAATTGCTGTATGAGTTCTAGTAATTTGGGGGTGGAGTCTTTAGGGTTTTCCACATAAAGTATCATGTTATCTGTGAAAAGAGAGAGTTTGACCTCTTCTTTGCCAATTTGAATACCTTTTATTTCTTTTTGTTGTCTGATTGCTGTGGCTAGGACTTGTAGTACTATGTTGAACAATAGCGGCATCCTTGTCATGTTCCTGATCTTAAGGGAAAGGCTCTCAGCTTTTCCCCATTGAGGATGATTTTCGCTGTGGGTTTTTCATAGATGGATTTTATGAACTTGAGGAATATTCCCTCTATCCCTGTACTCTGAAGAGTTTTAATCAGGAAAGGATGCTGTATTTTGTCAAATGCTTTTTCTGCATCAATTGAGAGGACCATATGGTTCTTCTCCCTCCTCTTATTAATGTGTTCTATCACATTGGTTGATTTGCGAATGTTGAACCACCCTTGCATCCCGGGGATAAATCCCACTTGGTCGTGGTGGATGATCCTTTTAATGTATTGTTGGATCCTATTAGCTAGGATTTTGTTGAGGATTTTGGAATCTATACTCATCAGGGATATCGGTCTGAAATTCTCCTTTTTGATGGGGTCTTTGCCTGGTTTGGGGATTAAGGTAATGCTGGCCTCATAGAATGAGTCTGGAAGCTTTCCTTCTGTTTCTGTTTTTTGAAACAGCTTCAGTAGAATAGGTATTATTTCTTCATTGAATGTTTGGTAGAATTGTCCAGGGAATCCATCAGGCCCTGGACTCTTGTTTTTGGGAAGTTTTTGATCACTTGCCCAATTTCAAGCTATATTACAAAGCAATGATCACCAAGACAGCATGGTACTGGCATAAAAACAGACATATAGACCAACTGAACAGAATAGAGAGCCCAGATATGGACCCTCAACTCTATGGTCAAATAATCTTTGACAAAGCAGGAAAAAACATGCAATGGAAAAAAGACAGTCTCTTCAATAAGTGGTGCTGGGAAAATTGGAGAGCCACATGCAGAAGAATGAAACTCAACCATTCTCTAACTCAAAATGGATGAAAGACCTCAATGTGAGACAGGAATCCATCAAAATCCTAGAGGAGAACATAGGCAGTAACCTCTTTGACATCGGCCACAGCAACTTCTTTCAAGATACATCTCCCAAAGCTAGTGAAACAGAAGAAAAATGAACTTTTGGGACTTCATCAAGATAAAAAACTTCTGCACAGCAAAGGAAACAGTCAACAAAACCAAGAGGCAACCCACAGATTGGGAGAAGATATTTGCAAATGACACTACAGATAAAGGGCTGGTATCCAAGATCTATAAAGAACTTCTCAAACTCAACACCCAAAAAACAAATAATCAAGTCAAAAAATGGGCAGAAGACATGAAAAGACACTTCTCTGAAGAAGACATACAAATGGGTAACAGACACATGAAAAAGTGTTCATCATCATTAGCCATCAGGGAAATTCAAATCAAAACCACACTGAGATACCACCTTACACCAGTTAGAGTGGCAAAAATGGACAGGGAAAGAAACAACAAATGTTGGAGAGGTTGTGGAGAAAGGGGAACCCTCTTACACTGTTGGTGGGAATGCAAGTTGGTACAGCCACTTTGGAAAACAGTGTGGAAGTTCCTCAAAAATTTAAAAATAGAGCTACCCTATGACCCAGCAATTGTTCTCCTGGGTATTTACCCCAAAGACACAGATATAGTGAAAAGAAGGGCCATATGCACCCCAATGTTTATAGCAGCAATGTCTGCAATAGCCAAACTGTGGAATGAGCCGAGATGCCCTTCAACAGACGAATGGATAAAGAAGATGTGGTCCATATATACAATGGAGTATTACTCAGCCATCAGAAAGGATGAATACCCAACTTTTACATCAACATGGATGGGACTAGAGGAGATTATGCTAAGTGAAATAAGTCAAGCAGAGAAAATCAATTATCATATGGTTTCACTTATTTGTGGAACATGAGGTATAGCATGGAGGACATTAGGAGAAGGAAGGGAAAAATGAAAGGGGGGAATCAGAGGGAGAGATGAACCATGAGAGACTATGGACTCTGAGAAACAAACAGGGTTTTAGAGGGGAGGGGGGTGGGGGGATGGGTTAGCCCGGTGATGGGTATTAAGGAGGGCACGTACTGCATGGAGCACTGGGTGTTATTCGACAACAATGGATCATGGATCACCACATCAAAAACTAGTGATGTATTGTATGGTGACTAACATAACATAATAATAATAAAAAAAAGAACTCCCAAGATTCAACAATAGAAAAACAACTAAATGAAAATGGGTGAATGATTTGAACAGGTATTTCACTAAAGAGGACATAAATATGATAAATAAGAACATGAAAAAATGTTCAACATCATTAACCATTAGGGAAGGCAAATTCAAACCACAATAAGGTGCCACTACAATTTATTAGAATTACTAAAATGAAAAATGGTGACAATATGAGGTGCTGGTGAGGATATAAAGGAATTGGAACCCTCATACTTTGCTGGAGGAAATGCATAATGATAAAGCAACTCTGAAAAATAGTTTGGCAGTTTCTTACCCATTTACCATATGACCTACTCCTGGGTATTTACCTTAAAGAAGTATAATCTTATGTACATGAATGCTTATAGCAACTTTATTCATAATTGATCAAACCAGAAACAACTCAAATGTTCTTTAAAGGGTGAATAAATGAACAAACTATGGTTTATCCATATAATGAAATACTATTCAGCAAGAAAAGAAATGAACTAATACAACAACTTGAATGAATCTCAAAGGCATTATACTGAGTGAAAGAAGCCACTGTCAAAAGGTTATGTACTTATAATGTCATTTATATAACATTCTTTTTTTAAATTGAAGTATAGTTGAATACAATATATATTATATTAGTTTCAGGTATAGTGATTTGACAATTATATATGTTATGAAATGCTTACCACAATAAACATACTTAGTATCTGTCACCATACAAGTTATTAAAATATTATTGACAATATTCCCTATGCTGTATTTCTCATCCCTGTGATTTATTTTAAAACTGGCAGTTTGTACGTCTTAATCCCCTTCACCTATTTTGCCCATCCTTCCACTCCTTCCTTTGGCAACCACCAGTTTTCTATATTTATGAGTTCATTTCTGTTTTTTTTGTTGTTGTTTGTTTGTTTTGTTTTTTAGTTTCCACATATAAATGAAATAATATGGTATTCATCTTTTTCTGTCTGACTTATTTCACTTAGTGTATTACCTTCTAGGTCCATCCATGTTGTAAATGGCAAGATGTCATTCTTTTTTTTTTTTTTTTAAGATTTTATTTATTTATTTGACAGAGAGAGAGATAGTGAGAGCAGGAACATGAGCAGAGGGAGTGGGAGAGGGAGAAGCAGGCTCCCCACTGAGCAGAGAGGCTGATGCGGGGCTTGATCCCAGGACCCTGGGATCATGACCTGGGCTGAAGGCAGACGCTTAACGACTGAGCTACCCAGGCGCCCCTAGGTGTCATTCTTTTTTATGGCTGAATAATATTCCATTGCATATGTATACCACATTTTCTTTATACCATTCATCTGTCAATGGATACTTAGGTTGCTTCCGTATCTTGGCTATTGTAAATGATGTTTCGATAAACATAGTGGTGCATATCTTTTCAAATTACTGTTTTGGTTTTCTTTGAGTAAATGCCCAGAAGTGGAATTACTGGGTTGTACAGTATTTCTATTTTTAATTTTTTGAGGAACCTCCATACTGTTTTCCATAGTGGCTGCACCAATTTACATTCCCACCAACAGTGCACAAGGGTTCCTTTTTCTCTACATCCTCACCAACACTTGTTATTTCTCATCTTTTTGATACTAGCCATTCTAACTTGTGTGAAGTGATACCTCATTGTGGTTTTGATTTGCATTTCCCTGATAATTAGTGATGTTGAGTATATTTTCATGTGTCTGCTGGACACCTGTATGTCTTTTTTCAAAAAATGTCTGTTCAGGTCCTCTGTCTATTGTTTTTATTTATTTTTTATTTTTTAATTTTTTTCCACAGAGTCAGACTTTAATTTCTGAAGTTTCAAACTGATGAAATCTAAACATAGTTTCAGAATTGTTTTTTTTAATTATATTATGTTAGTCACCATACAGTACATCATTTGTTTTTGATGTAGTGTTCTATGATTCATTGTTTGTGTATAACACCCAGTGCTCCATGCAATACGTGCCCTCCTTAATACCCATCACCGGGCTAACCCATCTCCCCAACCCCTTCCCTCTAAAACCCTCAGTTTGTTTCCAGGAGTCCATAGTCTCTCATGGTTCCTCTCTCCCTCTGATTTCCCCCCCTTCATTTTTCCCTTCCTTCTCCTAATGTCCTCCATGCTATTCTTTATGTTCCACAAATAAGTGAAACCATATGATAATTGATTTTCTCTGCTTGACTTATTTCACTTAGCATAATCTCCTCCAGTTCCATCCATGTTGATGTAAAAGTTGGGTATTCATCCTTTCTGATGTCCGAGTAATATTCCATTGTATATATGGCCGCCGCCGCCTCTGTCCATTGTTTTAAAAGATTTTATTTTATTTATTTGAGAGAGAGAGAGCACACAAGCTGGGGGAGGGAGGGCAGAGGGAGAGGGAGAAATAGGCTCTCTGCTCTGCAGATGCCAGGACTCTGGGATCATGACCAGAGCAGAAGGCAGATGCTTAACCAGCTGAGCCACCCAGGCGCCCCTCTCTATCCATTTTCAATCGTATTATTTGGTTTTTTGGTGTTGAGTTGTGTGGGGGTGGGGGAATGGGCAAAATAGGTGAAGGGGATGAAGAGGTACAAACTTCCAGTTATAAAATAAATAAATAAATATGAGAAGTATAGCATAAGGAATATATAATAATTTTGTATGGTGACAGATGGTAACTACACTTGTGGTGAGTGTAGTTTTGTGATTTTGTGATGCATATAATTGTCAAATCACTATGTTGTACATCTGAAAAAAATACAATATTGTGGGCGCCTGGGTGGCTCGGACAGTTAAGTGTCTGCCTATGGCTCAGGTCATGATCCTGGGGTCCTGGGATCAAACCCTGCATTGGGCTCCCTGCTGAGTGGGAGCTTGCTTCTCCCTGTCCCTCTCCCTCTGCCTGCCGCTCCCTCTGCTTATACTCCCTCTCTGTCAAATAAAAAAAAAAATCTTAAAAAAAAATATAATATTGTATGTCAACTATACTTCAATAAAAAATGAATATAAAGTGTACAGTGGCATTTAGTTTACTTACAGAATTGTGAAACCATCACCACAATCTAATTTTTACAAAAAAATTTTTAAAAATATTTATTCATTTGAGAGAGAAAGCAAGAGAGAACATGAGTGGGGGGAGGGGCAGAGGGAAAAGCAGGCTCCCAGGGAGCCTGACACGGGGCTTGATCCCAGGACCCTGGGATCATGACCTGATCTAAGGCAGACACTCGACTGACTGAGCCACCCAGGCACCCTTACAAAAATTTTTATTAATCTCTATACCCAACATGGGGCTTGAACTCATGACCCCAAGATCAAGAGTCACATGCTCCTCCACTGAGCCAGCCAGGTGCCCCTAATTTTTAATAGACTTTTTAAAGAGCAGTTGTAGGTTCATAGTAATACTACAATCTAATTTTAGAGCATTTGCACTACCCCAAAAAGAAACCTTGTGCCTATTAGCAATCACTTCTCATTCCTCTTTACCACTAGCCCGAGGCAACCACTAGTTTACTTTATATATAGATTTGCCTGTTGTAGACAGCTTATATAAATGCAGTATCACCAACGAAAATGAAAACACTAATTTGAAAAGATATATACATCTCTATGTTTACTGCAACATTATTTACAATAGCCAAGATATAAAAGCAACCCAAGTGTCCACCAATAGATGAATAAAGAAAATGTGGTATATATATATATTCAGCCATAAAAAAGAATAAGCTCTTGCCATTTGCAACAATATGGATGGACCTAGAGGGTATAATGCCAAGTGAAGTAAGTCAGAGAAAGACAAGTCTATATGATTATATTCACACGTGGAACTTAAGAAACAAAACAGAAGAACAAAGAAAAAAAGACAAAAAAACAAGCTCTTAAATAAAGAGGACAAACTGGTGGTTGCCAGAAGGGAGGTGGGTGGGGGGATGGGTGAAATAGATAAAGCGGTTGGAGAGTACACTTAATCATGATGAGCACGGACTACTGGTATAAATTGTTGAATTATTATATTGTGTACCTAAAATGAATATAACACTGTATGTTAACATATAGTATAAATGTATAACATACATGTATAAATAGAATCATACAATATGTGGTCTTTTGTGACTACCTTCTTTCACTTAGCATAATGTTTTTAAAAGTCATTCATGTCATAGCATGTATTAGTATTTTATTCCTTTTTATGGCTCAATAACATTCCATTGTATAGATATAGCACATTTTGTTTATTTGTTCATCAGGTGTGGGTATTTGATGGCTTTCTACTTTTTGGCTATTATGGATAATGCTGCTATGAACATTCATAAATAAAGTGTTTAAGTTTTGTATGGACCTATATTTTTAGTTCTCTTGGGTGTATACCTAGGAGTGGAACTCCTGGGTGATATGGTAACTCTATGCTTAACTTTTTGAGGAAATGCCCAACTGTTTTCCAAGAGGTTATATTGTTTTACATTCCCACCAGCAATAAATTTTTTCCATATTCTCACTAGTTCTTATTATTATACATCTTTTAAAAAATTATAGCCATTCTAAAGGGTGTGAAGGGGTATCTCATCATGATTTTATTTTGCATTTTTCTAATGACTGGTGATTTTGAACATCTTTTCACATTTATACTTTTTAAATAGGAAAATATGTTCCAAATTCTAAATTAATTGACAGAGGAACATTTAGACTACAACAACTTCAAAACCTCAGTCTATATAAATATGTTATGTCCTTTTGTGACTGGCTTATTTCATTTGGCGTGTGTCCTCAAGGTTCATCCATGTTGTAGCATGTGTCAGCATTCTCTTCCTTTTTAAGGCTGAATAATATTCCATTGTATGTATAGACCACATTTTGCTTATCCATTCATCTGTCAGGGGCACTTGGGTTGCTTGTACTTTCTAGCTGTTATGAGTAACGCCTCTATGAACATTTTCTATTTTGTTGACGGTGTCTCTCCTCATGGGTGTGAGGTGGTATTTCACTGTGGTTTGATTCCCTGATGACTAGTGATGTTGAGCATCTTTTCCCATGCATTTTGGCCATTTGTAGATCTTCAGAGAAATGTCTATTTAAGTCCTTTGCCCACTTTTGAGCCAGTTTGTTTAATTTTTTGTTGTTGAGTTTTAGTAGTTCTTTACATATTTTGAATATTAACCTCTTACCAGGTATAGGTATATGATTTTCAAATATTTTCTCTCGTTCTGAGAGCTACCTCTTTACTCTGTTGATAGTTTCTTTTGATGTATAAAACTTTTTTAAAGGTTTCTGATGAAACCCAATTTGTCTATTTCTTCTTTTGTTAACTGTGCCTTTGGTATCATATCCAAGAAATCATTGCCATATCCAGAATCATGAAGCTACTGGGCTGTTTTCTTCTCAAAATGTTATGGTTTTAGGTCTTACATCTAGGTCTTTGATCCATTTTGATTTATTTTTTTAAATTTTATTTTATTATGTTAATCACCATACATTACATCGTTAGTTTTTGATGTAGTGTTCCATGATTCATTGTTTGTGTATAACACCCAGTGCTCCATTCAATACATGCCCTCTTTAATATTCATCACCAGGCTAACCCATCCCCCCACCACCCTCCCCTCTAGAACCCTCAGTTTGTTTCCAGGAGTCCATAGTCTCTCATGGTTCGTCTCCCCCTCCAATTTCCCCCCCTTCATTTTTCCCTTCCTGCTATCTTCTTCCTTTTTTTTTTTTTTTTAACATATAATGTATTATTTGTTTCAGAGGTACAGGTCTATGATTAAACAGTCTTACACAATTCACAGTGCTCACCATAGCACATACCCTCCCCAATGTCTATCACCCAGCCACCCCATCCCTCCCACCCCCCACCACTCCAGCAACCCTCAGTTTGTTTCCTGAGATTAAGAATTCCTCATATCAGTGAGATCATATGATACACGTCTTTCTTTGATTGACTTATTTTGCTTAGCATAATACCCTCTAGTTCCATCCATGGCAATGTCCACAATAGCCAAACTATGGAAAGAGCCAAGATGTCCATCAACAGACGAATGGATAAAGAAGATGTGGTATATATATACAATGGAATATTATACAGCCATTTTGAGTTATTTTTTGTATCTGGCATTAAGTAAGGGTCCAACTTCATTCTTTTACATGCAGATGTGGATATCCTGTTTTCCTAGCACCATTTGCTGAAAAAACTGTCCTTACATATTGAATGGTCTTGGCCTCTTTGTCAAAAAACATTTGACCATATATGTGAGGGTTTATTCCTGGGCTCTCTATTCCGTTCCATTGTTCTATGTATTTGTCTTGATACCAGCACCACACAGATTACTATAGCTTTGTAAGTTTTGAAACTAGGAAGTATGAGTCCTCCAGTTTTGTTCTTTTTCAAGATTGTTTTGGCTATTCAGGGTCCCTTGAGAATCCATGTAAATTTTAGGATGTTTTTTCCTATTGCTGCAAAAAAAATATTGGGATTTTGATAGACATTGTGTTGAATCTGTAAATTGCTTTGGGCAGTATTAACATTTTAATAATAATAAGTCTTTCAATCCATGTACATAAGATGTGTTTCCATTTGTTTATGTCATCTTTAATTTCTTTCAGCAATGTTTTGTAGTTTTCACTCATTATGAGATGCTTATTTTACATATTTGTACTTAAACTTATATTTGCTATCTCAAGACCATGACAGAAATTATTATATGTGACTCTTTAAAATGAACTATAAAATGAATCTAGGTTTCCACGTAATTAGAGGAGCTTCTGGTGACCATAACATCAACACTAAGAAGGAATGACTTGAAGATTTAGTTTTAAAATTATTCCAGTAAGTATTTATTCACATGCTATGAGCCAGAATAGTGACTGTTCTAGACATTCAGAATTCAGTGGTAAATAAAAAAAATGACAGTTTCTACTTTCATACAACTTACAGTATTTATGGTGTTATGTGTATAAAAATTATGACCTAGTGTTACAATAACCTTGGTCCTCCTGATGCTTCATGTGATAGAGGTTGGTCCGTGAGCCCCAGAACCTGGAACACTGGCTGGACTATGGTGCCTTCTGCCTGCTAACTGAGGACAACATCAAAGCACAGGAGTGTTTTCGGAAAGCCCTTTCCCTCAACCAGAATCATATCCAAAGGTATGGGTGGAAGGGAGTTGAAGAATGAGTGGGAGCAGATAAACTTCTATATGAAATTATCTTGGTTCCATGACTGTGACATGGGACCGTGTTGTTAATCATGTTGGTGGTCTCTTCTCAGCTTGTTGCTGTGTGGTGTCCTGGCTGTCCTGATGGAGAACTATGAGCAGGCAGAAATTTTCTTTGAGGATGCTACTTGCTTGGAACCAACTAATGTTGTAGCCTGGACTTTACTTGGTATGGTATTTTCCTGCGATATGAATGTGTTTTCTTCCATTATAAGATTCTCCCTTTCTCTTTTCATTCTTTAATGGCTCATCATATAGTTCTTAAACTTTGGTAAAAATATGGGAAATAGAAGTGAAATGTTGCAGTTCTTCAGTTTATGATGGTGGAAAACCAGTCACATTTATTGCAGCATCTTTCTTTCTTCAGGTTTGTACTATGAAATTCAAAACAATGATATTCGAATGGAAATGGCATTTCATGAAGCCTTCAAACAACTTCAGGCACGAATGCTTCAGGCACAAGTAATGAAGCAGAGGATCACTGGTATTGTTGAGTACGTTGAAGAAGGAGGCAAAGCAGAAGAATCCAGTTTAGGCCCTTGGGGAATCACTAATGGTTCTTCTGCAACAGCAATGAAGGTGGAAGCCCCAGCAGGTAGGACCAGGAAATGGAGATGATGAGTGGCTATTGGGAAAATTACTGGCCTTATGAATAGGACATGGCACACATTAGGTAGTAAATAATTGTCAAATGAGTCAGTAGATGGGAGTTTTGAGTTGTCCCAGGGATACCAGGAAAGACTCCTTCTAAATAATTCCTCATTCATATGATTGAAAGTCTAAAGCTTTTATTGTTGCTATTCAGGTTTTTGAATCTTAGAGAATCTGTTTCTATATTTCCACAAGAGGGGTATCATTGTAGCAGAGTAAATTTCTTTCATTTTCTCTTCACTTTCTTTTCCAACACTCTCAATCCCTCTCTTGTGATTCTTTTCCTTTTTTTTTTTTATTAACATATAATGTATTATTTGTTTCAGAGGTATAGGTCTGTGATTCATCAGTCTTACATAATTCACAGCACTCACCATAGCACATACCCTCCCCAATGTCCATCACCCAGCCACCCCATCCCTCCCATCCCCCTCCAGTCCAGCAACCCTCAGTTTGTTTCCTGAGATTAAGAATCTCTGATGGTTTGTCTCCCTCTCTGGTTTCATCTTGTTTCATTTTTCCCTCCCTTCCCCTATGATCCTCTGTCTTGTTTCTCAAATTCCTCATATCAGTGAGATCATATGATACTTGTCTTTCTCTGATTGACTTATTTCGCTTAGCATAATACCCTCTAGTTCCATCCATGTCATTGCAAATGGCAAGATTTCATTTTTTTGATGGCTGAGTAATATTCCGTTGTATATATATACCACATCTTTTTTATCCATTCATCTGTCGTTGGACATCTGGGCTCTTTCCATAGTTTGGCTATTGTGGACATTGCTTCTATAAACATTGGGGTGCAGGTGCCCCTTTGGATCATTACATTTGTATCTTTGGGTTAAATACCTAGCAGTGCAATTGCTGGGTCATAGGGTAGCTCTATTTTCAACTTTTTGAGGAACCTCCATACTGTTTTTTCCAGAGTGGCTGTACCAGCTTGTATTCCCACCAATAGTGTAAAAAGGTTCCCCTTTCTCTGCATCCTTCTCAACATCTGTTGTTACCTGACTTAATTTTATATGCTTTTAATTTTCTAAATATATGGGGATTTTTCCAGATATCTTTTTTTTTATTAAAGATTTTATTTATTTATTTAAGGGAGAGAAAGAGAGAGCACAAGCAGGGAGAGGAACAGAGGCAGAGGATGAGGGAGAAGCAGACTCCCCGCTGAGCAGGAAGCCCGATGTGGGGCTTGATCCCAGGACCCTACGATCATGACCTGAGCTGAAGGCAGATGCTTAACCCTCTGAGCCACCCAGGCACCCAAAGATGTCTTTGTTTTTTAATCTATAATTTAATTTCACTGTGGCTAGAAAACACAGTTTGTATGATTTGAAACCTTTTAAATTTATTTTGACTTGTTCTGTGGTCCAGCATGTGATCTATCTTGATAAATGTTCCATATTCACTTGAAAAGATTGTGTATTCTGCTGCTGTTGAGTGTTCTGTAGAATTTTAGTTAGGTTGAATTAGTTGATTATATGTTCAACTCTCCTATATCCTTTGTAGTTTTAGGTCTTTGGAGTTTTGTTTTAATTGTTCTTGCCTCAAGTCACATTTCTTGTAACTTTATAATCTTAGTTTTATGTTTATTTATGTTTATGTTTATTTGTTTGGATTCCATCCTTGAAAGTGATGCTAAGTAAGCATCCAGTTTTGTTTTTCTCCGTAGAGGGATCTAGTTTTCTCAAAATTGTCTATTAAACAACTGTCTTTTCTGTTTTAATTTTTTTTAATTTTTTTATTGTTATGTTAATCCCCATACATTACATCATTAGTTTTAGATGTAGTGTTCCATGATTCATTGTTTGTGCATAACACCCAGTGCTCCATGCAGAACGTGCCCTCCTCAATACCCATCACCAGGCTAACCCATCCCCCCACCCCTCTCCCCTCTAGAACCCTCAGTTTGTTTTTCAGAGTCCATCGTCTCTCATGGTTTGTCTACCCCTCCGATTTCCCCCCCTTCATTCTTCCCCTCCTGCTACCTTCTTTTTTTTTTTTTCTCTTAACATATATTGCATTATTTGTTTCAGAGGTACAGATCTGAGATTCAACAGTCTTGCACAATTCACAGCGCTTACCAGAGCACATACCCTCCCCAGTGTCTATCACCCAGTCACCCCATCCCTCCCACCCCATTCCCCACTCCAGCAACCCTCAGTTTGTTTCCTGAGATTAAGAATTCCTCATATCAGTGAGGTCATATGATACATGTCTTTCTCTGTTTGACTTATTTCGCTCAGCATAATACCCTCCAGTTCCATCCACGTCGTTGCAAATGGCAAGATCTCATTCCTTTTGATGGCTGCATAATATTCCATTGTATATATGTACCACATCTTCTTTATCCATTCATCTGTCGATGGACATCTTGGCTCTTTCCACATTTGGCTATTGTGGACATTGCTGCCATAAACATTGGGGTGCACGTACCCCTTTGGATCCCTACTTTTGTATCTTTGGGGTAAATACCCAGTAGTGCAATTGCTGGGTCATAGGGTACCTCTATTTTCAACTTTTTGAGGAACCTCCATACTGTTTTCCTGAGTGGCTGCACCAGCTTGCATTCCCACCAACAGTGTAGGAGGGTTCCCCTTTCTCCGCATCCCCACCAACATCTGTCATTTCCTGACTTGTTAATTTTAGCCATTCTGACGGGTGTGAGGTGGTATCTCACTGAGGTTTTGATTTGGATTTCCCTGATGCCGAGCGATGTTGAGCACTTTTTCATGTGTCTCTTGGCCATTTGGAATGTCTTCTTTGGAAAAATGTCTGTTCATGTCTTCTGCCCATTTCTTGATTGGATTCTTTGTTCTTTGGGTGTTGAGTTTGATGAGTTCTTTATAGATTTTGGATACTAGCCCTTTATCTGATATGTCATTTGCAAGTATCTTCGCCCATTCTGTCGGGTGTCTTTTGGTTTTGTTGACTGTTTCCTTTGCTTTGCAAAAGCTTTTAATCTTGATGAAGTCCCAATAGTTCATTTTTGCCTTTGCTTCCCTTGCCTTTGGCGATGTTTCTAGGAAGAAGTTACTGCGGCTGAGGTCGAAGAGGTTGCTGCCCGTATTCTCCTGTAGGATTTTGATGGACTCCTGTCTCACATTGAGGTCTTTCAACCATTTGGAGTCTATTTTTGTGTGTGGTGTAAGGAAATGGTCCAGTTTCATTCTTCTTCATGTGGCTATCCAATTTTCCCAACACCATTTGTTGAAGAGACTGTCTTTTTTCCATTGGACATTCTTTCCTGCTTTGTCAAAGATTAGTTGACCATAGAGTTGAGGGTCCATTTCTGGGCTCTCTATTCTGTTCCATTGATCTATGTGTCTGTTTTTGTGCCAGTACCATACTGTCTTGATGATGACAGCTTTGTAATAGAGCTGGAAGTCCGGAATTGTGATGCCGCCAGCTTTGCTTTTCTTTTTCAACATTCCTCTGGCTATGCGGGGTCTTTTCTGGTTCCATACAAATTTTAGGATTATTTGTTCCATTTCTTTGAAAAAAGTGGATGGTATTTTGATGGGGATTGGATTGAATGTGTAGATTGCTTTAGGTAGCATTGACATCTTCACAATATTTGTTCTTCCAATCCATGAACATGGCACGTTTTTCCATTTCTTTGTGTCTTCCTCAATTTCTTTTATGAGTATTTTATAGTTTTCTGAGTACAGATCCTTTGCCTCTTTGGTTAGATTTATTCCTAGGTATCTTATGGTGTTGGGTGCAATTGTAAATGGGATCGACTCCTTAATTTCTCTTTCTTCTGTCTTGTTGTTGGTGTATAGGAATGCCACTGACTTCTGTGCATTGATTTTATATCCTGCCACTTTACTGAATTCCTGTATGAGTTCTAGCAGTTTTGGGGTGGAGTCTTTGGGGTTTTCCACATAAAGTATCATATCATCTGCAAAGAGGGAGAGTTTGACTTCTTCTTTGCCGATTTGGATGCCTTTTATTTCTTTTTGTTGTCTGATTGCTGTGGCTAGGACTTCCAATACTATGTTGAATAGCAGTGGTGATAGTGGACATCCCTGCCTCGTTCCTGACCTTAGGGGGAAAGCTCTCAGTTTTTCCCCATTGAGAATGATATTCGCTGTAGGTTTTTCATAAATGGCTTTTATGATATTGAGGTATGTACCCTCTATGCCTATACTCTGAAGAGTTTTGATCAAGAAACGATGCTGCACTTTGTCAAATGCCTTTTCTGCATCTATTGAGAGGATCATATGATTCTTGTTCCTTCTTTTGTTGATGTATTGTATCACATTGATTGATTTGCAGATGTTGAACTAACCTTGCAGCCCAGGGATAAATCCCACTTGGTCGTGGTGAATAATCCTTTTAATGTACTGTTGGATCCTGTTGGCTAGTATTTTGGTGAGAATTTTTGCATCCATGTTGATCAGGGATATTGGTCTGTAGTTCTCCTTTTTAATGGGGTCTTTGTCTGGTTTTGGGATCAAGGTAATGCTGGCCTCATAAAATGAGTTTGGAAGTTTTCCTTCCATTTCTATTTTTTGGAACAGTTTCAGAAGAATAGGTATTAATTCTTCTTTAAATGTTTGGTAGAATTCCCCTGGGAAGCCATCTGGCCCTGGGCTTTTGTTATTGGGAGATTTTTGATGACTGCTTCAATTTCCTTAGTGGTTATAGGTCTGTTCAGGTTTTCTATTTCCTCCTGGTTCAGTTTTGGTAGTTGATACATCTCTAGGAATGCATCCATTTCTTCCAGGTTATCTAATTTGCTGGCGTAGAGTTGCTCATAATATGTTCTTATAATTGTTTGTATTTCTTTGGTGTTGGTTGTGATCTGTCCTCTTTCATTCATGATTTTGTTGATTTGGATCATTTCTCTTTTCTTTTTGATAAGTCTGGCCAGGGGTTTATCAATCTTGTTAATTCTTTCAAAAAACCAGCTCCTAGTTTCATTGATCTGTTCTACTGTTCTTTTGGTTTCTATTTCATTGATTTCTGCTCTGATCTTTATTATTTCTCTTCTCCTGCTGGGTTTAGGCTTTACTTGCTGTTCTTTCTCCAGCTCCTTTAGGTATAGGGTTAGGTTGTGTACTTGAGACCTTTCTTGTTTCTTGAGAAAGGCTTGTATTGCCATATACTTTCCTCTTAGGACTGCCTTTGCTGTATCCCAAAGATTTTGAATAGTTGTGTTTTCATTTTCATTGGTTTCCATGAATTTTTTAAATTCTTCTTTAATTTCCTGTTTGACCCATTCATTCTTCAGTAGGATGCTCTTTAGCCTCCATGTATTTGAGTTCTTTTCGACTTTCCTCTTGTGATTGAGTTCTAGTTTCAAAGCATTGTGGTCTGAAAATATGCAGGGAATGATCCCAATCTTTTGGTACCGGTTGAGACCTGATTAATGACCTAGGATGTGATCTATTCTGCAGAATGTTCCATGGGCACTAGAGAAGAATGTGTATTCCGTTGCTTTGGGATGGAATGTTCTGAATATGTCTGTGAAGTCCATTTGGTCCAGTGTGTCATTTAAAGTCTTTATTTTCTTCTTGATCTTTTGCTTAGACGATCTGTCCATTTCAGTGAGGGGGGTGTTAAAGTCCCCCACTATTATTGTATTGTTGTTGATGTGTTTCTTTGCTTTTGTTATTAATTGGCTTATATAATTGGCTGCTCCCATGTTAGGGGCATAGATATTTACAATTGTTAGATCTTCTTGTTGGATAGACCCTTTAAGTAGGATATAGTGTCCTTCCTCATCTCTTATTACAGTCTTTGGTTTAAAATCTAATTTGTCTGATATAAGGATTGCCACCCCAGCTTTCTTTTGGTGTCCATTAGCATGGTAAATGGTTTTCCACCCTCTCACTTTAAATCTGGGGGTGTCTTTGGGTCTAAAATGAGTCTCTTGCAGACAGCATATCGATGGGTCTTGTTTTTTGATAGCCTGTGTCTTTTGATTGGGGCATTTAGCCCATTTACATTCAGGGTAACTATTGAAAGATAGGAATTTAGTGCCATTGTATTGCCTGTAAGGTGACTGTTACTGTATATTTTCTGTGTTCCTTTCTGGTCTATGTTGCTTTTAGGCTCTCTGCTTAGAGGACCCCTTTCAAGATTTCTTGTAGGGCTGGTTTCGTGTTTGCAAATTCCTTTAGTTTTTGTTTGTCCTGGAAGCTTTTTATCTCTCCTTCAATTTTCAATGACAGCCTACCTGGATATAGTATTCTTGGCTGCATATTTTTCTCATTTAGTGCTCTGAATATATCCTGCCAGTCCTTTCTGGCCTGCCAGGTCTCTGTGGCTAGGTCTGTTGCCAATCTAATGTTTCTAGCATTGTAGGTTACATATCTCTTCTCCCAAGCTGCTTTCAGGATTTTCTCTTTGTCTCTGAGACTCGTAAGTTTTACTATTAGATGTCGGGGTGTTGACCTATTTTTATTGATTTTGAGAGGGGTTCTCTGTGCTTCCTGGATTTTGATGCCTGTTTCCTTCCCCAAATTAGGGAAATTCTCTGCTATAATTTGCTCCAATATATCTTCTGCCCCTCTCTTTCTTTCTTCTTCTTCTGGGATCCCAGTTATTCTAATGTTGTTTCGTCTTATGGTATCGCTTATCTCTCGAATTCTGCCCTCGTGATCCAGTAGTTGTTTATCTCTCTTTTTCTCAGCTTATTTTCCATCATTTGGTCCTCTATATCACTGATTCTCTCTTCTGCCTCAGTTATCCTAGCAGTTAGCGCCCCCATATTTGATTGCACCTCATTAATAGCCTTTTTGATTTCAACTTGGTTAGATTTTAGTTCTTTTACTTCTCCAGAAAGGGTTTCTCTAATAACTTCCATGCTTTTTTCAGGCCCAGCTAGTATCTTTAAAGTGATGATTCTGAACTCTAGATCTGACATCGTACTAATGTCTGTATTGAGTAGGTCCCTGGCAGTCGGTACTACCTCTTGTTCTTTTTGTTGAGGTGATTTTTTCCGTCTTGTCATTTTGTGCAGAGGAGAATAGATTAATGAGAGAACAAAATGCTAGCAGGGTAACAACGTCCCCAGAAATTATACTCTAAACAAATCAGAAAAGACCTGAAGCAGTGGGAAAAGAAAGGGAAAGAGAGAAAAAAGAAAAAGAAGAAGAAAAAAAAGATAAAGATAAAAACAAACAAAAACAGAACAAAACAAAACAAAACAAAAACAGAATGTGATCAAATATGATCAGGCTGGTATATAGATCAGTGCCACACACTAGATTTGGGTGTATTTTGGTTTGGTAGAAGAAAGTGCCTCCCAAAATTTTAAAAGAAAAACTTATATATGTACAAAAATAAGGGTTGATATGATGAAGGGATGGAATATGACTGTAAAGATGGAAATTATAAAAAATTTTATACAAGGAATTGATAAGAAGTTGTTTGAAAAAAGAAAGAAGAGGATTAAAAAAAAGGGAGAGAATGTGATCAGGCAGGGGAGTAGAAAAAAACCATACACTAGAGATTTAGGGTATATTTTGATCTGCTAGAAGAAACTATCTCAAAATTTTAAAGAGAGAACAACTTATATATATATGCCAAAGATACAGGTAACTACTATGAAGGGATAGAATATGACTCTAAAAATGAAAAATAAAAATGTTTTTTAAAAAAGGGATTGATAAGATGTTGGTTGAAAAAGGGAAAAAGAAAAATTCAAAAACAACAAAAAAAAGACAGTTAAAAAAAAATTTAACTTTGAAAGACTAAAGAATCATGGTAAAAAAGCCATGAATTCTATGTGCATTATTCCCCTAGTGCTGGAGTTCTGCCGTTCCTCATTGATCGGTAAACTTGATCTTCGCTGGCTGTTCTCGCTGATGTTCTGGGGGAGGGGCCTGTTGCCGTGGTTTCCAAATGTCTTTGCCGGAGGCGGAATTGCCCCGCCCTTGACCAGTCTGGGCTAAGTAATCTGCTTGGGTTTGCTCTCCGGAGCTTTTGTTCCCTGCAAGCTTTCCTTACAGCTTTGGAGGCAGAGAGTGAAAATGGCGGCCTCCCAATCTCTGCCCCGGAGGAGCCGAGAACTCGGGGGCCCCTGCTCCTCAGTGCGCCCCCAGAGAAAAGCCACCAGTCACTCCCGTCTCCCCGGTCTCCAGCCACACTCTGTGTTCACCAGGCCTGTGACCGCGCGTTTCTATCTCTGGCACACGACCCTGTGTGGAGTCTCCAAACCCAGCAGATCCCTGTGGTGCGCTCCCACACCGCTCCTCCCGGGGGAGGGAGGGGAGTCTCCCCGGATCTGCCGCTTGTTGGGTCCCTGCTGGAGGAGCAGTGGCCCGAGTGTGCCGCGGATCACTGTTTATGGCAATCCCGAGCTGGGAGCCCACGCCTTGGTTCCGTCTCTGCAGCCGGCTTCCCTGCTCCTATCCCTGGGAGCTCTGCCGCACTCGGGCACCCTCAGTCTTTCTGTGACCCCGAGGGTCCTGAGACCACACTGTCCCACGAGGGTTCCACCCCCCGCTTAGCCACCGGAGTGACGTCCCTCAGCAGAGCTGACTTCTAAAAGTTCCGATTTTGTGCTCCGCGGCTCTATCACTTGCCAGAAGCGGCGGACAGAGGCCCCTCCCCTGCCGTCTATCCTCCCGAATATCGCCTCGGATTCACTTCTCCGCACGTCCTACCTTCCAGAAAGTGGTCGCTTTTCTGTTCAGAGAGTTGTTGGTATTCTTTTCTTCGATCTCCTGTTGGGTTTGTAGGTGTTCAGAATGGTTTGATCCCTATCCAGCTGAATTCCTGAGAGGAGACGAAATCCAGGTCTCCTACTCCCTGTTTTAATTTAAGGTATATGTCTCCAAGCTTTTTATTCTGTCTTACTGGTCTGATCTTCAAACAATATTGTATTCTTTTTATTGCTGTGGTATTGTAGTATGCCTTAATATCTGGTATACCAGGTTCTCCCATTTACTTGCCTTTTTATACCTGACTTACCTATTCATGGATCTTTATTTATCCATATGGATTTTATAGTGTTTATCAAATACATAAACAATCTAGTTGCAATTTTTATTTGGACCCTACTGAACTTACAAATAATTTTAGGGATAATTAACATCTTTATGTTATTAAACCATTCTATCCAAGTATGTGGAGGGCCTGTCCATATCCTCAGATCATCTGTGTCCTTTATCAAAGTTTTAACATTTTTTTCCAACGAGGCTCTGTTTAAGTAATTCATAAAAACTTTATAGATACCATTGCTACCATAAAGTATCTTATTTTAATTATATTTTCTTGTTGGCTATTGCTGGCATTTTTTTAGTGTATGCTATTGATTTTGACATTTTAGATTTTAGTGTATACTATTGTTTTTTAGATTGAGTTTATATATGATAATCTTATTAGACTTTTATTGATTTAATAGATTATTAATTCTATTGTTTTTTTTCTAGACTATGATTACCATATCATCTGCTATTAACAATAATGATAGCATTACCTTTTCCCTCCCAATCATCATACTACTCATGTCTTCTTACTATCTCCAATAATATGTTATATATTAGTTGTGGTGGTCAACCGTGTCTTCTTTCCCTTCTTAATGGGAATGAATTTAAAATTTATCAATTAAATATAAAATATTCTGTCTCACGTTGAGGTATTTCATCCATGAGCAGACACTTCTCCAAAGAAGACATACAAATGGTTAACAGACACATGAAAAAATGTTCATCATTAGGGAAATTCAAATCAAAACCACATTGAGATACCACCTTACACCAGTTAGAATGTCAAAAACTGACAAGGCAAGAAACAACAAATGTTGGAGAGGTTGTGAAGAAAGGGGAACCCTCTTACACTGTTGGTGGGAATGCAAGTTGGTACAGCCACTTTGGAAAACTGTGGAGGTTCCTCAAAAATTTAAAAATAGAGCTACCCTATGACCCAGCAATTGCTCTCCTGGGTATTTACCCCAAAGACACAGATGTAGTGAAAAGAAGGGCCATATGTACCCCAATGTTCGTAGCAGCAATGTCCACAATAGCCAAACTGGAAAGAGCGGAGATGCCCTTTAACAGATGAATGGATAAAGAAGATGTGGTCCATATATACAATGGAATATTACTCAGCCATCAGAAAGGATGAATACCCAACTTTTACACCCACATGGATGGGACTAGAGGAGATTATGCTAAGTGAAATAAGCAGAGAAAGTCAATTATCATATGGTTTCACTTATTTGTGGAACATAAGGTATAGCATGGAGGACATTAGGAGAAGGGAGGGAAAAATGAAGTGGGGGAAATCGGAGGGAGAGGCGAACCATGAGAGACTATGGACTCCTGGAAACAAACTGAGGGTTTTTGAGGGGAGGAGTTTGGGGGGATGGGTTAGCCCGGTAATAGGTATTAAGGAGAGCATGTACTGCATGGAGCACTGGGTATTATACGAAAACAATAAATCGTGGATCACTACATCAAAAACTAGTGATATATTGCATGGTGACTAACATAACATAATAAAATAAAATAAAATAAAAAACAAAAATAAAATATTCTGTAAGCTTTTTCTAAAACACTTTTATGGAATTAAGGAGGATCCCTTCTGTTCCTAGTTTTCAAAGAATTTTTTCTTCATTCATAGGTGCTGGACTTTATCAAATTCTTTTTCTGCATCAGTTGAAAAAAATAAAATGATTTTGAACTACATTGATAGATTTCTTTTATATTGAACAATCCTTGCATTCAAGGCATAAATCCTACTTGATTATAATGCATTAATTTTTAATATACCTTTGGATTTGAGTAGCCAAACTTTATTTTGGATCTTTGCATCTATGTTAATGGAATAGCCTATAATGTTATTTTGTCATCTAGTTTTATAATCAAGATTATTAGGCAGTTTTGTTCCTTTGCTATTCTTTATCAACTTATATATGTTAGGAATTGATTTTGACTTGAAAATTTGACAGAACTCAACCAATAAAGTAACCAGGACCTGGGTTTTTGGCAGGAAAAAGTGTCTGACTACCATTTCATTTTCTTAATATTTATGTTCTTTATTTCTTATTTTGTTATTCATGGCACTTTATACTTTTTAGGAATTCATCAATTTCATCTGGGTTTTTTAATTTTAAAAGTTTATATTAATCAGTTATTTTTAATACACTTCATTTTTAGAGGAGTTTTAGGTTCACAGCAACTTTGAAAGGAAGGTTTAGAGAGTTTTCATATACCCCTGTTCCTACACATGGGCAGTCTCTCCTATTATTAACCTTCCTGATGACATAAGATGAGAAGTATCTTATCATATGCTTATGTGCCATTTATAGATCTTTGATGATGTATATATTAAGGTCTTTGGCCATTTTTTAATCAGGTTTTTGTTTTCTTATTGTTGAGTTTTACGAGTTTTTAGTATATTTTTTAACTGAGATATAAATGACATATAATATTAGTTTCAGGTGTACAACATAATGATTCAACATTTGTACATATTGCAAAATGATCACCACAATAAGACTACTTAGCATTCATCACTTCACACAGTTACAATTTTTTGCTTTTGATGAGAACTTTTAAGATCTACTCTCTTAGCAATTTTCAAATATACAATAGAGTATTATTAATTATAGTCACCATGATGTACATTACCTAATTTGTTTATTTTTTAATTGGAAGTTTGTACCTTTTGGCCACCTTCACCCATTTCACCTACCCCTATTCCCTGTTTCTGGCAACCATGAATCTGTTCTTTGTATCTATACTTTCAAAGCTGTTTTTTTTTGTTTTTGTTTTTGTTTATTTTATATTCCACATACAAGTGAGATCATATGGTGTTTGTCTTTCTCTGTCTGACTTATTTCACTTAGCATAATGTCCTCATGGTCCATTCATGTTGTTACAAATGGCAATATTTCATTCTTTTTTATGGCTGAATAATATTCCATTGTATATATGTACACCACATTTTCTTTATCCATTCATCCATTGATGGATACTTAGTTGGCTTTCATGTCTTGGCTACTGTAAATAATGCTGCAATGAACATGGGAGTGTACATATATCTTTTCAAGTTATTGTTTTCATTTCCTTTGGAAAATACCCAGAAGTGAAATTTCTTGATCATATGGATATTTCTAGTTTTAATTTTTTGAGGAAACTCCATACTGTTTTCCATAGTGGCTGCATCAATTTACATTCCCAGCCACAGTACACAAGGGTTCCCTTTTCTCCATATCCTCCCCAACACTTGTTATTTTTTGTCTTTTTTATGATAACCATTCTAGCAGGTGTGAGGTGATATCTCATTGTGGTTATGATAGGCATTTACCTGATGATTAGTGATGTTGAGCATCTTTTTATGTGTCTGTTGACCATTTGTATATCTTCGGAGAAATGTCTATTCAGATCCTCGGCTCATTTTTAAAATCAGATTTTTTTTTGCTACTGAGTTATAGGAGTTCTTTATATATTTTGAATATTAACTCTTTATCAGATATATGATTTGCAAATATTTTCTCCCATTCAGTATGTTGCCTTTTCATTTTTTCGTAGGCTTCCTCTGCTGTACAGAAACTTTTTAGTTTTGTATAGCCCCACTTGTTGATTTTTGCTTTTGTAACCTAACAATGTGTATCTTGATTATGGTAGTGTTTAATAGAATTTATAAATGGGATAAAATTGCTTAGGACTACACACACACATATACACAAATGCATATGAAAACTGGCAAAACCAGAATGAGGTCTTTAGTGCATTTAAGTTTTGTACCAATATCAGTTTCCTGGTTTTGATATTATACCATACTATAGTTGTATAAGATGTCACCATTGAACAGAAGTTGGTAAAGGGTACATGGGACTATATGCTCTATGTTTGCAATTTCCTGTGCATCTATAATTATTTCAAAATAAAGAGTTAAAAAGTCCTTAGAAGTAGCAATTGAGAGCACTTATGTGGAGTCTCAAAATATAAAGCTCCATGTAAATTGAAGACAACAACAAGAACAACCTAAAAAAGGTAATATTCAAAACTTATCACTTCTTGGGGCGCCTGGGTGGCTCAGTTATTAAGCATCTGCCTTTGGCTCAGGTCATGATCCCAGGGTCCTGGGATCGAGCCCCGCATCGGGCTCCCTGCTCAGCGGGAGGCCTGCTTCTCCCTCTCCTGCTCCCCCTGCTTGTGTTCCCTCTCTCGCTGTGTCTCTCTCTGTCAAATAAATAAATAAAACTTTAAAAAAAACCCAAAACTTATCACTTCTTTATTATTTTACTACATTTTATTATCATCTCTGCTGTTGAAGTTATTTATATATAATTGTATTCTTATATAGAAATACTATGTAATGGTATGCTCTTGTGCATCTCTTCCTAACTCTGCATTCAGTGATGTAACATTGGCTGCTTGAAATCGGCTATGATAGGAGAATTTATATCATGGAAATCAGCAAACACTACAAACCAGTCTTCAATATATCCAAAACCCATTTATGGAACATTTACCAGCTCATCATTTGATATATAGGAAAACTTCAAGTATTTATAAATTAAACAATATGCTTCTAAATAACCCATAGATCAAAGAAGAAATCACAAAATAGTTTGAACTGAATGATAACACTTCAAAATGTGTAAGATGAACTAAATTAGTTCCAAGAGGGAAATTTATAGCTTCAAATACCTCTATTAAAAAATAAGAAAGGTCTAAAATCAGTTATCTAAGATTCTACCTTAAGAAGCTAAAAAATAAATGAAATTAAACCCAAAGTAAGTAAAAGGAAAAAAATAATAAAAATCAGAGTAGAAATTGATGAAATAGAAAGTAGACAAGAATAGAGAAAATTGAGACCAATAGCAGATTCCTTGAAAAGATCAATTAAATAGATGAATATGATTAGAAAAAAAAAAAAGAGAAGATACATAGTACCAATATCAGGAATGAAAGAGGGGACACCTCTGCAGATCTTATAGATATTAGAAAGATAATAAGGGAAATTATTAATAACTTAATGCCAATAAATTTGAATGTAATGTAAATACCTTGACAGACATACAAAGCTTACTCAGGAAGAAAGAGAAAATCTGAATAGTCCTACTCGCATAAGGAAGTTAAATATGTAATTAAAAAAGAAAAGACAAAGAAAACTCCAGGCCTACCCCATTCCTACCATAGACTCAGAAAATATAAGAGGGGATACTTCCCACAGTTTGACCATAGTTATCACTGTGATATTCAAAACCAGACAAAGCCATCCCAAGAAGAGTACATATCAATAGCCTTCATGAACCTAGATACAAAAATTCTTTTTTTTTTTTTAAAGATTTATTTATTTATTTGAGAGAGCGAGAAGGAGAGACAGAGAGCATGAGAGGGGGGAGGGTCACAGGGAGAAGCAGACTCCCTGCCGAGCAGGGAGCCCGATGCGGGACTCGATCCCGGGACTCCAGGATCATGACCTGAGCCGAAGGCAGTTGCTTAACCAACTGAGCCACCCAGGCGCTCCTAGATACAAAAATTCTTAACAAATATTACTACATAAAATTTAGCTATATAAAAGATAATAATATCCAATTGAATTAAGTTTGTAAGCTTGGTCTTACATTTGAAAATCAATGCAATTTACCACTAGAATAGCTAAATTGTTTTAAAAATTGATAACACTAAGTTATGGCAAGGATGTAGAGTAGCTGGAATTCTCAAACATTTGTGGTGGGAGTGCCAAATGGCAACAGCCACTTGGAAAAGCTGGCAGTTTAAAACTAGTTAAACACACATGTGCCAGTAATTTCACTCCTAGCTATTCACCCAAGAGAAATGGAAACATTGCAAAGATTTGTACACAAATATTCATAGCAAATTTATGTATAGCAGGGAAAAACTAGAAACAATCCAACTGCCTATCAATAGATGAAGGTATAATAAATTTTCTCTTATCTACACAATCAAAAACCACTCAACAATAAAAAAGAAACAAATTACTGATACATACAACATGGATGAATCTCAGAAACATTATGCTAAGTGAATAAGCCAGATGCAAAAGAGTACATATTATATGATTCCATTAAATGAAATTATAGAAAAGGCAAAACTAACCTGTATTGATAGAAAGCAGATTAATGGTTGCCTTGGGCTGGGAGTTGAGGATTAACTTCAAAGAACACAGGGGAGCTTTTTGGGATATTAGAAATCTTTTGTATCTTAATTGTGATGGTGATTACATAAATGTATACATTTGTTAAAATGCACTGAAGTATATACTTAAAAGGGAACATTTTATTATATGTAAATTATACCTCAGAAAAGTTGAATATTAATATTTTTCACTAAGATCATCACTTACTCCTCAATCATCAGTCTGAAGTATTTAACCACCCTCTCCTTCCTGAAATACAGGTGGCATTGCCTCCTACATCTCCCAACAGTTTGGGTTTCCTTTGTTAGCCTCTCTTTCTTCTCTACTCATTAGAGGTAATCATCTCCCAATAATATAGTCTTACTTTCTAAGAGCTCACCTGTGCTCACAGTTCCCATTTTACTACTGATAACTCTCAAATTTCTATATTTAGCCCTGACATCCTTCCAGAACCCAGGAGCTGGATTTTTCTACTAGTAAACTCAACTCCTTATCTCCCAAATTGACTCTACATTGCTGTATTAAGCACCCAAGCTCATGATCTCAAAGTCATCCCTGTTTCCTCTTCCTTTCTAGATTGAACTTCCCCCATCCCTATTTCAGGTTAATTCTCAAGACTATCTGGTTCTCTTTCAAAATGTTCCTTGCATCTTCCCTTTAAACTTCCACTACTCTTCATTACCATATATCTAGATTGTTGTAACAGCCTTGTTACAAACCTCTTTGTAGTACCTCTGTACTTTTTTCTCCTTGCTACATAGCACTGCTAGAGTAATCTTCATAAGATATCACTTTCATTTTCTAATTTTTCTGTTCAAAACTCTTGTTTTCTCCTTTTGTCTACAGAAGAAAAATCCTAACATTAAAATGTCAGTAGTCTAGCCCCAACCAGTCTTTCCCTTAATTTTCTCTATGTAATCCTCAATACCCATTAAAATAATTAGCTCACTACTTCTGTGCTTTTTCCAATAGCATGCTCTCAGCCTTAAATGCCCCTCCCCCTCTACCTATCTAACTTCCAGCCGTTTTCAAAGCCATGTCTTTTGCTCTAGCTGAGGGTGACCTCTTCTGATTGGGAGCCAACTGGCACTGTTCATTTCCTGCCTGGCATTGCTTTTTATTTTTACTCATCAAACATTTATTTATTTGAGAGGCAGCAAGACATGTTCAAGAGCTTCAGCAAATTATTTAACTTCTCTATGATTCACTTTTGTTTAAAGGAGCATAGCGAATGTTGTGAAAAATAAATGAAATTATACATTAAGGTTTTTAGTACAATTTTTAGTACAATTCCTGGCATATAGTCATGCTCAAATATAGCTACTTAAAATGATGATGATGGTGATTTTTGAACACTAAGATGAACAGAATTCCTGTCCTTCAAGAGTTTTAATTTAATCTAAAAATATATTAACCTTCTCATTCGGATTCGTGACATTCTGGGCTTAGCAAATAACTTTTATAATAGGTATTTGTTTGACATCATTATGACTTAGGCTAGCAGCAGGGTTAGACCTAGGGGTCATAGTTGTAGAAGTTGTGCTGTCAGTTTAGCTTGTAATCTTTAAATTATTCAGAAATAGAAAAAGTCTGGGTCACCTGGCTGGCTCAGTCAGTGGAGCATGTGACTCTTGATTTCAGGGTCATAAGTTCAAGCCCCATATTGGGTGTAGAGATTACTTAAAAATAAAATCTTTAAAAAATATATAAAAAGTCAATAAAACAAGTCTGTCCATGCAATATTTAGGAAATATGTTTCTTATGCTTTGAAAATAATTGTATTTTATCTCCTGTAATAACCTTTTAATATCCAATGTAGGAAGGGTCTTTTTTTTTCCTCATTAAAGTTTAATCAATTTAGGACCAGGAGCTCCATCATCCATTCTAGATGACTTTCTTGAAGAATCTTCCAAACTGCAGTCTGACTCACGAGAACACATTTTACCCACACAATCTCAGGATCGAACTGTCACCCAAAAACCATCCAACATACTTATAAAGGAGATACCAGTGAAAAAAGGTACTTAGGAATAAAGATTTCCACTTGAAAGAAGGGCATAAACAAACTAGACAAGGATGAAAACTCTTATGATTACCAAAATGGCAATCTTAACTTGTTTAAAGTTGATTAGTGTGTCATATTGCCTAAGTTCCTTCATATGAGGCTAGGCTCTGATAATCCTAACTCAGTTGTGCAACCCTTTCAATAAGCAAGGATTTATATTTAGCTCAGAGAAGTGGCTAACTATAGACTTACGATTTTCTAACAATGATTCTTCATTTTTAGAATATCTACAGGTTGTGTTTCACATCCAGGAACCATTTAATTTGGTTGTAACTTGCATTTGGAACCACCAGTAGACTAACCTTGAGAACTTTTGAGATCTTTGGGGACCACTGATATAAAGGAATCTGTTGCTTTTCAGATTGTAACCTCTCTCATATATTAGATTAGAATACTCTCCTTGCTCATTGGTAGTAATGTAGCTCACTGTCTGAGCTTCTGACATTTTTTTCCCTTTAAATCTAATCATCTATTCTTTTAATAAAATGTTTTCAGAAACATCAAAATGTCAAGATTCATCAACCTTTTTGCATCCTAGCCCTCATGGTGTTTCCCAAACTCCTGCCACCATCTTCATGGAGACCATACGTTTCTTGATGAAAGTCAATGCTGTTCAGGTCAGAATATTTGGAAAAGGGCAAGTAGATGGAAAAATTTTAGTGAACTGCTTATTCAATCCATAGTGGTATCTTCCTAAGCTTTAATATGTATGATGAAGAAATCAAATATGCTTTTGAGAGCACACTATAGGTCTAATGGTGTGAACATCCAAATGTGAACCACTCTACAGAGAGCATCAGAACACCTCACTGCAAACTGCTCCCTCAGAATACCAGCAGAGCAAAATTGAACTCTAAAGGCTTATGTAGCCTGATGTCACAATAAAGTGACTCCTATTATGTGAGTGTTGGGGGTTCACAGGCACCTAATCATATCTTTCTTCCTTTCTAGGTTGTAAACAATTAGATACATGGTGCTATGTAGAGAATAAAAATATTAAATTTTTTTTTATCTGTATAACTGGGCTGGAGATGTGACTAGCCCCAGATTTGACTTACCCATACAGTCATAGGTAGAACTACTGGAGAATTTTCCCTACTGCCAGAGAAGAAGAGCATCCTGTGAGGTCTACCTACCACATGGGAAACAAGAAATATATCCATGAAGCAAGCAGTAGGAGAGAGAGTAAGATCCAGGAACCAGGAGAGTTGGCCCTGATCCTGCAGAGTGCATGTTCCACCTGAGGGTGGCAAGCTCAAGAAAGGGCAAGAATTATGACCTGGCTAGGAGTGGGCCACATTAAATAGGAACTTTTTTTTTAATTTAAATATATGAGTTTATAAATTCTCCAATCGTCCATGCTGAGTATTTTCCATAAATGAGAGCATTTCAGTTTTTAGTTTTGCTAATTGTGTTTAAGCTTGGTCATAACAAATGCAAAAACTTACTACATAAAAAAACCCCAATAATTTATAAACTTTGTTTCTTTAAGTGGCTAGTTCAATACATTGTAAATATTTCTTGATTAAAAACAAGACCTCTACTGTCAAACCTTATGCTGTTAACAATTTTTAATGTATGAAATCTAAATTCTGCCAATTATATATAATTAGATATATTTCTTAGATCAAAGTTGTGGCTAAACTCACTTTTAAAATTTAAGGTTCCAAGCAGTGGGGTTGGTTTTCTCAACTTTGAGCAGCCTTTTCTCCCAATAGGATGAATCCCTCCTATAACAACCTATGCAAATTTCATCCTAATATCACATTGTATTTTAATTACCAATTTTTCACTATCCCATTAGATTGGGGGCTCCTTCAAAGCCAGAGACGGTCTAATTTCTATTCAAGTGGTATCTATAATTACTGAATGTTAAATCTCCAAATATTCTATAATCTCATTTAAAATCCTCACATTCAAAGAAACTTCTACCAAAGCTTTGGTTTAGTTTGTGCCAAATCGTTCTTAAAATTTGTAGCTTTGAGGCATTTTATTATAAAAAGCTAGCACTTGTATACATAAACTAACAAGAACTTAAAATTCATCACACATTTACTTCATTTTTTAGCTTGACCTTCTAGTAAATCTTTAGCTTCATTGATTTTGGCTGCTATATAAGGAGATCCTCCCTTGTCTGGGTGGTTTAAAAGCATAATTCGTCGATGAGCATCTCTTATTTTTCCTTTATTGGCAGTAGGGCTTATGCCTAGTATTAATGCTGCTTCTCGTTTTGTCATTTTGGGTTCAAACCCACCTCTATAACAGCCACCACTGAAGGCAGATTTTGGTAGACTCTGAAAAACTTGTTTTACTTGCAGCTCCATATGTTTCATGGCTTGCAAAACATAACGGCCTGCAGATCCTGCAGCAGCAATGGTCAGTCCAACTGCTACCACTGTACTGGCCATGGCTCTGGCTCGGCTCCCCAGCCTCCACCGAGAGCACGGTTCATCCCAGCCCAAAGGCCGCAGCCACCAACTCCCACTCCTCTACCAGACACCGATGCGGCCACCACCAGCAGACACTAAACAGGAACTTTTAACACATTAACTTTTCCCAAAAGAGAAACATTTCTGTCTCCTGGATTAAATAAATCACTATCCCCACCTCCCCATGCAAAGAGCCAGAAATGTAGGTAGAGGGAACAGCTCCAGAACCTCCTTCCACTATTTTTCTAAGAAGGTATTAAGTGTTAATGGGAGTTTCTATAGTATAGGCTAAGATGGGAATGGAGGGAGAAGAAAAGTAGGGCTTCCCCCTCTGCTTAGCAAGTACAACTGACTTTGTTAAATTTGCAAGCCTTATATAGCATAAACAAAGAGTAGCCCAAAGTATAAAACTGGAGAACATAAATGAGAGTTTGTCAGAAACAAGAGTTTCTAAGATCCTGAGTCTAGAATTTCAGAAAGGGAGGTTTTGCCTCACTAAGTTTCCTCAATAATTACACCTGCCTGAATATGTTACCTCTTGTGTCAGTAGAGTGGTTGATGAAATGCTTTTGTCCGCCGCATAACATATACATGCAAAAACTCATCTAGTATGCTGACCAGCAAGACCAGAATTGTGCAGTACTGCAGATTTTTCACTTGGAAATGTCTACATTTGGTGACTAGGTGAATAGCTGGTAATGGAACCATGATGTGCTGAATCTTCATAATTCACCTCTAACCTTTTGAAGTTCATATAATTTCATTCTATAATATGTTTCTTATTCATTATTATCAGGGACATAATATTCAACTGCAAGAGCTATGGAACTGACACAATGCAGCTATTTATATATTCCTTATAATCTGGTTTTTCCTTGTAGTATGTGCACAGAGTGCTTGCACATGAGCTGTTATGCCCTCAAGGAGGCCCCAGCTGTGAGTATTACTTGGTGCTGGCCCAGACACACCTTCTCAAGAAGGACTTTGCCAAGGCAGAGGAATACCTTCAACATGCAGCCCAGATGGACTATCTGGTAATAACTTTTGCTAGAACCTCTTGAGTATAGTTTGGAGGACGGACAAGCAGCCTTTCTTAAAGGTTGTGATGCCATATCACAGGTAGATTTCTGGTTACCGGAGGTGGAGGTCATCAACTTATAGTAAACTCATCTATTTCCTTCCATCTGTTTTTCTCAAGCAGTTATGAGTTTTACAAAGAGCAGAGAAAAAGATAAGGCCAGCTTTTTAGCAGATAATTGATCTATTTCAAGTTTTCTGGACTTCTTCTATTTTCTTATTGTGAACATTCTCTTGGTTATGTTTGAATATTTTTCTTAATATTTACCCCAAAGACAAAATATTTTTGAAAAATGCCGGAAAGAAATGAGGGAGCAGACCTAGAAAAATACCAGTGCAACGGAATGGCCCTCTTTCTAATTGAGTGCTATTAGAAAAAGAAGAAGGACTTAGTCTAATTTTAAATGTTAAATAAAGATCATTAATGGACTTTTAAATACACCTCATCCCAGGTACTACTTGTTCTTTACTTTCTCAGAACCCTAATGTCTGGGGCGTGAAGGGCCATCTCTATTTTCTAAGTGGAAATCATGCTGAGGCCAAGGCATGCTATGAGCGAACCATTAGTTTTGTAGTGGATGCTTCTGAGATGCACTTCATCTTCCTGCGACTGGGGCACATCTATCTGGAAGAGAAAGAGGTGAGGGACAGAGGATGGAGAGTAACCATGTAAATAAATCAGGTCATGGTCTGGGACCCGAATACAGTTCAAACATTAACATCCATCACACAGTAATATGATATTGATACGTATTATGTACAATATTGATACATACAATACATACATATTACAGTAACACAGTAATATGATATTGATACTTTTATATTCCAAAGATAAAGTGATTTGACCAACACTAGATAAACTAGTAATTAATAGAAGCAGGATTCAAAACCAGGCAGTCTAACATTGGAGTCTGTGGTTTTAATCAGTATGATACTAAAAAGTTGTGTAGAACTCAATAAATGTTATTGTAGTTAATATTTAAGCTAACTTTCTTTTATTAGCAGTAGTAGAAACATTCTTACTTGACTTAACTAATGGAAAATGTCAAAAGAACTTCTTCAAACTTCTTCCTCAACGTAAAGGTTTATATTTAATCCAGCTAAGGCTAACCCCATTCCACAGGGAACTCTAACCTGACTCTTTAGCAATTACTCTCCATATTTTAGGAATCACCATATGACCTTCTAAAAGAAACTTTCTGTTATGGAAAATTTCAAATACATACAAAGTATAGGCACCTGGGTAGCTCAATCCGTTAAGCATCCAACTCTCTACCTCAGCTCAGGTCTTGATCTCAGGGTTGTGAGTTCAACCCCTGCACTGGGCTCCATGCTGGGCATGGAGCCTACTTAAAAAACAAAAAACAAAAAGAACCCCAAATACATACAAAGTAGACAGAATAGTAGAAATGAACCAACATGGACCCATCATCCTATATCAACAATTATCAACGTTCTGCCTTTTGACTTCGTGCTTTTGTTTTTACTTCATTCCATTTCTACCCCCAGAACACCCAATTATCTTTCTATTTAAAATAAAGGGATGTGTGGTGGCTTAGTCAGTTAAGTGTCTGCCTTCGGCTCAGGTCATGATCTCAGGTCCTGGGATAGAGTCCTGCATTGGACTCCTTGCTCAGTGTGGAGTCTGCTTCTCCCTTTCCCTCTGCCTGCTGCTCCCCCTGTTTGTGCCCTCTCTCTCTCTCTCTCAAGTAAATAAATAAAATCTTTATAAAATAAAACAACAGCAGCAACAAGAAGTTGCATTGCCTTATAATTTAAGTATGAAGGCCCATAGGCTTAAGAGCGAAAAATCACTATCCCATTGCAGTGAAGTATATAAGAAGTTTTCTTTCTGACATCATTGCAAGCTGCATCTGAACCAAGCTTCTGACATACATAGTCACTGGGCAAGCAATTTCACTAGGCAAGCAATTCTTCTATTTGCTGAGGCTTACGTATAGTTACATCTCTCATATTGGAGATGCAAGATAAGAAGTTGTCTAATTCGTTTGGAAGTTTGTTTTTTGAGTTTTTCTGAATGTTTCCTGTATTATTCAGCACTAAAAAGAGATAAGTTAGCAAACCATGAAGAAACATAAAGGAAGCTTAAATACATATTACTAAGTCAATGTAGTCAATCTGAGAAGGCTACATACTGTATGATTCCAACTGTATGACACTCTGGAAAAGGCATAACTATGGAGACAGTAAAGAGATCAGTGGTTTTGAGGGGTTGGGGAAGGGAAGTGATGAATAGATGGAGCACAGAGGGTTTTTAGGGCAGTGAAAATACTCTAATAATGGATACATGTCATTATACATTTATCCAAACCTATAGAATGTATAATACCAAATATGACCATGGACTTTAGGTAATGATGATGTATCAATGTAGTTTCATCAGTTGTCACAAAGGTACCACTCTGATGGGGGATGTTGATAATGGGAGAGAGTAAGCATGTGTGGCAGCAGGGGGTATATGAGAAATTGCTGTACTTTCCTCTCAATTTTGCTGTGAACCTAAAACTGCTCTAAAAAAACCTTGTGCCTTAAAAAAAAAAAAAAAAAACAGTTTAAGGGCTCATTTAACTTAGATTGGTCTTGAGTACAACTACAGAAGCCCCATGACTATCCTAGCAATATAGCATTTGAAACTTCCAGAAGAACAATAGCTTAGTGGTGCTTTCTTTCTACAGTATGAAAAGGCAAAGAAAACCTACCTGCAAGCCTGTAAGAGATCGCCTACATGCCTTACCTGGCTAGGACTGGGAATATCCTGTTATCGGGTAAGAGGATGAAGGCTCAAGACAGCCTGTGAATAGAGCTGACCTTGATTCCTTAGTCTTCCAAGCATCCTGGGAGTTTGTAATGATGGTGGGAAAAATTACTTTTCAAAGGTGTTCAGTAAACTAAACAGTCAATCTGTACTATAAAAATAAAACGTTCTTTAAAAATCCCACAAAAACCTGAACCAGGAAGCTATATAATAAAAATACTTCATGTTATTTGATACAGAAGCTCATAATTTTATGATGTTATCTATAAGGAAAAAGTGATACGATAAATGAAGAATCTACTCAAAGAAATTGATGCTTATTAAGCTCTGTGGCCCTTCTGTTTTCAGGAGGAGCTGCTATAGCTTCTGGGAGATCTTTTGCTCCCCACCCCTAAAAACTCTCTAGCCACCCTTTCCTCCTTTCTTACAGTCTTTGAAAGAGGCATGCAATGTGTTGTTCGTGTCCAATTTCCTCAATGTATTCTTGATGCTAACACTCTCATTTTCTCTTAATACCTTACTCTCTTAATTTTGCCTTTTTCTTTGAATTACATTTTTAACCTTTCCTTCACAATCAGGTCTTTCCCCATTCTTTCCCCCCTTCTTATTAAACAACAGTGGTAACAACCAAATGAGTTGCCTGTATTCCCTGTCTCCTCTTCCTTATCGCTGTTTTTTTTTTTTTAACCGTAAAGGTGATATATGTTCATTATAGAAAATTTGGAAGATAAAAATGTAAAGAAAACATAAAAGTATCCATTATCTAACCACTCAGTAGTAACCACTGTTAACATTTGAATGCATTTTCCTCCAGTCTTTTTCATACAAATATGAAAGCAATTTTAATGTATAAAACTGTAAATAATATATTTACTGCTTTTTAATCTTTTTTCTACTTAAACAGTATAGCATTGATATCTTCTTGCATCATCAAATAGTCTAAAACATGATTTCTGATGACTTCATTGTGTTCCCTGGTTTGGGTGTGTAAGTGAAATGACCATGTAATACTTCATACTAACCAGGACACTTCAGAGAATGGAAAGGGTGCTATTAATAATTACACTGGGACACAGGGACTGTCTCCGGCCAACTGGGACATATGATAATTTATACATAAGCTATGTGCTCCCCTGTTCCACCTTCCCAGAAAGAATATAAAACATTTATAGCTGTTAGAAAACTGACAGCACTGTCAAAAGTACAAGAAACTAGCTATACAGACTATTCAACGTAAGTCATGCTTCTATTTGTTTTGAATAGAAGAAAAATAAACAATATTTTCATTGGGATAGAAACTAAAACAAAACAAAACAAAAACCTTGAGTCAAGCTCGACCACTAAGATGTCCAAGTAATCCCTGCTCCCCGTCGATATTTTAGTCATACTATACCTATGTGTGGATATTCATAATTTATTTGACCAATCACTCTTATTGGGCATGTTGTTAGTTTCTACAGTTATACTACTATAGATGAAGCTGAGATAAACATTCTTGGACATAAATCTCTGTGCTTAATTATTTTTATTTCCTTAGGATACATCCTTAAAGAATGTAGAAAAATTTAAAAGTCTTTAAATTATAGTGTCAATTTGCCTTCTAGAAAGGCTGTATACTGACTTATACTCTGCCAGGAGGTATGAGAGCACATTTCACTGTTACCTCATCAACAGTGGCCATTATCATTTGCCAACTTGATAGGTACCTTAATTTGTATTTTCATCACTAATGAGGTTGAAATATGTGATACACATATCTCTTTACTTGTGAATTATCTGCTCATACCCCAGGTCCCATTTACCTTTCACTTCATTGCTATCAGGCTTACTACTTTACCACTTTACCCTTACCACCTTACTGACACTTCTGACAGAAGTTCCCTTAATATCCTAATCGCTAAATGCCATAGACACTTAGATGAATTTCTGGCACTTAACCCTGTTAACTACTTTCTTCCTGAAGCCCTTTGCTCCCTTGACTTCCACAATACTTCATTCACATCCTTCCAGTTCTATGCCTTCTTCTCTGGTACCTCTTTCTCAGCCTTTTTTGCTGGCTCCTACCCTTTTACCTACCATAATTGTTGGGTCCTCCCAGGTCAGCCCTCTTCTACTGTCACTGTATTTATTCACTCTCAGAAAAAAATACACCTACCCCAGTGGCCTAAACTACCACTTGTGCCCTAATGAATTCTAAACCTTTAATGCATAACACTTTTCAAGTTCTGACCCTTATATTAAACAGTGTAATGGACAGCTCCATTTTCATGGTTCCCTAGATACCTTAAAATGTGCATAACTGAAATATAACCTAACTTAAGCCTGAAGGATTCTCACATTCCTTAAGCCTACAATTTGTGTATTTTTTTGTTAAATAACTTTAATAAAGCCTACACCTTCTCCTGTATTCCGTGTCTTGGTGAATGGGACTGTAATGAACCTTATCAACCAAGACAGAAACTTAAAAAGTATCCTAGTCTACTTCTCCTGTTACTTTTAATTAGGCATCAAATATCCTATTGATATTGTCTCCTAAATGTCTCTTGAGTCTATAGTCTCCTCTCCATCCCTATTTTTATAGCTCCAATTCAAGCCTCATCCCTTCTCTATCTGCTAGCATGATCTCCTGTCCTACCTTAATCTAACATCTCCCACATTGTTATCAAAGTGGTCTTTAAAATATGCAAATACTGTGTTACTCCCCTACTTAAACTCTTCAGTGGCTACCCCTTGTTTCAGAATAAAATTCACATTCCTTTGAATGAATGTATATGACCTGATGCCTAACTCTTTAGTTTTATCACTTACTTTATTTTCCCTAATCTCTCTCTTTTCTCCAGCCCACATGCATACTTAAGAGCTTCCTGACCACATCACACTCTTATGCCTCCATGCCTTCATATATGATATTCCTTTTACCAGGAATGCTTTTCTTCACCTTGTATAGCTAATATACTCCTATTTATCCTTCAGGACTCACTTTAGTAGTATTTCCTCTTGGATGCTATCCTTTAATTCCAGGGTACAATTATTCCCATTTTCCTATGTCCCTCCCCTAGATCTATATATGCTTTTATTATAGAAATGTTTATTGTGTAGTGGAACTATTTATGTGTTTGTGTTTTCTTTCTCTTTTTCTTTTTTTTTTTTTTTTACATATCTGTCAGTGAACTCTTTGAGAGATTGTATTTTATCTTTTTATTCACAGTATGGAATAAATCCTTAGCAAGTAAAACTGATTGAATACTGATTGAATGATATTGGTTGAATAATACTGGTTGAATAATGAATCAATACATTGATTGAATATTGAATCAATATCTTAGAGACATTTAAAACATGGACCAAAGTATGGGCATTGCTGAAAGGCCACTCTTCATATTGTTTCAGGCCTAGAAACCCATAATTTTCTTTTCAAAACAGAAAAAATGGAGAGCTACTATACTGGTGAGAGGAGTGCCTTATTTCTTCCTTAGGTGATCTTTTGGAAGATTTTACAAAGCAAACTCACTTTTAGGAAATAGCAATGATATCCATGTGTCCAGAGCTCAGGGAACATTCTAGAGCCTGAATATTGTATTGATTGCTCAAGATCTTGCTATTAATAACTAATATTAGTATTTTGACAGGCTAATAGGACTTTAACCTTAGGAAAGGGATGCACAGGGGTGCCTGGGTGGCTCAGATGGCTAAGCGTCTGCCTTTGGCTCAGGTCATGATCCCAGGGTCCTGGGTTCGAGCCCCACGTCAGGCTCCCTGCTTGGCAGGGAGCCTGCTTCTTCCTCTCCCTCTACTGTTCCCTCTACTGTGCTCTCCCGCTCTGTCAAAAAAACAAATAAATAAAAATAAATAAATAAATAGAAAGAAAGAAAGGGATGTTATTTGGACATAGTGTTTTCAGCTAAACTGACAACAAATATATCTGACAGCCTACTGTGTATGGGGAAATCACTGAACGATGCACGCACAGTAGTGAATACTTCTGGTTTTCCAATCCTGGCACCTGAAGCTCCATGGTTCATGGATGCCCTAATGGAACTGCTGTAGAGAGAAGGAGGAAGAGAGGGGTGTAAGTTGAGAGCCTAGCAGGCAGGACTCCAGATTTCTCTACTTGGCTTTTTAATCCGAGCAGTTCTTCTTTTAACAGGTTCATATATTGGGCTACCACATAAAATTTTGTTTGAAGAAAAAGTTCTGAGCTAAAAATTTAAAAAGTTGAAAACTGTATAGGTCACATTACCAATGTTATTTGGACATAATGTTTTCAGCTAAACTGACTCCAGCTGGCTTAAGGGAAAACTGCTCTGACTTAACTCACACTTTTCTCTTTCTATCAAGCTGGAGGAGCTCACAGAGGCTGAGGATGCTCTCTCTGAAGCCAATGCATTGAACAACTACAATGCTGAAGTATGGGCATATCTGGCTCTGGTCAGCCTGAAAGTGAGTGTTTATTAACCTTACACAGTGCCCTTTTAGGGCAAAGATGTGAGGAAGTGAGGCAAGAGATAGGTAGGTGGCGATTAATGCATGATAGTTGAGGTTTAATGAGCTTCAGATTTGGTCATTATACTGACGAGGAAGGAGAGGCCCAGTCTGAGAAGCTGCTACTTGGAATGTGCTCAAAAATCACTCACGTGTTTGTCTGGAAAGGAGATTCTAGGGATGCCTGAATGGCTCAGTTGGTTAAGCATCTGCCTTTGGTTCAGGTCATGATCCCAGGATCCTGGGATCGAGTCCCACATAGGGCTCCTTGCTCAGCAGGGAGCCTGCTTCTCCCTCTGCCTGCTGCTCCCCCTGCTTGTGCTGTCAAATAAATAAATACAAATCTTAAAAAAAAACTTAAAAAAAAGAAGGTATGGAGTCCTCTCTTTTGGTAGAAATGGTTGTGGCAACGTACTTTCCCACTATAATGTTTATAATATGTCATTATCACCAGGTGCTGCTCTTTTTTTCAGGCTGGACGGCAACTGGAAGCGGAGCAGGCCTATAAGTACACAATGAAGGTACGATGCAGAGGCCTCTGCTGTTTGTACTGTACTGAGGTTGGGAAACTGGGAAGAAGATGCTGGCTGAATTCAGGACTTTACAGCATTCCATCATTTCATGATGTGAATATTTTTCTAAAGGTTTTTCTTATCATCTTTGCCATTATCATAGGGCTGCTGGGTTTGGAATAACCCACATATTACTATGGGGGATTTTTTTCTACCTCTTTTTTTTTTTAAGATTTTATTTATTTGAGAGAGAGAGAGCACAAGCTGGGGGTGGAGGGCAGAGGGAAGTGGAGAAGCAGGCTCCCTGCTGAGCAGGAAGCCCCATGTAGGGCTCAATCCCAGGACCCCGGGATCATGCCTGGAGCCAAAGGCAGACACCCAACCAACCAAGCCACCCAGGCGCACCAACCCCCCTTTTTAAGATTTTATTTATTTATTTGAGAGAGAGAGCAGAGGTAGAGAGAGAACACGAGTGTGTGTTGGGGGGCGGGGGGTTTCCTACCTCTTTAGAGATTTTGGTTTAATGGTAAGACAGATGGCCAGGGAGTCAGTAGACCTGAATTATGGTCCTAGTTTTGCCACTAACTCTACTGTGTTAACTTCTTTGAGCCTCATTTTCCTCACTTGTAGACTGAAGGTATAGGTCAACAAACTTTGTGTAAAGGGCAAAATAATATTTTAGGCTTTGTGGGCCAAACTGTCTCTGTCTATTACCCTCTGCCCTTGTAGTGCAAAAGGAGCCATAGACAATACATAAACAAATGAGCATGGTTGTGTTTCAAATAAAACTTTACTTAACAAAAACAGCAAGCTAGATTTGGCTCATGAACAGTAATCTGCCAACCCCTGGTCTATTCTACTATGAATTACAGTTCTTAATTTGTGGCTTAAACAAATTAGTTTTATTTTTCTCATCTAATGAAAAGCCCAAGGCTGGTACTAGAGCTCCACCATGTCACCAGAGACCCAAACTCTATCTTTCTGTTCCACCAATCATAGCATGCAGTTCCCATCCTTCATAGTTGCAAGACAGGCATGGTAGCTCAAACCACCATATACATGTTTCAGGCACAATAAAGAACAAAAGGGAGGAAAGAACAAAGAGGACATGCTAGCTATTTCACCTCCCTTTAAGAAGCAATGACTTTATAGGGATAAAAGATATAGCATAGGGAATATGGCCAATGGTATTGTAATAGTGTTGTGTAGTGACAGATGGTAGCTATACTTGTGAGCACAGCGTAATGTACAGACTTAAGATCACTACGTTGTACACCTGAAACATGGTGTGTCTACTCATGAAAAATAAAGATGTTTAATTCACATGTACATAGTATTTGATGATAAAATCATTTCCAGAGGAAGGTTTACATTTCATTGGCCACAATTGGTCATAAGACTACCCCTAGCTCTAAGGGAAGAAGGAAATGGAGTTTTTTTGCTGGCTGCATTCCTGCCCTGAAAAGAAATGAAGACTTTGTTACAAAGAAAGGAGAGTGCGTATTCAGTAGGCAACTAGCTACCTCTACTACACATCTAGAGGCTAAAAATAAATTCAGATCTAATATCTTTGTTTTGTGTGTCTTTGATTCCTGTGACTTGACGAACTGAAATACTGTAGTCAAGACAGACTGGGTGATAATGTGAATTCTTTTAAAAACACTTTATTAAAGTTATTTAACAAAAAAATACACAAATTGTAAATGTTCATACTACTTGAAATTTCATAAAGTGAACATGTCCATGTAATCAGCACAACGTTCTGAGATCTTTTAACGGAGTTACCATGAAATAGGGAATGAATAGGGAATATAAGAAGAGCCCAGTTTCAAGCCAAGGAACTATATTCTTTAACTGTGTCCCAGTAAATGAGGGTCTCCACATAGGTATATCAGGTATGATATGTATGCGCTCCTTCCTTCTTCTTATGCAGCTGAAACTAAAAGATAAGGCTCTGCTTGCAGAGATCCACATGGTACAGGAGACGGTTGGCTTTGGAAATCCATCTTTCTGACATCCTTCCAGCTGAAGAATATTCTGTGTGGGACTCTGAGCTCCTTTCCTTCCCAGAGAGATTAAGCCCTGGACATTTCACCATATGAGGCCTGGGGATGGAAAATACCATAAACAGAAACCCATTCATTTATTTCCATTGGCTATTTTACTGGATGGCTGTTACTGGATATTTTACAGGTTGACAGTAAACTGAATGACAATAAAAAATGAAAAAGATTCAAAATTCATCAGTGTGGTTCTGGAGTTAATTAAGGTCTACTGAGGTATATGTAAGAATATAATTATTTATTTACATAATTAAAGTAAAGTGGGTTATTATGGTTTCTGGTAAAAACTTATCAAGTCATTCCTGGAAGTCAACTGCTAAGGTCTCTGGCTAGTTTCACTTCCTGGAACTTGAGAATTAAGGCATCAATTTCTAAGGTGGGCCTAAAGGAAGACTGCTATGCTGGGTCACTGTATTAGGACAAACATATTAGGTGTGGCCAGACCCTCTAGATCCAGCGGTGAACAGAGCTGAACAGAGAAGTCTTTGCTGAAGGTGGAGGTACTGACTACCTCTAACCACGGGTATCTTCATGGATCTAAATCACAAGGGCTCCAAGAAGAGTCCATTAACTTATAATAGATGCAAAACTCCTCTCAACTGAGGCCAGTATTCTAGGGCTAAAGATGACAAAGGAACCATACTTCACTCCTGTCCTCCTGGATCACTCCATAGCAAAACTAGGACTAAAGACTCCTCTTAATTTTTTAAAGAGGGTGCAGAGAATAGGAGGGAGGCGGGAGAACAGGAGGGAATATGGAGGCATATTAATAAACAAGAAGAATAAAATAAAACCTACGTTCATTTATAGTCCGTGTATAGTCTTGGTTCTAACGCTACTTCCTTTATGAAGTCTTCCTGAGGCACCGAGCAAGTATCAGGTTCACCTTGTCCTCTGCTCCCCCAGGACTGTGTAGTGACCACCTTTACTGACTCCAGTGTAAACTCAGCGTCTCCCCACTTGACTGTGAGCTTCCTAGGGGCAGCACAGCTCCCTTTCAGCTAGTTTTCAGCACTGCGCTTCGGCTCTAACAGGTGCAGGATGGATTTGTGCAACACTTAAGCACTTCTGGCCGCTCCCTGGGATTCTCCCAATATTCCTCACTTCGTCAGAAACCCACAGTCCAGAGCAGGCGGAGAACACCCACACAGTCCGGATCGCACTAGGACCCCCAGCTACACGCAAACTGCAGCGCGCCTTTTTTGCGGCAGTTTAAGGTACGTTAGGGTTCACGGCGTTGCATTGTGGGAAGTGTAGGTGCGGGAAAGCGGAAGGGCCGGGGCGGGCGGAGTCGTCGCTTCCTGCACCGGGGCGCTAGGGCTTGGGTGGACGGGTGGTGAGGTCAGGGGTGTCGCAGTGGACTTCTCCGCGTTCTTCCTCCGCACCCCCCCTCCCCCGCCGCCCTCCCCGCCGAGGCCGTAGAGCTGATCGGTGGCGGGCGGCAGCGCCCTGGGAGGCGTGGCAAGTGGCGCGCAGGCCGGCTGCACCATGGTCCAGCTCAGTGAGTGCTCTTCCGGGCGGTCGCGAGAGACGGTGGGGGGGCGTGTGGGACCCGATGAAGCAGCTCTCCTAGGCGAGCTGGAGGCAACCCGAACCTGAAACAACCACACTGCCTTACGTTTGTCCCTCTCCTCAGGTTTTTCTCACTTAATCCTTCCTCGATTTATGAGACAAATGGCATTCGGTTTATAGACTAGGCAGCTGAGGCTCGGTCGTGGTCACAGACGTATTAAATGGCAGGCTGGTGTTGAGCGGATTGAGGAGGTAGTCATTTCTGGCTGAAGTGCATGAGAGGAGTTTCTCGAAGAATATACTATCTAAACCGGGTTGACAGTGATTGATTGGATGTAAGGATGTTTCAGTTGAGGAAGGGGCTTGGTTTATGTACCTCATTTTGCCCATTTTATGTACTCGGTTCTTGTGTGTTAACTTACTTCTCTACAGCTACTGTCCTGTGCAAAGCCTACCGCGGAGGCCATTTAACCATCCGCCTTGCCCTGAGTGGCTGTACCAACCGGCCTTTCTACCGCATTGTGGCTGCTCACAACAAGTGTCCCAGGGATGGCCGTTTCGTGGAGCAGCTGGGCTCCTATGATCCACTGCCCAACAGTCACGGAGAGAAAATCGTTGCTCTCAACCTAGACCGGATCCGGCATTGGATCGGCTGTGGGGCCCACCTCTCTAAGCCTGTGGAGAAGCTTCTGGGTAACTCAGCTCTAGCCTTACTTCGTTGAGGGGATTTTAAGGTGAAGTCAGTTTCAGGATGATAAGACTTAAGAATGATTTTCATTACCTTAGGCTGCTCAGGGCTAGAGTGAAAGCTGAAGTTGTGATCTAATTGTCATTTTGACTGGAGACCCCTATTGTGGACTCTTTTATGAGACTTTATGGGTGAATGGGATTTTGTACTGAAAATAGGAATAGTGTGTCTTGAATGGCTATCTGTCCATTTATCTTTCTTTTTTTTTTTTTAAGACTTTATTTATTTGACAGAGACAGAGCGAGAGAGGGAACACAAGCAGGGGGAGTGGGAGAGGGAGAAGCAGGCTTCCCGCTGAGCAGGGAGCCCGACGTGGGGCTCGATCCCAGGACCCTGGGATCATGACCTGAGCCGAAGGCAGATGCTTAACGACTGAGCCACCCAGTCGCCCCTATCTTTTTTTCAAATAAGGGCATTAGCTTTAGGAAGTAACGTCCATTATCTCCTTGTAGTAAATGAAGGGGAGGGACTTAGGGGAAGAGATATGACAGTTTGGTGAAAGAGGAGCATGTTTTAAATCCATGCTTTAAGTCAGGTCTCTGTTAGACCTCAGCTCTGTGAGGCTAAGTTCCCAGGGAAACATTGGCTTATATCATGTTATAATGAATGAAAATCCTGTTGCTTTTAGGTCTTTCTGGCTTTTTCCCTCTGCATCCCATGATGATCACAAATGCTGAGAGGCTGCGAAGGAAACGGGCACGCGAAGTCCTCTTAGCATCTCAGAAAACAGATACAGAGGCTACAGAAACAAAAATGAGCTGACTTCAGTGAGCAGAGCATTGGGGGAAAGGTCAACACTTAAAACACTTGTTCAGAGCTCTTAGTTTTATTAGATTTGGAGGTTAATAAATGGAGTTTCCTGAGTCACCCATGCTCTTCTGGCCTGTCCTGAACTGGACTCAGGGAGAAATTTGTTCTTTCTGATGTAGAGCTGGGTCTAGGTACTGATTAGCTTTTTTAGCCTTCATCTGGAAAAGACAGTAGCTCTGGGGTGTGTTGGATTTTGGGTTGGGCCCTGGATCTCTCAGACAACTTTACAGTCTGCTGCCTTCCAATACTTCCCTGTTTGAAAGCCCCCAGCAAGTCTATCCATGGTCCATCTGTGAAGTTCCTTCCTTAGTCATCCCACTAGCTCAAGAACACAGTTACTTTGCTTTGCTTGCTTGCTTGCTTAATGTATGTATATATGTCATTGTAGAGTTACTTTGTCTTGTTTGACCCATAATATCAAATTTACAAAGGTAGATTTTTTTTAATGAACTTTTAGGCTATAATAGCATACTTTTTAAGAATGAGAAACTGGAAGAAAGGTAATACTGAAGAGTATGTTCATACATTCTTGACCCTTTACAAATAAGGCTATTCGTGAGGATTATTAGGTGTCATGAAAGTGGGTAAAACTCCATTTTATTGATGGGAGGCTGAGGTTCAGATGTGGAAACTTGCCCAACGCCATCTGTTTTCATTTGGGCAGAGCTAAGGTTCAGACCCCAATATGCATACCTGGAGAGCCCTTTCCATTGTCTGCGGCAGGGTGGGTGTGAGATGAGCAAAGATGAGGAGCTTTTCAGAAGTCCACTTAAAAAGCCAGTGATAGAAATGAGGTTTAGGTGTCATGAGTTTGGTAATATAAATGACTGGCTGTGCCCCAAGTCCAAAATGTCATATCTGCCTCACCAGAACTGCAGGACAAAAACAATCATGATCAGAGGATTTTAGTGCACACTCTGGGTAATACAATTTCAAATCTGGCATAAGACTAGGATATAGAGTTTATAGAGGGACACTAAAGCCCTATCAGTGTACCAACTTACTTTGTTTTCTGGGTTTTATATATTGAGAACAACCCTCATTATGGGGTCAAGTCTCTCCCAAGGTTGTCACTGGTTGGCCTCCCTTGCTTTGAGGGGATTTTGAAGGCAGGGCGGGCTGAGAAGAACTGACTACCTGGATTAGATTGTGGATCTGATCATGGATCTGGGAAAGAAAAATGCTATGAAAACCATGGGAACTCTGGAAGTTAAAGATGATAATATACTCTGGAGAGTTTAAGGTCTTTGGATAAGCTTTAATTGGTAGAGCAAAGAAGAATGATTATGAAAAGTATTGACCAGTAAAGGGAACTGCTGGGAAATGGGTTAAGGTAAGGTATTATTTTGAGCTATTGAGTTTCTGCCAACTCAAGTATTCACTTTGTTCCCTGGTCTATCCTTACTCTGTGATCTGTGTACACATGCTTCCTGTGTGAGTGCATCCTGTTCCTGATAATCCAGTTTTCTCTAGCTCTAGCCTTGCTCTAGATTTCCTGACACAGTTTCTCACCATCTCTTAGTTGATAGCATTAGTTTATGTTGCTATCATCTCAAATCCAACATGCTCAAACCTAGCTCTTCATTAAAAAAAAAAAAAAAAGCCTTTGCTTCAGCAGCTTTATTTTTACTCAGATGAGGGTTTGGACCATGTCATCTTAACCAAAGTGAAAGGTGATTAAGAACTGGAAGATGATCGGGCTCCCTGCCCGGCAGGGAGTCTGCTTCTCCCTCTGACCCTCCTCCCTCTCATGCTCTCTGTCTCTCATTCTCTCTCTCAAATAAATAAAAAAATTAAAAAAAAAAAAAAGAACTGGAAGATGATTGGGAATGATTCTGTAATAAATGTTACAGTTTTTAAAAGATCAGTATTTTGCGCCTTTGTTTACGCTTTTTTTTTGCAGGAATTAGGAAAGTACTTACCTAGGAGTCCCAACCTGTAGGTTGCAAAATTATCGGATCTTAGAGTTTTGTGTACTCTTGTCAGGATCATTGAAAAAGAACAAATCTATTTAACGATGTTGAACCATGTGAAATCGCCAAATGCCGATGTTATGCTGTTTTTTACTTTAAAAAAAAGGCAAAACAGCAATGTATAGCCTCGACGTAATATGGACCTGACATATATTGAATGAACTTATGCACTGGGAAACTGGTGAGAAGATAAGTGCCAGATTTTTTGAGTAAGGGGAGGAGGGCGTCCTGGCACCGGATCCCCCGCTAACCACACACAAGGAAGTTCTCGCGGTTGCTCGGGTCTCCGCTTAAGTTCTGGCCACGCCCTCGTTTTGCAGCCGCCGTAAAGTGCGACGTCGTGGCCACGCCTATTCGGCGCTTCTTGTGACGCAGTCGCACAGGGTATTTTTGCGCGGGAAAAGGGGGCAGTCTGGAGCTCTAGCCGGTGTCGCTGGGACGGGCGGTTTCTGCGGAGGTTGCCTCTCGCTCCCTATCCCTGCTGGCTATGGGGTTGCTGGAGCTGTGCGAGGAAGTGTTCGGTACCGCCGACCTTTACCGAGTGTTGGGCGTGCGGCGCGAGGCCTCGGACGGCGAGGTCCGACGCGGCTACCACAAGGTGTCTCTGCGGGTGCACCCGGACCGGGTCGGCGACGACGACAAAGAGGACGCCACCCGCCGCTTCCAGGTACGCGAGCCCCAGCTCCACTGGCCGCCTGGGTTTCTCTCGATCATCTGGCCGCCAGGCCCCGCCTAGGCGGAGTGCGCCGAACCTGGCCTGGTGTTTTCTAATCTTTATTTCTCGCAGCGCGGTTTCAGTGAGGGAGGCAAAGGTGACTTTTGGATGCTTTTAACCCGCAGATCCTCGGGAAAGTCTATTCTGTTTTGAGCGACAAAGAACAGAGAGCATTGTACGATGAGCAGGGAACAGTGGACGAAGATTCTGATGTGCTCAACCAAGATCGGGACTGGGAGACGTATTGGAGGTTACTTTTTAAAAAGGTAGAGGACTCTGGAAATTTCTTTGTGATTATTCCCGTTATTCATTCAAGAAACGTTTATTGAATGCCTTCAAGGTATTGCATTTTGTGTTGTGTAGGAATGAGGAATTTGTTCATCTTAAAATGACATACGGGGAAGTATTCCTTGGGAGATAACCTACAGCTAGCTTTGAAGAAGAATAAGTCTGTTTAACCGTTAAACATACACACATACTTTTACTGAAATGGGTCTTTAATTTCCTGTTGATGTAAAGCGATTGTAGGGGAACAGGTGGTTTAATATTTTATAAGGTAATGCTTCATTTTACATATCCACCTGTAAGTCTTGAGTTCTTCTGGGAAACTTCCCTTAAATTTTCCAGGTCTGTAGTTTAGTAGTTGTGAAGGTTGGGAGAACGCTGGAAAAGCTTTGGCATAGAAAGTGTGGCTCCTTGCAGTAATTTCAACTCAAGCAACTATTGTATTTGGGAAGAAACATTTCAACACCTACATCTGTCTTTACTAGTATACTTTTTATTTAAAATTTTCAGAGTTATAGCATATGTCTCTTATTCAGATATCTCTAGAAGACATTCAAGCTTTTGAAAAGACATACAAAGGTTCTGAAGAAGAGCTGGCGGATATTAAACAGGCCTATTTGGATTTCAAGGGTGACATAGATCAGATCATGGAGTCTGTGCTGTGTGTGCAGTACACAGAAGAACCCAGGATAAGGAACATTATTCAGCAAGCCATTGATGCTGGCGAGATCCCATCCTATAATGCCTTTGTCAAAGAATCGAAGCAAAAGATGAATGCAAGGAAAAGGAGGGTAAGATTTTGAATGCTTTTTTTATATCTTGCATTTTGAATGCTTTTTTTTGTATGTTAATTGCTTCCAAAAAGAATGTGAGGGTATTTACAATAATAAAAATATGATTACCGAGAAGAGAGTAAGGGTTAACTCATTTCTAATAAAATGAGCATACCAGCTCATTAAGAGAAACTTTTTTTCCCTATTATGTTGTGCTCAAGGATTTTGCTAGGTGGATTGTTTAATATCATCTTAAAATAACACTGAAATACTCTTTACATGGGCCAGTTCTTTAGCTTTGTCAAGGCTTTCCTCAAGAAATAAAGTAATGGAGCCCAGATACATAGGGTGGACAGTGGTTCTCACTTGGTTAAGAGATGGGGAGAGGGTGACTAAAACTTTCTTTTTTTGGACTGTGCCTTGTTAATACAGATTTTTCTTTTGTTCTTGTCCAGATTGATTCTTGAATTGGACCCAGAATACACATTTCTAAACAAATGGTTTAGTTTATTTTGGTGAAAGTGTCTTCCCAAACACACTTGGAGAGGAACACTTGTGAATAATCAAGAATTGTGGCTTCTGTATCTTATTAAACTGTGGAGTTGGTGAGGGTAGGGATGATGGCAGGGAAAAAGAGCTTAAGGACAGACAGCTGAAGGTCTGGGAGGGAGTGGATTCACAGCAAGCATCTGTTTCTCTGGTCTTTTGGGGAAGACCAGACTGGTACTCAAGTAACCATTGCCTCAACCTGGCTTTCCTAGTGGGAGCTCAGTGGAGAGCAGTGTAAGATTTTAGATGTCTGGTGGGTACCTGAGGTGGGTGCCTTATTTTCTATGGCTGAATTGGAGGTGGAGGTAGGTCTGCAGTTTTGATACAAGATACAGGGGAAAGCTGGGTGGGGTGGGGGGGGTGTGTGTGGCAAAGTGGAATGTGTATCAAGATGATCATTTTGAGGGTGTGCATGGCTGACTCAGTAGAGCATGTGACTCTTAATCTCAGGGTTATGAGTTAAAGCCCCACATTGGGCATGGAGCCTACTTTAAACAAAAAAGTCATTTTGGCTCATAGGGCACATCTGTTTAGGCCCACTCTTACAGTTTAAGTTGGTAATCATTTTCTCCAGTGAACTGAGCACAGCTGTATCCATTAATAGGCTATTAGCTTGAGAAACTTTCCTAGAGTTGGGGGCAGGTGGATGGCATAGTTTTTAGCGACTCTAGCAAACCTGGGGAGTGGGTATACAGTATTAAATTGAATACAAGGACTGAAAGTAGACAATGGAAACACTTTTTATTGGAATAACAAAATTCTAATGTATTAGTACTCCTAGCATTAATAGTATTCATTGCTATTCAGAAAATTTAGTGGGGTTTGGGATCTATTATATAGTGTTGGTGCCCTGAAAGAAAGAACAAAGTCATTAACCTTTCCCAAGGTGTGCTTGTGGTATTTTGGAATCAGTGCCCTAGGAAAATTTGGCAGAAGAAGGTGGCTTTGAAATTAGGTAAAGAAAGGTTATAACTGAATTTGTTAGTGTTTATTCTGACTACTTGGGAATTTTATTTTTTATTTTTTTATTTTTTTTAAAGATTTTATTTGAGAGAGAGAGAATGAGAGAGAGCATGAGAGGGAGGAGGGTCAGAGGGAGAAGCAGACTCCCTGCTGAGCAGGGAGCCCGATGTGGGACTTGATCCCAGGACTCCAGGATCATGACCTGAGCCGAAGGCAGTCGCTTAACCAACTGAGCCACCCAGGCGCCCTACTTGGGAATTTTAAACCAGGGTTACTCTCAAGGCTGCCACCAGTCACATGTAGTTAAAGAGTGGGTTTCCAGAGGAGAGGAATTTGAGATGCCTGTATCCTGGCAACAGTTTTGAAGGCATCCTTGGTTAAATGACCTTCCCTCTCCTAGCATTTTGTTTTCATTCTTATCACCATGTGGTTTATGAATACTAAACTACTTGCTACCCCTAGCTAGTAAAAATGGGGAAAACTCAGAAATGCTCATTGGAATCAGAGGATCTACTGCATGCTCTCAGCAGTGTTGTCTTTTAATGAATGACATATTTATGTAATTGTGGTTTGTTGTTGTTTTTTTTAATCTATATAATCCTCAGATTGAAAGGTTCTTACCATAGATTTGCTTTTGGGAAAGGGTATATTTTTAGTATATGCTAGGTTGCCATGGAGTCTAACATGAGTTTCTGTTTTAGGCTCAGGAAGAGGCTAAAGAAGCAGAAATAAGCAGGAAGGAGTTGGGCCTTGACGAAGGAGTAAACTTGAAAGCAGTCATTCAGGTAAGCTTGGCAGGTTTTCTTTGAAGGTTGTCACTACTTCTTTTGTGTTCTGATTCCTACTGCTAATACTTTCTTTATAGTGTATAGTGTTGTGGGTATTTTGTTTTCTTTTTTTAAGACATAAGTCATGTACTATGTTTTCATCCCTTTAAAGTGCATAATTTAGTGGCTTTTAGCATTTTCATGAGGTTGTAGAACAGCACTAATTCCAGAACATTTTTGTCACCTTAAAAAGAAACCCCTTGCTCATTAGCAGTCATTCCCTGTTCTCCCTTCCACCAGCCTCTGGCAACCACTGAGTATTTTTGTCTCTGGATAGCCTTGTGTTTTGAAAGCTTGTGTTTTAACTTCTTAAACAGAGCAGACAAAAGGATCGGCAAAAAGAAATGGACAATTTTCTGGCTCAAATGGAAGCAAAGTACTGCAAACCTTCTAAACGAGGAGGGAAAAAAACGCCTCTCAAGAAAGAAAAGAAATAATGGAATTTTCTCTTCAAAAGACTTTAGGTGTTAATTGGTGCCATCGTAGGCAAGATACAGTCAAGATTTGAAGACAAAAGTCAACCCTCCCTTGAAAAAAGTTGTCTTTCCAGGCTCAATTATTCAGCTCAGTTCTGTAAACCAAGCAGAATCTCTCAACCTGATTTTCGTAGTCTTAGAAATCCCCTGACATTCTTTGAGGTCCTGCATGAAGGAATTTGGTGATTTTTGAGGGAATGGAGGAGAGTGGTATACTTCCTGGCAGTGCTTGTGTCTGTGGATCTTCTGTACAAGGAACTCTTATCTGGGATGTGGGTCTGTCCCATACTGCCTTCAGCAGTTGTTGTTTTGCCACGCGGGAGTGTGTGCACAGCTCTGGAGTATTCAGAGTGTTGTGTTTATTAGAACAGTAACTCTACCTAGCTAGAACGCTTTCAGAGCCCTTGCTGGACATGTGTCTTTCAAATATTTGCCAGTTTGCTTTCATTTTAATCTTGAATAGATCCTCTCTCCTTTTGTTTTATTCAGCCAGGTTTTGTACTCTTTGTTTGAAATATAGGAGAAACAGATGTTGAGATTACTTCAGACATCTTTGTAAGACTCACACATGATGAAATAAACAAGTTAAAAATGACTGTTAAGTTCTGGGGCCTTTTAAATGATCTCAGTGATCATTTAACGATGATCTAGAAAAACTATGAATGGTGTTCAGAGAAGAGAGAAAAGTAAACCAAGTCAGCTTTATAGTAGGTAGCCGGATTTAAGTAGCATAAAGAGAAGTTGTCCTACCTGTAACTGTTGAAAGTCTGTCCTTAAGCAGGTCGCAGACCTTGTTTGAACTTGTTGCCTCATCTATAAAAGGGTGAGGGAGTTGGTTGGGCTAAATGACTGCTTAAGGGCTCCTTCTGATTCTCTTAACTTTCGAAGGCAGGCCATCTTGATCCAGTGGTTTGTTATCATACACTCATGGTATTGATTTGTGAGAATGGTATAGAGATGTTTACTTACATTTAGTCAAATTGGTATGTACACATTGGAATATATGGACATTTTTTGGCAACTGATAAAAGTCTCTGAGTTATAGACTTTTATGCATATGGCATTGAATATATAACAACTTTTCTGTTACTGAGTTTTATGTATGATACTTTATCTGAGGTAAGCACATGACACATTTTTAGTTTGGTTACAAACAGGTTAAAAAATACTCCTTAATTGTATTAAAGTATAATTTAATGCAGGTTGTTTTGAAGCATCTGTCTTCATATGATAGCATTAGTACACTTAGATAAAATAAAAAAATTACCCCTATTTATAATTACTTGAGTTTATCCACTCTGAAGATTTACAGTAAATTAAAGTTCAATGAAATTTAAATAAAATAAATTGAAGCCATAGTTAAAACCACTGCTGCCTTTATGAATGTCCTCCAAAAAAGGTCCATAGTGAAATCAGAAGAATGCTGAAGTTCTATTCTTCTGCTATTAGGATATGTTTATACTAAACTAATTACCAGAGTTTCTGAAATGTTAAGGTATTGCTGGATCACCAATAGATTCTATAAATTTTTTGTTTACTTAGAGTTTAAGGAGAAAATCTGGTAAGACGAGTTTAATAGTATATATATATATATATATATATGAATATATGACCACTAAGGTCTTTTAAGAAGAAAAGAAGCATAATCTTGATAGGAAGCAGGCCTTGTGAGGTTGAGCTGTCCTATCTGAAAATATATATACATTATGACTTACTAATAAGTTACTTTATACCAGTGCTCCACATTTATGTCTTTAGTTAACTTAGCCCTTCCCATGTCTCTTTGCCTATAAGATTGGGCATCTAAAGAGAAAGTTAGGAATGACATCTGTTTGATGAGTAACTCAGATTTTTGACAGCTCTGTCTCCTAAACATGCCTTAAAAATAAGTACAACTCTCCAGAAATTCATATAAGCAGAAGTATTCTAAAGCCAGTGATAATGTTATCAAACCATTATTTGCTGCTTTTTGTGTATGTATAGTCTCAGAATCCTGTAATAGTTGAGCTGATCATTGTTAACAGACAACATGAGTTTTGGGGATAATTATTCATTTGTTACATCTTTGGGTACAAATTTTAAGTCCAATGGAATAGGTTAACTTATGCTGAAAGAATATAGGAACTGGAGAGGGAAACAGTATCCATGTAATCTTTGGCGGATCCTCTTTCTCAGTTATATCAGATTAACACTTCATGAAGATGGTTTTAAGTTGTCTCTTGTATACAAGCTTTGCATCACAAGATGACTGAACACTGACCATGAATTTTTCTCACGTGTTGCCTGCAGCCTGAAGCAGGTTCTTCTCATTTGCCCTATGGTGCCTGCCTGGTTCTAGAGACTGGTCCACCTCTGTTTTGAGATTTTGTAGACCCATGTAAGTGAGGACCTGTCAGACAAAGGTGACATCATAGAGTAACATTAGTAGACATTCTAGATTTGGTAATCTCAAGTTCATATCTAAGGGCTTTTTTGTTCCAGTTATCAGTCGGACTTAAATTTGGAGACTGGGACTAAGTAGTAAAGTATATATTCATCAAGGCAATAAAAACCACATTTGCATTATTTTATCACTTAAAACCAGAAAAACTGTATTAAGATATAAAATCTAGTTTTATTTATTTATTTATGTTAAAGGTTTTATTTATTTATTTGACAGAGAGAGACACAGTGAGAGAGGGAACACAAGCAGGGGGAGTGGGAGAGGGAGAAGCAGGCTTCCCGCCCAGCAGGGAGCCCGATGCGGGGCTCGATCCCAGGACTCTGGGATCATGACCTAAGCCGAAGTGAAATCTAGTTTTAGAGGAGAGGCCACTGGGCGCCTGGGTGGCTTAGTCAGTTAAGCATCTGCCTTCGGCCTAAATCATGATCCCAGGGTCGTGGGTTGAGCCCCGAATTGGGCTCTCTGCTCAGTGGGGAGTCTACTTCTCCCTCTGCCCCTCCCTCCTGCTTGTGTTCTCTCTGTCTCTTAAATAAATAAAATCTTTTAAAAAAAATGAACTATTAGAGAAGAGGCTACTGATTAAAAAGGACTAATATGTCTGTTTGACTTATCTAAATGTTACGACTGTCAACAAGGCTGAATGTAGTTAACTCTAGCTCAGCATTGCTTCTCTATGAGGACTAATCCAAGAAAGAATCCATGGAAAGCATTCAGAGACTACCAAACAATGCTAACAGGAAATGAACAAGAGAATTCACTTGGATGACAGAGATGGTTTGAGGCAGATTACTTTTTAATGTAACTTGTGGATTAATCTTATTAACAGGAAATATTTCAACTGCCTAATACTTCTGATTTCACCTACAACATGGGAAGGACCCTGATGGTCGTGAATGTTATCGTTATAGGAAGAATTAAGATACCCTTAAATTTTCTCCCCTCCTGTGAAAATACAATCTATAGAATATGACTTAGAAATAAAAAATTAATGGGATGGACTCAGACTCAGCATGTCTTGACATTTTTGAATTTTTTTTACCTTGGCCTGGCAGGTTAACTGACCACAGCGGTTTATTCTATAGCAATATGGATTTTGCCAACATAATAAAATCCATGCAGTGTTTGAATGTTATAAACATGACTTACTTAGCTTCAACTTTTTAGATTAAAAAAAAAAAAAGGTAGTTTACTTTGCCAGAGTGGTGAGAAGTTAATTTACATATGGGAAAACAAATCTGGAACTTGGCTCTGAGCAATAGAGGTCTCCTCTATCTTTATTATTATCCCATTTCCAAAAGGAATTTGAGGTGAATTACAAAGATGTAGGGAAACAAAATGTAATAAAATCTGGAGGAAGGGAAAATAAACATCGAAAACAAAGGCAGGGTCTTAACATAGCCACATCGTAGTAAAATAAAAACCATGGTCCTACCTCTCACTGCAGATCCCCTACCAGGTCGGGCCTGATGAGGATACTCAACAGCACACAAATGATGATACTGTGTATCTGGCTGCAAAAGAGAAAAGATGACACACTTCTTATGATGTGACTTCTCCCAAAGAATAATATGTTAGTAGGTTTACAAGGAAAAACCTTGAAATCAGACAACCATGTAAATGGCATTGTCTGACAACCTGAGGGACAAGTTGGCTGAGTACACTCTTGTATTTTCAGTAAAAAATTCCAAGCCAGAGGCCCACAAAACCATTTGTTAACTTGTAAAAAATTTTTAAGTTGTTTTTCTAACTTTAAGTTCTAAAACTTTATTAATATGTCTTTAAGAAAATCTTAGCACTTATAAAAAATGCATATGGTTTAATATTTAAATATTAAATTTAGAATATTATTCAGAATATTTAAATATTCTAAGCATTTTTAATTGGCTGCCAAGGGAATTTTATCTAATTTAGACTGTACTATTTAAAACAACAGAATGGAGCCTTTTCAGCAACATTGAAATACGCATGACTTTACTTCCATACTTGAGATGTGACTCAATATGAAACATTTCAAAATTACCTCAAGGAATTTAAAGATTTTAAGATGTGGCTAAAATATTGAAATGCAAATATTAAAAAAAGCTGTCAATGCCATCCTGCTGGTGCTTCTGGAATAAAAAACATTCCTCTCCGTTCCCTGTCAGAGAACTGCTATCAAGAGATTTCAGGAATTTTTTTCTGGTGAAGCCCCATCTTTTTTTATTGGGGTCACCAAACTTCTTTTCTTTAGAGGGCCAGACAGTAAATATTTTAGGCTTTGTGGTACATACTGTTGCAACTACTCAACTCTGCTGTTGAGGTGGGAAAGCAGTCATAGACAGTACATACATGAATGAGTATGGCAGCTCTACTGTAATAAAACTTTATGTACAGAAACAGGCAATTTTTGTGGTAAGCCAAGTGGCCCATAACAGTAGTTTGCTGACCCCTTTTCTAGGTGAGAACACCAAGGAGCAGAGCGCTAGTCTGGAAGTGCCAAGCCAGGGACTCGGATCTAGTGCGCTTAGTTACATTGAGCTACCAGCTCATCTCCCTTTGCGTGACAGCAAATTGGGAAAGAAATAGCTAAGGAATGAAATTCTTACTTTTGTTATAAACAGCAGAAAAAGAAGAAGCTGAAATGTCTTCATCTGTTTAATTTAATTGCTAAGGCAACCAAAAATTAAATGTGTTTTAGAGAATCTAGCTGTAGAATTTAATCATCAAACACTGCTTAACAAATGCTCTGAATCAAATTTTGAGAAGATTAATAGAGGTTTTAAAGCTTTCTAGGATTCACATTGAGGAAGAATCAGAAATGCTCACATTTCCCTTTAGCTCCTGTTTTGGTGAGTTGCCCCCTAAATAAAGCATCTTGAGGTCTGTTGAGTTGAATAGTGTCCCCCATCCCCTGCCCCCGCCAATATTCATGTCTACCTGGAACCCGTGAATGTAACTTTATTTGGAAATAGGATCTTTGCAGATGTAATCAAGATAAGATGAGGTCATATTAGATTAGGGTCAGCCATAAATTCAGTGATTGGTATCTTTATAAGAGGGAAGTTGGACACAGATACACACAGGGAAGAAGGCTGTGTGAAGGCAGAGGCGGAAATTGGGAGTGATGTGGCTGCAAATCAAGGAGTACCAAGGACTGCTGGCGACCACCAGAAGCCGAGAAGAGCTGAGAACACATCCTTCCCTAGAGCCTGGAGAGGGAACATGGTTCTACTGACACCTGGATTTTGGACTTCTAGGCTCTGGAACTGATAGAATATTCTGTTTTAGGGGCGCCTGGGTGGCTCAGTTGGTTAAGCGACTGCCTTCCGCTCAGGTCATGGTCCTGGAGTCCCGGGATCGAGTCCCGCATCGGGCTCCCTGCTCAGCGGGGAGTCTGCTTCTCCCTCTGACCCTCTCTCCTCTCATGCTCTCTCTCTCAAATAAATAAATAAAATATTAAAAAAATTAAAATAAGGGCGCCTGGGTGGCTCAGTCGGTTAAGCGACTGCCTTCGGCTCAGGTCATGATCCTGGAGTCCCAGGATCAAGTCCCACATCAGGCTCCCTGCTCGGCAGGGAGTCTGCTTCTCCCTCTGCCCTCTTCCCTCTCATGCGGTTTCTCTGTCTTTCTCTCAAATAAATAAATACATAAATACATAAATATCTTAGAATATTCTGTTTTAAGCCACTCGGTCTGTGGTGATTTGTTATGGTAGCCCTAGGACACTAATAAACTGTCCCATTAATTTGTTCTCACCACTCTTTTAGTGGAGAATTGTATAGTGCTTTAGGCTGATATATTTCAAGGTTTATAAGTTGGAATAAGTGGGCTTCAGATATCACCATCCCGAAAAGTGGTGGAGGATTTGAGGCCCCTGGCTCCTAGGCACTGAGTGTGGCTCCAGTTCCCCAGGCTCTTCGAATCCTTTTGCCACAAAGCAGATGAGGTGGGGCTGAGTGGCTGGCCTACAATCCGGTAAGGTCAGCGCATGACTTCCAACCTCCCAACTAAGCTTTTTCTATTACTTGCTTAAAAGTAAAAGGGCCAGTAAATGCACATTAAATGGTAAGGTGATGTGAGCATCTCAAAACACCAATTTAAAAAAATGAATGTCCTGACTTGCCATCCATCAGTCCACAGCATAATCTGATACCACTTTTGGTGTAACTCCGTAAGAGCAGTGTTAGAGAATGAGTTATACTGATTTGATGTATTGGAGTTTAATATTGTTTTGCTTATTCTCAGAAGTATTTAATATTTAACAATTTAAATTGTTTAAAATTTGCGACATGTATAAGTCATTTTACCTTATTCTTCATTTTATCTTATTACCTTTTTTTAAATTCTATTTGAATGTCAGAGACCAGTTAGAATTTCAATGAAATGTACTTACTACACTATTTTTATTGTTAAGAGCCTCCGCTTTTATTCTTGGAGTTGATTAAGGCACTATGTGAAATCTTAAGTCTGCCAAACTAGTTTTTTTCTTTCCCCAACTGTCAAGACCATAGAGGAAGTATGTCACTACCAAAAATGATTGAGTTGTGTTGGGCCTGGAGAAAAAGTCAGGTAAAAGGAGTCTCTCCTGGGGCTGCTGATGGTTGGGCTCATCCACCACTGCACTTCGAGCTCGATTGGAGTCACCATGGGTTTTCTGCAGGGAAGACAAAAATTACAGAAACCATTAAACAATTTGTAGCCAGAGCTGTGTATGTCCTACATCAACCCAAGTAGGCATGGTAACTGCAGGCTGAGGAACTCCCAATTCCATTGTTATAAAGTTAGGATTCAGTTTGTACTTTCGACAAAATATAGTATAAGTTAATTCCAGAACACGGATCCTGCAGAATTACTGTCCCTGAGGTTTTATAAGCACATATAAAGGCAATAGGAGAAAGACCTACCGTTTGCCTTTGTGGCCCAGCAGTGCTCAAGTGTTCCACTTCAGCTGTGCCGATAGGGGGCAGCAGATTGTTTCGACTCAGGGGCATTGGTGAGGGAGAGAGCGATTCAGCGGCTACTGGGCTGCAGATCCCACCAGCAAACACCAAGATAAGAAAGCATAAAGTTAAAACAATACAAGCAAACTGATTAGAGTCGAATGAGGGAGATGAGTTTAATGTCATGTACAGAATGCTTTAAGCTTCCTGTGTTTCTAAGTAAAGCATGCTCAGTGAAAGGATTTTGGAAAATCAGTTTGGGGGGGAGGTTTTCATAATACTTTATGATTTTTGTTGAAACTTTATCCTGGGCACACAGCAGAAGTTGACCCTTTGTCTCACAGAGAGCTGGACAAAAACAGTTTTCCCTATCTGGTGTTACACCATTTTGGTGTTAACCTATTAAGGGTTTGTAATTTCACATCTGGTGGATTCTCCACAGTTCTGGGCCTTTTGGTTGTCCTTTTCACTAATAACAGTAGTCCTTCCTTATCCACTGTTTTGCTTTCCATGATTTCAGTTACCCATGGTCACTGGTGTCTAGAAGTAGATGATCCTCATTCTGACATATTGTCAGAAGGTCACTAGTAGCCTCGTGCTGCATCACAATCCTCCATCACTCCCCTTGCTTCATCTCATCACGTCGGCATTTTATCATCTCACATCACAAGAAGGGTGAGTGCAGTACAGGAAGATACGAGAGAAACCACATTCACATAAATTTTATTCCAGTATATTATTATAATTGTTTCACTTTATTATTATTGTTAATCTCTTACCATACCTAATTTTGAGGTTAAACTTTATCATAGGTATGTATGTATAAGAAAAAATAGTATATATAAGGTTTGGTACTCTCGGCAGTTTCAGGATCCACTGGGGGTCTTGGAACATATCCCCTGTTGGTCAGGGGGGACTGCTGTAATTATAATTCCCAGGTAAAATTCCTAAACTTTCCTTCCAGTTTGTAGCATTACGCATATTCAAGACAGTACCTGGAAATCAATGATACTTTCATGTCCCAGAAGAAACAAGGTAACTTGTTTCCACTTTGAAGAAACTGTCAGAAGGTATGAGAGATTAATTATACTTCAAGACTGCTTATCCTCAAATAAGTGAATCTATAACTATATCAATACCAACATCAACATAATAAAATAGTGAGTAGGTGAGAAGAACTCTGGTGTCCTGACAAAGCTTTTTGGGCATTATGGACATCTCTTTTAGTGAATCTATTGGGATAAATTAAAACAAGCTGAAAAATCAAAGTCAAGAAATAACATGTTGGGAGGGAAGTATAGTGAGGTGCTTGATTAAGAAGCTGAATTCAAAACATAGTTAAGCTATATTATCTCATACCCTTGATCATAGTTTTAGAATCAAACATCCTAAGATGTTTTGTGAATCAGCAACTAATGAAAGAACTTTATTTAAAAAAGTAGGCGTCTAAGTATTTTTTGCATGACAAAGCTCAAAGTGAATTAAGGATGGGAAAAGGAAAGAGAATATGGTTAGTGTTACTTCCTAAGAAGTGCTAAAGGATATTTTTCCCAGTATATAGACAAGTACTTATCTGAGGTTAAAATGTTATCTTTGTCAGTGGAATAAGCAGATCCCAGTGGTACAGAAAAGTATTAAAGGAGAGTTAACTTGTTTGGGAATGAATTTCACTGAGCATGTACTCACTAAGGAAAATGTTTGATAAGACACATATATCTTATTTCTTCGATAAGTGTCACTGAAGTATTCTAGCCAACATTTTGTTGTAGAAGTAAAAATCTTTAGCTAAATTAACAGAAAGATCCAATATCTGAATTTTATTCAGATTTAACTATATTTCTTTCTCTGTTGGATTTAAACCAGGGTGTAGTCCATCATGAGAATATGTAATGATTAGTTTCTAGACACATATTTCAACCTTATATTTATATTCATTCTCTATATAAAATTCTTCATTAGTTTTACCACAGTTTCCAAAAATTCCACTTTAGAAACCTACACTTGGGATCCCCTGAGGATTTCTTCCATAGGTCTTGGCGTTCCAGCACATGAATGGCTTGTGCTGATGGGACGAAGGGTACGTGGTGGGGGATTGCGTCTCCTGGCAGACTGCACTGTGTATGACAGAGCCGATGTACTAAGCTCCAAGGCTCGATTTGGCCAATTTCGAGTTGAAAGGATGGTACTGGATCCAGGTCTCGTAAGTAACTTGTCATCGAGATCTCTAGTGGCCAAATCAGAAACTCAAAATGAAATCAACATTGCTCTGTATAGGGAAACAGGACTCAAAGGCTTAGACTCTACAATACATTTAAGGGAGAAAAAACCAAAAGTAAGTAACCTAGTTTATACAAGTCATGTAATCTAGCTCAGGCATGAGAATGTGTTCTTAAAAGAAGGACATAATTTTAGTCATACAGGTAATTTACTAGAATGGAGATTTGGGAAAGCAAGTCCATTATTCACTGCCATGACAGTCACTTCTTCAGTTACAGTGAGGGCTGACCTGAAGATTACTTGCTCTAGGGTGCTTCCCAGAGTTCACCTCAGGGACTGAGATCCCTACCATATTTGAGGCATTCTTTGTGCTGAAGGAAAGACTTCGTTGAAAGGCAAATAATTACTGCTTAGGAGCAGTGTGGCACCAGTGTGGCTCCCACTCGAAGATTAAAATGCTGAGCTCGTTGGAGCCTTCAGGGGTAGGGGTTTGGGTTCCTTGGAAACCTGGAAGCAGGCAAAGGGTCCCAGAGCCTCGTGCTGTGCAGGGCACTGGAACTACAGTAGATTCCTATCTGCATAAGCAACTGAAATACAACAGTTTTCTGGAAGTACTCTGGTAAGTAGAATGCCATGTCCAAACAGCTAAGTAGCTTAAACTTTGTCCTACAGATTCAGGTTTTTGTTTTTGTTTTTTAGGCGGATGAGATATTTGCATTGTAAGACACCTGAGAAATAGTGTTTGGACAAGGAAATGGGGGGAAAGTGAAAGAATTAAGCTCTGCCACATGCTCTTTTGGCTTTCAGCAAGGTCCTCAAACTTTGAGGCCACTTTGGTATCCTGTAGTGCAAAATATACCTCAGTGTTTGGAGGACTTTGAAGGGAAAATACCCACCACGAAATGGAGCTAAACCTTATGCATTACTCACAAGAGATCGTGCTGGTCTACCTGCCTCCGTAACCATTCACTTATTAGCCTTTTCTTTACATACCCTAACTGCTTTCTATGACAGAAGCTTTAGGCCTTAGCTGCTCTACGCCTGTCTTGTCTTCTGGACTGCTCATTCATAATTCTGGATTCAGTTATCACCTTTAGCCCGGTAACTTCTAGATCAACCTCCAAATCTGACCTTTTCCATGTTTCCAGTGAGATGGCTTGGCACTGTAAACTCAACCCACCCCAAACCAAATTTATCTTTACCCTACAACAAGCTTGCCCTGAGCTTTGAGATCTCAGAGTTGACTTTGGTTCTTCTGTTTTTATAGAATCTGATTTCTTTTACAGTATCTCCTAAAATATTCCATTCCCTTATCCTTTGCAACAACTTGAGTATGACTTTTAGTAGCTCATGCTTGAACTCCTATATTAGACTCTTTATCTTCAGTTCCTCCTGCTTCAATCCAGTCTATTGTTCTTCTGCTGTAAAATCTATCTTTAAGATTCCTGACTTAAATGAGTGTGCTCCCTAGCGAAATTCATACATTGGTGGGAGTGTCAAATGGCATACTTTGGAAAACTGTATGGCAGTTTCTTATAAAGTTAAACATACACTTACCTATCCTGTGACACTTTCTACATATTGACCCAAGAAAAATAGACCACGGGGCCACAAAAAAGACCCATGCAAGAATGTTTATGGTGCCTTTATGCATAAGAGCCACAACCTGGAAACACCCCAAATGTTCATTAACAGGAGAACAGAAAACAATTGTGGTGTGTTCTTAAAATAGAATATTACTTGGCAATAAAAGAAAAGGCCACATGCAACAACATGAATGGATCTCAAAAACATGGCATTCAAAACCGTACAGTCTGGTCTCAACCTTCATTAATTTCATAGTCTTCTTCCCCACTCATCACACCACGATATATTTTAATTCTGAAAGATTGTCAGTGATCTTTGGTCAGAAGCATTAAAATTCTGACCTATCCCTTTTCTTACTATAGCAAAACTGGTCTTGGGGCACCTGGGTGGCTCAGTCGTTAAGCATCTGCCTTCGGCTCAGGTCATGATCCCGGGGTCCTGGGAAGGAGCCCCACATCAGGCTCCCTGCTCCACGGGAAGCCTGCTTCTCCCTCTCCCACTCACCCTGCTTGTGTTCCCTCTCTCGCTGTGTCTCTCTCTGTCAAATAAATAAATAAAAATTCTGAAACAAACACATGAAAAAAATTGGTCTGCTTTCTCTTCTAAATAATTTGTATTTTTGGGCGCCTGGATGGCTCAGTTGGTTAAGCGACTGCCTTCAGCTCAGGTCATGATCCTGGAGTCCCAGGATCGAGTCCCGCATCGGGCTCCCTGCTCGGCAGGGAGTCTGCTTCTCCCTCTGACCCTCCTCCCTCTCATACTCTCTGTCTCTCATTCTCTCTCTCTCAAATAAATAAATAAAATCTTTAAAATAAATAAATAAATAAATAAATAATTTGTATTTTTTTGTCTCCAGACCTTTTCCCACACCACTCCTCCTACCTAGAATAGTCTTGTTGCTCTTCTCTGCTTATCCAAACTCCCATCTTTGAAGGAAAAATTCATACTATAGTTACCCACCCAAATGTCTCCCTTCTTTCGGATTGTCATGCATTCAGTCTGGGCACCACACACTTGACATTCAGTCACAACAATGCCCTATATGGTTAAGTCTCTTTTTACCCGTGTGTGTCTTCTCTTTCCAGTTACATTATCAGCTCCTTGAGGGTGGAAACCATTTCCCTGAGATGTTTTTACTCCCCAGATGTCTCTGGTTGCTTGGTAGGTACTCAATATATGCATGATGATTGACTGATTTAGCTTTCCTTTTATTTCTCAGTGATCTATGTAAATTCTAGAGTCTATTAAAATTTTACACTTCTTACAGTAGCTTGTCCATTAGGGAGAGATTTCTTGGCTGTAGAGGCATCCCATGAACCAAGAGACCATTCACATTTGGCTGATGACCACTTGCTGCTTGACAGAGATTCATCTATATGTCAAAGGAAAATGTTACTTGTTATTGGTTGGTGAAGACGCTTGCTGGGTTTCCCAACTTCGCCAAAAGTTAATATTTTCAAATTAGATCATCTGTACATTTTTCTCCTGTGCCTTAACTTTTGTAACGTCTTTGGCCAGTAGCCCAGCTGGGGCCCCAAGTCCACTGTCAAGATGGACAGCAGGTCGGGGAAGCCTGATCAACTGAGATGAAAGCAGTTAACAGCCACTCTGATAGGGGAGCGAGAACTTCATTACTATCATTACTTACATTATATTAGGAAAGAAAACCTAAGAAGAGAAAATATGGAACAAATATAGAAACAAGAGTAAACTCTGACATAATCTCTTTTACCGTCAAACAGTCTTATGCTCTACACAAACATCCTTTCTCTTTCACTACCCCTGGAGCAGTCAGCTATCAGTCATAACCTAAATTCTGAAGACAGTTGTTAGCAAGAGCTCTAGTGCTAGCAGGATTTAATCTTCTGTGGCCTGACATTGCCACCTTGGAGTGTTGTTGATTTTCTCTGTCAGTCAGCCGTGCCCTTTCTGGTCATCTCCTCGGCCATAGCATGCATTTCCCTCCTAGTTTCTTTCAGGAATATCTGAATTAATGCTTCTCTTTCCTTTGGTCATTAACAGCCAGAAACATTTAAGTTAATTATTCATAATTTAGGCTACCTAACCCGTAGACCACTTCAGCATGTTAGCAGTGTTATTACCACCAAAGGAACATTAGTTCACCTGGTTAATTCTCCAGTGTGGTAAGATATGGATGGGCCTTGCTGATTTTATTTTTAAATAACCCATTTGTAAATCCAGTAGGACAGTATCAGGCCAGTATACCACCAAAGCAAATACTAGGTCTGGTAGTAAAACCCAGGGTTGATGAGCATGGCTCAAGGATTAGAATGCCCCCACCCTCTTCCCTGCCTTTTTTTTTTTTTTTTGTCACAAGTAACATTGGGAAACTATCATGTAGAAACTGGGACTAGAGAAATTATACAGGGATGAGACCAAGCTCATTAGCCTTCTGTAAGAAATGGCCATGTTTATGCTTGTCCACAGACTTCATTGGGACCACTTCCTTTCTTTGGCTGGCCTTTTACGCCTCTGTTATTAACCAGTACTAAACACCCAAAAGGCAAAAAAGTCAACAGATTCAAATATAAAAAAAAACAAAGCAAAACAGGTAGGCTGAGATAAAAGGGAGTCAAATGGAGAAATTCAAAGGATAGGATGTTAAGGCCACAGAACATCTGAGATTGGCCTCCCTTTCTGTCATATCCTTTATTCTCCCCCAAACAGACTTAGGCTAACCACATAGCTGGTCCTATATGCATAATTTATGGATGACTTTAAAAAAGAGCTGACTGAGGGGCGCCTGGGTGGCTCAGTTGGTTAAGCGTGTACCTTCAGCTCAGGTCATGATCCCAGGGTCCTGGGATCAAGCCCCACATTGGGCTCCCTGCTCAGCAGGGAGCCTGCTTCTCCCTCTCCCCCTGCTTGTGCTCTCTCGCTCGCTCGCTCGCTCGCAAATAAAATCTTTAAAAAAAAGAGGGACGCCTGAGTGACTCTTTCAGTTAAGTATCTGCCTTCGGCTGGGGTCATGATTCCAGGGTCCTGGGATTGAGTCCTATGTCGGGCTCCTTGCTCAGCAGGGAGCCTGCTTTTCCCTCTGCCTGCCGCTCCCCTTGCTTGTGCTCTCGTGCTCTCTCTCTCTCTGACAAATTAAAAAAAAAAAAAAAAGGCCATCTGTTTAAAAAAAAAAAAGCTAACTGACAATTATCAACCCTAATTTGCTATTAATTTTTTAAAAAATTTCTTTTAGAGAGATCACATGTGTGCGTGCGCAACTGAGAGCTAGAGGAAGGGGGTGGGGCAGAGGGAGAGGGGGGAGGGGCAGAGGGAGAGGGGAGAGAAGAATCTTAAGCAGGCTCCACACCCAGCGCAGAACCTGCCACGGAGCTTGATCTCACAACCCTGAGATCATGACCCAAGCAGAAATCAAGAGTGGGCTGCTTAATTGACTGAGGCACCCAGGTGCCCCACTATTAATTTTTTAAACTTATCAATGCAAAGAGTCATTGGATTACTGTGATAAACATATAACTTTACTGAAAAGAAAATTGAGTCATAAATAATAAAATTAAGGCAAATAACTCTGAGCAAGCTTCTGGCAAGAACAGTCCCAGGTTCTCCAGTACATTCCTGTGTGGGGCTTACTGGATTTGAGGTGATGGCCGGCACCTTCGACTGTGGCACTCGAGGTAAGATCAAAGGTTGTGGTTCATTCAGCACACAGGGGCTTTCTGAAGCTGGTCTGGTGATTGCAACATTACTCTCATCATCTGAGCAAAGGAATAGAATCTATTATCCATGGATATCTTCAGACCCACAGCAAAACAGTAAAAAAATCTTCCCCAAGAGTTCCTAGTCTCAAGCTAGGCTTCACTCATTTTTGCAGCCCAATTTCATACCACCTGCATGTTTAAAAACAACAACAACAACAACAACAAAAACCCTTAAGAAGTTCAAGTGGTTTCCCAGGCTGATGATGCCTATTGGTATGTGGCAGAAGGAAAAACAAAGATCTGTAGAGCAAAGCTATCCAGTAGAACACTTAGAGTTGATGGAAATGTTCTACACATGCACTGTCTCATAGAATGGCTTCTGGCCACATGTGGCTCTAGAGCCCTTACACTCTGGCTAGTGTTACTGAGCAACAGATTTTTAAAGTTTAAGTAATTTAATGAATTAAAATGTAAATAGCCAAGCAGATTTGGAAAAGAAAAAAACTACAAAGGAGAACTAAAATTGCTAAAATTAAAAACAGCAGAATTAATAGATTTAGATACTGCTGAAGATAATTAGTGAACTGGAAGAAAAAGATGTGAAGAAATAATTCTGAATTTAGTGCAGAGGAAAGGAGATGAAAAACATGAACTGTACTCTAAAAAGTTAGTTTTACTGTATGTAAATTATACCTTAATTTTAAAAATGGACAAGTAAAATCACGTGAAACGTCCGTTTAGACATTGACAATTAAACATTGATCAGTATACTGATGAGACTGTCAATACAGAAACTGTAAGTGGGCATAGAGAACTGGTACAATCATGTTGGATAATTTGGTGTGATCTAGTAAACTGAAGATGCATATTCCCTATGACCCAGCCACTCTATTCCTTGGTATATACCCCAGAGGAAATCTTGCACTTGTGTACCAAGAGAAATGTTTAAGATCGTTTATATCATCATTGATCATAATTGCAAAACACTGCATTTGGGGATTTTAGCACTTCTTACCACCAATTATGGTTCCAAAGCTCAACTCAAGATGAGGAATCATGTTTCTGAGTAGAATTAATATGCCCTCTGGGTCTTCATTGTTTCTAAACCACTTCCATTATCATTTGGCTTACAGTATATTGTAGTTTCATTCAGAGAAAGTATATCTTTTCTTGACAAAAATGTCCAGTGAAGCTTGTTTCCCCATTAGCAAATTAGGGTTAATAGTAAAAATAATTATTGATTTTAATTATATTATTAGTAGTTTTATTTTAAAATATTCTTTTGTAATTTGGATTTTAAAACTGGCCTGATTAAAAGTTTAAATGACCATAAAAATAAGTTAGAAAAATGTTTATATTAGCATTTTATATACTTTTAGGTTACAGTTGACAAACCTTAAAATACCACAAGTTGTCACATGGTCCTATGTAGTATGGTTTTTTCTCATGTAGGCGGAGAAAAAGTTGCTTTAGTAGTAGGAATAAGTTTGTACCAGCACCCGCAGGTTGGGTCTGAGAACAACTAACCAACTGGTCCACACCAAAGCCAAAAATCCAAGAGTTCTCTTTTCATACTTCAAGATGTTATTTTTAAAAAGTCATGATAGCACCTAACATTTATTGCACTGTTACATATTCCAGGAACCATTGTATATGCTTTAATTTAATGTAACTCATTTATTCCTTACACAACCCTATATTTGTATTATATTGTTTTATAGATGAAAAACTGAATCACAGTGAGTTTAAGAGACTTGCATAGGGTATAAAGTTCATGTCAGAGCCAGAGCTCAAATAGGTTGTCTGGTAACAAACTGCTTTTAACCATAATAGTACATGACTTCTCACGGGGATAAATTTGGCCCATGCATGGGCCAAATATGATCCATTACCTGTTTATCTTACTGCAGTAAAACATGCATAGCTTAAAATTCACCACTTTAACCATTTTAAAGTGTACAACTCAGTGGCATTAAGTACATGCATAATGCGCAGTCATCACTAGTTCTGTAACTTTTTCATCACCTCAAAGGGAAATCTCATGCTCATTACCGCTGCTAGTTTTTGTAAATAAAGTTGCAAGAGTACTTTATTTTCATTGCTGTATAATACTCTCTTGTATGAATGTATCACACTGTACTGTTGAGGGACATTTGGGTAGTTGCGAGTTTGTATTTTCCAGCATGTGGTGCTATTATGGACATTCTTCTGTATGTTTTAGTGAGCATATACACTGAGCACGCAGGAGTGTACATAACCACATTCACTCATTTGCATATTGTCTATGGCCGCTTTCAAGGGCAGAGCTGAGTAATTGCAACAGACTGGATGGCTGGCAATGACTGAAATAGTTAAAACCTGGCTCTTTATACACAAAGTTTGGTGACTTCTCTTTTAGGGGGTCAACTCACTAAACAATCAGTCCACTAAACCACTTAGAGATCCTCCAGCTCCATTTCAAGATCAATTTCTTTTTTTTTTAGACTAAATTTCAAAATCAAACAATACAATGAAATAACCCTAAATTTATGGATGCACAGAAAAATAAACTAAAAGGATATCAATTTACAGTCCAACATTGGTAAATTGTGAAAGTTGAAATGGAAGTTTTCTCTGATATGTCGGACTTGATACTGAAAATTGAAAGAGTTCCTTTATTTATCACCAGTGTTTATTGTTACTGCAGTTCAGATATAACTGTGGACTTTATCTGTTATTTCCAAAAACTTAAACTCATATGATATAAACCAGTTACTTTTTTTTTTTTTTTAAGATTTTATTTACTTATTTGACAGAGGGAGAGCACAAGCAGGGAGAGTGGCAGGCAGAGGGAGAGGGAGAAGCAGACTCACCACTGAGCAGGGAGCCTGAGCTGAAGGCAGACATTTAACTGACTGAGCCACCTAGGCGCCTTAAACCAGTTAGTTTTTTAAAGGGTGTTAGTTCTGTTTTCCAACTCCAGCTTTATTTATTTTTAAGGTTTTATTTATTTATTTGAGAGAGAGGAGCGGGGGAGAGAAAGAGGGAGAGGGAGAGAAAGAATCCCAAGCAGACTCCCTGCTGAGCACAGAGTTCCATGTGGGACTCAATTCCACAACCCTGAGATCATGACCTGAGGGGAAACCAAGAGTTGGATGCTTAACAGACTGAGCCACCCAGGCGCCCCTCCAATTCCAGCTTTAAAAGAGAACTTGACATGCATACAACAGAGTGGCTTAAAAAAAAAACCCACATAGGGCACCTGGGTGGCTCGGTTGGGTGACTGCCTTCGGCTCGGGTCATGATCCTGGAGTTCCGGGATTGAGTCCCACGTCGGGCTCCCTGCTCAGCGGGGACTCTGCCTCTCTCTCTGACCCTCCCCCCTCTCATGCTCTCTATCTCATTCTCTCTCTCAAATAAATGAATAAAAATCTTTAAAAAAAAAAAAACCCACATAGACAGTATCAAATGTAGCAAACATGTGGAGCAACTGGAACTTTCATACAATATTGGAGAGTGTAAATGGATGCAACCACTTTGGAAATTTTGTGACAGTCCCCACTGAAGTTGGAATAGCATATCTCATGACCCACCAGTGCTACTCTTAGGTATCTAGTACATTTGTTCACCAAAACACATGTACAAGAACATTCCTGACAACACTATATGCTGGCAAACATAAACTGCAAACTATTCAAATATCCATCAACAGTAAAATGTGATACAGTCATACACTAGAATACGATATAACAATGAAACTATTATTCCAAGCAAAACAGTTGAATCTAACAATGTTGAGTTTAAAAAGACAGATGCAAAATGGTATATACTATAGGAATCCATTCTTATAAGTTAGGATAGGGTTACTCTTGGGTGTAGGAGTTTAGTCAGTGACTGAGAGAAAGCATGAGAGGGGCTTATGAACGGTTGGTAATATTCTGTTCTTGGTCTGGGTGCTGGTTGTACATGTGGATTCATTTTTTTTTAAATTGAAACCTATTTAACATTAGTTTCAGGTGCACAGCACAATGATTTGACAATTATGTACATTTCAAAATGCTTGCCACGGTAAGTGTAGTTACATCTCTGACGATACAAAGTTATTACAATTTTATTGACTATATTCCCTATGCTGTACTTTTCATCTGAGGGACATACTTATTTTATGACTGGAAGTTTGTACCTCTTATTCCCCTTCACCTATCACCCCCCACCCTCCCCTCTGGCAACAACTAGTTTGTTCTGTATGAATCTGTTTCTGTTTTTCATGTTGTTCCTTTGTTTTTTAGATTACATGTATAAGTGAAATCATGGTATTTGTATTTTTCTATCTTATTTCACTTAGCATAATACTTCTTAGGACCATCCATGTTGTTGGGAATGGCAAGATTTCATTTTTTATGGCTGAGTAGTACTCCATTGTGTATATATGCCACATCTTTACCCATTCATCTATCAGTGACACTTAGGCTGCTTCCATATCTTGGCTGTTGTAAATAAATAATGCTTCAATAAACATAAGGGTTCATATATCTTTTCAAATTAGGTATTCATTTCCTTTCACTAAATCTCGAGAAGTGAAATTACTGGATCATATGGTACCCAATTTTTAATTTTTTGAGGAACCTCTATACTCTTTTCCATAGTGACTACATCAATTTACATTCTCACCAGCAGTGCATGAGGGTTCCCTTTTTTCACATCCTTGTCCTTAGTTACTGTCTTTTTTTTTTTTTTAAGTAAGCTCTATGCCCAACATGGGGCTTGAACTCATGACCCTAAGATCAAGAGTCACGTGTTCTACTGACAGAGCCAGACAGACACCCCAGTTCTTGTCTTTTTGATATTAGCCATGTGACTGGTGTGAGGTCTCACTGTGGTTTTGATTTGCATTTTCCTGATGATTAGTGATGTTGAGCAGCTTTTCATGTGTCTGTTGGCCATCACTATGTCTTCTTCGGAAAAATGTTTATTCAGATCCTCTGTCCATTTTTTAATCACATCGTTTGGTGTTGAGTTTTAGAGTTCTTTATGTATTTCAGATACTATTCTCTTACCGAATATAATTTACTAATATCTTCTGCCATTCAGTAGGTTGCCTTTTCATTTTTTTAATGATTTCCTTCACTGTGCAAAAGCTTCTTAGCTTGATATAGTCCCAGTTCTTTATTTTTGCTTTTGTTTTCTCCTTCTTCTTATGATTTCCTTCACTGTGCATGCAAAAACTTCTTAGTTTGATAGAGTCCCAGTTGTTTATTTTTGCTTTTGTTTTCCTTCTTGGGGAGATACAACCAAAAATATTGCCAAGGCTGATGTCCATGAGTTTCCTGCCTATATTTTCTTTTAGGAGTTTTATGATTTCAAGTCTTATACTTAAGCCTTTAATCCATTTTGAGTTTATTTTTGTGTATGCCGTAGTGGTCTGGTTTCAGTCTTTTACATATAGCTCTCCAGTTTTTCCAACACCCTTTATTGAAGAGACTGTCTTTTCCACATTGTATATTCTTGTCTCCTTTGTCATAGATCAATTGACCATATAAACATGGGTTTATTTCTGGGTTCTTAATTCTGTTTCATTGATCTATGTGTCTGTTTTTGTGACAGTACTATGCTGTTTTGATTACTGTAGCTTTATAGTGTAGTTTGAATTCTGGGATTGTGATACCTCCAACTTTGTTCTTCTTTCTCAGGATTGTTTGGGGTATTCAGGACTTTCTGTGGTTCCATACAAATTTTAGAATTTTTCATTCAAGTTCTATGAATAATGCTATTAGTTTTTTTAATAGGGATTGCATTGAATCTGAAGATTACTTTGCATAATACGGATGTTTTAACAAAATTAATTCTTCCAATCCATGAGCATGGTATATCTTTCCATTTATGTGTGTCATCTTCAATTTCTTTCATTAATGTCATACTTTTCAGAATACAAGTCTTTCAGCTCCATCATTAAATTTATTCCTATGTCATTTTTTTATGTAAATGAGATTGTTTTCCTAATTCCTCATTCTGCTGTTTTGTTATTAGTGTATAGAAATGTAACAGATTTGGGGTGCCTGGGTGGCTCAGTCGTTAAGCGTCTGCCTTCAGCTCAGGTCTTGATCCCAGGGTCCTGGGATCAAGCCCTGCATTGGGCTCCCTGCTTCGGGGGAAGCCTGCTTCTCCCTCTCCCACTCCCCCTGCTTGTGTTCCCTCTCTCACTGTGTCTCTCTCTGTCAAATAAATAAATAAATAAATAAATCTTAAAAAAAAAAAGAAATGTAACAGATTTCTGTATATTGATTTTGTATCTTGCAACTTTACTGAATTCATTTATTCTAACAGGTTTTTGCTGGAGTCTTTAGGTTTTTGTTTTTTTTTAATGTATGTTATATGCAAATATAAGTTTTCCTTCTTCCTTTCCAATCTGGATGCCTTTTTTACCCTTGTCTGATTGCTGTGGCTAGGACTTCCAGTACTATGTTAAATAAAAGTGGTGATAGTGGACATCCTTGTCTTGTTTTTGATCTTAGAGGGAAAGCTTTTATATTTTCACCATTGAGTATGATGTTATCTGTGAGTTTGACATATATGGTCTTTATTTTGTTTTTATATATATATATATTTTTTAAAGATTTATTTATTTGACAGAAAGAGAAAGATAGCAAGAGCAGGAACACAAGTAGGGGGAGTGGGAGAGGGAGAAGCAAGCTTCCTGCCGAGCAGGGAGCCTGATACAGGACTTGATCCCAGGACCCTGGGATCATGACCTGAGCCAAAGACAGATGCTTAATGACTGAGCCACCCAGGCACCCCAGGCCTTTATTTTGTTGATGTATGTTTCTACCCCACCCATTTTATTGAGAATTCTTATTATGACTGGATGTTGGATTTGTTAAATGGTTTTTCTGTATCTATTGAGATGATCATGTGATTTTTATCCTTCGTTTTGTCAAAATCCACATTGATTTGTGGGTGTTGAACCATTCTTGCATCACTGGAATAAGTCCCACTTGATCTTGGTGAATGATTCTTTTAATGTATTTTCTTAAAGATTTATTTATTTATTTGAGAGAGAAGGAGTAAAAGCTGGGGGAGGGGCAGAGAGAGAGGGAGAGAATCTCAAGCAGATTCCCCCCTGAACGTGGAGCCCAGCACAGGGCTTGATCTCATGACCCTGAGATCATGACCTGAGCTGAAATCAAGAGTCGGATGCTTACTCAACTGAGCCACCCAGGCACCCCTCTTTTAATGTAATTTTAACTTTTGTTTGCTAATATTTTATTGAAGATTGGTCTGTAATCTTATTTTTTTTTTAGTGTCTTTGTCTTATTTTGGTATCAGTATAATGCTGATCTCATAGAATGAACTTGAGGATTACTTCCTCTTCTATTTTTCAGGATAGTTTGAGGGGGATATTTTTTTTTTTTTTTTTTTTTTGAGCGAGAGAGAATGAGCGAGCAGCAGGGGAGAGAGGGAGAAAGAAGGAGAGAGAGAATCCCAAGCAGGCTCCATGCCCAGTTCAGAGCTTGATGTGGGGCTTAATCCGATGACCCTGAGATCATGACCTGAGCCAAAATAAAGAGTCAGATGCTCAACTGACTGAGCCACTTAGGCGTCCTGATAGGGATAGGTTTTAACTTGTCTTTAAATGTTAGCTAGAATTCACCTGTGAAGCATCATGTCTGGGACTTTTCTTGGGAGTTTTTTGTTTTTTAAGATTTAGAGAGCACAAGTGGGGGGGGGAGGGGCAGGGGGAGAGAGAGAGAGAGAGAGAGAATCCTCAAGCAGACTTCCCCCTGAGCATGGAGCCTGATGCGAGGCTTGATTTCACAATCCTGAGATCATGACCTGAGCTGAAATCAAGAGTCGGACGCTTAGCCGACTGAGTCACTCAGGTGCCCCATCTTGGGAGTTTTTTGATTACCAATTCAAAATTTTATTACTGGTAATTGATCTGTTCAGATTTTCTGTTTCTTCCTGACTCAGAGAATTGTATGCTTACAGAAATTTACCCATTTCTTGTAGATTGTCCAATTTGTTGGTATATAATTTTTGATAGTCTCTTATAAGCCTTATATTTCTCTGACGTAGTTTATAAGTTCTTTCATTTCTGATTTTATTTGAGTCCTCTTTTTTTTCTTGATGTGTCTGGCTAAAGGTGTATCAATTTTATTTTTTCCAAGAAATAGCTCTTGGTTTCAGTGATCTTTTCTAATGATTTTTTAGTCTCTCTTTCATTTATTTCCACCCTGATCTTTATTATTTCCTTCCTTCTGCTAGCTCTGGGCCTTGTTCTACTATTCCTAGTTCCTTTATATATAAATTTAGAGTAAGACTTTTCTTGTTTTGGGAGGTAGCCCTGTATTGCTATAACCTTCCTTCTTAGAATTGCCCTTGCTGTGTCCCAAAGATTTTGAACTGTCCTGTTTCCATATTCAATTGTCTCCAGGTATTTTTTGATTTCCTCTTCAATTTTTTCATTAAACCATTGGCTGTTTGGTAGTATGTTGTTATCCTCCATGTGTTTGTATTTCTTCTAGTTTTTTCTTGTAATTGATTTCTCATTTCATTCCATTGTGGTTGGAAAAGATACTTGATATGATTTAAATATTTGTTTATTTTAGAGAGTGAGAGAAGGAGGGAGTGAGCGTGAGGTGGGGGCGGGGCAGAGGGAGAAAAGCAGACCCGCAGAGCAGGGAGCCCGATGCAGGGCTTGATCCCAAGACCCTGAGATCATGACCTGAGCCAAAATCAAGAGTCAGACACTTAACCGACTGAGCCACCCAGGTGCCCCTGATATGATTTAAATATTAAATTTATAGAGACTTGTTTTGTGGCCAACATGTGATTCATCCTGGAGAATGTTCCATGTGTACTTGTTCTATGTGTATTCTGCCACTTTTTGGATGGAAGGTTCTGTATATATCTGTTAACTCCATCTTGTGTAATGTATCATTCAAAGCCAGTTTCCTTATTGATCTGCTGTCTGAATGATCGATCCATAATATGCATGGGTGTTAAAGTCCCTTGCTATTAATTGTATTACTGTCGATTTGTCCCTTTATGTTTGTTAATATTTGCTTTATATATTTAGGTGCTTCTATATTAGATGCATAGATATTTACAATTGTTATAGTCTCTTGTTGGATTGATCCCTTTATTATGTAATGCTTCTCTTTGTCTCTTATTACAGTCTCTATTTCAAAGTCTATTTTGTCTGATATAAGTATTACTAGTCCAGCTTTCTTTTGGTTTCCATTTGAATGAAATATCTTTTTTCAGCCCTTCACTTTACTCTCTGTGTGTCCTTACATCTAAAGTGAGTTTCTTTTAGGCAGCATAGAGATAGGTCTTGTTTTTTTTTTTATTCACTCACCCAATTTCTTTTGATTGGAGCATTTAGTACATTCACATTTAAAGTAATTATCAATAGGTATGTACTTACTGTCATTTTGTTAACTATTCTCTGGTTATTTTTGCATTATTCCCTATTCCTTTCTTCTTTTATTGATCTCTTCCGTTGTGGTTTGATGACTTCCATTATTGTTATTTTTGGATTCTTTTCTCTTTTTTGTGTGTGGATCGGTCAAAGGTTTTCAGTGTGGTTACTATGAGGTTCATATATAACACGCTATGTATATACAGTAGTCTATATTAAGTTGATGGTTGCTTAAGTTTGAACATATTCTAAAAGCACTTGATTTTTACTCTATGTTTTATGTATATGATATCATATTTTACATATTTTTATTTTGTGTATCTTGACTAATTTTTGTCGATATAATACCTGTTACTACTTTTGTGTTTTAACCTTCCTATAGCTTTATAAGTGATTGATTACTACCATTACTGTATGTTTGCTTTTAACAGTAAGTTTTTTTTCCTTTCAAAATTTTCTTACTTCTAGTTATGGCCTTTTTGTTTCTACTTAAATTTCCTTTAACATTCTTTGTAGGGCCAGTTTAGTAGTGATAACTCCTTTAACTTTTGTTTGGGAAATTCTTTATATCTCTTTCAATGCCAGATTGTAACTTTGCTGAGTAATGTGTTCTTGGCTGTAGGTTTTACATTTCAGCACTTTGAATGTATTATGCCACATTCTTCTGACTTGCAAAATTTCTGCTGAAAAATCAGCTGATAGCCTTATGGGGTTTTCCTTGTACGTAATAGTTTCCTTTTCTCTTGCTGCTTTTAAGATTCTCTGTCTTTTTAAAATTTTTGTCATTTTAATTATTATATGTCTTCGTGTGGACTTCCTTGGGTTCATCATGTGTGAGGTTCTCTGTGATTCCTGGGCCTGAATGTCTGTTTCCTTCTCAAGGTTAGGGAAGTTTTCAGCTACTATTTCTTCAAATAAATTTTCTCTCTTCTTCTGGGACCCCTACAATGTGAATGTTATTACACTTAGCGTTATCACAGAGGTACCTTAACCTATCCTCTTTTAAAATTCATTTTCTTTTTGCTGTTTCAGTTTGGTTGCTTTTCATCACCTTGTCTTCCAGATTGCTGAAACATTTTTCTAAATTCTCTTATCAGCTGTTGATTCCCTGTAGTGTATTTTTTTTTTTTTTTTGAGAGGGAGTGGGAAAGAGAGAATCTTAAGCAGACTCTCTGCCCAGCACAGAGCCCTATGTAGGGCTCGATCCCACAACCCTGAGATCATGACCCAAGCGGAAATCAGGAGTCAGACGTTTAACTGACTGAGCCACCCAGGCACCCCCCACCCCAGTGTATTTTTCACTTCAGTTACTGTATTTTTTGGTCTGACTGGTTCTTTTTTTATATTTTCTATCCCTTTCTATCCCCCATTCTTCTCTCAAGTCTGGTGAGTATCTTTGAACTCTTTATCAGGTAGATTGCTTATCTCCATTTCATTTAGCTCTTTCTCTGTTGTTTTGTCTTGGTACTTCATTTAGAACTCATTCCTTGGGGGCACCTGGGTGGCTCAGTCATTAAGCATCTGTCTTCAGGTCGTGATCCCGGCGTCCTGGGATCAAGCTCCATGTTGGGCTCCCTGCTCAGCGGGAAGCCTGCTTCTCCCTCTCCCACACCCCCTGCCTTGTGTTCCTGCTTGCTATCTCTCTCTCTGTCAAATAAATAAAATCTTTAAAAAAAAAAGTTTATAACTCATTCTTTGGTCTCCTGATTTTTTCTGACTCTGTATTTGTTATGTATTAGGTAGGCCTGGTTTTGAAAGTAGTTGCCTTATGTAGAAGGCATCTTTTTTTTTTTTTTTTTTTTTTTTTTTTTAAAGATTTTATTTATTTATTTGAGAGAGAGAGAATGAGAGACAGAGAGCACGAGAGGGAGGAGGGTCAGAGGGAGAAGCAGACTCCCCGCCGAGCAGGGAGCCCGATGCGGGACTCGATCCCGGGACTCCAGGATCATGACCTGAGCCGAAGGCAGTCGCCCAACCAACTGAGCCACCCAGGCGCCCCTGTAGAAGGCATCTTGTAGTGCTCTGTCGTGCAATCCACCCTGGTCATCAGAACCAGGTGCTGCAGGGTTGTCCCCTGTGTGAGCTGCCTGCACCTTCCTGTTGTGCTTGAGCCAAGGCTACTGTGGGCACACTGGTGGGCAGTGTTTGCCTCTTGAGCAGCTCACTGAGAGGCCTGACTGAGTCACTGTAGGCTTAATGGTGAGCAGGACTAGCCCTCAGCCCTGCTGTCTGCAATGACCCACTGTGACTGCTGCAGGTGCAATATTGGGCAGAGCTTGCTCCTGGAGTGGCTAGCTGAGAGACCCATCAGCAGCTGTTCTCAGCATTACTACTGTCAGCATACTGGTGTGTGGGGTTAGCTTCCCCACACACCGGGGCAGGCATTGTTTTGTAGGTGAGTTGTTCCTAGCCAGGCCTGACTGCCAGGTGTGATGAGATAGGAGCTGCTTTTGGAGGTGACTACCAGTTTGGTCAGGTTGGGTGGGGTGAGACTGCAGGGCAATGCTGGGGCAGAGCAAGTAGTACCAACAGGATAGATGGAGGTGTCAGAACTGCCTCCCACAGGTGTCTGGCTATCTATGCTGGGTGAGGGAAAGGATAATAGTGCCCGAAAGTACTTCTGTTCCCAGAGAAAGCTGACACACATCTCTGCTTCTCTGGCACATGTCCTAAAATTAGTCAAGAAATCTTCTGTAGAGATAGGAAGATGGTGGTGGAGTAGGAGGACCCCAGGCTCACCTTATCCCTTGAATACAACTGGATAACTATCAAAGTGTCCTAAATATTCCAGAAATTGACATGAAGACTAACCAAACAAACTCTACAACTAAAGGGAGAAAAGTGGTCACATCAAAGAAGGTAGGAGGTGTGGAGATGTGATTTAGGGGAGAAATGGATCACAGCTCTGTAGATGGGAGGGAGCCATGGATGTGGAAAAGGGTGAGAGAGAGAAGCTTTTACATAGGGGAATGCACAAGAATATTGCCCCATAGCCACTGGCTTGGAAAATGAGAGAGGCTAAATTTCATGAGATCTTGCAACCAGTGGGGCTTAAGGCTTGGAATTTTAAAGGTCAGCAGGCTTAGCGGGATAGAGCCCAGAGGGTACTGGGTACTGTGCTGCTCTTGGAGAGAAGACAGGGAAAGAACCTGGGGGCATACAGTGTGGAAGTAGCAATTGAAGAAAACATAGGGCAGAGAATGGGGAGATTATTTGCTCTTCTTGGAGCGTGTCCCTGAGGCAATATTCACAGAGACATCTCTCTGAGAATAAAGGAGCTGGCCAGTGCCATTTTTTCCCCCACTACCCACCCCTCCCCCAGCATAAACACAGAGCCACCTGCAGGAAGCAGCACAGCACAGACAGTGGCTACCTAACTTGCTTACACTAAGCCCTGTATCCTTGTGCTCCAATGGAGCTGCCCCTCTCAGTCATGCTAACTTCATCCCAGTGTAGCAGGCCCTTCCCCAGAAGACCAGCCAAACCCCTCCCCACATCACATCTCTCAATCAGATAGTTTTGCAGGGCCTCAGTTCCAGTGGAAGTAGTGACTGGTCTCATTTCACAAGCAGACCAGGGCATACCTAGTTAAAAGTCACCACATTCAGGCCAGGGACCAAACATTGCCCACAGCAGGAAAGGAGAGCCTCTGCAGATGACTACCTGGAAGGATACAGCAGCCAGAACACAACAGTACAGCATATGCAGCACACACTGGAGACACTCCCTGAAGCACCAGGCTCTGGGGACTACATGATGTCTTCTTCATAAGGCCATTACTTTCAGAAACAGGAGACATAATTGGCTTTTCTGATACACAGAAGCAGGCAGAGACTTAGACGGAATGAGAAGACAGGAATTTATCCCAAATGAAAGAACAAGATGAGGTCATGGCCAGAGATCTAAGGAAAACAGATATAAGTAACATGCCTGATGGAGAATTTAAAGCAACAGTCATAAGGATATTCACTGGACTTGAGAAAAGAATGGAAGACATCAGTGAAACTCTTACCGTAGAGTAAAAGAGTTAAAAAATCATACAGAGATGAAGAGTGCAATAAATGAGATCAGGAACACACTTGATGCAATGAACAGCAGGCTGGAAGAAGCAGAAGAACAAATTAATGACCTAGAGGACAAAATAATGGAAAGCAATGAAGTTACACAAAAGAGAGAATTATGCATAATGAGAATAGACTTAGGGAACTCAGGAACTCTATCAAATGTAATAATGTTTGTATTATAGGAGCCTCAAAAGAGGAAGACAAAACCTCCCTAATCTGGGGAAAGAAACAGGCATCCAGATCCAGGAGGCACAGAGAACTCTCATCAAAATCATCAAAAGCACACCCATACCAAGACATATTGTATTTAAATTTGCAAAATATAGTGATAAAAAAATCTTAAAAGCAGAAAAACAAAAGAAATCATTAAATTACAAGGGAAAACCCACAAGGCTAGCAAATTTTTCAACAGAAACTTGGCAAGCCAGAAGAAATTGGCATGATATATTCAGAGGGCTGAATGGAAAACATCTGCAGCCACGAATACTCTATTCAGCAAAGCTGTCATTCAGAATAAAGGAGAGACAGAGTTTCCCAGGCAAAAACTGAAGGAGTTTGTGACCTAAACTAAAACAGCCTTGTAAGAAATATTAAAGGGGACTCTGTGAGTGGAAAGGAGAGACCAAAGGTGACAGTATAAAGGCAGGAAAAACAAAAAGCAGCAAAAATGAATATTTCTGTAAAATCAGTCAAGAAACTCACAAAAAGGATATAAAATATAATAACATATATCTAAAATGTGGGGAGGAGAGGAGAAAAAGAATGGGTTCAAATTTAAATGATCATCAGCTTAATATAGACTGTTACATAGAAAAGGTTATATACAAACCTGATGGTAACCATATATCAAAAACCACTAATAAACATACAAAGAATGAAGAGAAAAAAATCCAAATATATCACTAAGGAAAATCAGCAAAACAGGAAAGAGAGATAGACAAGAAAGGATCAGAGAAAAGCTCCAGAAACGATCACAAAACAAGTAATAAAATGGCAATAAATACATAACTATTAATTACCTTGAATGTAAATGGACTAAACACTCCAATCAAAAGACACAGGGTGTCATTGGATAAAAAAACAAGACTCATCTATACACTGCCTACAAGATACTAATTTTAGACCATAAAGACACCTGCAGATTGAAAATGAGGGAATGGAAAAACATTTATCATGCAAATGGGTTTCAAGAGACAGCTGGAGTACCAATACTTATATTGGGCAAACTAGACTTTAAAACAAAGACCGTAACAAGAGACACTATATAATAAAGCGGGCAATACAACAAGAAGATCTAACAATTATAAATATTTATGCATCCAGCATTGGAGCACCTAAATACATAAAACAATTACAAACATAAAGGAACTAATCAATAATACAACAATAGTATGGAACTTTAACATGTCAATGGTCAGATCATCTAAACAGAAAATCAAGAAGGAAACAATGGTTTTGAATGACACACTGGACCAGATGGACTTAACAGATATATTCAAAACATTCCCTCCTTAAACAGCAGAATACACATTTTTTAAAGTGTACATGGAACATTCTCCAGAATAGAACAAGTATTAGGCTACAAAACAGGCATCAACAAATATAAGAAGCTTGAAATCATACCATGTACCTTTTCTGACCACAACATTATGCAACAAGTCAACCAGAAGAAAGACTCTGGAAGGACCACCAATACATGGAGGTTAAATAACATGCTACTAAATAATAAAGATTAGAGCAGAGAGATAAGTGACATAGAAACTAAAAAAAAAAAAAAAAAAACCAATAGAACAGATCAATAAAACCAGGAGGTCGTTCTTTGAAAAAATTAATAAAATTGATACACCTCTAGCTAAATGTATCAAGAAGAAAAGAGAAAGGACCCAAATAAAATCACAAATGAGAAAGGGGAAATAACAACCAATACCACAGAAATACAAATTATAAGAGAATATTATGAATATGCCAACAAATTGGATAACCTAGTAGAAATGGATAAATTTCAAAAAACATGCAACCTACCAAGACTGACTCATGATGAAACAGAAAATCTGAACACACCAGTTACTAGTGAAGGAGACTGAATGAGTAAAAAAAAGTTACCAACAAACAAAAATTCAGGACCAGATGGCTTCAGTGGTCAATTATAACAAACATTCAAAGAAGAATTAATACAAATCCGTACTCTTCCAAAAAACAGAAGAGGAAAGAGCTCTTCTAAACTTTTTTTTTTTATGAGGCCAGCATTACTCTGATACCAAAACCAAGGATACCACAAGAAAAGTACAGGCCAATATCCCTGATGAACATAGATGCAAAAATCCTCAACAAATTATTAGCACACCAAAGTCAACAATACAGTAAAAGGATAATACATCAGAAAATAAATTAAAAAATAAGAGGATAATACATCATGATTAAGTGTTATTAATCCAGGAATGCAAGGATGGTTCAACATCCACCAATCAGCCAGTATGATACACTACATTAATAAAATGAAGACTAAATATCATACGATAATCCCTAGATGCAGAAAAAGCGTTTGACAAAATTCAACACTTTCAACAAAAGTGGGTATAGAGAGAATGTACCTCAACATAATAAAGTATATATATGACAAGCCCACAAAGAACAACATGCTCAACAGTGAAAAGCTGAAAGCTTCCTCTAAGATCAGAAACAAGACAAGGATGTCCACTTTCACCACCTGTATTCAACATAGTATTGGAAGTCCTACCCAAAGCAGTTAGGCAAGAAAAAGAAATAAAAGGTATCCAAATTGGGAAAGAAGAAATAAAACTATTTGCAGATGACATATAGAAATCCTAAAGATCCTATCAAAACCTGTTAGAACTAATAAATGAATTCGGTAAAGTTGTAGGATACAAAATCAATACACAAGGATCGTTGCATTTTTATACACTAATAATGGACTATCAGAAAGAGAAATTAAGAAAAAAATCCCACTTATATTTGCATCAAAAAGAATAAAATACCTAGGAATAAATTTAACCAAGGAGGTAAAAGACCTGTATAGTGAGACCTGTATAATGACATTAATGAAAGAAACTGAAGAAGACACAAATAAATGGAAAGATATCCTGTGCTCATAGATTTGAAGAATTAATACTTTTAAAATGTCCATACTAGGGGCACCTGGGTGGCTCAGATGCTTAAACGTCTGCCTTCGGCTCAGGTCATGATCCCAGGGTCCTGGGATCAAGCCCCACGTCAGGCTCCCTGCTTAGTGGGGGGCCTGCTTCTCCCCCCCCCCGTTTCTCCCCCTGCTCATATTCTCTCTCTCTCTGTATCTCTGTGTCTCGAATGAATAAATAAAAAAATCTTAAAAAAAAAAAGTCCATCCTACCCCCCCAAAATAGATTCAGTGTGATCCCTATCAAATTTCTAATGTATTTTTTCACAGAAATAGGACAAACAGTCCTAAAATTTGCATGAAACCATAAAGACCCCAAATAGCCAAAGCAATCTTGAGAAAGGACAAAGCTAGAGGCATCTTGCTCCCATATTTCAAACATAGCTACAGCATATATAGCATATACATAGCTATAGCAATTAGAACAGTATGGTATTGGCATGGAAATAGACACATGGACCAACAGAACAGAATAGAGAACTTAGAAATAAATCCATGCATGTATGTTCAGTTAATTTACAACATACATACAAGGGAGGGAGGACAGTCTCTTCAATAAATTGGACCAGTATCTTAGACCATACACAAAAACCAATTTAAAATAGGTTAAACACTTGAACATAAGACCTGAAACCACAAAACTCCTACAAAAAAAATATGAGGTAAGCTTCTTGACATAGGTCTTGGCCATAATTTTTTGAATCTGATGCCGAAAGCAAAATAAAACGTCAAACTAAAAAGCTTCTGCATAGCAAAAGGAAAAATCAACAAAATGAAAACCTATTGAATGGGAGAAAATATTTGCAAATCATCTGTCTGATAAGGGGCTAATGTCCAAAATATATGAAAATAGATACATAGCCAAAAAAATCCAATTTAAAAATGGGCAGAAGATCTGAATAGACATTTTCCCAAAGAGGAAATACAAATAGCCAACAAGTACACAAAAAGATGCTCTATATCATTAATCATCAGGGAAATGCAAATCAAAATCACAATGAAGTATCACCTCATACCAGTCAGAATGACTATTATCTAAAGTCTAAAAAAAAAAGTCTAGAAATAACAAGGGTTGGCAAGGAGGTGGAGAAAGGGAACCCTTGTGCACTGTTCATGGAAATGTAAATTGCTGTAGCCACTATGGGAAAAAGTATGGATGTTCCTCAAAAATTAAAAATATAGGGGTGCCTGGGTGGCTTAGTAGGTAAAGCGTCCATCTTCAGCTCAGGTCACGATCCCAGGGTGCTGGGATCGAGTTCGGCATCGGGCTCCTTGCTCAAGGGGAACCTGCTTCTTCCTCTCCTCCCAGCTCAATGCTCGCTCTCTCTTTCTAATAAACAAATAAAATCTTTAAAAAAAAATTAAAAATAGGGGCACCTGGGTGGCTCAGTCAGTTAAGCGTCTGCCTTCAGCTCAGGTCATGATGCCAGGGTCCTGGGATCAAGCCCAGCATTGGGCTCCCTGCTCAGTGGGGAGCCTGCTTCTCCCTTTGCCCCTTCCCCCTCCCTCTGCTTGTGCTTTCTCTCTCTCTCTCTCTCAAATAAATAAATAAAATCTTAAAAAAAATAAAGTGTTTTTAAAAAATTAAAAATAGAGCTACCACATGATCCAGCAATTCTACCTCAGTATTTATCTGAAGAAAATGAAAACTAACTTGAAAAGACATATGTACCTCCATGTTCACTGCAGCATTTATTTACAACGGCGAAGATATGGAAACAAACTTAGGTCCATCAGTAGATGAATGGTTAAAAAAAATCATGGTGTATATATACAGTGGAATATTCTTCAGTCATAAAAAAGAATGAAATTGTTCCATTTGTGACCTTGAGGGCATTATGCTAAGTGAAGTAAATCAGAGAAAATTACTGTATGATCTTTCTTGTAGGTGAAATCTAAAAACAAATAAAACAAAGCTCATAGATAAAAGATAGGTGGTTGCTAGAGGCAGGGGTTGGGGAATTGGAGAAATGGGTGAACCTTTTTTGTTTTTTTTGCTTTTGTTTTTAGAATAAATAAATTGAAATAAAATTTTTTTCATATCTATAAAAAAAGAATTAACCATCAATAGACTCACATTCACATAAGGATGAAAGTTTTAAAAAATGTTTTTAATGAGAGAAAATTCATATAACATAAAATTCACCATTTTTAAGCATTTTACAGTATACAATTAATTGGTTTTTAGTATATTCACAATGTTGTGCAACAAGCACCACTATCTAATTTCAGAAAATATCTATCACTCCAAAGAGATACCACATACCTCTCAATTCCCTTCTTCCTCTATCCCTTGGCAACCACTAAACTACCTTCTTTCTCTATGGATGTGACTGTTCTGGACATTTCATCCGAATGAAATCATACAATATATGACTCTTTGTGTCTGGCTTCTTTCACTTAGCATAATATTTTCAAGGTTCATCCATGCTGAAACATGCAGGATTACTTTATTTTATGAACAAATAATATTACATTGCATGGTATATTAGTTACTTAACCTGCTATAACAAAATACCACAGACTGGATGGCTTAAATAACAGAAATTTATTTTCTTACAGTCCTGGAGGCTAGAAGTCCAAGATCAGGGTGCTATATGGCTTGTAGGCAGCTGTGTCCTTGCGTGACCTCTTTTTTGTGCATACACAGACAGGGAGCTCTGATGTCTCTTCCTCTTTTTATAAGGATACCAACTCTATAGGATTAGGGCCCCACCCTTAGGACTTCATTTAACCTCCCTAAAGGTCCCATTTCCAAACAGTCACTTTGGAGATTAAGGGTTCAACATATAAATTCTGAGGAGGACACTATTCAGTCCATAACAGTTGGATATACCAAATCATGTTTCTCCATTCAGAGTTGACGGACATTTTGGTTTCTACTTTTTTTTTAATATTTTATTTTTAAGTAATCTCTATACCCAGTGTGGGGCTTGAACTCACAACATTGAGATCAAGGGTCACATGCTCCACCAACAGAGCCAGCCAGGCGCCCCTGATTCTACTTTTTGACCATTACAAATAATGCTGTTGTGAACATTCATGCACAGGCTTTTGTGTGGATATGGTTTCAGTTCTCTTGGTTATATACCTTTGAATGGAATTGCTGGGTCATAGGGTAATTTTATGTTTAACTTTCTGAGGAACTACCAAACTTTACACAATGGCTGCGCCACTTTGCCTTCCCACCAGCAATGTATGACGTTCCAATTTCTCCACACCCTTACCAATACTTATTGTCTTTTTTTTTTTTTTTTCATAGCCATTCTAGTGGGTATGAAGTGGTATTTCATTGTGATTTTGGTTTTGGTTTATATTTCCCAAAAGAATATGATGTTGAACATCTTTTCATATGCTTATTGGCCATGTGTAATCTTTGGAGAAATATCTATTCAAGTTGTTTGCCCATTTTTAAATTGGGTTGTTTGTCCCTTTGTTGTTTAATTGTACTTTATATATCGTGGATGCTAGATTCTTATCAGGTGTATGATTTGCACTTATATTCTCTAATTCTGTAGGTTGTCTTTTCACTTTTTTTATAATATCCTTTGATACAAAAAGTTTTTTTTAATTTTGATAAAATCCAGCTTACTGATTTTTCTGTTTTTGTTTATGGTCTTGGTGTCATATCTAAGAATCCACTGCCAAATCCAAGCTCATTAAGATTTACTCCTATGCTTTCCTCTAAGAGTTTTATAGTTTTAGTTCTTAAATGTATGTTTGTGATCCATTTTGAGTTGATATTTTATATGTGTTGTGAAATAAGATTCCGAATTCAGTCTTTTCCATGTGGCTATCCAGTTGTTTAAGCACCATTTGCTGAAGGGACTATTCTTCTCCCATCCGGTGGTCTTGGCACCCTTGTTGAAAATCAATTGGCCATAGATGTGTGGGTTTATTTCTGGACTCTTGATCCTATTGATCTATATATATATCACTTATGCTGGTACCACACTGTTTTAGTTAATGTAGCTTTGTATCAAGTTTTAAAATCAGGAAGTGTGAAGTCTCATATTTTGTTCTTTTTTAGTATTATTTTGGAATTCACTCAACCTGTAAATCTATTTGGGGAGTATTGCCATCTTAACAATATTAAGTCTTCCAATCCATAAACATAGGATGACTTTCAATTCTTTAGGTCTTCTCTATTTTCTTACAATAATGTTTTGTAGTTTTCAGTGTAAAGTCTTACAGTTTCTTGGTTAAGTTTAATCCTAAGTATTTTATTCTTTTTGATGCTATTATAAATGAATTGTTCCCTTAACTTCATTTTCGATGGTTCATTGATAGAGGCTAGAAGAATTTTGAGAAGTATGATACAGAAAGCAAAAATTATCTTGAACAGACTTTGTAGAAATCTGGATTTGGAGGATGCTGTAGGGGAGGGTTTAGAAGGAAATAAGGAGCATGTTATTAGAAACTGGAAGAAAGGAGGTGCTTGTTATCTAGTGGAAGAAAGCTTAGTGAAATGGTCTTCTGTGGTCAAGTGGAAAGCAGGACTTTTAAGTGATGATTCTGGTTATGTAGCTAAGGAGATTTCCAAAGTGTGATTTTTTTTCTTGCTACTTATAATAAAACACGAGAGGAAGAGAAAGTGAAGAAAAAATTATTAAATATAAAGAAATCAATACTTGATGGGGCACCTGGGTGGCTCAGTTGGTTAAGCGACTGCCTTCGGCTCAGGTCATGATCCTGGAGTCCCGGGATCGAGTCCCGCATTGGGCTCCCTGCTCAGCAGGGAGTCTGCTTCTCCCTCTGACCCTCCTCCCTCTCACGCTCTCTGTCTCTCATTCTCTCTCTCACAAATAAATAAAATCTTAAAAAAATAAATAAAAAGAAATCAATACTTGATGATTTTGAAAATTCTGTATCTCTAGATGACAAAAGAGTTTAATGAAAGAAGGCTGTCGGACCCTCAAAATTCTACTGGCAAGAGGCATTCTGATAAAATTACTTAGCTGCCCACATGTGCTACATTTTATGAAAAAGGAAGGATGACTTAGAGGGTAAAACCAAGAGCCCAGGGTGCCTGAGTGGCTCAGTCAGTTAAATGTCTGCCTTTGGCTTGGGTCATGATCCTGGAGTCCTGGGATCGAGTCACACGTCAGGCTCCCTGCTTGGTGGGGAGTCTCCTTCTCCCTCTGCCCTCACCCCGCTCTCATGCTCTCTCACGTGCACGCTCTCTCTCTCAAATAAATAGGTAAAATCTTAAAACAAACAACAACAAAAACCAAGAGCCCAGAGGTTGGACCAGAGAGCTGAGAGGATTATTTCTAGGATTGGAACTCCCAGTATTTTCCCAACTGGACTTCAGAATTGCTGTGAACCTTTTCCTACCTTCCTTTTCTGCACATACACCCCTTATCTGGAATGTCTGTGATCCTTTCCCTGGCCCACTATTGTATGTTGGGTGTGTTGGGGTAAGGTAACTTTTCTCTAGGAGTGGAATTGCTGGATTATATAGTTAGATGTTTATATACCTGTGTATGTAGCCTTTAGTTTCACAGGTCTATAGATGGAAAGGAATTGTGCCCCAGTAACTTAATGTATTACATCCAGGGCCTGATTTAGATGATAATATTTTGGACTTCAGAGCCAATGCTATAATAAGATGGGTTTCTTGGAAGCCTTGGGAATTGAATATATTTTGCATGCGGGAGCACATGAGTCACTGAGGGCCAGTGGAAGGATTGTAATGGATAAACTCTAAGGTGGCCCCTCTGTGATTCTTACCTCTAGTAGTGCTCACACCTTTGTGGAATCTGCTCCCTTTGAGTGTGACTTGCTTCAGACCAAAAGATGATGGTAAAAATGATGAGATGTCACTCCCATGAATGTGTTATGTTATATAAGCTTCTGTTTTGCTAGCTGACTAGCTCTCAGTCTTTCTTGCTGGCTTTGAAGAGGAAAGCTGCTGTGACTCCTACAGCTACAAGAAACTAGATGCTTCTAAGAACACACAAAAGGGGAAGTAGATCCTTTCCTAGTTGAACCTCTACATGAGAACCTAGCTGTGGCCAACACCTTGATTGCAACTTTGTGAGATCCTAAGTAGAGGACTAGCTAAGCCATTCTTGGGACTTCTGACCCAAAATCTGTAAGATAATAAATGTGTGTTGTTTGAAACTGTTAAGTTTGTGATACATTTTTTTGTGTAACACAGAAAACCAAAACAATTCTTAAAAAGCTAAGAATACATTTAACCATATAATCAGACAATCCACTCCTAGAAATTTACCTAAGAGAAAAGGAAATGTATGTTCAAAAAACTCTTTAAAAAATTTTTTTTTTAGATTTTATTTATTTGACAGAGAGAGACACAGCGAGAGAGGGAACACAAGCAGGGGGAGTGGGGGAGGGAGAAGCAGGCTTTCCCACTGAGCAGGGAGCCCGATGTGGGGCTCGATCCCAGCGAAGGCAGACGCTTAACCGACTGAGCCACCCAGGTGCCCCAAAAAGCTTTTAATACAGTAACGTGCAGACCAGCTTTACATGTGCCAAACTGAAAACAATCCAAATGTCCATGAAAAGGTAAATGGATAAACAAATTATGAAACAATGGAATACTTGCTAGGAATAAATTGCTGACACACAATTACATGGATGAATCTCAAAATGATCATGCTGAATGAGGAAGCTGACAAAATAAATACCATGATTCCATTTATATGAAACTCTACAAAACAAAAACTAAACTATAGTGATAGAAAGCACATTTGTTGTCACTTGGAGATGGTAGATCAGGCATGGGCAGAAGGGAAGGATTACAAAGGTCATGAACTTTTGGGGGTGATGGATATGTTCATTATATTGACTGATTTGTGGTTTCATGTTTGTATACATAGGTGAATTTACCAAATTATACACTTTAAATATGAATGGTTTATTGTATATCAGTTATTCTTAAGTAAAGCAGTTTTTAAAATGTATTTGCCACTTGCACATGTTTTTTCTCACAAATAATTATACTCAAAGAAAACACAGTCTAGTCATCATAGAATGGGCCTTGTTACTCATCCACTCATTCTCAAAACTTTCTCAATATCTGTTAGTGTCTGTGGGAAATACAAATATGAATCTTTTACACTAATGAAGCATATAATCTGATAAGCTAGTTAGGCAGGCTTTGGAAATCATAAACAATTATTTTTTTATACTGTTTTCACAAAGATCCTTACCAGAAGCCAATCCCTCCCAGTGACTACGTGTCAGCTGCTCCATACAGCTCAGAACCTTGCTCCACACGTCGTCAAACACATGAGCAAGGACATCCTCTTTCATGCAGTAAAATGGAGCAATGGGAGGGTACCCTAATTTCTGTTTCTCTGGAGCCGCTTGTAATTTCTTTCCTTGAAACCCCTCTTCCCTGTAACAGAAGCAAATAAGACTTCATGATTATTCTTTACTGAGTGTTCACCACTGTCCTTTGTGCTTCTTAAGGAGTGTGAGTTGTGTGCCCTTTCCCACCACTGGCTCAACATATGTATGTTAGCAGATGTGCTAAGCCGCCTTGTGACCTAAGGGAGTTCTCAACAGAGGACACTGAATTTCCCTTTTTACTCCCACCTCACCCCACTACTCTGCCAAAAAAAAAAAAAAATAGAACAAGAAAAGAAGACTGAGACTCCCTGTATGTTTTTTAGCTTTAAACAGATAAACATTGTCAATTGTACAATAAGCTATGACAAGCATACAGAAATAATCTTTTTGTTGTAATTGGATACCATTTAGGTTAATATTAACATAACATCTAATAATGGGCATATAACTGTGCCGCATAAATACCTGAGGCAATGAATCATTAGGAAAGTAGTATACTTTTACTAATCCAAATAAACGTTTGGTAATTGGCTGGAAAGGGAAAGGAGGGAAGCCCAACAGCATAAGAAGCTACTCTGAGGCTCTTCTGGAGACCATGTATCTGTCTGTAGGCCAGAAACTCTCAGCTAGCCAAGTCTTCTCTTCTCTGTCAGGGAGTACCAATAGCCCCAGTATTTGGTGGGCAAAACTCTAACTGACAGACGTACTTACTATGATGAATGTATTATAAGTAAGACAAAGCAAATTCTGGAACACTTGAGGTACGAAGAAATATTTTAAGGCCTCTACACTGAAAATTATCCCTAGGGTAGCAGAGGTCTCAAGAATTAAATGGGAAGCTATAAGCAGGAAAGAAGGATGCTCAGATGTTTATACAGGGCAACTAAAGTCTTTCTCCTCTTCTCCTTTCCCCAAGAAGAGCTGGCCTGGCATTAAGTGGGGGAGAAGGCTGATTAGTATTAATTGTATTTAAATTTATGTTTCTTTTTATAGGAGATAACACTTTCATATGATGAAAAAAATTCAAATTATACAGAAGGAAATGTATGTATGTAGTGAAAAATAAGTTTATATCTCTATCCCGCAGTTACCATTCCCAGAAGCCAACATTATACTTTGGTCCAGAGAAATAGTTACATTATACACTGTGCTACACCTTGGTCTTTTACTTAACAATGTAACTGGCCCTTGATCCATATTAATACAGATCAATATGCCTCTTAAAAAATAGCTGCAAAGTATTCCATTGGATATACCATAGCATATCTAACTGGCCAGTTACTGACCAACCAGCCTTTTGTTTTTATAGTCAGTACTGCTTTAATATCCTTGTACGTAGTTCTTTGGCTACATGGCTATTATATCTGTAGGATAAATTCCTATAAACAGAATTATTGAGTAAAAGGGTATATGCTTCCAACTGGAAAGATACTGCCCACTTTCCTCTAAAGAGGAAAAATCTCCAGTGTTGGAAAATATATGCCTTTTTGTCCCATTCAAGGAATTATCAAACTTCTTTTTTTTTCTCTGCCAGTCTGACAGATAAAATAGTATCTCATTATAATTTTAATTTGCATTGCTAATTGTGAATGAGATTGAATTTTACTTCCTTTATTTAAAATCCATTTTCTTGGGGCACCTGGGTGGCTCAGTCAGTTAAGCGTCTGCCTTTGGCTCAGGTCATGATCCCAGGGTCCTGGGATCGAGTCCCTCATCAGGCTCTCTGCTCAATGAGGAGCCTGCCTCTTGCCTCTCCCTCTGCCCCTCCTCCCCGCTCGTGCTCTCTTGTGCACACTCTCTATCTCATTCTCTCAAATAAATAAATAAAATCTTTAAAATAATAATAATAAAATCCATTTTCTTGGGGCGCCTGGGTGGCTCAGTCTGTTCAGCATCCAACTCAGTTTCAGATGAGGTCATAATCTCAGGGTTGTGGGACTAAGACCCATGTAGGGCTCCACACTCAGTGCAGAAGGAAGTCTGGTACGTGAAAGCAATAGGAATTTGTATCAATTAAGCATATGAACTCTGGATACCTGAGAAGTAATAGGAAATAAATAACCAAGTGACATAAATCTAATTATAAGGTAATATTGGCAGTATACTTTATTTTTTCTAAAGTATATTGATTTAGGAAAATCAATATACTTTTTCTAAAGTATAGTTCTAAAATATATTGATATAATAAACAAAATAGGAGGGGAGTGAAAAGCTTGAAAGACATAATACTCACATATCAGTGTGGTCAAATGCTAGGTATTCCTCTATTATTCCTTCAGAGAAGATTACATAGTCTTCCTCTTCTCTTTCCATAGAATACAAGCTAGGGGATTTGGCAATGGAAGATGCTTTATGAGCATAAGAAGATGAAAAATGTAACTTCTTTCCCCTAATGCCAAATCTGGGAGGGGAAAAAGCAAATATTAATTATGTACAACATCAACAGTTCTTAGAGCAACTCAGTCATACAAGTTTCAGCTCAAAATCCATGGTCTTGCTGACACCTTTCTGAACTACTCTAAGCCTTAATATCTAGTATTTCTCACAACAGGAAGAATAAACACTAATCATAAACCTACTCTCCCTAGGTGTATTATGCAGTATTAAATACTGCTTGCTATCTTTTCAGATGCAACAGCTAGAGCTATAAGAAAAGTTTAAAAAAATCTAATAACCAGTCAGAATAGCTAGTATCAAAAAGACAAGAAATAACTAGTGTTGGGACGCCTGGGTGGCTCAGTCGGTTAAGCGTCTGCCTTCGGCTTAGGTCATGATCCCAGGGTCCTGGGATCGAGTTCCGCAGCTGGCTCTCTGCTCGGCGGGGAGCCTGCTTCTCCCTCTCCCTTTGCCTGCCACTCCCCCTGCTTGTGCTCTCTCTCTCTCTCTGACAAATAAAATCTTAAAAAAAAAAAAATAGTGTTGGCAAGGAGGTGGAGAAAAGGGAACCCTTGTGCACTGTTGGTGGGAATGTAAATTGGTGCAGCCACTATGGAAAATAGTACAGAGGTTCCTCAAAAAATCAAAATACTGGGGCGCCTGGGTGGCTCAGTTGGTTAAGCGACTGCCTTCAGCTCAGGTCATGATCCCAGAGTCCTGGGATCGAGTCCCGCATCGGGCTCCCTGCTCTGCAGGGAGCCTGCTTCTCCCTCTCCCACTCCCCCTGCTTGTGTTCCCCCTCTCGCTGTGTCTCTCTCTGTCAAATAAATAAATAAATAAATAAATCTTAAAAAAAAAAATCAAAATCCTATATGACCCAGTAATTCCACCATTATTTACCTGAAGAAAATAAAAACATTAATTTGAAAAGATATATGCACTCCTATGTTTACTACAGCATTGTTTACAATAGCCAAGATATGGAAGCAACCTAAGTATCCACAGATAGATGAATGGATAAAGAAGATGTAGTATATATACGCAATGGAATATTACTCAGCCATAAAAAGACTGAAACTTGCCATTTGCTACAACATGGATGGATCTAGAGGGTATAATGCTAAGTGAAATAAGCCAGACAGGAAAAGACAAATACCATATGATTTCACTTAAATTTGGAATCTAAAAACCAAGACAAATGAACAAACAAAACAGAAACAGACATAAATACAGAGGACAAACTGATGGTTGCTCAAGGGAATGGGATTGGCCAAAAAAGTAAAAGGTATTAAGAGGTATTAAGACTGCCAATTATGGAATAAGTTAGTCATGAAGTTGAGAAGTATGGCATAGGGAATGTAGTCAATAATACTGTAATAACTTTGGTGGCAGATAGTAACTACACTTAACGTGGTGAGCCTTTTGTAATGTATGTAATTGTCAAATGATTATGTTGTACACCTGAAACTAATATTTTATATTCAACTCTCCCTCAATTAAAAGTTAATGAAAAAATTAAGAATATTTATTAAGAATTACAACTTTCAGGTACCTCAGGAGGTTATATGCTTATTTCCAGTAACTCCATCATTGTCAAATGCATATTCCTTAAGGGCAGGATTTACTTTGGAGAAAGCCAGTCAAATCTGAGCAATAATTTTTTAAAATGGCTGTTTAACCAAATATTAGATTTAACCAATGTATATTTTGTGTTATTCTTCACACTTTTTTGTATCTTAGGTATTTTTTAATGGAAAAAAAGGAAATTTGTGGCACTTTTCAGCAAGACTAGTGGGAAAATCTTATTAGAAGACATTTTAGAAATATGAATTAGAAGCTTTAAAATAAATATACCTGTTGATTCATTCATTCAGTGATTTTCTTTGTAGGGATTTCCTTCAAGTATATGACCTACAAGATTTAGCTATAAAAATTATATTATAGAATTGTTTACAATTGCCAAATATGAAAACTAGCCCAACTGTTCCAAAATGCACAGTTGGGGATTGGTTGTTTAAATAATGGTATATTCATGCAATGGAACATTATGAGATCATTAAATTAATGTGGGAGAAAATGGAAGATGCCCACAATAAAATGGTAAGTATAAAAAGATTACAAATATGTAGTTTTATAAAACTATATACATATGTGGCAGAGAAAGCTAGATGCCCCCCAGTATCCATTCTCCCCTTCTTTCCTAGTAAATCATACCAACTTAATTCAGGAGAGCAATACATTCATCTCAAAGACTGCATTTTCCATTACCTTATAGTCAAATGTAACTAATGAGATATGAGCAGACTTGTTTTGTGGGATGCTAGGAAGGTTGTTTAAAGAGAAGTGGCTTGGCTGTAAGGAGTGCCCTTTTGCCCTTCTGCCTTTCCTTTCTGCTACCTGAGAAGTGTTTGGAACTCTTACCAGCCATCTTGGACCATGAAGAAGACTTACAGAAAAACATGCTGATTTAGCATGGTGTAGCAAAAAGATGAAAAGAGTCTAAGACCCTGAAAACACCATGCCACCACCATGCTACCTTTAGATACTATTCCTCCAGACTTCTTTTAAAACAGAAATAAACTAGGGGTGCCTGGGTGGCTCAATCAGTTAAGTGTCTTCCTTTGGCTCATGTTGTGATCCTCAGGTCCTGGGATTGAGTCCCACATCAGGCTCCCTGCTCAGCGTGGAGTCTGCTTCTCCCTCTCCCTCTGCCTTTCCCCCTGCTCCTGCTTGCTCTCTCCATCTCACTCTCTCTCAAATAAATAAATAAAACCTTTTTAAAAAAATAAAAATAAAACCAATAAACTTATGTAAGCCATTAAATAAAGTGTACAGTTCATAGGAAGTGGTTGGAAAGGTATGTGGCTAGACTGCAGAAATTTGTATATTAACTTGGGCTAATTGTTAGCAATAAAAAGTAAAGTTTTTTTTTTTAAAGATTTTATTTATTTATTTATTTGACAGAGAGAGTGAGTTAGTGAGAGCAGGAACACAAGCGGGGGTGTGGGAGAGGGAGAAGCATGCTTCCCGCCGAGCAGGGAGCCCGATGCGGGGCTCGATCCAAGGACCCTGGGACCATGACCTAAGCTGAAGGCAGACGCCTAATGACTGAGCCACCCAGGCACCCAGAAGTAAAGTTTTTAAGAAGGGGAATGACAATATCCTTGCTTTAGAAGATCGCTGTAGTGGGGTCCCTGGGTGGCTTAGTTGGTTAAGTATCTGACTCTTGATTTTGGCTCAGATCATGATCTCAGGTCACGAGATCTCCTGCATTGGGCTCCATGCTCGGTGAGGAGCCTGCTCAGGATTTTCTCTCTCCCTCTCTCTCTGCCCCTCCCCTCACCCCTAACCCCTGCTCCCTCGCTTGCTCTCTCTCTCTCTCAAAAAGAAAAAGAAGATTGCTGTGGTGCTGATGAAAAAGATAATGTACATCTGACTCTTGATTTCGGCTCAAGTCATGGTCTCATGGGTAGTGAGACTGCGCCCCATGTTGAGCTCTGCGCTCAGTGGGGAGTCTGTGAAGATTCTCTCCCTCTGCCCCTTCCCTGACTTCTGCATGCACACGCATGCACTCTCTCACTCTCTCAAATAAATAAATAAATCTTAAAAAAAAAAAAAAGATAATGTGGTTAGGAGGCTAGTACAAAAGATAAAACAAGAGCAGATAAGCTGATGGGAGTCTGGACCATAGCAGGAGGCACTCTGTATTTGGGGATGGAGAGACAGTAAGAGATGAGAAAAATTTGGAGAACCAACACATCTAAATCAGCTGGTATTACTGTTTATTAAAAGTCTCAAATTTGAGACTTAATGTTTTTTAAGTCTCTGTTCTGAAATTCTAAACAGTGATTCCCAAATCTAGCCAACAGATATATGACAATTCATGACAACATTTTTACTGATCTACACCAAAAGGAGGAAAATAAGGACAATGCCCAGGAAGACTGCCAAATCTCCTTTCTTGAAAAGGATTGTCCTTATTTTGAGATTATGTACTTCGTGCTTTTTTTAATGTTAATATGTCTTTTATAAAATAGTGATGTTAATTTTTGTTTTTGTTTTTGTTTTTACCATAACAAATTAAAAGCTGTCAAACCCATGTCAAATGCTGGATACCCAGTATTCCATGTGTTATTGTGCTGTTGTGTCATTCCATTTGTATTATTAACCAATCATTTCTTTAAAGTGGTAACTAATGGAATTTTTTTAAAAATTTAAAGATTTTGTTTTAGAGACAGAGTGTGAGCGGAGGGAGTAGCAGAGGGAAAGGGACAAGCAGACTCTGCAGTGAGCATGGAGCCGATGTGGGACTTGATCTCATGACCCTGAGATCATGACCTGACCTGAAACCAAGAGTTGGATGCTTAACCAACTGAGCCACCCAGGCGCCCTTTGGTTTTGTTTTTAAGTAAACTCTACACCCAACGTGGGGCTTGAAATCACAACCCTCCCCCCTCCCCCGCGATGAGGAGTCGCATGCTCTACCAACTGAGCCAGCCAGGCCCTGAAGATTTTTTTTTTAAGTCATCTCTACATCCAACATGGGATTGAACATATTTTGCTTAGTAAAAAAATAACTGTATTTTTTTAAATACATGTATTGCATGTATTGAGATGTTTTCTTGTGAGAGGAAAAAAATCATGGCACTTTATTCTTCTCCCACGTGCATAGAGGATAAAATGACTTTGCTAGGTGTTTTAAACAAAGAGTTTAATTTGGAACCAGTCCATCCAGATCTAAGCCTTCATGGAGGTAATCACTGCAAGACCCTCAAAGGTGGTTGAGAGGAACAAGTGGCCAAGAGCTCCTTCCTGACTAGGCTCTGAAAAGTACAATTAGCCACTCTCAACTCCATTTCAGGCCAACCTTATTATCCAGTGGAACTCGAGAAAGGACTGAACTAGAGGAAATTTACATGAAGGTGTGGTTTCATGATGCCAAAAAGAAGAAAACATAACGATATACTGGAAAGGAAACAAGACTGGATGAACTTGCCAGTAGAACTGAAATACCTCCATGGCTTTGGAGAGCTTCAGAAAACTCTTTATGTCTAAAAAAAAATCTGATTTGTAATGAGCTTAACTGGCCCTTGCATTTAGGATAGTTGTAAAAAAGAAATCAAATAAAATGAAAACAAAGGCTATAATTTATAGTGAGTGATACAAAGGAGGTAGGCTTAGGACAAACAGCAGCCATACCATACCACCTTAATGATTTTTATAAATTGTGGTAAAAAATATAACATTAAATTTTCCATTGTAACCATTTTAAACTGTATAGTTCAGTAGTGTTAAGTATATTCACATTATTATTGTGTAGCAGATTTCAAGAACTTTTTTTTTTAAGATTTTATTTACTTATTTGACAGAGAGAGTACAAGCAGGGGGAGCAGCAGAGGGAGAGGGAGAAGCAGGCTCTCTGCCAAGCAGGGAGCCGGTGGCGGGACTCGATCCCAGGACCCTGGGATCATTACCAGAGCCGAAGGCAGATGCTTAACCCACTGAGCCACCCAGGCGCCCTTCAAGAACTTTTTTATCTTGAAAAACTGAAACTCTAATAACCATTAAATACTAATCCCCTCCCCTGCTCCTGGCAATCACCTTTCTACTTTTTATGATTTTGACAACTCTAGATACGTGATGTGAGTGGAATCATACTGTGATTGTCCTTTTGTGACTGGCTTATTTTACTTAGCATAATGTCTTTGAGGTTCATCCATATGGTAGCATGTAACAGGATTTCCTTCCTTTTACAGCTACATACTATTTTATTGCACATACATATCACATTTTCTTTAGCCATTCATCTGTTGATAGACATTTGGGTTGTTTCCAGATATCCTGTCTATTGTGAATAATGGTGCAGTGAACATGGATATGCAAATATCTCTTTCAGATCCTGCCTTTTTTTGGGGAGGGGATATATATAGCTGGGAGTGGGATTGCTGGATCACATGATAATTCTATTTTTAATCTTTTAAGCAACTCCCATACTGTTTTTCACAGTGTCCACACCATTTTACATTTCCACTAAAAGTGCACAGAGGTTCCAGTTTCTCTGCATCTTTGCCAATACTTATTATTTTCTGCTCTGTTGATAGTGGCCATCCTGATGGATGTGAGGTGATACCTCATTGTGGTTTTGATTTGCATTTTTCTTATGATTAGTGATATTGAGCATCTTTACATAATATGCTTGTTGACCATATATGTATCTTTGCAGAATTGTGTATTCTAGTCCTTTGTTCATTTTTTAACTGGGTTCTTTTGTTGTTGTGGAGTTGCAGAAGTTCCCTTTATATCCTGGATATTAACCCCTTATCAGATATGTGATTTGCAAATATTCTCCTCCATTCCACAGGTTGTCTTTTCAGTGTATTGACTGTTTCTTTTGATGCTCAAAAATTTTTAAGTTTGATATAGTCCCATTTGTTTATTTTTGCCCTTGTTGCCTATGCTTTTAGTGTCATATCCAATAAATCATTGCCAAATCCAATGTCCTGAAGCTTTTCCCCTGTTTTATTCTAGGGGTTGTATAGTCTTAGGTCTTACATTTAGGTCTTTAATCTGCTTTGAGTTAATTTCTATATATGGTGCAAGGTAAGGTTCCAAATTCATTCTTTTGTATCTGGGTACCTAGTTTTCCCAGCACCATTTTTTTAAATTTAATTTTTATTTTTTTATTATGTTAATCACCATACATTACATCATTAGTTTTTGATGCAGTGTTCCATGATTCATTGTTTGCGTATAACACCCAGTGCTCCATGCAGAATGTGCCCTCCTCAATACCCATCACCAGGCTAACCCATCCCCCACCCTCTCCCCTCTAGAACCCTCAGTTTGTTTCTCAGAGTCCATAGTCTTTCATGGTTCGTCTCCCCCTCTGATTTCCCCCCTTTATTTTTCCCTTCCTACTATCTTCTTCTTTTTTCTTAACATATAATGTATTATTTGTTTCAGAGGTACAGGTCTGTGATTCAACAGTCTTACACAATTCACATTTTTTTTTTTAAGATTTTATTTATTTGACAGAGAGAGACACAGTGAGAGAGGGAACACAAGCAGGGGGAGTGGAGAGGGAGAAGCAGGCTTCCTGCTGAGCAGGGAGCCCGATGCGGGGCTCGATCCCAGGACCCTGAGATCATGACCTGAGCCAAAGGCTGATGCTTAACGACTGAGCCACCCAGGTGCACCCCCAGCACCATTTGTTGAAGAGTGTCCTTTCCCCATTGTGTAGTCTTGGCACACTTGTTGAAAGTCATTTAGTCATTTACACAAAGGTTTCTCTATTCTGTGCTCTCTACTCCTTTAGTGGTGTTCAAGGATTATAATTCTGCATATAGTCATACACTTTAACATCTTAGTAGGTATTATAGTTAGCTAATTTTTGCTGAGATACGTATTTAAACTAAAGGTAGACAGCTCTTTATGCTAAGTTGAAACAGTAAAGTGCATAATTTTTTTCAAGTGGAAATGTCCTTTTTTGTCTGTGTTTTCTCCTTATGCTGCCACCATCTTCTATTATTTTATGCTCCTTATGTGTCATGGTCCTTTTTTGCCTGTGTTTTCTCCTTATGCTGCCACCATCTTCTATTATTTTATGCTCCTGGAATTCCATTTTGGCCTAGACACCAATATTTGTTTTGATTGATAACATTGTTTTGCAACCATAATATCAATGTATACATTAATTCATTTTCATATCATTTGGTATCATATAAATATGTTATGCTTTAATTTAGTAAAAAAAACATTGCATACAGGCGCCTGGGTGGCTCAGTCCGTTAAGCGTCTGCCTTCGGCTCAGGTCATGATCCAGGGTCCTGGGATCGAGTCACGCGTGGGCTCCCCTGCTCAGCGGGGAGTCTCCCTTCTCCTTCTGCCTCTGCCTCCTGCTCTGCCTACTTGTGCTCTATCTCTCTGTCAAATAAATAAAATCTTAAAAAAAAACCAAAAAACATTGAATGCTAACCATGTTGTAATCACTGTGCTACGTGTTAAGAAATACAAAGAAGAAAATACTGTATTTTTGTCTTTTTTATTGTACCACTCTTCTCTGGCCCAAGAACTCAAGAATAGAAACTGGACCAAATACCTGTTTTAGTACATTTGACACCTTAAAGAAAGCCAGTTGGGAGGATTAATGAATAAGAGAGAGAATGACAGAAGACAGTGATAGAGATATAGGCTTAAGTCAGCTTATGATATAATTTTACATTTTTATCTTAAATTCAGTGGGAAGCTATTGAAAATTTTTAAGAGGGAGACAGAAAGGATCAACCCTTATTTTTTTTTAAAGATTTTTAAAAATTTTATTTATTTGAGAGAGAGAGAGAGCAAAGAGGAGAGGCAGAGGGAGAGGGAGAAGCAGACTCCCCACTGAGCAGGGAGCCCGAAGCGGGGCTTGATCCCAGGACCCTGGGACCATGACCTAAGCCAAAGGCAGACGCTTAACTGACTGAGCCACCCAGGCACCACAATCAACCCTTAATCTTAAAAGGAAAATCTGATATAATGTTGAATGGCAAGAATGGATATAATTTGAAATATTTTTGTAGAAAGTCTCAGTCATTTATAAACCTAATTTTATGGTAAATTGATTTGTTAAACTGAAAAAAAAATCAAAATTAATTCATATCACATTTTTCCATACCTCCTACAGCAAAAAGTGGTAAAATAGCAGCAGCACCAAGTTACAGACCTTCACTACCCAAATTTTCAAGGATTAGCCTCTCAACAGAAACAGTTCTCCTTAAATTTCAGCTCATTCTTTGTCTTGAAGAAAAAATTAAAGATGGGCCTGGAACATCCTGCTGTAACCACAAGGCAAGGATACAGTCAAAACAAAAACAAAGGAACTAGCTTGACATGGCCAAGTTGTAACAATTTGAGCATCAATAATAATTATGATTAATTAAAATATATAAATATTTTTATTTATTTTATTTTATTTTTTTAAAGATTTTATTTATTTACTCATGAGAGAGAGAGAGAGGCAGAGGCAGAGGGAGAAGCAGGCTCCCCGTAGAGCAGGGAGCCCAATGCAGGACTCGATCCCAGGACCCTGGGATCATGACCTGAGCCGAAGGCAGACGCTTAACCGACTGAGCCAAATGCTCTGAGTTCAAATGGTACTCAAGAAAATAACACATATGGACAAAGTAGTGGTTATATGAAAGTAAATATCATGGATTATATTTGTTATTGCTTTCCATAAGCAGTGGTATGCTAATAAAGCTGGATAATTTGTTTCATCTAGGTATATGTCTGTGTATGAAGTATAGATAGATGTTCATCTGTATCGTAAATGAAAGTAATAATTGAAAACTGTAAGCAAATAGTCCAGAAAAGCAAATCCAAAAACAAGAAGGGCTTATCAGGAGTGGGGTAGCAAGTGGAAAGGAAAGAAAGGAAGTTTACAGTATGTTGCAGAAAGATTTAGTCAGATATCCTAAAAAAAGAGGGGCTAAATTGCTCAGGCTTGATTACTTATTTCCTTGGAGATGAGTGTCTAAGTGGAACTACTACTTATAAAATAATAAGGCATATATAAATTTTATCCTACATCAGGTAAATATATTAATGACATGACATGGGTTATGTAATTTTGGTCAGTAAGAATTAAAGAATGTGTCATTTCTGTGGAAGACATTAGTTTGTAAAAATCTGGAAGTTATATAAAAAGAGTAAACTTAAAAAGGCTTATTGATGTAATACATGAAGTTTAAATTTAAAAAGAAAGCTCAGCCTAGTGATAAGAAACTTGAATTTAAATCCTTTGAGAAAAGTAAACAAATCCCATTCTCTGACTTATTTAGTTGATAACCCAGGTCCTGTAATCATAACTGGCCCAATGCAGTAATGTTTTACTTTGTGGTCTTTTGAAATGACTCCAAGTCCAAAAAGGCATCAAAACTACTGCTACTAAAACTCTTAGAAGGTGATTCAAATAAGTAAAACTACAGTCTTGGGAAAAAAATGAGGAATAACAACAACAACAAAATTAAAACAATGATGTTTTACAATAGATTTAAGGGTAAACATAAGTTTTGAAATAATCCTATTTAGGTTTTTAAAAAATGTTTTTATTTAAATTCCAGTTAGTTAACATACAGTGTGATATTAGTTTCAGAAGTACAGTATAGTGATTCAACACTTCCATACGTCACCTGGTGCTCATCACAAAAGCACTCCTTAATCCCTATCACCTATTTCACCCATCCCCCACCAACTACCCTTTGGTAACCATCAGTTTGTTCTTTATAGTTAAGAGATTGTTTCTCTTTGTTTTGTTTTGTTTTTTAAATTCCACATATGAGTGAAATCATATGGTATTTGTCTTTTTCTTAGTTCACTCAACATTATACTCTCTAGATCCATCCATGGCAAGATTTCATTCCTTTTTATGGTTGAGTAATATTCCAGTGTGCGTGTATGTGTGTGTGTGTGTGTGTGTGTGTGTGTGTACCACATCTTCCTTAGCCATTCATCAGTTGATGGACACTTGGGCTGTTTCCATAAGTTGGCTATTATAGATAATGTTGCTATAAGCATCAGGGTGCATGTATCCCTTTCAATTAGTAGTTTTGTATTCTTTGGGTAAATACTTAGTAGTATGATTGCTAGATCATAGGATAGTTCTATTTTTAACTTTTTAAGGAAACTGCATACTGTTTTCCAGGGTGGCTGCTCCAGTTTGCATTCCCACCAACGGTGCAAGAGGGTTCCCCTTTGGGCGCCTGGGTGGCTCAGTCAGTTGAGCGTCGGCCTTCGGCTCGGGTTATGATCCCAGGGCCCTGGGATCGAGCCCCGCATCAGGCTCCCTGCTCAGTGGGGAGTCTGCCTCTCCCTCTCCCTCTGGGCTTAATCCCAGGACTCTGGGATATTGACCGCAGCCAAAGGCTCAACCGATGAGCCACCCAGGTGCCCCCTTTAATCTATTTTGAATTTATTTTTGTGTATAATGTAAGAAAGTGGAATAATCCTATTTAGGTTTATTTTGCTGTTGTTTAAAGAGTTTGAGGAGGTATTCAAAAGAATTAGCTATTTTAAATAATATACTGATTACCCAATTTAGGCTAATAAACTAATAGCACTTTAATTTCTGTAAAGAAATTAAGTTGTAATTAATATTATGTTTAAGAAATCACTTTTCAAAATTTTTTCAAAAAATCTTTATTTTTTTAAGATTTTATTTATTTATTTGTCAGAGAGAGAGAGAGCACTAGCACAAGGAGGGGGAGTGGCAGGCAGAGTGAGAAGCAGGCTCCCCACAGAGCAAGGAGCCCGGTGCAGGACTTGATCCCAGGGCCCTGGGATCATGACCGGAGCCGAAGGCAGATGCTTAACCGACTGAGCCACCCAGGCATCCCTCAAAAAATCGTTAAAATGGGGCGCCTGGGTGGCTCAGTCGTTAAGCGTCTGCCTTCGGCTCCGGTCATGATCCCAGGGTCCTGGGATCAAGCCCCGCATCGGGCTCCCTGCTTGGTGGGAAGCCTGCTTCTCCCTCTCCCACCCTTGCTGCTTGTGTTCCTTCTCTCTCTGTCTCTGTCTGTCAAATAAATAAATAAAATCTTTAAAAAAAAAAAAATCGTTAAAGTGTGTTTCTCAGACCCCTAAATTTTTTTAACCCAGTCTATCTACACTTTATTTCAAGAAGGAAGTGCCTGTATTTATATATATATATATAAAATATATATATAATTTATATACATAAATTTATATATATAATTTTATATATATATATTTTAAATTATATATATTATATATATATATATAAATACAGAGATAGAGATGGATCTGAATAACAAAATATCAAATAACAAAATAACAAAAATATCCTTAAACCCTAGGGAATATCTTACTACTTTTCGAACAAAAAATTATATAACAAAATTCTTATATGTACAAAAACTATAGTCAATCTTAACAGAATTTTCTGTGCTTTATTAAATACCAACAAGTAAAAAATTTTTTAATCCCCTAGTATAACTGGCAGAATATAACACTTGCACATTTGGATACATAAATACTTACATATTAGAAATACTTACATAGTAGAATCTCTTTCTTGAGAAAGTGTTGCCTCATGTGAAGCTGAAACAACAGAAGGGGATCTAGGATACAGCCCATAACTTTCACTTGGAGTGATTATTTGCCTACCCAGAATCCTTCAAAATGAACAACATAAAGAGACAATTAAGCACCTTCACCTGTCATTCATACAAAATGTAGGTATTTTAGAACAAATTTGCTGGCTCTATATAAAAGTCCAGTACGTACTTAGTCTGATACTGATTAAGAATAATTCTTGAGAGAAAATGTGAATCCAGAGTCTTATTAGAGGTATAGCTCTCTTCCAAAGAATGGAGATGGAAAAGATAAAACTATAGCCTCCCACTGTTGAAAAAAATCCAAGGAAACTGAGCAAACATTTGTAATTTTCCCTCCATCCTCTATAATAATCTTCATTAAATCTGCCAAAATGGATGAAAGCCAGGCCAAATTAGTGAAAAGTATGAATTATATTCTTAAGAACATGATACTTCATAAATTTTAAGTATAAATTTTAAGTCGTAAGTACAGTAATGTGGTTTCTGGGGAAAGTTTCCTAACAGCTTATGTCTGCTTTCAAGTATACATAAGAATTTTCTTGTAGACAACAGTGTAAACAAATACATTTTCTGACCCTCTTGCTCAAAAGAAGAGCTGTTTGTACAGCTACAGTACACAGATCTCAGCTACTGGAATAGAAATTGTTTTACTCAATTAGGACAACATAGTGGTAGTTATGAAAACTCCAAGAAACTTCCCTCAACTTGAATTTTCTCTCAACTGAGTCTGTACCCCATGTGGCCTTATTTACATTCATTAAAACCAAGCCTATAAAGATTTCAGAATAGAAGCTTTTTTGGATATCTGCTTTTCAAGTCTTAGTGTCAGCCATGAATACAAGCCAACCACAGGGCTTCAGTACCTGAGGTGAGGAAAGCTACATGTCCATTGTTGGCACTCTTCTTGTAGACTCGTAGTATGCACACTCAACTTCTGCTCATACAGGAGCTCATCAATGGCTGTGAACATTGCCTGGACTTTTTCAGTGGCATTTTGATCAAGTTCCTAGAAGAAAATACCACACCAAAATATTTAGGTGACCTTTTAAAATCATAAAGGTTGAAAGCAATCAAATTTTGTTTTCAATATTTAATCCATTTGAAATACTGCTGAATTTCCATGAAAGAAAAGTTAGTGAATTTTTATGTCTTATACTATTCAGATTTCCTTTCTATTCCTATTTAAAAAAATTTATAGAAATACCTACTTTTTTTAAAGTAACATTTTCTTCATCATAAAAATACTATGTTTATTGTAATCATTTTGAAAGATCCAGTAAAGTATGAAGAAAAAATTAAAATTACCAATAATTCTACCAAATATAATGATTGCTAATTTTAGTATAATTGCTTGGTTCCAGTATTTTTTTAGAGCTGAAGATAGACAGTCAATCCTATACATTTGACTCTTGAACAACATGAGGCTTAGGGGTGCTGACCACCATCTCCCCCCACACACACAGTCAAAAATCCATATATAACATTTGAGCCTCCAAAAACCTAACTACTGATAGTCTACTGGTGATTGGAAGCTTTACCAATATCCCATATTTTATATATGTATTACATACTTTATTCTTATAATAAAGTAAGCTAAAGAAAAGGTTATTAAGAAAATCATAAAAGAAAATACATTTATAGTACTGTACTGTATTGAAAAAAATCCACATAAAAGTGGACCCTCACAGTTCAAACCTATGTTGTTCAAGGGCCAAGTGTATATGTATTACTTTATAGTCTGTATTTTTCAGTTGACAGTTTAGGTTATGTCCCTGCCCTCTATAATTCTTAGCAGCAGCCATAGGGATGGCTATAAAATGTAAATCTGATCATATTATCTGATTTTCTGCTTACCCTCTACTTCATCTGTATTTATGCACCCTTTTATATTCTGGTGGAAGAAAAGTTAAATCTTTTTCATTTTTTAATTTTTTTTAAGATTATTTATTTATTTGAGAGAGAGAGAGAGAGAAACAGCATTAGAGGGGAGAGGGTCAGAGGGAGAAGCAGACTTCCCGCTGAGCCAGAAGCCCAATGTGGGACTTGATCCCAGGACTCCGGGATCATGACCTGAGCCAAAGGCAGTCGCCCAACCAACTGAGCCACCCAGGCACCCGAAAAGTTAAATCTTTTTTAAAAGTATAAGAAATCTGTATTTTCACTCCAAGAATGAAAATCAACTTCTACCCAATTAAAAAAGGTTTGCTAAATAGATACGAAGTTTAACTTTAAAGACTGTTGACCTTAAAAAGAACAAGAGTCAGCTATTTTACAAGCAAAATGAGCTTATTTGGGAATAGCAGAGAAGTGGAACTGGGGACAAGCAAACTTATGGTGAACCATAGGCAAGTCCAGAAAAGAGGAAAGGGGCTTACTTTTATAGGTGAAAGGAGGAAGCTAGAAGGGGCTGTTATGGCTTCTCATTGGTTGAGTGTGGTGGTTTCTCTCATGGGCTGGGCTGTTGCTGGGTAGGAAGAAATTCTTCCTTCCTTCTGTTAGGGTATATAAAGTAGGCTTCTTCCTGTTGGGGAATGTGAGTTACGGCTTCTTATGGAGGAAGGTAGTGTGTGAGAGATCTCCTTTTAGGGCTTCCCAACTCCATGTTTAATGGCATTTATTTATTTTCACAAGACTCAACACAAATAATCTTCCTAAAAATTTCTTACTGTTTTCAAGCTCCTGGGGGTATAATGGGATTTTACTAGTCTCAGTGAAATTTGTTATTTTTTTTTTCACGGAGGGTCAAAGTTTGTTATTAGCGATGAGAATGGGATAATGTTGAGAAAGAAGTGACTAAGCACAATCTCTTCGCAAGATATCTTTTTTTTTTTTTTTTTTAACTCCAGTATAGTTAACAACAGTGCTATATTAGTTTCAGGTATACAATACAGTGATTCAACAATTCCATACATCACCCTGTGCTCATCATGACAAGTGCAGTCCTTAATCTCCATTACTCTTTCACCCATCCCCCAGCCACCTCCCCTTTGGTAACCATTTTTGTTCTCAATAGTTAGGAGCCTGTTTCACTAATTTGTCTTTTTTTTTTTCTATTAAATATTTATCTACTTAAATACTGTTCTTCTTCTTCTTGGTATTTGCCTGTTATAACTCTTTCCATTCCTTTATTTTCAACATTTGGGTGTCATTCTGTCTTTGACACATTTATTTAAATAGCATGTAGCTGGAACTTTAAAATCCAATTTCAGAGTTTCTGTCTTTTATTAATAGGTAAATTTTATCCACTTTTACTTATTGTAATGTGCAATATTTGGACTTACTTCTATCATTTATTTTGTGTTTGTATTATCCTTCTTTTTCTTGCGTTTTTTATTCTCTTTTCCTTCTGTTACACTGTTTTCCTTATTTTCCCTATTAATTTGGAAGTTATTCATTATGTTTATATTCTATTTGTAGTTATACTTAAAATTTTAGCATCCATACTTCTTTATTTTTCTAACAAAGTCTAATGTTTTTTAGGATTTCTGTCTTCCACTGAAACAGAGCAAGAACTTTGATCATTTCACAATATATACATATATCAAATTATTATATTGTATGTCTAAAACTAATATAAAGTTATATCAATCAGATCTCAATTTTTTAAAATACGGGGAAAAAGGAGAACAAAGATATGAGCCATGTTGTATGAGGATAGAATCCACAGAATTTGATGACTGATTTGATGAAAGAGTTGGTTAATGAAGATGAATATGAGCCTCTATGCTGGGTGATAGAAAGGATGATGCTAGTAATAATAGTGAGCATTCATCAAATAAGCTATCCTTAACTGAGAATCTCAGTGGTCTTTATAGTAAGTAACCAATCGGTACCATATCTTTTTGTGTTTAACTTTTTATCTTGGAGTAATTTCAGACTTAGTATTAGGTATCTTTAAAGTAGGAGAGGTAGGGGTGCCTGGGTGGCTCAGTCGTTAAGCATCTGCCTTCAGCTCAGATCATGATCCCAGGGTCCTGGGATTGAGCTCCGCATTGGGCTCCCTGCTCCGTGGGAAGCCTGCTTCTCCCTCTCTCACTCCCCCTGCTTGTGTTCCCTCTCTTGCTGTGTCTCTCTCTGTCAAATAAATAAATAAAATCTTTAAAAAAATAAAATAAAGTAGGAGAGGTGAACACTTGGGACTTCTCAGGAAACACTCTTAGCAGTCTTTTTCAAGCTTTAGGACCATGTGGATCATGAAATCAATATAAAATATTATTAAATAATACCCCCCAAAAGTGAAATAGAATAAAGCAGAACAGACTGTATAATATAATAGTATTACTCACATAAAGGTTATTACTTTATGGAACTTTGTCATCTGTTTTACGTACACACAGTGAGTCAACTACATGTCTGTGTCAACTACATGTCAACTATATGTCTTAGTATGAGTTGCAGTTTTAAAAGTTTGATGCCACCGATCTAGACACAGCCCAAGAAGCCATTTTTCTAGTGGAAACCCTCCCTACTTCAGTTTACAGGATTAGAGTATTGACTGGAACAAAAAGGGATATAGGGGCTTGAGGCATCTTTCATCACTTTGACAATGAATGACAATCCAATTATGTAAAATACATTTTTTAAAAAGGAGTTTGATATGCATTAACTTCCCTCTAGTATTTTTCATGTTTTATTTCGAATTTTATTTTTTTTAAAGATTTTATTTATTTGTTTGACAGAGAGAGACACAGCGAGAGGGAACACAAACAGGGGGAGCGGGAGAAGCAGGCTTCCCGCTGAGCAGGGAGCCTGATGCGGGGCTCAATCCCAGGATCCTGGGATCATGACTTGAGCCGAAGGCAGACACTTAACGACTGAGCCACTCAGGCGCCCCTTGAATTTTAGTATTTATTTGTTTTTTTTTTTTTTTAATATTTAATGGAGTTTGGGGTGCCTGGGTGGCTCAGTTGTTAAGCGTCTGCCTTCAGCTCAGGTCATGATCCCAAGGTCCTGGGATCAAGCCCCACATCGGGCTCCCTGCTCTGCGGGAAGTCTGCTTCTCCCTCTCCCACTCCCCCTGCTTGTGTTCCCTCTCTCGCTGTCTCTCTTTCTGTCAAATAAATAAATAAAATCTTAAAAAAAAAACTTCATTAAATATATATATATATATTTTTTAAGATTTTATTTATTTGACACAGAGAGACACAGCAAGAGAGGGAACACAAGCAGGGGGAGTGGGAGAGGGAGAAGCGGGCTCCATGCTGAGCAAAAAGCCCAGTGTGGGACTCGATCCCAGGGCCCTGGGATCATGACCTGAGCTGAAGGCAGATGCTTAACGACTGAGCGCCCCAGTATTAGTGTTGTTTTTTAACACATAAGATGTTATCTGTTTTAGTAACTACTTAGATTTACCAATATGCTTTTCCAATTACTTTGCTTTCTGGTGCTTTGTGTATCCCATTCCTTTCTTCTGCCCTTTTCTTCTTGGTATAATCTATCATTTAATAGTTCTCTCAGTGTATATATATGGATGGGAAACTCTTTTTCCACAGACGTTTAAAATGTTTATATTTTCTCAAAGTCCACTGAGAAACAAACTGAGGGTTCTAGAGGGGAGGGGAGTGGGGGGATGGGTTAGCCTGGTGATGGGTATTAAAGAGGGCACGTTCTGCATGGAGCACTGGGTGTTATACGCAAACAATGAATCATGGAACTCTACATCAAAAACTAATGATGTAATGTATGGTGATTAACATAACATAATAAAAAAAATGTCTTTATTTTGCCTTCACTATTGAATGCTAATATATCATATTTATATATCTTATCATATATGATATTCATATATATATATTACATACACACACACATATATACATACAACTTAGCACTACCACCAGAAATGTGTGAGCATTAAATTTTGCTCCACAACCTGGCTAAAAGTAGGTACTGTCAGTCTTCTTAGTTTTAGCAATTTTAGTGTGAAGTGGTGCATCATGACAGTTTTAAATTTGCATTTCTCTGATGATTAATGATACTGAGCATCTTTCTATATTCTACTTGGTTATATATATATATATATATATATATCTTCTTTCATGGAGTTCAAGTCTTTCGCCCATTTTTTTCAACTGCTTTGTCTTCTTAATATAGAATTTTTAAGTTTTGGATACAAGTCCTTTGTCAGGTATATGTACTATTGCAAATATTTCCTCCCTATCTGTGGCTTATCCTTTCATTCCCTTGATGGTATATTTGAAAGCACAAAAGATTTTAATTTTGATGAAGTCAAATTTATCCATTTTTAGGCTTGTGCTTTTGGTGTGTCATATCTGTGTACTGTTGTCTTGCAGGTTTTCTCATATTTTTTCCTAAAAGATTGACAGTTTTTCTCTTAAATTTATTTTTTTTTTAAAGATTTTATTTATTTATTTGACAGAGAGAGAGAGAGGCAGTGAGAGAGGGAACACAAGCAGGGGGAGTGGGAGAGGGAGAAGCAGGCTTCCCGCCGAGCAGGGAGCCCGATGCGGGGCTCGATCCCAGGACCCTGGGATCATGACCTGAGCCGAAGGCAGAAGCTTAATGACTGAGCCACCCAGGCGCCCCTGCTCTTACATTTAGATTTATAATTTTGAGTAAATTTTCTATGTGATGTGAGTTAAGAATCTAATTTCATCTTTTTGCATATGGATATCCAATTGTCTCAGCAATATTTATGGGGAAAAGATACTTTCCCTATTGAATTGCCTTGACATCTTTGTCAAAAATCGATTGACTCTAAATGTAAGGGTTTATTTCTGGATTACCAGTTCTGTTCCATTGATCATTATGCCTATCCTTATGTCAATACCACACTGTTTTGATTATAGCACCATTTTATTAAGTTTTGAAATATGATAGTGTAAGTCTTCTAACTTTCTTCTTTTGTACAAGTTTTGTGCTGCTTTTAGTTTATCCCTTATGTTCTATTGTGAATTAAATTTATTTTTTTATTTTCATTTTCAGAGTTGTTCATGTACTAATGTGTGTAGAAAGATTTTTAAATTTAGATACAATTCATATACCATGAAATTCATCTTTTTAAAGTGTGCAAGTTAGCGGTTTGGGGTATATTTCCAGTGGTTTGTAGTATATTCACAATTGTGCAACCATCACCAGTATCTAATCCCAGAAAATTTCATCACCCTGAAAAGAAACCTCCATTTCTCTTTCTACCCAGTCAAAACTAACCTACTTTTTGTCTCTGGATATGCTCTTCTGGACATTGCTCATAAATGGGAGTCATATAATACATAGCCTTTTGTGTTTGGCTTCTTTCAGTGAACCTGTTTCTAAGGTTCATCCATAGTATAGCATGTATTAGTACTTCTTTCCTTTTTATGGCTGGATAATATTCTTTTTTTTTTTTTAAAGATTTTATTTATTTGTGAGAGAGACAATGAGAGACAGAGAGCATGAGAGGGAGGAGGGTCAAAGGGAGAAGCAGACTCCCCGCTGAGCAGGGAGCCCTATGTGGGACTCGATCCCGGGACTCCAGGATCATGACCCGAGCCGAAGGCAGTCGCCTAACCAACTGAGCCACCCAGGCGCCCTGGCTGGATAATATTCTATTATGTAAACATGCCACATTTATAATTGATTTTTGTAAATTGATCTGATATACTGTGACCTTCCTGAAGTTATTTCTTTGTTCTAGCAGATTTTGTGGGGGCAGAAAGAGTGTGACCTCTTCAGGATTTTTTACATCATGTCATCTGAATGAAGACAGTTTTATTTAGTCTTTTCCAATGTGGATGCTTTTCATTTCCTTATATTATCTTATTGCACTGACTAGAACCTCCAGTACAATGCTGAATAAAAGTGACAAGTGGAACTGGGTATTTACCCAAAGATTATGAAAACACTAATTCAAAAAGATATATGCACCCCTATGTTTACTGCAGCATTATTTACAATAGCCAAGATATGGAAGCAACCCATGTGTCCATCTATAGATGAGTGGATAAAGAGATATATATATATATATATATATATATATATATATATATATATATATATATATATATATCTCCTATACACACACACACACACACACAGGAATATTACTCAGCCATAAAAAAGAATGAAATCTTGCCATTTGCAAAAATGGATGGATCCATGGATGGATCTAGAGAGTATAATGCTAAGTGAAATAAGAGAAAGACAAATACTGTATGATTTCACTCATATGTGAAATTTAAGAAACAAAACAAAGAAAAAAAAGGACAAACCAAGAAACAGACTCTTAACTATAGAGAACAAACTGATGGTTACCAGAGGGGAAGTAGGTGGGGGTATGGGTGAGATAGGTGAAGCAGATTAAGAGTACACTGATGATGAGCACTGAGTAATTGTAGAAATTGTAGAAATACAACTGATTTTTTATATTGACTTTATATCTTGTGGCCTTGTTGAACTCTATTAGTTCTAATAGTGAGTTTTGTTTGTTTTATGGATTCTATAGAATTTTTTGCACACAGAAATTTGTAATGTCTTTGTCTGGCTTTGGTAGCAGGGTAATACTGGCTTCATGGGATGAGTTGGGAAGTATTCTTTCCTTTATTTTCTGAACAAGTTTATGAAAGATAGTTATTATGTATTCTTTTAAGTACTTGGTAGAATTTACCAATGAAGCCATTTATGCCTGGGTTTTTCTTTGTAGGAAGATTTTTAGCTACTAATTTAATTATTATGGATCTATATGGATTTTTTGTTTCTTTTTGAGTCAGTTGGGCAATTGTGTCTTTCTAGAAATTTGTCAATTACATTTAAATTATCTAATTTCTTGGCATGAAGTTTCTTATTACATACCCTTAGTCCTTTTCATTTTTTTTTTTAAAGGTTTTATTTATTTATTTGAGAGAGAGAGAATGAGACAGAGAGCACGAGAGGGAAGAGGGCAGAGGGAGAAGCAGACCCCCTGCTGAGCAGGGAGCCCGATGTGGGACTCAATCCCAGGATCCTCCAGGATCATGACCTGAGCTGAAGGCAGTCGCTTAACCAACTGAGCCACCCAGGCGCCCAGTCCTTTTCATTTCTTTTTTTTTTTTTTTAAAGATTTTATTTGAGAGAGAGAGAGAGAGAGCACAAGAGGGGGGAGCGGGAGAGGAAGAAGCAGACTCCCTGCTGAGCAGGGAGCCCGATGCAGGACTCAATCCCAGGACTCTAGGATCATGACCTGAGCCGAAGGCAGTCGCTTAACCAACTGAGCCACCCAGGCGCCCAGTCCTTTTCATTTCTAAAGAGTCAATAATTATGTCCCCCTCATTCACTTCTAATCTTGTTAATTTGTGTCTTTTTTCTTGATCAGACTACCTAAAGACTTGTCAATTTTGTTGAATTTTTTCAATGAACCAACTTTTGACTTTATTGATTTTCTCTATTTTTTTTTGTATTTTGTTAATTTCTACTCTAATCTGTATTGTTTCCTTCCTTCTGCTTGCTTTTTATTTACTCTTCTTTTTTAGTTTCTAAAGGTAGAAGCTCATGTTATTGACCCTCCTTTTTTCTGTAGACATTTTTTTTCTATTTTAAAAATCTTATTATACATTATATTAGTTTCAGATGTTCAACATGATTCAATATTTATATATATTGTGAAATGATATATTGTGAAATGATCACAATAAATCTAGTTAAAATATGTCACCATACATAGTTACAGAATTTTTTTTCTTGATAAGATCTACTCTCTTAGCAACTTTCAAATATGCAATACGGTATTATTAACTGTAGTCACCATGCTGTACATTACATCCTCATTACTTATTTATTTTATAACTGGAAGCTTTTAAATATTGACTCCCTTCACCCATTTTGCCCATCCCCCAACTCCCATCTCTGGCCAACCCCAATCTGTTCTCTGCATCTGTGAGCTTGATTTTTTTCCCCCACAGGATTTAAAGCTATTAATTTTCCTCTAAGCACCACTTGAGCTACATCTTACAGATTTTGATATTTTTTCCCTTTTCATTCAATTAAAAATATTTTCTAATTTCCCTTGTAGAGTTCTTCAATCCATCAATTAATTAAAAGAGAACTGCTTAACTTCGAAATATTTGGAGATATCCCAAATTTCTAGGTGTTCATTTCTAACTTAATTCCAGCATGGTTGGAGAACATACCTTGTATAGTTTTAGTCCTTGTAGAGTTATGAGACTTGTTTTATATATACAGAATATATATTCTGTTGTCTTTGGGTGGAATGTTAGGTCAAGTTGGTTAATATTGTTGTTTGAGTCTTCAGGATGCTTGCTGATTTTCTGTCTAGTTGTTCTATCAAGTACTGGGAGTAGGGTATTGAAGTCTCCTTGCTATAATTGTTGTGCTGTTTCTCCTTCACTTCTGTCAAATTTTACTTCATGTACTTTAAGGCTTGATTGTTATATATGTATACATTTTGTAATTACTTTATTTTCCTAATGAATTGGCCTTTTTATCATTATGAAGTATCTTTTTGTTTCTAGTAGTATTCTATTTTTGTCTGCCTTGGCTTTTAATTTCTGTGCCCTTTTATGATCTCTTCCATATTTGCATGCTGCTTGGATATGTGGAGAGTTTATCAGAGCACTATGACTATCTTTTTTTTTTTTAAAGATTTTATTTATTTATTTGTTGGGGGGGGCAGGGCACACAAGCAGGGGGAGCAGCAGGCAGAGGAAGAAGCAGGCTCCCCACTGAGCAAGTAGCCTGATGTGAGACTAGATCCCAGGACCCTGGGATCATGACCTGAGTCGAAGGCAGATGCTTAACCAACTGAACCACCCAGGCGTCCCAGCACTATGACTATCTTATTTCCCAGATCTCCTTGATAAATTTCTGGATAGCCTGCCAATTAATTTTTTTTGCCCTAGCCACTACTGAATCCACAGACTATCTGAGCCACATTTTGCCTCATTTGTATGCCACTGAGTTTGCTACTGTTATTGATGATGGCACTGGGTACAGAGTTTGTCCAAGTTCCACTCCATTCTGGTGGTTAAGCTGCTAGTTAGCACAGCTTGTCCCTTTGTAGTAGAACAGGTTCTCACTGTTCTTAACACATGGTTCCACTGATTTTTGTGAATAACTGCTTTGCTGTTTTAAGTACCTTTGGTCAATTTTAGGGCCCTGAAAATGGCTGCTTTGACCATTTTATCCAGTTTTATTACTGCTTTTGGGGAAGAGGACTTGCCAAGCTATTCATTCTGTCATACTAGAAGTCCCACCTCATAATTTTCTTTTATGATATGTTTTTGTCAGGTCTTCGGCATCAATATTATGCTGGCCTCATACGTGAATTAAAAATGCTATTTTTTGGAAAAAGTTTGTGTGACTGTTATTTCTTCCATAAAAAATGCATGATAGATTCAGTAGTGAAACCAGCTAGGCCTAAAGCTTTCTCTAAGAGAGTTGTTTGATTCAGTTTCTTTATGAACTTGACAACGATTCAGATTTTTTAAAGAAGTTGTCCGTTTTATCTAAGTTGCAGAATGTACTGGCATAAAATTGTTCCTACTATTAATATTCTTTTAATGTCTGTAGGACTTGAGCTGATCTTTCCTCTTTCACTAATGGTATTTGTAATTTGTGTTTCCTTGCTTTTTCTTTTCTTTTTTTAAAGATTTTATTTATTTATTTGACAGAGAGAGACAGCGAGAGAGGGAACACAAGCAGGGGATTGGGAGAGGGAGAGGCAGGCTTCCCGCTGAGCAGGGAGCCCGATGTGGGACTCGATCCCAGGACCCTGGGACCATGACCTGAGCCTAAGGCAAACGCTTCACCGACTGAGCCACCCAGGTGCCCCTCCTTGCTTTTTCTTAACCAGTATCACCAGAGGGCTTATCAATTATTAATCTTTTCAAAGGATCAACTCTTAGATTTGTTCATTTTCTCTTATTTATCTGTTTTCTATTTCAGTGATTTTTGTTCTTATTTCTTTTATTATTCTTTGGGTTTAATCTTTCCCAGCATCTAAAGGTAAAAACTTAAATAATTCATTCAAAGCTGTATTCTTTTCTAAAATAGGTGTTTAAAGCTACAAACTTCCTTGTAAAAACATTAGCAGCATCCACATATTTTGTGTTTTTGTTATCATATAGTTCAAAATACCCTCTAATTTTCCTTGTAATTTGATATTTGGACGCATGTTGTTTAATTTCCAAATATTTGGGATTTTTCTAGGTATCTTACTGTTACTGGTTTCTAATTCTATTGTGATCAGAGAATATACTCTGTGAGATTTAGTCTTTTGAACAATATTGAGACATTTTACAATCCCCCATACAGTCTGTCCTTGTGAACATTACATGTGTGCTTCGGAAGAACATGTACTCTGTATTTGTTGGGTGTAACATCAGATCTTTTATATTTTTACTGATTTTCTAATTGTTCCATTAATTACTAAAATCTTTAACAATAACTGTGAATTCACTGATCCCTCTCTTTAATTTTATCAGTTTTCTTCATCCATATTGAAACTATTAGATGTGTACTTATTTAGAATTGTTATGTCTTCCTGGTGAACTGTGTTATAGACTGAATTGTGTCCTCCTCTGTTGAATTCCTGTGTGAATTCCTATACTGAAGCCTAACCCACAATGTGGCTGTATTTAGAAACAGAGCTTTGAAAGAGGAAATTAAGGTTAAATGAGGTCATAAGCTCTTAACTATAGAGAATAAACTGATGGTTACCAGAGGGAAGGTGGGTGGGGGGATGGGTTAAATAGGTGATGGTGATTAAGGAGGGCACTTGCTGTGATGAGCACGGGGTGCTGTATTTAAGTATTGAATCATTAAATTCCACACCTGAAACTAATAGTACACTATGTTAACTAACTGGAATTTAAATAAAAATTTGAAAAAAAAAAAATGAGGTCATAAGGTTGGGGCCCTAATCTGATAGGACTGATGTTCTTATAAGAAGAGGGAAAGAGGGGCGCCTGGGTGGCTCAGTCGTTAAGCGTCTGCCTTCAGCTCAGGTCATGATCCCAGGATCCTGGGATTGAGCCCCGCATCGGGCTCCCTGCTCTGCGGGGAGCCTGCTTCTCCCTATCCCGTTCCCCCTGCTTGTGTTCCTGCTCTCGCTGTCTGTCAAATAAGTAAATTAAAAATCTTTAAAAAAAAAATAAAAAAAAAAAAAAGAAGAGGAAAAGATACCAGAGATCTCTCCACGTGTGCACATGCCTAGAAGAAAGACCATGTGAGGATACAGATTCTAGGAAGAGAGGCCTCACCACAAACCAATCTGGATGGCACCTTGCTGTTGGGCTTCTAGCCTCCAGAACTGTGAGAAAGTAAGTGTCTGGTGTTTAAGCCACAGTCTGTGGTATCTTGTTATGGCAGCCTGAGCTAAAACAAATTGCCTCTTATCACTAGGAAATATTCTTAGGACAAATTCCGTGTTTTCAAGTTTACTTTGTCTCATATTAATATAACCATGTCAGCCTTCTATGTTCAGGATATATCTTTATCTTTTAAATTTCAACCTATTTGTGCCTATATATTTACAGTGCATTTCTTCCACATAGTATACAGTTGAGTCTTGCTTTTTTATCCATTCTGACAATCTCTTTTTTTTTTTTTTAAAGATTTTATTTATTTCTTTGACAGAGAGAGAAACAGCGAGAGCAGGAACACAAGCAGGGGGAGTGGGAGAGGGAGAAGCAGGCTTCCTGCCGAGCAGGGAGCCCAATGTGGGACTCGATCCCAGGACCCTGGGATCATGACCTGAGCCAAAGGCAGACGCTTAACGACTGAGCCACCCAGGCGCCCCTGACAATCTCTGCTTTTAATTGCAGTGTTTAGGCGTGCCTGGGTGGCTCAGTCGTTAAGTGTCTGCCTTGGGCTAGGTCATGATCCCAGGGTCCTGGAATCGAGCCCTGCATCGGGCTCCCTGCTTGGTGGGAAGCCTGCTTCTCCCTCTTCTACTCCCCCTGCTTGTGTTCCCTCTCTCGCTGTGTCTCTGTCAAATAAATAAATAAAATCTTTAAAAAAAAAATTGGAGTGTTTAATCCATTTACATTTGTTTTAATTGTTGACATGGTTGAGTTGAAATCTACCATCTTGCTATTTCTTTTCCATCTGTCCCTTCTGTTTTTTGGTCCTCTCTTGTTCCTTTCCTTTTTTCTTTTTCCTTTCCTGACTTATTTGATTATCAAATATCTGTTAGTATTGCATTTTATTTCCCCAATTGGCATCTTAGCTTATTCTTCTTATAATTTTATTTTTTTTTAAGATTTTATTTATTTGACAGAGAGAGACACAGCGAGAGAGGGAACACAAGCAGAGGGGGTGGGAGAGAGAAGCAGGCTTCCCGTGGAGCAGGGAGCCTGATGCGGGGCTCGATCCCAGGACCCTGGGATCATGACCCGAGCCGAAGGCAGACGCCTAACGACTGAGCCACCCAGGCGTCCCTCTTTACAATTTTAATGCTTGTTCTAGAACTAATAATACACATTCATAACCTATCAACAAAGTCTAGTTAGAGTCAATATTTTACCACTTCATACCTCCTTCTTCATACTTCCCATTTCTCTCGATACTTGACACTTTACAAATGTAATTAAAAAAAAAAAGTATAATCCCATTTACAGTCACCCATCCTTTCAGCTGTATTTGTCTCATCTTTTACTTCTACAAGTATAAATTCCATCTTGCATAAATAAGAAATCACAAAAAAATACAGACTTTTATATTTATCCACTTATTTACAATTTCTGGTGCTCTTTATCTCCCCCTGCCCTGTGTATTTCAGCTGCTTCATCTTCCATGAACTCTGATCTCTGTTCCTCAGCACAATGGAATCACCACGCCTTGTTTGGACTCTGGCTCACAAATCCATAGTCATAAAATTATCCCCAATCAGGAACCAGGATAAATAGGGGCTCACCTTATGAGTTTCCTTTCTCTCCGTATATGTGCTGCCTGTTATCCAATGCCTCAAGAGACCCTGACATGGGGTTTCAAAGCCAGAACAGAATAAGGAAAGCATCAACCTGGGAGGGCACCATGGTATATGATATTGGAACCCAAGCACAATAATGAGGGTGTCTGTGTAGGAAGATGGCCTGTTGTATGGTAGGAAACCAACAGGGGTGAAGAGAACATCTAGCAGTTTTCCTGACCCTGAGCAGTGCTAGAGGGGTGTTCTAGTTATTTTGGCAGTATAACAAATTACTCTAAAACTTAATGAATTAAAATAGCAACAATCATGTATTATCTCCCCAGGTTTACATAGGTCAGGAATTTTTATAGATCACAGCAGGAATGTCTTATCTCTTCTCCACAACATCTGCGATATCAGTTGAAAAACTTGAAGGCTTGGACCTGAATTCATTTGAATGCTCATTCACTCCAATGTCTGGCAGCTGATGATGGCTTTCAGCTGGGGGCTTCAGTTCATCTCCACATGGGTTTTTCCATGTGGTCTGGTCTGAACTTCCTCAAAACATGGTGGCTGGATTCCAAGGTCAAGTATCCAGAGAGAGAAAAAGAGGCAAGCAGAAGCTGTGTTACCTTCTAACCTAGAGAATCATATAGCATCACATTCACTGCATGCTACTGACTGAGGCAAATAGTCCATTTAGGTTCAAGAGGAAAAAACTCTGAATGGAGGAGTATCAATATCTTATAAGAAGAGCATGTAAAATGGGATATATACTGGCATGACTGAAAAAAAACTGACACAGTAGGTGTTTTCAGGTGGGAGAGCAGGTTGTTGCAGGGTGTTGGAGCACAAGTCAGATGAAGAGGATGTCCATATGGGAGAGCAGCCAGCTTGTAATGTTGGTACCAGAACAGAAAGAAGAAGGCTACTATGTGGGGAGTAGGCAGCCTCACACAGGATGACAGTCCGAGCAGGGTGAAGAAGGTGCCAGTATGGAAGTTAGGAGTACACTGGGTGTCTGGCTCTGAGCAGGGTGAAAAAAACATCCAATGGGTGAAAGGGTGCAGGCGGTAGTGACCCAGTACAGGGTGTTGAAACATTTGTGAAGTGAGAAGGGTATCTGCAGAGGTTAGGAGGCAGTGGTAACCAGTAGGAAACTGGTTACATTCGGGGGATTTATCAAATAAATATATTAAGGATAATGGAACCCAGGTTTCTTATTATCAAAGAAAGAAGTTACAAATATGAAAAAGGAAAAAACTAGAATGAACTTTGTCATGTCAAAATGGAATAGGCGGAATACATATATTCCCCAGTTCAGTCCACTGAGAGGGTTTTCAGGGACAACTGAAAAGCAATGGGCACATTTAGCACCCAAATATTTGTTTCCAAATGACACTAAAAGGAACCAGGGCTCCTTAGAGAAGTGGCTGATTCCAGCACTGGGCCAAAGAAGGTACAAAATAAGCCTGGAGTATGGAACACTTCATCTAAAACTATGGGGATTAACATAAGAATAATAAAAAAAAAAAGAATAGAACAATATTTTATCTCTGGAAAAAAAAAAAAAAAGCCTGGAGTATCTTGTGCCAGAAAGTAAGTACGTGCTCAAAGAAGGATGACATGGCAAAATGGCACAGAAGCCAGTATAAAGGGAATTCTACTGGCCAAAAGCTGGGACAGTATGAACTTCAAAATAAATAACGATAATGATATATTACAACTACCTGAATAAAATAGGAATCCATGAGTCTACACTGATGTAAATAAATTCAAAAATTGAAAGTGATGAGGAATAGGATAGTAGCTACATAATTTCAAAGTTACCTCTCCACAAAATACTTTTATTTTTTTTTAAACTTTATTTATTTGAGAGAGAGAGCACAAGCAGGGGGAGGGGCAAAGGGAGAGGAAGAAGCAGACTCCCCACTAAGCAGGGAACCCAACTGGGATCATGGCCTGAGCCTAAGCAGGGAACCCAACTGGGATCAAAACCTGAGCTCAATCGCCTGAGCCACCCAGGCGCCCCTCCATAAAATACTTTTAAACAACAGAAAAAAAATTAAGGTGTAAGACACCACACCTTAATTAAGTGATCAAAGTGAACATCATCAATAATGGGACAAAGGGAACCATGTGCCACCAAACAGAATGCAATGAGAAAAACAAGCTCGTATCTGTGATATCACAAATTGAGGAACTATTCCAGATGGAGACTAAAGAAACATAACAATATTAAGTGAACTTTTGCTATAAAGGATGCTACTGGGACAACTAGTGAAATTTTAATGGGGTCTAGAGATTAGATGGTAGCCACGTTTCACTGTTAGTTTCCAGAATTTGATGCTTATACTCTGGTCATGTAGTATCCTTGTTTGAAGGAAATACACAAAAATATTTGGTATGAGGGGGTATCATGTCAGTAACTTACTCTCAAATTATTCATGAAAGATAGTTCTTTGTACTGTACTTGTAACTTTCCTGTAAATTGGAGGTTGTTTCAAGTTTTTAAGAAAATACTCTATGTAGCATTTGCAACTCTGATCTCAAAACTTGGATTTCATTAAGACACAACCTTAAAAACAAAATAATGGATTTCAAAGGAATTACCTACTCTGACATACATGTGATACCTGCAATGAAATGTTTGGGTAATACAAGAAAAATATCAACATTATCTATATACTGACTAGAAGCCTTAAAAAACATAATCATAGCAATAAAGATCAACAATAAATGTATTCTTCAAAAAATTAGTTTTCAGGGGCACCTGGGTGGCTCAGTTGGTTAAGCGACTGCCTTCGGCTCAGGTCATGATCCCGGAGTCCTGGGATCGAGTCCCACATCGGGCTCCCGGCTCGGCGGGGAGCCTGCTTCTCCTTCTGACCCTATCCCCTCTCATGCTGTTTCTCTCTCTCTCTCTCTCTCAAAAAAAAAAAAATTAGTTTTCATATGATCCAACAATTCCACTTCTAGGTATATACCTAAGAATATTCAAAACATATGTACACAAATATTCATAGTAGCATTATTCATAATAGTCAAAAAACAAAACCCAAATGTCCATCAACTGATGAATAGATGAACAAAATTTTGGTATTTTTGGAATTATATTCATCAATAAAAAAAGAAGTACTGATACTTGCTAAAACATGGCTAAATCTTGAAAATATGTGAGGTAAAATAAGCCAGACACAAAAGGTCACATATTGTATGATTCATTTATATGAAATGTCAGAATAGGCAAATCCACACAGGCAGAAAGCAGATCGGTGGTTCTCAAGGGGCTGAGGGACTGGAGGGTTGGGGAGTGACAGCTAATGGGTATGGACTTCTTTTGGGGGTGATAAAGATGTCTTGAAATTAGTCAGTAGTGATGGTTGCACAACTTTGTGAATATACTAAAAACCACTTCACTGTTCACTTTAAAGGAGTGAATTCTATGTTACGTGAATATCACAGTAAAAAAAGAAGTCCAGGGAAAGTTTAATCTGGTATTAAATAGATGAGAAATCTATTAACATATAAGTAAAATATTAGAAGTTTTAAAAACATGACAGAGAATATAAACTTTTGCCAAGGCCAACATTATCCTAGAACTCATTTCCCTTGAAAAAGAGGTACTGTACACCTATATAACAGCAATAAATAGATTAAAAATGTGATTTTTAATATTGTACCATATAAGGTACCTAGGAATAAGTCTTCAACAAATGGACCTTTATGGACAAAATTAAAACAATTTATTAAAAGATATTAAAGAAATTGATATTAAATGAAAAGATTTATGGGGAGCCCGGCTGGCTCAGTCAGAAGAGCATGTAACTCTTCATCTCAGGGTCATGAGTTCAAGCGCCATGCTGGGTGTAGAGATTACTTAAATAAATAAATAAACTTAAAAAAGAATGAAAAGATTTAGATATCAAATTCATTGAATAGGTGAACTCAGTATCATTAAGATGGCAGTCCTCCCCAAATTGACCTACGCAATTTAACAATCAGATTCTAACATACATGACAAGGATTGGCCAAGACAATTATGAACAATGCTATAAGAGTTCCCTACCACATATTTTAGATTATTATAAAGCTATAGTTTAATTAAAACCAGTTGTATGAGTTTAGGACAGAACAGACCCTTTCATATTTTAAAACTTAATCTATAACATAGGCAGCAGAGCAGTGGGGAAAGGATGCAGTGATTCTCTGGGAAATGATACCACCTTCTATGGAAGAGTTGAAAAAGGTATGTGTGCATTTTTAGTGATCACAATGACTAAGGGGTGCTCTAGGTATTTAATATGAAGGGATCATGAATATTAAACATCCTGCTAGCCATGAGACATTTCTGTACAATAGCCACACCTAAAATGCCAAAAATGCCCCTGCTCAGAAATCCTGAACTAGTCAGTAAATGGTACTAAAAAAATTCATTATCCATATGGGAAAATTATGTTCCTGCTGTATATCATATACAAAAAACAATTCCAGGTGAATTATAGACTTAAATGTGAAAATTGTGAAAATTATAAAAGCCATATACTAGGAAAAGATATTTGTAATACATTTAACAAAGGATGAGTGTACGATTTCTACTACTAACAAAAGCAATAAGGGTGGCTTAAACAAAGTAAAAGTTTATTTTTCTCATAAAAAAATTAGTCTATGGGTAGGCATTAAAAAGCTGATATAGTGGCTCCATGGATATCAAGGACTCAGTTTCTTCTATTGTTCCCATTCTCAGTGACACTTCATGGTCCAAGATGGCTGCTGTACCTTTAGCCATAGTTCTATGTTCCGGGCAGGAATTAGGAAAAAAGGGGTAAAATGGAAAAAAGGGCATTCTAGAAAGCTCTATCTCCTGACTTTTGTATACAATTCATTAGCTACCACTACCTGTAACAGAGGCTGAGAAATAAATTTTCAACTGGGTATAATACCTGAAGTTCTATGGGGAGAGTGGATATAATGTAGGTATCTGACAGTCTCGGTTATACACATCTAGAACAGGGATCAGCAAACTATGATCTGGCCCACAGCCTGTTTTGTAAATAAAGTTTCATTGGAACAGTCACACCCATTTATTTACCCATTATCTATCGCTGCCTTCTCACTACAATGAGAGCTGAGGGTCTGATAGGGCCTGCAAAGTCTAAAATATTTATACTTTCTCAAAAAAAGTACACCGACCCCTAATCTAAAAGATAAAGAACTCCTATTAATTAATATGAAAACAATAAAAAATAAAAATAAATGGATATGAAATATAAACAGGCAAGTCACAGACTACAAACATGTGCAACATCATGTATGAACTTGCCAAACATAATGCTGAGCATAAGAAGCCAGATACAAAGCATACATAATGTATGATTTCATTTATATGAAGGGCAAAAATAAAAAAAAAACTAGTGACAAAGGTCAGAATAGCAGTTATTTTTGGGGTTGAGAGAAGGCATCTAGGAGCCTGTAGGGTGCTGAGTGCCTATATCTTATCTGGGTGCCACTTCTCTCTCTCTTTCACACAACACACACACACACGATATGCAAAATTTTTTTTCTAACCAATGCAATAGCATCAGATACCTCTTTTTAAAACCTGAAAGTCTGGCAAAGATTAAAAAGTATGATAATTCACTGTTTTGGTCAAGAGTATAGGAAAATAGGCCCTTCCATATATGTTCCTGGTGAGACTGCAGATCGGAATAACTTCTACAGAAACAACTTGGCAACAGCTTTCAAAATTACAAAAGCATCTTTTGACCAGCAATTCCACCTCTAAAAGTTTATCCCCAGATATATTCACATTTATGTAAAATAGTATATGTACAGTGTTATAAATGCAGCATTTTTTTGGTAACAGCAATGAATATGCGGCCATTAAAGAACAAGTAAATTTTTATAATAATAGATATTCTTCAAAATATACTGTTAAGTGGAAAAACAACTGGCACTAAATAGCGTATATGACAAACTTTATGTAAAAATAAAAATAATTAAAATGTACAAAGTTAGCAAAGGAATCAATTAAATTTTTTAATAAAGAATTCTTGTTTGATTCCTTATTTTAATTGAAATAACTTTAGTGCTTTGACATTGAAACTGGTATTTCCTATTCAATTGGCAAATAGTCATCAAGTCTCAAGGGTTTCCTCCTATCTTACTGAGAATTTTTATAAGGAATGATTTTTGAAATGTATCAAATACTTTTTCAGCATCTATTGGTTTGATCATATTTTTTCATTTAATTCATCGATGTTAAATATACTACATTTGCAGGTACTGACCCATCTTTGTATTCCTAGAATAAACCTTACTCGATTATTAAAAAAATATCAACCCAAAGCATATAAAGCTAAAATAGAACAGAACTGGGTTAGCTACTTTTATGACTGTTGGCTATAAAATTTTTAATAATAGATATAATTAGGATTGAAAAGGAAGGTCTTCCTTCACATTATATTAACTTTAAATTTTAGAATATTTTTAAATTTTAGACTATTTTAAAAGAAATAAACCTAGAATATAAACTCCAGGATGATTATAAATAATAAATATATTTAGCCATTTATTTGGCCAAATTAATTAAACTGAAAGGAAGAAAAACACCAAGACAGTTCCAAAGTAAATAAAATGTATAAATACTAACTTCAATTTTAGTATCAGTTGTAACTTACAATAAGATATTTTACTCAAAGTAAATAATAAAATGATAAAGAGAATTAAAGGAAGATCTAAATAAAAGGACTATATTTCTAGCTAGAATACTATGTTAAGATGAGAAATGACTGAAATGTGTATATTCAGCACAGTGCCTGGCATCTACTAAATACTCAATAAATTTTAATTCTCTCTACACCTTCCCTAATTTAATATAAAGTTATAATGCTAGACCAATTAAATCCCTGATGAATATTTTATCAAATTTGGTGCAAGTGAAAATAAAATTCAGCTTAAGATGTAAAGAGGACACAAATACTAATATTTATCATTTAATGAACAATAAATTTGCCCTAACTATTTTAAAACTACAATGAAAACTACATGATTTTAAATCAAATATAGAAAAAGGGCTCAAACAAAATAGGTTCAACAGCATAAAAACTTAATTCATACCTCATACCATGTATTATTAAAAAAGTCTGGTGAGTTAAAAAGATAAACACAAAATTCTATAAAATGCTATTAGGAAGAATACTGTAATATTCCATCTTTCTAAAGATAAAATCCTGACTAGTACAGAAATGAAGGTAATAGAAAGAAAAAGTAGTAGATGAAGATCAAAAGTGAAATGGTAATATTTGATCGTTAAAAAAGATCTGCTACACAGTAAATAACAAAAGGAAAGCAAAGGAAAAGGAAACATTTGTATGACATTCATAACTTATAAAGAAGTACTAACTGCAATATAGAGACAACTAATGGAAATATATAGTTAGTACACTAAAAACCTCACAATAAGCCATCAAATTAATTAATTCCCTTAGGATAAAATTTATATTCTTTCCTATGGCCTTATATCATCTAGTCCTGCCTGCCTCTCTGATTTCATTTATGCTTTCTCTGCCTGATACCATCCCCCAACCACACTGACCTTTTTTCAGTTCCATGAACACACCACTTTCCCTTGGAAACATGAAGCTCTTTTCATCCTTGCTGCTGGTTAACTGTCGGGAAAGCTCTTTCCTCACTCTTCAATGGTTAACTCTTTAATCTGTAAATCTCATATCTACCCTATCTGATAATCCTATCTAAAGTAAATCCCCCCCTATAATGTCCTGTTCAGTACCCTGTCATCTTCCTTAGAGCACTTCTCATCTTGTGTATTTTACTTGCTCTTGTCACTCTCCCTCATTAGACTATTCAATTGTGAGTCTCACTCACTCTACATTCCCCAGTACAATGTCTAGCAACAGATGTACTCAATAAATACTGAATGAATGAAGAAAAACTGAAAACTCAAACGTCAGATAAGGGAAAGCTCTAATTATGATATTAGGAATATTATATAACTATATATAACTATTCAAATTGACAGGTACGGAAGTAGTAAAAGAAATATTTATATGGAATAATGGTGAATGGAAAAGCAGACCACAAAACAAGATGCACATATACAACTAAGAAAGGAAAGTGTATATACAACCAAATTCAAATTACTGGAAAATAATTCATGGTGATAATAATAGATTATAACAATTAGCAGACTTTTGTAAAGAAAACAAGTTGCTGACAATACAGTATAAAGTCAATATTGTGGAAAAGTGCTTACAAAATAATACTAAGTGAAAAAAACAGCATAACATTGTATGTACACCATGATTACAGCTAGGTCAAATTAAATATAGATTGAAAGAAGACACAAATAAAAATACCTACTGCATCAAGGCAATAAATGTGCATAAAATGTGACTTTAGAATTTTCTTTTAAGGTTTTGATCTTTTAAAAATAATATTTTATAATGGGAGATAGCCATAAGTAAGTAAGTAAATAAATAAATAAGTCAATCTCATCTCAACACCTAATAAATAATGACTAAACATTTTGGGTTGATATCTTTAGTCCTTTTTTCTAGTATGTATATAAGCAAAAATATATGTAAACTCAAAATAGAACCACACTATCCATACTATTTTTAATCTGCCTTTTTTCATTCAATCATATATCATAATCATTTTCCCAGTCTATAGTGGCTTAATAATCAAGTTCCAAGAACAATTTAAACAACAGGGTAACATTAGTGGTGGAGAGACACATTAGTGGACTACACAAAGCAAAAGTGGACTCAGGGCCCAGATCCATACTAACCTGCAACTATTAAGTCAAACATTTCTAAGGATCAACTACTGTATCCATAAAACAGAGCAAATACTGAAAGAGGGTAAAAACTGATAAAAAGTATTAAAATGTAAAGAACCAATCTTCATAGAGTGAAGGAATGAAATATACTGACAAAACTGACAAATCCTAACTCCCAGAATAGTCTCCCAAGCACTCCATCAGACCAATAACATACAACTCACACCATAGCCCCAGGAGAAGTCCGAGCTGCCTTCTGTAGAGATCCCTGTGCCTGTATAGCTTGGAAAAGCAAATCTTGAATTCCCAGTGTCAGCTGATGTAAAAGGTGATTCTTGTGTGATGTCAGACTCACTAAATGCACAATTTGGAAGGAAGAGAGAAAACAGAAAAATTCTTATACTTCCTCAAGTTTCTGTAGCAGTAACTACTCAGCAGTTTACTAGGTAACAAGCATGCATACAAATATATCCACAGAAGCAAAAATAAATGAAGAACTTAACATTTAAGCATCATGGAAAAGTCTAATTCCTATAGAATTGATGACAGTGATTCTAAATAATTCTAGTCATACTTTACAACAAATACTTTAACATTCCACTTACAACATCTACCCTTGAAAACTAAAGACATTTCAGAAATATGAATAGTAATGTCTGAACTTGTATGGCACTTTTACAGTTTACCAAGCACTTTTATAGATATAATTCCATTTTATCCTCACAACAACCTGGTGATGTAGAACTCAATTAACCTCATTTAAAAACTGTTTTAAGTTATATTTATTTAAGTAATCTCTACACCCAATGTGGGGCTCAAACTCATGACCCCAAAATCAAGAGTTGCATGCTCTTCCAACTGAGCCAGCCAAGCACCCCAATTAACCCCACTTTAAAGACAATCTGAGATTGAGTTCTAGGTTTTGAAATGAGCTTTTATGACTATAATTTTTCTGTGATACCACATTGCTTCTCAGAACCCTCTTTGACATTACAGTATGCTGTTTCTTAAAATGATAACTGCAGCTAATACTTAACTCATTTACCATATGCCAATCATTGTGCCAAGTTTTACATACTTTACCTCATTTATATTCACAACACCCGTTAAGAGACATTATTATCTGGTAAGTAACTTGCCCTCTATTACCCAGCTAATAAGTGGCAGAACCAGAATTAAAAATCAGATGTTAGGGACACCTGGGTGGCTCAGTCATTAAGCGTCTGCCTTCAGCTCAGGTCTTGATCCCAGGGTCCTGGGATCGAGCCCTGCATAGGGCTCCCTGCCTGGAGGGAAGCCTGCTTCTCCCTTTCCCACTCCCCCTGCTTGTGCTCCCTCTCTCGCTGTCTCTCTCTCTGTCAAAAAATAAATAAAATCTTTAAAAAATAAATAAATAAATAAAAATCAGATGTTAGATTCCTTCTGAGTCTTGGCTTTTAACTACGTCATAATACTACTTTTCAAGGGTTATAAGTATGATGTTCCCATTAGCTGTTCCAGAATGAAAACTGAATGGTACTGAAAATGTGATAAAAGTTCTTATTTTGTTTCATTAGTACAAGACTAGGTATCAAGCCTAAGCCAAAAAACACTTTTGCCATTATCAAGTGTAATAAGCAAGTAAGTACACTTTATATTATTACCTTTGGGAACTTGTGTCTTTTTCATGGCTGTCATTGGTAGAAGAAATTTCATCCAGTTGCTCTGGAAGAGGATGGTGATTAATAGCATGTTTTGTTATTCCTTTCCTGTGAAAGATTTTTTAAAAAGTTATATTTCCTGTAAAGAAAAAATATATAACTTTTCAATAACTTGACTACAAGTTAGTTACCTACTTCCTGCTGCTCTGGGACTGCACCGTCCTATATGGTAGCCACTAGCAGTTAAAATGTGATTAGTCAGTGTGATGAGCACCAGGTGTTGTATGGAAGTGTTGAAACACTCTAGTGTACACCTGAAACTAGTATTACACTGTATTTTAACTAACTGGAATTTAAATGAAAATTTTAATAATGTAGTTAGTCAGAAGTGAGATGTTTTAAGTATAAAACATGGGATTTTGAAGTCTCAGTACAACAAGAATGTATAATAGATCAATAATTTTATCTTAATTACATATTAAAATGATAATATTTTGGATATGCTGGGTTAAAAATATATTCTTATAGTTTCACTGCCAATTTAAATTACAGTAAGTTATAACCACAAACCTTTTAGAACAGCTAACACAAAATATGGTAATGCAAGCGACAATGTGTAGAAACCAGATGTCTCATACACTGCTGATGGAAATGTAAAAAGGTACAGCCACTCTGGAATAGTCTCACAGTTTCTTTTTTTTAAAGATTTTTTCTAAAAAATTGATGAGAGAGAAAGAGAGAGAACACAGGGAGGAACAGAGGAGAGGGACAAGCAGGCTCTGCACTGAGCACAGAGCCCATCATGGAGTTGGATGTGGGGCTTGATCCCAAGACCCTGAAATCATGATCTGAGGTGAAACTTAACTGAGAACCAAGGAGCCCCAGTCTCATAGTTTCTAATAAAACGTGTACCAATGTCAGTTTCCTGGCTTTGACACTACACTAGTTACATAAGTTGTCATCACTGGGAGAAGGTGGGGGAAGGGTTCGTGGGATTCTATGTATGATTTTTTAACAGTGAGTCTATAATTATTTCAAACTAAAAACTCAAAAAATTAATTTCATGTTTCTACTACTTTTTAACGTGACTACCTGAAAATTTAAAATTCCATATGTGGCTTTATTGTATTTCTGTTGGACAGAGCTGCTCTGAAGAGTTCAACATGTACATTAGAGTAAACTAAGGGATCAATTATCATATGTTCCAGTCTTAACCATCTATAGTAGACTTACCTCCCCCACAAAATTCTGCAATAAAATAAGTTTAGGAAACATGATAAGCTAAACAAAGTACATAGGTTTCTTTATAAAAGGTCTCTTTAGGGTCTTTAATTTGCAAATGTAATTATAAATCTCTAATACTCTTACTTCACAGGCAAGGAAAGTGAAGCACAGAGAGATTAAGTAACCTGCTTAAGGTCATATGTCTACGAAGTGATAGAGCCAGGATTCAAATCCAAGTACTCTGGCTCTGAGGCTTCTCAAAGCAAATGAATAATTTGAGATTTTAGTGAATGGTACCATTTTTGTATATAAAGATAAAGCTAAGGGCCCAGTCAGCAGAGCTTGTACTTGAAATTATTTCTCAAATGTGGGGATGGATTTGTGCAGAGCTATTTGTACTTCTCTCATTCAATGATCCTACAACCAAAAGCTTGTCTCTGAGACAGTGGTAGCGAACAGAAATGTGGATTCCAGCTATAAAACAGAAACGTAAGACATTTTTTAGTCTGTCAAAGAAATCTAACTATGAAATGATGATTAGGTAATACCAAAGAAATATTAAATTTGATCACAGCATTGTTTTTACATAAGAAAATACCTAGGGGTGCCTGGGTAGCTCAACTGGTTGGGCATCCGTCTGTCTGCCTTTGGTTCAGGTTGTGATCCTGGGGTCCTGGGATCTAGCCCTGCATCAAGCGCTGCATCAGGCTCCCTGTTCGGCAGAGAGTCTGCTTCTTCCTCTCCTTCTGCCCCTCCCCCTGCTCGTGCTCTTTCTTTCTCTCAACAAATAAATAAAATCTAAAAAAAAGAAAATACCTATAATTTTTAGAGATGCATACTGAGGTATACAGGGGTGAAATAAGTGGGGTTTTGCTTTCTTATTTACAGATGATGGACAGAGAAGCTGAAAAAAAGATAAAGAAGATAGATGAAGCAAATATATCACAATTTGATAATTGTTGAATGTGGGTGATAGGTGGTTCATTTTATTATTCATTATACATGTATGTTTGAAATTTATCACTTGTTAAGTGTTAAGCTGTATGTTGAAAATCACTTTTTTTTTTTCAAACTCTTTTCAATATCTATAATTTGGAACTATTAGGGAGAAAACTAAAGTTACTTCTTCAAAGCAAATTATCATTCTAGTAAAAATTGTTTTTATTTTACTGTCATTTAGATACATATAATCCTCATTATCTTCATTATTCGTATCATCCTGACTCCTCTAGAGAATCATCTTTGAAGAGACTTGTCTTTAGAGAGTATCAATCAAATCAACAATAGAGAACACGTGTTCTCGTAACGTACTATACTGGAGTAATTCTCACCCACTAAATGCCTACCAACAATTTTTTCCACAAATGAGTTTTGTTTTTGTTTTTTTACTCTCAGAATGGTCAGAATTATTATAAAAGCAGACTTTTAGCTAAGTCCTGTTCCCTTTATTGGAAAATTACTTTCTTCTACTTCCTAAAAAGCTTATTATCTGAATTGCTCCTGTGTAGATATCCTATTACTTAGTAGATAATAAGCTTCTGAAAGATAAGGCGAGATCACAGATTTTCTTTGTATGGCTACTGTACCAAATAAAGCTGGGAAAGGACAGGAAATTACCAATTACTGAGCATTTACTATGTGTCAAGCCCTGTGCCACCACTTTAGATATGCTTTTAGAGAAAGACCAATATTACAGAAATGAATGCTCAAATATTTAGTAATCTGCTGAAAAGTCACATGACCAGGAAAGAGCCTAGCCAGACACCCAGATTGATTGAAGATTCCATGCATGTTATTACCATGTAGTTAATATTTAATTTTTTAATGTATGGTTGCTAAAATTACATAGCTCTACAGAGAAAAAAAGTTGGAATTTGAGGACAAAAAGCCCAAGCTCAAAACCTATTGGTTATATAATCTTAGGATGTGTAACCTTTCTAATATTTCATGTTCTGAAAAACTGAAAGATAATCATACCCATCTTACAGAGTTGTTGCAAGGATCAAGATGTGAAAGTCTTTTTGAAAGTATAAAGCATTAACAAATGTACAACATTATCATTACTTGCTAAATTACAACACCTCACCAGGGGTGGGAGGTGGGTTTTTAATCTTAAATATTTGCTCTCTAGAGCAAAACTTATCCTTAAGGATTCTGATGTTTAACTGCAGAGATGGGGAAGCAGTTAGTGTAATGATTATGACCAACGCTTCGGGGTCAGACTGACACCAGGTTTGTGTGCTCCACCACTTTCTGCCTGTATAATCTTTGGCATACTACAATCTTAAATCTGGGATCTTTGTTTGTAGAATGTGCAAAATAATATTCCCTATTCTGTATCCTGATAGGATTAAGTGAGCTAATGCATGCTTTGCACGGTGCCTGGCACTAGACATATTCAACTTTTCTGTAGCGCTCAGTCAGCTATTGGTAACTTCTCGATTCGTCAATGGCATGAAGCACTGAGGAAACGACAAATGCCATAGGAGACCCAGTCCCTGAGTACAGAAGTGCAGCCCAAGAGGGCCAAGTCCTAGGAAAGCACAAGTGACATGCCCTTAGCTGGAGATGGAGGCAGACCGGGCAGCGTCTGACAAGTCTGGGAGGAGAGAATTCCGAAGAAAATTCTCCTTCCCCCGCCCGGGAAAGGGAAAGGTGAGAAGCACTGGTTGGGAAGGCTTCCAACCAGGGCGCCCGCGGCCCGCCTCAGCCTCCCCCGGCCCGGGCTAGGATGGCTGAGCAGTACACTCACAGCTCCAAGCTTTGCGGCACCGCCTTCCGAGTGTATCTGGAGATCATCCTCCTCTTCCTCCTCTGTCGTGGAGGGGGCGGGCACGCCAGGGTGGGGGCCTCCGGGCCTGGCCCTCCCGCCGGCTCCGGCCCGGCCCCCTCCCGCCACCTTCCGGCCCCGTCACGCCCCGTCGCCTGGACTCCGGACCGCCACCACTCCCTGGGTCCCCACCCCTCCAGTCCTCCGTCCTCCTTGCTTCCCCGCGGGGGCGGAAGTGACGCACGCACGGAGGCACCGCGTAATGCTCCCGCGGACGCGCAGCAGTGACGCCACCGGGGGTTCCGGGGCCGAGCGGGTCTTTCAGAGCTTCCGCTGGCCGCAGGTGCTCGGCAGGCGTCTGCACTGACCTTGGGCCAGGCTTTGGCTGCTACTGGCAGCTCCCGACCGGCTCACGCGGTGGGAGGGGCGGTCGAGGAAAGGGGCCGCGGCGGAGACGCGTGGGGGAGGCCGAGAATGTAAGCGGAATTGGCTTCCTTTTGTCGAATGGAGGGCGGAAGCTTAGTCTGAGTAAAGAGCCCTGGACTCCAGCTCGGCTCTCTGCTGCGTGGTCGCTTCTCTTTCTGTGTGCCACTTTTCTCACTTGTACAGCAAGGAGTTAGCCTGAGTGATTTCAAAGTCCCTTCCAGTTCTGACACTAAATTCTTCATAAAAATGTGTGCTTGGCATTATGAGGTGGGTGGATGGGATTATCTGTCCCTCTGGGTTAAGAAGCCAAACGATTTGGACAGACCGGATAGAAGATGCAGGTTCCTCTCGACCTCGTTTTATTAGCCCATGAGAAACCGAGTAAGAATAAAAATCGAATTGTGCCTTACAGTGGACCATCCAGTGCAGTGCCTCCCTTTTCCAAGCCTCATCTGGCAGCAATAGTAAGCTAGTACTTTTGTTTGTAAGGGAAACCCTTAGAAAATAGAGGTATTTACCTCCTCTTATATACCGGAGCTACCACCCCCCACCCCGCTCCAGACCTGAAAAAGGGACAGTTTTAGGACAGCTCTAGGATTAAGAACCATGGGCAAATTATTTTGGTGTGAGACGATAGGCCATGTTTCGTGGTTTTGAATTCCCCTATGCCGTACAATAGTCATAAAAGATGTAAATTCTGCAGAGTGAGGGAGATTGCCCTAAAGAGTTTTAAATAATAATTTAAACTGGGGGAGAAGTTTAGAAGTGAAAGAGTAACATTCTCATTCTACAGTTAAGGGAAAAGCCCCAAAAAGAGAAATTGAGGTGCTCTAAGTGACACAACTAATCAGTGGCAGAACATAAGATGTTATTGCAGTGCTTCTCAAAGTGTGTTACACACACTAGTGCTAGTGTGAGGGCAAACTTTTTTTTAATTTATTTTTTCAAACGTTTTTTATTTTATTCTTGCATACTATTAGTTAATTTGGGAATGTGATACTCGATTTCCATTTATCATATCAAAAGTTCCTTTAATTGCAAGTATGAAAAACATAATTTTAAGTATAAAAGCATCATTAAAAGAATATTAAATAGGTGTTACTACTCATACTTGATCAAGGCAAAAAACGATAACACGTGGATAACTGAATTTTGGAAAACAATGGAATCATGTCGAATAGTTCAGAGAATTGGGTTTTACTTCTACATTATTCTATGTGGTTTATATTATTGAAACTTTAAATGTAGTTTTCAAAGAAGAATGGAGGAAAATATGAAGCTTGCTATAGTGGAAGACACTGTGGAGTATCACCTATTCCTGATACCAGATGAACCAAAGGACCCAGAAAAACACAAAGAGATTCTTCAAAAGTATATTGAGAGGATAATGACTCAGTTTGCACCTATGCTGGTCCCCTATATCTGGCAGAATCAGCCTTTCAATCTTAAATATAAACCTGGGAAAGGTAAGGCTCTTTTACTTATTTTGATGTGATATGACTTCTAATTCTGACAAGAGTGATCTATAATAGTCCATAGTTGATTCAGTGTTGTGAGGAGATTTATAACCTGAACTTTTTTGATTAGTGATGCTTGCCTGTATTTGGCTAAGTCCTTAAACTTACCAAAAAAAATTTTTTTAATTCATTTGATGAAAGCTTTCTAGTAGTAATTACCTTGAGAACTAACATATACTGAACATTATTAAACCATGGCTGTTCTTTGGAACTTTACTTTCCTGTGCTGTAATGTATCTAAGTACTTTTACTAAACAGGTTCAGGCATCTGGCTTCCTTAACTGTAGCTCCCTTTAGTGGTTACTCTGTATTCCTCATTCCTGATCATGTGTTTAGTAGGCTGCCTTGTTTGACGTAGTTTTGAAACTATGCGGCTCTGCCTGGCTTATAAAGAGAAATAATTGGGCCTATGGCCATTATTTGCTACTCAGAAGCATTTTGAGGTTGCTTCATGGCTTCTCTGTGTTGTTGGTGCTTGAGATCTGATTTTCTTATCATTTCATATAGCTTTGGTAAAATGAGGCACCAATAGGTGACCACAGCTCTTATGCAGGGTCTTATTTCAGATCAGGAGTCTGGCATCTTTTGATACTGTCAATCTAGGTCTCAATGTAGTGTTCATCTGTTATTTTTGCCAAATGTGTTCCCTGGTGTTAATTTTATTGAACCCCTATTCACCGAAACACGTGATATTTATTGGCAAGAACACCGTCACATTAGCACAGCACATCCAAGACCAACTCCTCCTTATCTTTTTCCTAGAAAATCATTTTTACCCAATGTTTTCTTGTCTTGCTTAATGGCATTATTATCCACGTAGCTATTCAGCTTGTTAATAATTCAAAATTATACTCAGCTCCTCACTTGACCATGTTCAGTCAAGCACTAAATCCTAGTGTGGTTACTCCTAAAATACAACCCCTTCTCTACATTTGTTGGCTACAATCTAGACGCTCTTTATCTCTTCATCTGGAAGACCACAGCAGCCACCTAACTAACCTCTCTGGTTACAGTATCTCCAGTCCCTCACACTGTTGCCAGTTACCTTTGTAAAACACGAATTTGATCGCGTCAATCTTCTGCCTAACATCCTTCACCAGTTATCCATTGCTTCTGCATAAAGTTCAAATTGAAGTTTAATATATAAGGTAGATAAAAATAGACGCTCTAATTGGGGCTTCTCTAGTTGAAATTTGAGAGATCTGGGGTGGGGAGAAGAGTTGGTTGGGCTGTGCTTCCTACTTTTTTGTTTTGTTTTGTTTTTTTGCCATGGCAGCTCTTGAGACACTTCACAATGTGCTTGTTGTTTGACCTCTAGTCTGTTAATGTGGTAGGTTACATTGATTGATTTTCATATGCATTACATTGCATTCCAGGAATAAATTCCACTTGGTCATGGTGTAAAATCTTTCAATGTGTCGAATTCAGTTTGCTAGTATTTTGTTGAGGATTTCTGCATCAGTATTCCAGGGATATTGGTCATAGTTTTCCTGTATTGTCTTTGTCTGGCTTTAGTATAAAGGTAATGCTGGCCTCATAAAATGGGTTTGGGAGTGTTCCCTCCTCTTCGGTTGTTTTTAAGAGTTTGAAGAGGATTGATGTTAATTCTCCTTTAAATGTTGGTAAATTCTCTAGTGACCCTTTCTTTGTTGGGAAGTTTTTGATTACTGATTCAATGTCCTTTACTAGTAACCAGTCTGTTCAGATTCTCTATTTCTTCATGATACAGTCTTGATAGGTTGTGTGTTTCTAAGACTGTACTCATTTCTTCGAAGTTATCCAGTTGGTTGGTGTACAGTTGTTCATAGTGTTCTCTTATAGTCCTTTTTATTTCTGTAGTATAGGTTGTAATATCGCCTTTCATTTCTGATTTTAGTTACTTGCGTCTCCTTTTTTTTTCTTACTAATATAAGATTTTGTCAATTTTGTAATGTTTCAACAAACCAAATCACTTTATTTTTTTCTATGTTTCTCTTCTCTGTTTCATTAATCTCTGTTCTAATCTTCATTATTTCCTTCCTTCTGCTAGCTTTGGGTTAGCTTTTCTTGTTCTCGTTCCTTAAGGTGTAAAGTTAGGTGGTTGATCTGGGATCTTTTATAACTATAAACTTCTTAGCACTGTTTTTAGTATGTTACGTGTTTGTTTTCATTTGTCTCAAGGTATTTTCTAATTTCCCTTGTAATTTCTTCTTTGACCCTTTGGGTTGTTTAGGAGTGTATTAAATTCTACATATTTTTGAATACTGCATTTGTTTAAAAAAATTCTGCTCCATCTAAATTTAGCTTCCTGGGGCGACTGGGTGGCTCAGTTGTTAAGTGTCTGCCTTGGGCTCAGGTCATGATCCCAGGGTCCTGGGATCGAGCCCCGCGTTGGGCTCCCTGCTCAGCGGGAAGCCTGCTTCTCCCTCTCCCACTCGCCCTGCTTGTGTTCCCTCTCTCGCTGTGTCTCTCTCTGTCAAATAAATAAATAAAATCTTTAAAAAAATAAAAAATATATATATAAATTTAGCTTCCTGGGCACCTGGGTGGCTCAGTCGTTAAGTGTCTGCCTTTGGCTCGGGTCATGATCCCAGGGTCCTGGGATCGAGCCCTGCAGCATCAGGCTCCCTACTCAGCAGGAAGCCTGCTTCTCCCTCTCCCACTCCCCCAGCTTATATTCCCTCTCTTGCTGTCTCTCTCTGTCAAATAAATAAATAAAATCTTAAAATATATATATTAAAGAAAATAAATCTAGCTTCCTTATATTCCCGGAACACTGTATTGTCTGCCATGCTTATATGCCTTTGCACATGCTATTCTCTTTTTCTGGACAACTTACTTCTGTCATTCCTCCAAGTGAGCATAGCTCAGTATGACATTATTTATGCTCACATGCCCCAGTGCATACGTCTGTTCATCATCTTGTTTTGAGATGGCGTGGTGGTCCATCTCCTGTTGTCTAGACCTTGGGTCCTCATAACTAGGCTTTTTATATCCTATTCAGGATTGCAGCCCCAGCTCCCCGTATAGTACCTACAGCATGGTCAGTCAATGAATGTTTGTTTATTTGAATGATTACTTGCATTTTTATGTGCCCTGACAAATTTTTTTTTTTTTTTTTTTTTTGTGCCCTGACAAATTTATTTGGTTATTTGATTGCTTTTCTCTTGTTTTCAGGAGATGTTCCTGCTCATATGTTTGGCATGACAAAGTTTGGGGATAACATTGAAGATGAATGGTTTATTGTTTATGTAGTAAAGCAAATTACAAAGGAATTTCCAGAGATAGTAGCAAGGTATTAGTTATTTTAATAATCTAAAGGAATTCTTTTGTTGAGACTGACTACGTTTTTATCCATTTAGTAAATTTTTTTCGGTAGTCTGGTGGAGACTGTACAAATTTGAGACATAGATTTTGAAGGTGACTTTGTGTTTTCTTCCTTTTCTCTTGTGACTTCCTTTTCTTGAGGAAAAAATTAAAGTACATTGGAGAGCTTAACTTCCAAAATTTTTAAACAAAACCTGCCTATTTTAGTTTTTTTTTAAATAATTCTCATTATGAAAGACTAAATGCAGGGCGCCTGGGTGACTCAGTCATTTCGGTTTCTGCCTTCAGCTCAGGTCGTGATCCCAGGGTCCTGGGATCGAGTTCTGCATCAGGCTCCCTGCTCAGCTTCTCCCTCTGTCCCTCCCCCGACTCGTTTTCTCTCTCTCAAATAAATAAAATCTTAAAAAAAAAAAAAAGAAAGGCTAAATACAGATGGTAAAAAAAATCCAAACAATACCAAAGGGTGTACTACTGTTTAGAAAAACTGTAGTAAAAAATCCCATTGTATGTACATATATATATTTTACAGATTTCTTTACTATGTATTCCTCTATTATACTTTAACTGTATTTTTTGAGAAATACAGAAAATGTTAACAAAAAATCAGGGAACAGTTGTATTGAAAGCAAAGTAGGTAACACTGCATTTTAAATCTATTTAAAATGGGAACTGATAGTTCTCTGTAATTACCAAGTTGTGTCAGCAGAGGGCGTTTCACCCATTTGCCATATGTTCTAGTTTTCCTGTCAGTCCCCAAATTCTAATCTATCCCCTCAACCTCTTCCCCAGCAGAACAAAAAGAAAAACAACTCTGAATATTATTATATTAAAATTTCAAACATGAAAGTAGAGAGAATAAACTCATATGTACTTAACACCCAGCTTCAACAATTTTCAATTCATGGACATTCTTACTTTATCTATACCTTTCCCCTACTCCCCCATTACATAGCAAGATTATTTTAAAGCAAATCACAAACATGCCATTTGATCTTTAAATACGTTAAGATGTAAATATAAGAGATAACTCTTATTTTAAACACTACTGTTACCACACCTAAAAATAATTAGCAATCATTTCTTAACAAATAATAGCATTTTAAGTGAACAAACACAAAGATATCCATTTCTGTCTTTACAAGGATAATAAGGAGAGGGCAGTGCCTTTGTGTATGGATTTTTATCTTCATTTTATTTTTTTAAGATTTTATTTATTTGAGAGAGAGATATACACACACACAGCATGAGCAAGGGGAGGAGCAGAGGGAGAAGCAGACTCCCCACTGAGCAGGGAGCCTGACTTGGGACTCCAGGATCATGATCTGAGCTGAAGGCAGCTGCCCCAGATTCTGATCTTTATATAATGATGGCTCATACCTACACCAGGCCTATAAAGCTCTTTAAATAATAGACATCTACTGTCTTACCAGTTTTTTAAACAAATTAGAAAAAGAAAGAACTTCCTCTATGTCTCTGACAGATTAATCTTCCTAAGGTAGGACTCTAACCATTTTTCTACCCTGCTTTGAAACCTTTCATTCCTTTTGTGTATAAAACTACGCTCATTCTCATTGAGTCTGCTAACATTAAAAAAATTTTTTTAAATATTTTATTTATTTATTAGAGAGAGAGAGCACAAGCAGGGGGAGAGGCAGAGGGAGAGAGAAAGGGAGAAGCAGACTCTCCACAGAGCAGGGAGCCTGATGCAGGGCTCAATCCCAGGCTGCTGGGATCGTGATCTGAGCTGAAGACATACGCTTAACTGACTGACTGCTAACATTTAAAGCTCTTCACAAAATGATATAACTGTGGGTTTTTTTTTTTTAAGATTTATTTATTTATTTTAGAGAGAGAGAGCAGAAGCAGCAGGGGCAGAGGGAAAGAGAGAGAGAGAATCTCAAGCAGACTCCATGCTTATCGAGGACCCCAACCCAGGGCTCAGTCTCACAACCCTGAGATCACTACCTGAGCCAAAACCAAGAGTCAGGCGCTCAACCACCTGCTCCACCCAACCGCCCCATAACTCTGCTTTTCTAGTCTTGTTATTTACTAATTGTCATTCTCCAAATATCCACCTTAAATATCCACCTCCATAATTTTGCTTATACTATTCCCTCTCCCAAGAACATCTCTCCTTTTCTCCTTATATCCACCCATTAAAAGTAAAAAAATCTTTTTTCCCTTTTGTATGTGTGACAAGAGGAGAAAATAAGAATTTATATTCCTATTAGCTAGATTATGCATAAGGAACTTCTAGAAGGATAAACAAGAAATAACAATGGTTAGAGGGTAGGAAAGGGACATATTAGGGACAAAAGTAGGAAGGAAACTTTTTCATTATGTAACTTTTTATGTGTTTTTTTAAAGTATAATCATGTGACTGCCTTACCTATTCAAAAATTTAAATTTAGGGGCACCTGGGTGGCTCAGTTGGTTAAGCAGCCAGCTTGATTTCAGCTTAGTTCGTGATCTCAGGGTCCCGGGATCAAGCCCCACATGGGGCTCTGTGCTCAGTGGGGAGCCTACTTCAGGATTCTCTCTCCCTCTGCCCACCCCTGCACATATGCTCTCTCACTCACTCTCTCTCTCTCCCTAAAATAAATAATTAAAAAGTTAAAATCTTTAAAAAAATTTAAATTTTGGGACGCATGGGTGGCTCAGTTGGTTAAGCGTCTACCTTCAGCTCGGGTCATGATCCCAGGGTCCTGGGATCGAGTCCCACATCAGGCTCCTTGCTCAGTGGGGAGCCTGCTTCTCCCTCTGCCTGCCACTCCCTCTGCTTGTACTCTCTCTTGCTCTTTCTCTAGCAAACAAAATCTTTTAAAAAAAAATTTTAAATTTAAAAAATGTGATAGAAATGAAACAAAAACAAAATTATCTCTCAAGGTCCAAGTAACTTCCATAAATGCTTTCCGAATCTCGGCACTAGGTGATTTTTTTCTTCTTTTGACACCCTATTGTATATTTTTCATATTTTTGTCTGGTGTTATTTATTTATGTACTTATTTTTTCTCCTTATCATCTCCAAATCCTCCTTCAATTTTAAAATCTTCTTCAGTACTTAATGGTGTCTTATTATAATAATCTATACATAGCATGTATTCAGATATTTACTAAAATGAAAGAAAAAATATTAGAATAAATGTGTTCTGATTAGTAGCATATATGTGCTTTTTCAATGCATAATTAGAATTTCTTCTGCATTAGGATTGAAGACAATGATGGTGAATTCTTGTTAATAGAAGCTGCTGACTTTCTCCCTAAATGGTTGGATCCTGATAATAGTGCCAATAGGGTAAGTATACCCAAATTTGGAAAATTTACAGAGATGAAATCATGTTGTAACATTTTTCATATGTACCTAGAGTTTGTCAGTGCCCAGAATGAAAATTAAAATGTATCATTTTGCAGGTGTTTTTCCACCGTGGAGAATTATGCATTATTCCTGCACCAAGGAAACCTGGAGCAGTGTCCTGGTTACCCACCACACCCCCAACAATCCCGCAAGCATTGAATATAATCTCAACACACCCAGAAGAAATTTTGGCTTCAGAATCTATACGAGCTGCTGTGAATAGGCGCATCAGAGGGTAAGAAAAATATTTTCATTGCTAGTGAAGGAGCCTTTTTATTTAGTGCAGCTCAAGTCTCTCAAATGTAGAATTTCTTCCACCTAGATTAATGCTCATTTTCATTCTGTCTTCCTCCTTCATGAAAGTGGCTAACAAATTAAATTTACATATTTTAAAATTAAGGCACAGGGGCGCCTGGGTGGCTCAGTTGCTAAGCATCTGTCTTCGGCTTGGGTCATGATCCTAGGGTCTGGGATCGAGCCCCACATCAGGCTCCCTGCTCAGCGGGAAGCCTGCTTGTCCCTCTCCCACTCTCCCTGCTTGTGTTCCTGCTCTCACTCTCTCTCTGTCAAATAAGTAAATAAAATTTATAAATAAATAAATAAAATTAAGCCACAGATATATCTTTAAATTCCCATTCATAGGTGTTAATATTCCACTCCCAATATTTTTGCATTTATTTACTTAGATACTGTGGCTAAGTATTATCTATATCTATAGATAAAAATTTTGAGACCAATAGGAATGAAACCTAAGGGAGCATTATGTACTCTGTGGTTCTGGGGCTCTGGATGGGATTCTTTGACCTATGTGGAACACTTTAGGTTCTATTCAGAAGAGCCTTCACCTAATAACATATTAGTTTGGCCTTTCGAATTTGAGTACCTATTCTATGTTTAGCACCATTCAAGTTTTAACAATATAAAATGTCTTTTAACTTTGTTCAATATGCTTTGTATCATTGTTTTAGAAGAATGAACTGTGATTTTATCCTTGTCCCAAAGAATAGTAGGGTTTTCGTTTTGTCTTTATTAAACTACCTTTTTTTTTTTTTTTAAGATTTTAGTTATTTATTTCAGAGAGAGAGAGAGAGCACAAGTGGGGAAGGGCGGAGGGAGAGGGAGAGCAGACTCCCCACTGAGCAGGGAGCCCAATGCAGGGCTCCATCCCAGGACCCACAGATCATGACCTGAGCCAAAAGTAGATGCTTAACCCACTGAGCCACCCTGGCGCCCCTGTTGAACTACCTTAATTCCTTTTCTTTATTTTCCATTTTTTCCTACTTTTGCTCTTCTCTCTCTTCTTTTCTGCAGTTTTTAGTGTATTTGGTAGCTTTATCTTCACCTTCCTTGTCATTCTACATCTTACTCTTGATGAACCAAGACAATATAAGAGGAAGTAAATGGTAGAAGAATTCTAGATATTTACATATCATAAAATAAAAATAATTATGTGACCTGTCACAGATACCCAGAAAAAACTCAAGCCTCCCTTCATCGTGCACGCTGCTTCCTTCCAGCTGGCATTGTAGCAGTGTTAAAGCAGCACCCCAGATTGGTGGCTGCGGGAGTCCAGGCGTTTTACCTGCGGGACCCCACTGACCTGCGAGCCTGCCGTGTTTTCAAGACTTTCTTGCCTGAAACACGAATAATGACATCGGTAAGATAGCTCTCTTGGTCATTTAGTTTTTGTCACTGGAAAAAGAGTTGAACATCATTGTGCGCTAGAAAAAACTGGAAATATTCTGTTTCCTCATGGCAAGTTAATATACTTTTTTTTCTTTTTTCTTTTCTCCCATCCGTGGAGGAAGATTTCAAGAGACTTCACTTCCTATTTAATATCTAAACGTTTCTTAGATATTTTCTGACCATATTTTTCCTATTTTATTTTCTTCTTGAGAATAAAACATTTCAGGGCACCTGGGTCGCTCAGTCGTTAAGCAAGTAAATCCAACCTTCAGCTCAGGTCATGACCCCAGGGTCCTGTGATCGAGCCCCTTATCAGGCTCCCTGCTCAGCGGGAAGCCTGCTTCTCCCTCTCCCACTCCCCCTGCTTTTGTTCCCTTTCTCGCTGTGTCTCTCTCTGTCAGATAAATAAATAAAATCTTTAAAAAAAAAAAAAGAATAAAACATTTCATTTCTTCCAGAGACTTAAGAATTATTCTTTATCTTCTACCCACCCAAATTGCCATATAATGTAACTAATGAGAAGAATTCCATTAGTGATAACTAAAATGTAGACAGTGAGGTCAATTTTGTGGTATGTGAATTATGTCTCAATAAAGCTGTTATTAAAAAATGTTGGCAGTGAATAGGTTGGATCTTCTTTGCATTTCATATGAATATGAAGCTCATAAATGAAATTATGAACTGTGAAATGATAGTCAAATTTTTACTTTCAGGAAAACTAATGTATTTTGTGTTCCAACGTCCAGGTGACTTTTACTAAATGTCTATACGCACAGTTGGTACAACAAAGATTTGTGCCAGACCGGCGGAGTGGATACAAGATGCCTCCTCCATCTCATCCTCAATATCGAGCCCATGAATTGGGCATGAAGTTGGTAATGAACCATAAAATTTTATATTCTTCCTTTAGGTAAAAGGGCTCTTAATGGAATAATGATACAGCATAGAAAGTCTAGAAAAATACCTTACTTATGTGAGAATGTAGTAAAATATGGCATCTCAAACAAGAAGGAAAAATGGGTTATTCAGTTAATGATAATAGAAAAACTGTGAAGCTGTCTAAAAAATTAAAGTTGATTCCCTCACACCTATCCCAAAATAAATTCCAGGTGGACCAAATATTTAAAAGAGAACATTGAAACCATAAAATCTGAAAGAAAACACAGGAGAATTTTTGATAATTTGCGTAGGAAAGACCTTTCTTAGCAGGACTTGAAACCAGAGCTATTAAAAAAAAAGACTGATAAATTTGATTATTAAAGATTATGCATTTCTGGGGCACCTGGGTGGCTCAGTCAGTTAAGCATCCGACTCTTGATTTAAACTCAGGTCATGATCTCAGGATTGCTTAAGATTCTCTCTCTTCCTCTCCCTCTGCTCCTCCCTCCCCCTTCTAAAAAAAAAAAAATTAAGCATTTCTGTGTGGGAAAGAAAAACCCCATAACTAAAGTCAAAAGATAGTAAACCTGAAGAAAGTATTATATTTGCAATTTAAATTAAAAAGAGCTAATTTCTTTAATATATAATAGAGTTCCTACAAGTCAATATGAAAAAAAAATACTAATTAATAAAAAATGTTGAGAAACTGAACAGACAGTCCACAGGAAAGGAAATACAAATGATTTTTAATCTAAACATAAGAAAAATGTTGGCCCTTGCTCATAATAAAAGTAATGCAACTTAAAGCTATAAAACAGTGTTTTCTACCATTTGGCAAATATCAAAAAGTTTGATAATATATATTGGATTGATGAAAATATATATAGAGAGAGATACTTTCAAACATCATTGATGGGAATATAAGTTGATTCAATCTCTTATAACAATTTGTCAATATCCATCAATATATAAATGCACAAACCCTCCTGCTCATTTTCACTTCTAGATATTTATTCTCCATATATTTTACATGTGTACAAAGGTGTATGAGGATACTCATGACAGAATTATTTGTAGTAGCAAAAGATTGGAAACTGCCTAAATGCCTATTAGTAGAGAAATAGGTAAATTACGGTTACCTATGCCGTGAAATGGATAAATTTGTATGATCATATAAAATGATCTCCAACACATGTAACTTGGTGAAAAAGCAAGGTTTAGAACAGTGTGTATGTTGCCATTTAATGACAAAAGGGATCCAGTAGGACATACACAGACCACACATCTGCTTAAGTGCATACATTACTTCTGAAAGGATATGCAAAAATTGGTAACAGTAGTTTTCTCTAGAGTGATCAGGAAAGCTCCCTGTCTGACTTATTTTGCTATGCTCATTCATTATATTTTTAGTCAGAAGACACTTAAAATAGAGTGATTCCCTCCCTTCCCTTTCCTATGTCTAAGGCCATGCTGAATTCATTTATAATTTCTGTTAGACAAGAAACCTTTTACAAGCCTTTTTTTAAGCAAACAAGAAATAAGTTTAAATTTCTGGTTTTGTAATCAGCAAGAAAAGAAATCTTGAAGAGAACAAGAATCTTTGTTTTGTATTATTTGCTTTCTCTTTATAATTTTTAGTAATCTATGGAAATTGAAAAACTTAGATTTTTCATAAAATTCAGTGTTATAAATGTCTATATGCCCATATGTCCAGTCACCTAGGTCTTAAGTGTGGCTAAATGGAAAGAAAGTAACTTAATAATGAAAATTCTATCTATTCCATCTAGGCTCACGGATTTGAGATGTTATGCTCCAAATGTAGCCCACATTTTTCTGACTCCAGGAAATCCTTCATGACTACCTCACCACTTTGGGCTGGCTTCCTTGAAAGTCTGAAAAAGAATGATTACTTTAAGGTAGGAGTTGCAATGCGATTGTAAAACTGTACAATCCAGGGAAAATCAAGCTAGTGAATTAGAGTCCTATGGTCCATATTTAATGTGTAACATTATTATAGAAGCTAGAGTTAAAAGGGACCATTCTAATTCAGTGTTAATGAGGGGGTAACTATGAACTGTTTCCAGTATCTTAGAAAAATTACTAACACTTGTATAGAGCGCTGAAAGTTATCATGTATCAGAAGAACAACTGGGGCAAATCATAAGGCAAACATGAAGACACCAAATAGAAAAATGAACAAAGAGGGGCGCCTAGGTGGCTCAGTCATTAAGCGTCTGCCTTTGGCTCAGATCATGATCCCAGGGTCCTGGGATTGCGCCCCGCATCGGGCTCCCTGCTCAGCGGGAAGCCTGCTTCTCCATCTCCCACTTCCCCTGCTTGTGTTCCCTCTGTGTGTCTCTCTCTGTCAAATAAATAAATAAAATATTTAAAAAAAAAAAAGACATGGATTTTAAAAATTATAAAAAGACAACTAACAAATTTTTCTTAAAATATTCACTCTCACTAGTAGTAAGGATATACATATGAACACAATAATACTTTTGCATATATGTGAAAAAGGATCTGTATGATATTTAGTGCTATTGAATATGTAGTGAAGTTAATATTCCTATACATTGCCATAACATTGCATATTGTTAGAACTTTAACTGGAAAATAATTTGCTAATGTGTCCCAGGAGCTATAGAAAGGTTCAAACTGAGAACCTTCACTTTGAATAATCTATTTTAAGGAAACATCCAAGAAGTAGAAAAGTCCATTAAGAATATGATGATATAGGAACAGACATTTCTCCAAAGAAGACATACAGATGGCCAACAGATACGTGAAAAGATGCTCAACATTATTAATCTTCAGAGAAATGCAAATCAAAATCACAATGTGTGCAAAACAGAATCACAAACATCTGTCAGAATGGCTAAAATCTAAAACACAAGAAACAAGTGTTGGTGAGGATGTGGAGAGAAAGGAACCCTTCCTTGTGCACTATTGGTGGGAACACAAACTGGTGCAGACACTGTGGAAAACAGTGTGGATGTTTCTCAAAAAATTTAAAAATAGAATTATCATATGATCCAGTAATTCCACTACTGGGTATTTACCCAAAGAAAATGAAAACACTAATTCAAAGGGATACATGCATTCCCATGTTTATTGCAGCATTATTTATAGCCAAGGGAAGCAACCCAAATATCCTATCAATAGATGGACAGGTAAAGAAGATGTGATCTATATATTACTCAGCCATAAAAAAGAATGAAATCTTCCCATTTACAACAACATGGATGGATCTAGAGTGTAAAATGCTAAATGAAACAAGTCAGAGAAAGACAAATACCCTATGATTTCACTCATGTGGAATTCAACAAACAAACCAAATGAACAAAGGAAAAAGACAAAAAATGGACTCTTAGCTATAGAGAAAAACTGATGGTTACCAGAGGGGAGGTGGGGGAATGGGTGAAATAGGTGAAGGGGATTAAGAGTACACTTATTGTGATGAGCACTGGGTAATGTATAGAATTGTTGAAACACTATATTGTATCCCTGAAACTAATATAACACTATAGTCTAACTATACTGGAATTAAAATTTTTAAAAATATGATGATGTAAAGACTGTAGCAATATGGCAAAGTACTTATGATATTATAGTCTATTTTTGATAGAATATAAAATATTAAGTATGAATGCCAAAATAAACATACATGTGAAAATCAGAAATGGTAGTTAAAGTGGGATTATGCTGTTTTTTGTTTCTATTTGTACTTTGTTTTATAAATTACTAATCAGTTATTTTTTAACAACTAATTAAATATTAGAAAATGGCAGAAAATCATCCAAACTGGAAAGAGGTCCTTAAAGGTGAAAAGGATTAGGTACTACTACATATAGCCTAGTACCCTTATTTGGAGAAACTAGAGCCCAAAAAGGTACATTAATGACAAAACAGGCATTGGACTCAAGCCTCATGATTCCTGAATAATGTATCACATACTGCCTCCCTGAAAATTGCTGATGAGCAGGTTATTTTATTGATACCATGTAAATAATGTTCTGATAGGCCTTTTTTTTTTTTTTTTTTTAAGGGACTGATAGAAGGTTCTGCTCAGTACCAGGCAAGGCTAGAAATGGCAAAGAACTACTTCCAACTCTCAGTTAACCAACCAGAAGGGTGAGTTTATCACTATGTAACCGTGGCAGCAGAGTGGTAACCTGCCAGAAGTTAAGGAGTTCCTCACTCTTGAGATAGTTGCAGGAGTTGGAATTGCCATATTTAAAGAGTTAATGGCAAGGATCATGACTGTTGAAGGTGCTGAAGGTGGGGGAGAGGGGGTTTTGCAGATCACTGCGTCTGGCATCATCATCATCATCTAATGGCTAACATTGGGAATTATAAAGTGTAGGCCACTTTAATTTGTCAAATCTCTCTTACAGTCCTATGAAATAAGTATGATTATTACTGTTCCCTATTTACAGCAGAGAAGCTGAGGCCAAGAGAGATTAAGTAGTTTGCTAAAGGTCACACAGCTAGTAAGTGACAGATGCAGGATTTGAACTCAGGTAGTCTGATATTGAGCAATTGCTTAATTCCTATAGGAGCCCTTGGCTGTGTCTAGCTACTTTTAGGTGGGTCTGAAACACAGAATAAAGCAGACATTGATCTTTTAAATCAAATCTCATTCTGAGCTGCCATATATTTCCTGGGGGAAGAAAGAAATGAGCACAAGGTTGGAAGGAAATGTCACCCCTTTAAAATTTAATAAAATGGAGGTCTCATAATGGTGGAGTAACATATCCAACTAAGCCCCTGCCAATTGTAATTATAAACTCTGGACAGAATATAAGAAACAATTATTTGAAGACACAGTAAAACAACAAAACAAGGCAAAAACTGAAGGAAATAGGACCCTTAAAAGAAGATCAGAATAGGGCGCCTGGGTGGCTCAGTCGTTAAGCGTCTGCCTTCGGCTCAGGTCATGATCCTGGGGTCCTGGGATCGAGTCCCACATCGGGCTCCCTGCTCAGCAGGAAGCGTGCCTCTCCCACTCCCCCTGCTTGTGTTCCTGCTCTAGCTATCTCTCTCTCTAATAAATAAATAAAATCTTTAAAAAAAAAAAAAAAAGAAGATCAGAATAGATGTGGACCACATTATCTGAGTTGTCCCTTGAGGTCACTTCCTAGTCAGTGCAGCACCAAGGAAAAAATAGAGCTCTAGCCGAAAGCCTCAGTCTTATTGAGCTCAGGAATCAAAGGTCAGAATTTGAGTATTGGAAAAAATTCAATTTATGGTTGCAAAATTGAATTTGAGATACTCAAAGCTGTTAAATAATATGAAAGAATAGCTTTGTATATATTATGGGTAAAAGCTCCCAAGTTGTGTTTCTCATTTTGTTGTTGGGTTTTTGTTTTTTTTTTTTTCCAAATAAAACTTTCTGGTTTTGAAGTCCAGTCATTCTGCTTGCATGGCAAACATCACTTCTTTGTGTGATAGAATGTTCTTTGAGGACTGGTGAAGCAAAGTTGATGCTGAGAGAACTCTTAACATCAGTTGTTCGTGAGATAATAATGACTTTACAGCAGTCCTTACTCTCAGAGGTGTCTGCGTCTGCCTTTGTCCCACTCGCATCAGTTTTATGGCAATAATTGGTGGCAAGAGGATTCCTTCTTAGGGTATCATTTCAGAAAACTTGGGAAAGAGAGTCAGGAGAGTAAAAGAGGTGGCCCTCATGGTTAGGAGAATCTCCCCCAGATGATTCCCATCTGCTTCAAAGGGCCACTCTGCTTGTAGAGAAGTGTTACCTTACAGACTTGGGTTAAAGAGATGTTAAGAAATTAGAGAGACTCGTGTGTAGGAAAGTTAGGGCTCCTTGCACAAAACAAGATAGATTGGTGGTTCGGTAGTTCTTTTTAAATAATGAAGTTCGTGGGGTGCCTGGGTGGCTCAGTTGGTTAAGTGTCTGCCTTCAGCTCAGGTCATGATTTTGGGGTCCTGGGATTGAGCCCCATGTCGGGCTCCCTGCTCAGTGGGGAGCCTGCTTCCCCCTGAGCTCATGCTGTCTCTCACTCACTCTCTCTCTCTCAAATCTTAAAATAAGTTCGTTGTTGTTACAAAATAACATTCACTCATTATAGCAAATACAGAAAGATGTAATAAGGAAAATATTTATACCAGAGAGTCAACTATTATCATTTTGATCTACTGCCTTCCAGGATTTCCCTCCTCCCCATTCATCTAGTTATTTTTAAAACATTTTTATACTATATAAAAACTTTATATCCTGTCCATAATTTTTACTCATTATAATCTTACTTTTTCCCGACATTAAAAAGTCTTTATAAGCATAATTTTAAAGAGCTGCGTAACATTTCAGGAAATGGATGTGCCATAACTTATCATATTTTTACTCCTGAAGAAAGAATTTTAAGTAGTTTACATATCCGACATTTAATTTTTTTTTTTTTAAGATTTTATTTATTTATTTATTTGAGAGAGAGAGAGAGCAGGAGAGGGGGGAGGGTCAGAGGGAGAAGCAGACTCCCTGCCGAGCAGGGAGCCCGATGCGGGACTCGATCCTGGGACTCCAGGATCATGACCTGAGCCGAAGGCAGTCGCTTAACCAACTGAGCCACCCAGGCGCCCCATATCCGACATTTAATTTAATTAATTTATTTATTTAAGATTTTATTTCTTTGACAGAGAGAGTATAAGCAGGGGGAGCGGCAGGCAGAGGGAGAGGGAGAAGCAGGCTTCCCACTGAGCAAGGAGCCTGATGCGGGGCTCGATTTTACGACCCTGAGATCATGACCTGAGCCAAAGGCAGGCACTTAACCGACTGAGTCACCCAGGCGCCCCTACATGTCCAACATTCTAAATAATGTTGCAAAAGAGACTCCCATTCCCCAAACCAGGGTAGCTTCTAAACAGTTTAAAACCAAACTCACATCTCCCTCCAGACCTGTTCTTGAATTCCCAGTGTTTTGTTTTGGTTTTTTTTAATACCTGGATTAATATCACAGACTGTTTCCCACTCTCTTTTTTAAGAGTACTACCATCCTCCTTATCACCTAGACTTCCTGGCTCTCCTTGGATCCAGTCTCTTGATCCTTTTTATTATTATCTTGTGTCTTGCATTTTTCTTTTTTACTGCCTACCTACTCTAATTATTGTTTCTTTTTTTTTTGGCTTATTTCTTGAACTATGGCAATACCTAAATTTGTTTCCCAACTTCTAGCGACTCTTCACTTCCAATGCAACCATTACAGCCAGGAGAATCTGCTTGAAATATATCTTCAATCATCTTTAATCCCTCTCCTAAAAATTATTAGAGATTGTAAAAGTGAAAGATTGAACAATGTAAGTGTCCATCAATAGTAGATAAATGGGACGCCTGGGTGGCTCAGTCGTTAAGCGTCTGCCTTCGGCTCAGGTCATGATCCCGGGGTCCTGGGATCGAGCCCCGCATTGGACTCCCTGCTTGGCGGGAGGCCTGCTTCTCCCTATCCCACTCCCCCTGCTTGTGTTCCCTCTCTCGCTGTGTCTCTCTCTGTCAAATAAATAAATAAAATCTTAAAAAAAAAAAAAAGTAGATAAATGAATTGCAGTGTATTTGTATGATGGACCACTATCCATTAGTTAACCAGAGATTAGCTAAATGTACATGAGTCTATTCAGGATTTCTCAACCTTGGCACTATTTACATTTTGGACCAGATAATTCTTTGTTGTGGGAGATGCTCTGTGTATTATAGGATGTTTAGCAGCATCCCTGGCCTCTACCCAGTAAATGCCAATAGCACTCCACCCAGCCCCCAATTGTGACAACCAAAAATATCACCAGACTTTGCCAGATGTCCTCTGGGGGCAAAATTGTCCCCAGTTGAAAACCACTGATCTTTTGTTTTTTTGTTTTTTATTTATTTGAGAGAGAGAGCACAAGAGGGGGGAGCGGGAGAGGGAGAAGCAGACTCCCCGCTCAGCAGGGAGCCCGATGCGGGACTCAATCCCAGGACTCCGGGGATCATGACCTGAGCCAAAAGCAGTCGCTTAACCAACTGAGCCACCCAGGCGCCCTAAACCTAAAGTCTTCCTACACTTATGGAGCTTACATGCTAGTGTAGGAGAAAGACAGTAAATCGCTATATGATATTAGATAGTGATAAGTAAGTGCTTTGAAGAGAAAACAGTGTATGAGGAAAGAGACGTACAGGCTGCTCTTCTAAAGATTTTGATTGATTGATTGATGATTGATTGATTGTACGAGTAGGGGGAGGGGGAGAAGGAGAAAGAGAATCCCAGGCAGACTCTGTGCTGAGCATGGAGCCTGACACAGGGCTCAGTTCCATGAACCTGAGATCATGATCTGAGCCAAGACCAAGAGTCGGTGGCTCACCCAACTGAGCCACCCAGGCACCGCTAGGCTGCTATTCTAAATAGGTTGGTCAAAGAGGCCTTTCCAAGGAGGTTCTGTTTGAGAAGAGACATAAATGAAGTGAGGGAATGAGGCATACAGGTATTTGGGGGGGAATAAAATTCCAGGGAAAGAGAACAGCAAATAAAACAAATGTGTGTGTGTGTGTGTGTACACGCACACACTCAGTGGACCAGAAGGATCATTTGTGAGTGCAGTCACCTCTGGGTAATAACGAAATGGGTTGGAACAGATAATGTTGATCATCAAAGGAAAAGTATTAGCTTTATCTATAAATTTTTAAAGTACATGCATGTTTAGTTTTTTATGTTAAGGGTAATCAATCATTCCTTTAGACTGGACGTAAGTATAACAATATTATAATTCTAGGTGGTAGGATATGGACATTTGTTATATCATTTTTTTTTTTTTTTGCTGTATCTTTTGGACTTGTCTATATTATTTAAATCTCTTAAAACAAAAATTAAAAATAAAAAAGAAGCCATCAGTGATCACCCACTGCTTATTTCATTGAGTCCAAACTTAGCCATTTCAGGCTCACTGTGCTCTCATCCCAGTCCATCTGTTCAGCTTCGTCTTCCACACTTTTGCCAAACTGAACACCATTTGCTTTGTGAACATGTTCCTCACTTCTTTGCCTTTATACTAATGCTCATTTTCCCCTTTGCCTGAAGTTCCTCTACCCTATCTTACTTGTCAGAATCTTCCCCATTCTGGGTGCCTGGGTGGCTCAGTTGGTTAAGCGTCTGCCTTGGGCTCAGGTCATGATCCCAGGGTCCTGGGTTCGAGCCTCACGTTGGGCTCCCAGCTCAGTGGGAGTGTGCTTCTCCCTCTCCCCCTGCTCCTCGCCCTGCTCATGCACTCGGGCTCTCTCTCTCTCAGAATAAATAAAATCTTAAGAAAACATCTTCCCCATTTTTTTTAAAGATTTATTTATTTTAGAGAGAGAGAGAGCATGTATGAGCAGAGGGAGAGGGAGAGAGAGAATCTCAAGCAGACTCCCCGCTAAGTGCAGGGCTCAATCTCATGACCCTGAGATCATGACCTCAGCTGAAATCAAGAGTTGGACACTTAACTGAGCCACCCAGGCCCCCCACCCCATTCTTTAAGGCCTAACTCAACTACTTCCATTGTCTTTATCATTTTTTTTTAAACTTCTCTGTAGTTAATGTAATTAATTACCTTCTCCTGTGACTCTTCACAGCATTTGGTCCAACTCTTGATTTTGGCTCAGGTCATGACCTCAGGGTTATGAGATTGAGCCATGCACAAGCAGGTAGTCTGCTTGAGATTCTCTCTCTCCCTTTCCCTCTGCCCCTCCCCCTGCTCACACTCTCTCTCTCTCTCTCTCTATCTCTAAAATAAATAAATATGATTTTATATTGTGTAATTTATTATGATTATTTGTGTATTTATTTTTTTCTCTTAGTAATATTTGCATAATATGATTATGTCACCTATATGATTTAGCAAGGTGTGCAAATCTTTATTTAAATGAATGTAAGTCCATTCTATAACTTGATTTGCTCCAGTATAAATAGGTCAGACAGGGTTCCATCAGTTTATATAACAGGTCACATTGCCATCATAAAATAATATGCTCATCATACAGATAATATCTCTGTGCACTACTTCCTCATCAGTTTACTGTAGGAGGATCATAAGATAGTATCAGAAGACTTCGAGACTTTGTTCTAACTCAATGGCCTTTCAAAAGTTATAGAATTTCACTGAGCTCTGGTTTTCTCATCTGTAAAACAGGATTATTACCTCATAATAGTAATTGGAGGACTAAATAAGAAAATGTATTTAAAGTGCTACCCTGGGGCGCCTGGGTGGCTCAGTCATTAAGAGTCTGCCTTCGGCTCAGGTCCTGATCCCTGGGTCCTGGGATGGAGCCCTGCATTGGGCTCCCTGCTTGGGGTGAGCCTGCTTCTCCCTCTACCTGCTGCTCCCCCTGCTGTGCTCTCTCTCTGTCAAGTAAATAAAATCTTAAAAAAAAAAAAATTAAAATTAAGTGCTAGCCTAGCATATTATACATGCAAGATTAATTTTAGTTCATACTTTCCTCTGGGTTTTCTTTTTCTCATATATATGCTATATATAAATTGAAACAGTTGTACTCAGTCAGCAGCTTCATAATGGTGTTCCATGCATCCTATTGCAGAACCAAAGGCAAAGGTGAAATGGATACATCTCTGAGCTTCCAAACTCCATTTCAATCAAAGCAGTTTTTCTTTTTCAGCTTTACTGAGAAATAATTGAGGAACAAAATCGTAAATATTTAAGGCATACATCATGGTGATTTGATATTTGTACATTTGAAGGGATCTAGTTAATTGGCAGTTCCATCACCTCACATATTTATCTTTTTGGTGGGGCAATTTGAACATTTAAGTTCTACTCTCTGAGCAGATTTCAATTGTAAGATACAGTGTTATAGTCACCATGTTTTACATTAGATCCTTAGATGGTATTTAGAAACTTTGTACCCTTCCTTTTACCAACCTCTCCTTATTTCCTCACTCCCTAGTCCCTGGCAACTACTTTTCGACTCTGTTTCTATGAACTTTACTTTTTTTTTTTTGAGATTCCACATATATGTAATACCATGCAGTGTTTGTCATTCTCTGTCTGGTTTATTCCATTAGCATAATGACCTCAGGGTCAATCCATTTCACAAATAACAGTATTTCCTTCTTATATATATTTCTCTGAATAATGTATGTGTATATATTTATTATATATATTTGTAATTATAATACAATTTATAATTGTATTAATATTGCACATCTCCTTTATCCTGTCATCCATTGGTGGACACTTAGGTGGTTTCCATGTCTTAGCTATTGTGAGTAAATCCTGCAGTGAAGGGAATTGCAGGTATCTCTTCAGTATCCTGTTTTCATTTCCTTTACATATATACCCAAAAGTAGAATTGCTGGATCATATGCTAGTTCTGTTTTTAATTTTTTGAGGATTCTTCATACTGTTTTTCATAGTGATTGCACCAATTTACATTCCCCAAAGCATGGGGGTTCCCTTTTCTCCACCTCCTTACCAACTCTCTTGTCCTTTGGTAATATCCATTCTGACTGGTGTGAGCTGTACCTCATGGTGATTTTGATCTGTATTTTCTTGATGACGAGTGACGTTGAGCACCTTTTCATGTACCTCTTGGCCATTTGTACATCTTGTATTCAGGTCCTCTGCCCATTTTTAAATCAGATTGTTTTTAACTGATGAGTCATTGAACACTACATCAGAAACTAACGATGTAGGGCGCCTGGGTGGTTCAGATGGTTAAGCGTCTGCCTTCAGCTCAGGTCATGATCTCAGGGTCCTGGGATCGAGTCCCGCAATGGGCTCCTTGCTTGGCGGGGAGTCTGCTTCTACCTCTCCCCCCTGCTCATGCTCTCTCTCTCTGTCTCAAATGAATAAATAAAATCTTTAAAAAAGAAAAAAAAAGAAAGAAACTAATGATGTAGTGTATGTTGGCTAATTGAATTTAAATGAAAAAAATTAATCAGAGTGGTTTTTTTAATTTTAAATATTTTTATTTATTTGACAGAGAGAGACATAGCGAGAGAGGGAACACAAGCAGGGGGAGTGGGAGAGGGAGAAGCAGGCTTCCTGCTGAGCAGGGAGCCGGATGCGGGGCTCGATCCCAGGACCCTGGAATCATGACCCGAGCCAAAGGCAGACGCTTAACAACTGAGGCACCCAGGCGCCCCAGATTGTTTTTTTACTACCAAGTTGTATGAGTTCTTTATATATTTTGGATATTAACCCTTTATCAGATGTATGATTTTGTAAATATTTTCTCCCATTCAGTAGGTTGCCTTTTCAGTTTCCTTTGCTGTACAAAGCAGTTTTTCTTTGAGCTCTTTTAGAGTTCCTGGTAAAATTTTGAGAAAAAGGGGTCTGTAACCTATAACAATTGTTTCAAAACAAATTAGACTAGATTATTCCTCCCAGCTTTAAAATACTATTTTTTTGTGATTATTATTCTGAGCTGTCTTATAAAAAAATTCCCATGTCTTCTGTTTTTTTATAGCTCTCTTGCTATGAGCCCAGGTGAAGAAATCTTAACCTTATTACAAACTGTACCATTTGATATAGAAGAGCTTAAGAAGGAAGAAGCCAATCTTCCTCCAGAAGATGGTAAGTGATGGACCAGGATAGAGCAGAAGGTTTAGGAAAGATGAAAATATTCCACTAAGTCTCACAGGGCCCTTCTCCGAGAGTACCTGCCATGTTCAGTGTGGTATGGCATTGTCCTGTTTTCTTCTTTTTCAGATGACCGGTGGTTAGATCTCTCACCAGATCAACTGGACCAGCTACTGCAGGAAGCTGCTGGCAAAACAGAAGCAGAGCCCATTTCCAAGGAGGAGCAGAACTACGACTTAAGTCAGGTCTCAGAAAGCATGAAAGCTTTCATTTCCAAAGTTTCAACCCACAAAGGAGCAGAGCTACCTCGGTAATTTGTGTTAGAGTATAAATATCTAAGTAGTTAGAATGCAGATGTTGAAGTCATCTAGTTGTGTTAGAGTATAAATATCTAAGTAGTTAGAATGCAGATGTTGAAGTCATCTAGTCATTGCCATTTCCACTCTTGTTTTTCTTTTCAGTAAATGATTTGTACTGCTGTGTTTCCCTCTTTTGGTGCCTAGTACCATGATGACTTATCTGGAGTTGTTTTTTTTTTTTTTTTTTTTAAAGATTTTATTTATTTGACAGAGATACAGTGAGAGAGGGAACACAAGCAGGGGGAGCGGAAGAGGGAGAAGCAGGCTTCCTGCTGAGCAGGGAGCCCGATGCGGGGCTCGATCCCAGGACCCCGGGATCACGACCTGAGCTGAAGGCAGATGCTTAACAACTGAGCCACCCAGGCGCCCTGGAGTTGTATTTTTAATAGTCTGATTCTTTGGGCGCCTGGGTGGCTCAGATGGTTAAGCGTCTGCCTTCGGCTCAGGTCATGATCTCAGGGTCCTGGGATCGAGTCCCGCATCAGGCTTCCTGCTCCTTGGGAGCCTGCTTCTCCCTCTGCCTCTCTCTCTCTGTCTCTGTCTCTCATGAATAAATAAAATCTTTAAAAAAAAAAAAATAGTCTGATTCTTTGCAATTCTTAAAGTAAGTCAGAGAGACTACTCAACAGATCTAAAAGTGTCCATCCCAGAGCTGTGCAAGGAAATCGTGTATTTTACTCTTTAAACTTTTACTCAGAACCTTATGGGCTTTTAACACCTAGCTCTCAGCAAATCCACACTTCCATTCAATCTCCCACCCCACAAGCCGATTGGAAGCTTCACATTCAAAAGAGAGGGATAAAAGAGTTCATCAGAGGAAGAAATAATAGGAATTGGCAAGTAGGAAAATAAGGTAGATGGAATTGTCACTTGTATGGCAAATATATCTTTATTCATGTTGATGCTCTTGAGCCTCATGAGAAGAATAAAATTTATGTTCAGTATTCTCTTTTTAAGAAAGCAAAGATTGGGGGGGCGCCTGGGTGGCTCAGTCGGTTAAGCATCCGACTCTCTATCTCATTTCAGGTCTTGAGCTCAGGATTGTGTGTTCAAGCCCCATGTTGGGCTCCACACTGTGCATGGAGCCAGTTTAAAAAAAAAAAAAAAGAAAGAGATAAGAGGAAATATGTTCTTTTAAAAGTTTAGTTCCTAAAGAAATAGACCTTTTTAAAATTAACTCAGAGATGTGATTTGTTCTGCTAATGCCATATATATATATCTTGTGGGAGGTGCAGGGTGGGTAGGTCCCTAAATCAGTGTAAGTTAAATGTGCATAGACAAAGTGAAATTTTTACTTTTTCTTTTTTTTTTTTTAAAGATTTTATTTATTTTTGTGAGAGAGAAAGAGAGATCATGAGCACAAGAGGTGGGGGAAAGGCAGAGGGAGAAGCAGACTCCCCGCTGAGGAGGGAGCCAGATGTGGGACCCGATTCCAGGACTCTGGGATCATGAGCTGAGCCGAAGGCAGTTGCTTAACTAACTGAGCCACCCCAGCACCCTTTACTTTTATTTCATCAGTCTTTCCCATTTCTTCTGCCCTGCAAGACCATTTAAACTACAGTATTTCTTGTTGTACTTCTTTTGAGATCGTATCTCTAGTAGTAGTCCTAAGAATGGCACTGCTTAAAAAAAAAAAGTTCCAGAGAGTTGTGTTCAAAATAAATGGTCTTTTTCCTTTAATCTTACAGAGAACCTTCCGAGGCTCCAATCACTTTTGATGCAGATTCTTTTCTTAATTATTTTGACAAGATTTTAGGTAAGTTACAGTGTGATGTTTATTCTGATTCTGAAACTATAAGTAGCAAGGCTGTTGCTAGAGTACTAGAGCATTGGATCTCTTGGAAGTCAAAGTATTTGCTTTCTCTTAATGATTTTGACTTTCTTTCAACCACGAACTTCTGCCCAGTTGAATGATTTTGCAGAGGATGCTTAGCTCAGTGCCTAACATAGTAGCTGCTCATTGAGTATTTGTTGAATGAGTGAATGCTGTGTGGCTAGATATGGTTTTACCTTGGCTTCCATGTTACACTGTTTTTTCTCTTTTGACTTACTGTACTTAACCCTAATAATAAAAAGACAAATAGCCCAATTTAAAAAATCAACAAAGGATATAAACAGGCAATGCCTTGAAGAAGAAATACAGACAAATAAATATTTGAAAATACTTGTTTCTAGTAAATAAATACACAATACAAAGTAATAACTTATTTTTTTGCCCACCATATTGGCAAAGATTTAAAAGATTGACAATACCCAGTTTTCTCAAAGGGTTGAAGAAATGGGTACTGTCAAACTATGAGCATGGAAGTTTAAGTTGTCTTTCACAGGGTGGTTTGGAACTCTAGAAAGTTTATAACCTTTGACTTAGTAATTTCACTTCCAGGAATTTTCTCTATGAAAAGGACACATATGTGCTAAGATAGTGATTACAGCATTGTAGTAGCAAAAAATTGGAATGTCCTAAATGTCCATGGAGAAGGAAATGGCTAAATTATAGTACATTCATATTATGAAATATTGTGCAGTCTTAAGAAAGAATGAGATCCATCTACATGTTTTCACAAAGAAGGACTTCCAAGACCTAGAAATAAGTGGAAAAGCAAACCATGGTTCAGTGTGTGTGTGTGTGTGTGTGTGATATGTGTATGTGTGTAATACCCTTACTTTTTTTTTTTTTAAAAGATTTTATTTATTTATTTGAGACAGAGAGAATGAGAGAGAGAGAGAGCACATGAGAGGGGGGAGGGTCAGAGGGAGAAGCAGGCTCCCTGCCGAGCAGGGAGCCCGATGCGGGACTCGATCCAGGGACTCCAGGATCATGACCTGAGCCGAAGGCAGTCGCTTAACCAACTGAGCCACCCAGGTGCCCTACCCTTACGTTTTTATACATACGTAAAGAACTGCATAAAGGCCTGGGTACCCACCAAACTGTGAAAAGATGCTTAACTCTGGGAAGAGAGTGAGATGTGAGACAATAATAACTCCATATGGCTTGAATATTTATATCAAAGTATATCCATGTATTCTGTAGCTTTTAAATTTTAAGTAAAAAATTTTAATTATTGAATTCATAGTAAAAAAAAAAAGCTGTATTTTTCAGATCAGCCTGTGTACTTTTCTGCAAATATCTGCCCGCAGTACCATTTTCTGGAAGGGATTTTTATTAAGTAATTTACCTCTGTATATTTGTCCTTTTCCGCAGATAATATTTAACTCTTTTGAGAGGTATAATCACTCAAGAAAAAATTACCATGTGGCTCTTTTTGTGTTGGCGTCTGTGTAGGTCCAAGTCCTCATGAATCAGACTCCGATGATCTGGATGAAGAAGACTTTGAATGTTTAGATAGTGATGATGACTTGGATCTTAAAACCCAAGAGACTGGGGAAGAAGCATCTGTAAGAGGAACTCTTAATAATCTCAAGTCATACATGGCCCAGATGGACCAGGAATTGGCACAGACCAGCATTGGCAAAAGTTTCACCACCCAGAAGCAAATGGTACGTGAGTGTTTAACCTCTTCCCCTATCTGAATATCTTAATATTATGAAGGAGAGCTAAAACTATATTTTATCTTAGTTTTTCTTTCTTTCCTTTTTTTGATGATGAATTTGATATTTTGATTTGAAATAAGAATTTAAGATTGCTAATGTTTCCCTAAGGATTATTAACTTTGTCCTCCTAAATATGTTTAATTATATTACTTATTCTATGTTATCCATTAGGATTTAACATTAAAAGTCATGCAGTGTGGTCAGACTAGTTTGTGGTTGCATTCTACTACTAACAGCTTACACAGACTTTAAAAACAGAAAGGATCTTAAATATCCAAATAATTTTCAAGTCTTAATAGTGTTTGTTCTGTGTTTCCTTAATTTAGGGCCAAATTAAGAATTCATCTTCCACTCATTTTTTTATCCTAGTTTTTATACCAGCAGTGTCTAACCTGGGCCTAAGAGACATTATGAAAGAGAGTGGACCCTGGAGCCTTGGGGATTAGGGTTTGAAATCCAGCTCAACCATCCGCTGTGAATATATATCCATTAACCAGTAATCCTTATGTTGTAGAATCAATATGAGAACTAAATGAGACAACAGTGAAATCCATAAGGCCCTTAATGAATGTTATTTACCTTGCTTTGATCATCTAAGCCACATTTAAACTATAATCACTTCCAGTATTGCCCAAACCTAATAGAAACCAAGAAACAATGTTAAATTTATCTAAAGCAGTGTTTCTAAAATATTAATATGTATATGAGCCATCTAAAGATCTAAGTAAAAGTGAAGTAAAAAAAAAAGTAAAATATAGAAAATAAAATGTGGATTCTGGTTAAGTTGGTCTGGGGTGAAGCCTGAGATTTTACATGTCTAACAGGCTCCCAAGCAGTGTTGGGATCAGCATGCTGCTGATTCATGCACTGCACTTTGAATAGCAAAGATACTAAGGCCTATAACTCAAGCTACAGTCTTTCAAATCCTTTCCCAATCTGTGAAACCAGAGAGGTTCAAGTAACAATTCAGAATCTTTGTGGTTGGACTCCACAGAGCCTCGGGGGGGGGATAAAAAGGAAATTAGTTTCTTTCATTTAGAGAAAAAAATTAGATTCTCTCTTTTTAATGTTCATATTTGCGTATCTCTTTTAAAACTCTTAGGCAAGCTATAAATATGTCTCCTTAACTTTGGTTATCTCCCTTGGGCTATTTCAAAACGGGGAAGAAATCCAATTTATAGAAACTTTTCCTAGAAAGAAGTGTGTTAAAATCTCTGGAACCAAATTCTAATATTTGTTAAATTGTGAAGTTTATTAGACTTCATTTTTATTTTCTATCATTAAGGATAAGAAATTGCCTTTTTAATTTAGATTTCAGTTTTACATTATTGCTTAGTTTTTTTTGTAACTACCATCTAATCTAATGGCCTATTCCATGATTTTGTTTTCTCTCCATAAATAAGGGACCTCTATCCCAGACTACCAATAATAATTCAGATGAGGAAGATTCTGGTGCAGGAGGATCTGTTATGACACCAGTGGATATAGACCTGAACCTGGTTTCAAATATACTGGAATCCTATAGTTCCCAAGCTGGACTGGCAGGACCTGCGTCCAACCTTTTACAAAGCATGGGAGTACAGCTGCCTGATAACACTGATCACAGACCCACAAGTAAGCCAACGCAAGATTAGCCAGCACACCTAGCCTCTCTTTTTTTCTTCTTAAATAAATATTGAGTCTCACTGTGCTCATGTATAGTTTAGATGACTCATTTAGTAAAAATGTTTCTTCAGTACAAGTTTCACAGGCTAACTTCTCCTCTGTGAGCCCCAAATGTTGTCCACTCTGCATAAGTCTTTGTGATCTCAGCTGAGGTACATACAAGGTTTTGAAGTCAGCAGAAGAGAGAAAAATCAAGCCCCTGGACAGCCCCTGAGAGATTTACACACTCCGTGTTTAGAACATTAAGTTGATCTTTACTGAGGATTAAAGGAAGAGAAAGGAGGGTGATAGGCAAAAATGAGAAGTGAATGAGTTGCTTTTTTATTCCAGTTACCAGAAATGACCTTTAGCCAGGCTCACTCTGGTGACAAATACATTTGTTTTAATGTTTTACCTGTTTTTGCTCTTCTGCTTCACGGACTGGTGGGCTCTTTTTATCCTTACCACCTTCATCCCTCATTGCCACATGAATATTGTCCAGCCAGGTAGGCCCTGTACCAAAGTTCCTTTTATTTATCTGCCATTTTCAGTACCTCAGCCCTGCCCTCTTTTGCCTCAGCTTTCAGATATCCTTGGAGTTCTAAGAAGCAAAGCCCTCCTCCCACTCACTGCCAGGAAATAAAGTTCAGTGTCACAGCTCCTCTATTAGCCTCTCTCATTTTTCTTTTCCAAATCAACACATTAATCCAAAAGCAAACAGTTACTCCATGGTAAGTTTGAGAAACTTAACATGAATCCTGCACACTCCCCTTTCTATCAGTATTTTCAGATTGGGGATGTGTACACAGGTGCTCACAAACACACCCACAGAGAGAGAGAAAAGATTGGGAGATGGTAATACACATGGACCCTGAACTGTTTTCTTCTAACTGCAAGATATGAAGAAATCTCAGGACCTCCCTTTGGAGAGTGCTTTTCCCTTCTACATGCTGGGTTTAGTTCAGGTCAGGGCAAGCTGCCAACCTAACAGGACAATCAAGTCCCATCACATACTATCCCTCAACATTTCCTGATGAAGGCACTTTGATTTCCCCAAAGTCCTGATGATTTGCCGGCAATGGCAAAAGCAACGACCTTTTGGGATCAAAGGGAAATTCAGTACTTCATCTTGTCTAGTTCTAGAATCTAGTAGACTTTAATGTGTGAATAATCTTAGTGTCTCTAGCACTTGAGTCTTTTATCACAAATTAGTGCCTGAAATCATCTGAAGATACAACTCTTTCCCGGCCATTCCTATTTTCAAACAGACTTCTAACAATTTTTCTTCTGCACATCGCTTCAGTTTTTCCACACTTGGGACCTGGGCTTCAATGCTTATCATACAAATAGATTCCTTTTCTCCCTCCCTACTCCCTGCCCCAGATTCTTACTTTCTACTATTTCCTCACTTCATAAGACGGAAAAATACATCTGAACAAAGGTGTGGAAATTTATTTTATTTCCTCCAGATAAATTCTCCCTTATGACAAAGTATAGAATGACATACATGAATGATGAGCAATCCTAAATTTAGTTTATCCCATAAAACAAGAAATGGTTCACCCTCACTAATCCCTTAGCTGAAGTTACAACTTACAGTATGCAAATGGCAGTGACCATTTTATATTTAGGAAATCAGACATGGCAAAGTGATCATCTTTTCCTTGGGTCACAAGCTGAGCAAGTAACGGCAAAAGACTTAGCTCTCTTAAGCCCCACTGGGATGCAATTACCCCAGCAGAACATCACTGCATCTGATTTATTACAGGGTACTCTGAGGAAGACCTTGGCTCCCACTTTCTTCATCCCTTCAGATGACTTAAAGAAATAAGGCTTTTATTTAAATACCATGTACAAAATACCTGTACATGAATTTTTTAATGTTATATTGTGCCATTTTTCTTAATTCTATGAGGATGAAAGGTAACTCAGTAGTGGGTCGAGATTTGCTATGTATCTTCAATACTAAGATAAAATTAAAATTATACCAGGCATTTTTGCAGTTAGTGTAAACCCAGCGTTAATGAGATACATGCCAAAAGATGTTTGCTTCCAAGACCTCAGTGAAAATGGGTGCATGGGGGCCTATATCCAAACTAATGCTTCAAACTTCCCTCTGATTTTGACAATCGTCATTATCTGTTTGGCATTTTGATTGCCTATGAACAGGAACCTCCTTTCACTGCTATTAGAGGCATCCTGCTGTAGGGTCACCTCCTGCTCTGCCTTAGTATGAAGTTGGAGATGGCCTTTGGTCACCTCCCTTTTATCAACTGATCTCTTTTATGCCCCTCCAGGATACTGAGAAGGGATCTAGGTGGCTCAATCTGAGCTAAGCTGGCAGGGTAGAGCAGGGCGGCTTTCCACCCACTCCTTAATCAGTTGGTGGGCAATGGCTAACTTAGGGGGCAACCAGAATGTCCCATACTGTTGCTGAGTATATGGATTGTTTTTCCTCAGGGCTGTGGCTACCTCATCATGACTGAACCAGCCAGCTGCCTCTAGTTCTTTCAAGTTCACCTGGATCTAAAAGACATAAAGAAAAACAGAATGTAAGGTTAGGAGCTACAAAATTTAGAATACTCTGGCCACAGGTGAGAAAATGTTCCCAGAACTGAGCAGTATCTGGGATCTACAGGCTGGGAGATAATCAGTTTTAGATACTGTGCAGAAGCAAAAGAGGCATAATTAAAAGGTGAGAGTTAAATATATTTTTTTAAACAGTGTAAAAGAAAAAAGTGCCTTTTAAAAATCTTGGAAGCACAAATACTGAAATACTAAAGAGTGGTTAACAGTGAGGTGTAATATATAAATAATTCTTGATTAACTTTCAATTTAAAAAGAACATAAAATTACTCTTCTCTAAGGGATAAGGGATTATTAATGATTATCAAAGGCATAGTATCTTCTTTGCAATGCACATTGTATCTGCAGGAAGCTGAGACAGATGAGATATTATTAATTCTATGCAAACCAAAACACAATAGACTTTGGCAGGTAGGGACCACAATGCCATCTATCAGGATGCTGTAGAAGAGCAAGATGAGGCTGGATAAGACAACATCTAAATCCCTTTCAACCAGAAGTTCCTATGATTTTATATAATTGGTCCCCAACATCCTAACAGACTTGAACAATAAGACCAACCCTGAAATCAGTCCTTTAATTTGATATATTTATTGTGTGCCTACTCTGTATAAGATGCTCTGTTAAGTCCTGCTGAAAAATAAATTGTCACATGACTGAAATACATACAAAGAAGAATGGTAATTGTGCAGATGCTCTGAATTTTCATGGAGATTGCTTCCTTTATAAGACTGCAAACTCCTTAAGGGAACAAATCCTACGTTACACATCTTTGTATAACGTAGACAATGCTGGACTGGAAAGGTGCCTACTGACCATTGTGGGTGAAGCAAAGGAAATATCACAGCCTAAGGAAGCATCAGAACTTACCTCTGTCTGCCCTGGTTGCACAGTTGCATGACAAGCAATCATGAGTGAGCTATTAGGAAAGGGCCAGTGCTGGGATGCAGAGTACTGCAGTCTTTCCACCTCCAATCCCACCTCTTCTGCAACTTCTCTCCTGACAGCCTCTTCCAGACTTTCACCTATAAGCACTCAGATTAATTCAGGACAGCAGCAGGAAGGGTGATACAGATGCCCATTTGTGAAAGGAGCCCCAAACTGGCTCCAAAGTCTCAATTAAGTATTCTTGGGAGAGCCCTAAATCCCTGAGTCTCTACAGCAACAGGACTCAAGTCTGGAGTTGGGTGCTGAACTACAATACTTATACTAGTTACTTAATTAGTGAGAATGCAAAAGAAGAGTGACAGGCTACTGCTGTTCTCAGCTTTAATAAAATTCTAATGCCATGTTTGACCTTTTGCAAATTTTACCCCAATGGACTGAGAAAAAAACCTGTAAATATCTATTGAATTCTAATTAATACAATGCACACTGAAATATTTAGGGAGAAGTGTACTGATGTCTGCAAACTATGTATCAAAGAATAAAATGGATTGGTGGATGGATAGAATGGGTAGATATGTGATAAAGGAAATGAAGAAAACAATTGTAGGATCTAGGTGGTAAGTGTATGGGTGAGTATTAACTGTATAATTTTTTCAGGTATGCCATATGTTTGAAAACTTGCCTAATATTGGAAAATTATAATGCCAGAAGGCTATTTTCTTGACTTGACAAGGAACAGTGTGCTTGAGACTCCAAGCATAAAAGCAACAAGACAAAGAAATACCTACTGTTGTTAAACTTTTGTGTCCTCCAGTCATCTGTACATTCCCTAAACTTCTTACCTATATCACAAAAACCTGCCAAGGCAGAATACATTCCCTTGGGAAAGGAACTCTGGCGGGCAAGCAGGCATCGAGTCCCGTCTGACACCAGAGTAATCACCACAGGAGCCATCTAGGAAAAGGGGATGGAAGACTTAGACATTAGGGTTTGGGGCCTGTTAATGGATGAAGGAATGGATAACTAAGGAAAGCCTTTTAACTGTACAGGCTTCTGTCCCCAGGACAGGCTAGCACAGTCTTCTTGGATTACTGTCCTTTTAAAGTAGTGCTTACCTGTGGATAATAGATAATCTTATTGGAAGGGCACACACGCTTGCTGCCAGCCATATTCTTCTTGGTGGGCTGCCCGCTTCTGCTACAGAACTGATGAGCATCATGCCAACGGAGAAGAGCCTGAGCCTAGGAATACAAAGATAGGCTGATTTCATTTGGAGAGAATGTGAAGCTCATCTATAATAGTGCTGGCCTAGTATTTAGAGCAACTCAAAGGGAAATGCCAATCCCTTTCCAGCTCACCTACTTTAAATGGTTATTAACTGTTTGAACTTTAAAATAAGGAAACTATCTGGAAATACTCCTCTAGCATCTGAAATATGAATAAGAGAAAGTATTATCATTCATTTAAAATACATATATAAACTATTATAATGAATGGCCCATGTACTTAGGACCCAACTTAAAAATAAGATATTTCCAATGTAGTGTAACGCCCCAACAGGTATTCCTCCCCAATAAAGATGGAATTTTTTTGCAAATAAAAATGTTTAGAGATGTCTTTTTAAGTAAAATGAACAACCAAAAGCACTTTAACAAGTGAAGTCTAAAGCTGTGAGGACAAGTCATTAAAGCAATACAAAGTAATTTTTCATAGGAGTAACATAATGATATGTTATGCTATGGGTCATTAAAAATATCAGGAGGCTGATAGATCTGCATTTCTTTAGGAGAAAATGGTCCTGCCAATAATAAGGGCAAAAGAAAGAAGAATAAGCAATCTCCCTACAGCAACTTGTCCTTCTGCCAAGGTTTGTAGGAAGGACTGTGATTTATTCAAGAAGAAACCAAATGTCATTCTAGCCTTGTGCATGCATGCATGTATTCACCCATAAACATTGCTTTACCAAATTTCCTACAGAACTAAGAAGTCAGAACCTACCGTGGTCAGCAAGGAGGCATCCTTTGTATTCAGCTGAAAGAGAGCCTTCCTCAGCTCAGTGAAAGAGCCCTTAAGCTCTGTCTCCATTTCTGGTTTCTCTAAGGAAGCTAGAAAATGAGAACAGAGGATAAAATGAAACAAACACCAAACTTTTCCTTGGGGCCCCTCTCAAGTATGCCTATTAAAGCAGTGTTTCCCAAACTCGCCTGATAATACTTTATTAGGGAAAATAAAAAATATACAGGTTCTCAAGCCCCTACCTGGAGATTCTGAACAGCAGGTGAGTAAGGCCCCGAAATCTTTATTTTTAAACAAGCACTGGGTGATTTCTTATATTCAGGCAAATTTGCAAAACATCAGAGCATAGTATTTCTCAAGATCCTCTTCAGAGTAATAAGAATATTTGCACTAACCACACACTCTCCCTGGAAAAGAGGTAAAATGGCACCTCTAAGCTCCTATCTGCACTGCATTCCAGCATCATTACATTTACAACCAGACCTGGAAGGAGAGAAGGAAAGCCTAGTAGGAACCATGAACCTTATACCAAACTGGTTCCCAAATGCAGGTCTTAAGACCCTGAGCATGGTAACATGTTTAGTCACCTGAGATAAGAATGATGTCATGAATTTTAAAACATTTAAGAAATATAAAATGTATTAAGGTACAGAGAATAAAACAAACATCTGTGTACGTACCACCAAGCTTAGAAAGTATTAAAATATTCTTTATCTTTTAAATGATGATGACAGTAGATGGGTAGTATTTTTTTGGTCCTAACTTAAAAACAAAACAAAACAAGGTTGATAACCTTCGGTATTCACAAAATTTTTTTTGAAATTTTGCTATTACATGAAATCCCTAAGTCTGAGCACCACTGGGAAGTACCCATTAGAAATAATGTTCTATACCATTTATGGAAGAGGAGCTGTTTAGACCTAGATCCAGAGCAAACCATGCTTCATGCTGTTCAGAGCATCCAATCAGCACAGAGTCTTCTATTCTTTGTATGTCCTGTCCAAACTTTGCCAGGAGCCTTTCCAACTCTAAGAAACAGAAAAGGAGAAGGGAAGAAAACAAAGGTTTTTCATTAAATCACCACAGTCTTATTAACCTAGGAAATCATCTACTTCAGCTTGAAGTAGGTATACCTGCTTCTAGCCACTGCCCTGCAGCTAATTAGCTATGTGATCTTGGTCTAATCAGCCTCTCTAGGCCTCCATCTTCCCATTCTGAAGTGTTTAGACTAAAGAAGGAATTCTTGCTGTGTACCACTGTATTCTGTGATTGTATCATGAAAGGAGAATATCCCCTAGTTCAAAAGATACAGTTAATGTATTATGGTGCTGGAAAAAAAAAAAAAAGTGTATGCTTAAAATGCTAGAGACCAAATCAGTTACATACAATGTAGTCTCCAGATTATGCTGGGTGTCTGGTCTAGGGTAGACTATTCATCCAAGATCCCAGTCTGTATAAGACAAGTGCTGTATAGGGAGAAAATCTGTCCTCCTGTGTGTGAAGGACATATTTATTTGTTCATAATACAACATAACATTGCCTTCTGATGGCATCCTGATATTCTTTTGCACTGCTAGAAACTACCTATCCAAGTACTCAACCTCTGACCCATGGAGGAAATTCACTGGCTTTGTATTTAGAAGTAAGTCAGTGTATAGTGACATCATATAAAACTGAAAGTTAGTACCTTGAATGCTTAGATATGTCTATTTACATACCCTTAAAGAGTTCTTAAAACATTAATTTTAATTCACTTTTAAGTTTTGACCCTTCTAGAAGAAATGAAGTCATGATGCAAATCTCAACAGTAGAAGAGTATGCAATTCCACAGGGCTGGAAATCACTGGTTTAAGCAGGGTTTGGCAAAATATTTTAGGCTTTGTGAGCCACGTGGCTCTCTGTCACAACCACTCTGCTCTGCCACTGTAGTGCGAAAACAGCCATAGACAATATGTAAATGAATGAGCGTGGCTGTGTTCCAGTATTTACAGAACAAGCAGTGGGTTCCAATTTGGACAGCAGTTTCACTGACCCCTAGTTTAAGGCAATAGTGGTTCATACCACTACTAAATAATACTTGGGCAACTCAGGTTTATACACTAAATAATTAACTGGTAGAAATAGTTTGAAAAACCTGGACTCTAAAATTGAAGGATCCTTCTCAGGGATTTGATATGGATGAAATTCATTCATGGCCGCAGGCTGGTCCTCTTTGGGCTTACCTAGTAGGCTCTGCCTGGGGGCCTGGTATTGGTGTCCCGATTTCTGAAGCAAAGGAGCCAGGCTATGAAAGAGATAAAATGCTCCTGTCTGCTGGGCTTTTTTACATGCATCATCATCTTCCTTCAGTTCAAATAAATACCTGTATTTTGGAAATAAAGCATTATTAAAACCACACTTAGTTACTTGTACAGCATTCATCTTTCAGAATTTGGTCCTTGCATCCCTCTCCTATCACAGTTATTTCCTTTTATTTATATCCTAAACTGCTCTTTCCCCTGAAAGACTAGGATCTCCTTTAGGGCAGGGTTAGCCTTAGTTCTGTATCTCTAGTAATTAGCATATTGAATGGCTCGATTCAATAAATATTTATTGAATTGAACTCCAAGGGTAATAAATATTTACTGAATTGAACCTCAAGGTACTTTGCCAATATTACACTATGAGGCAAGAATTTACATGCAGTGGAGTGAAAGGAAAACAAGTACAGTGAGGAAACATCAACCACAGAATACCGAGGAATGGGAGCAGACTTTATTATTGTAGACAGAGAGCCAACACCATACCTTAACTCTCTTTCAATCTAGGGAGATAAAGAGCTGTTATCTTCAGTGCATTCGTGCTTCCAACACCTAGTCCTCGAAGTGGACACCATTAGCTCCTTATCTCTACCAGAGACCACTGATGGGAAAGTGAAACCTATACTTGACCTACGCTTATTTAATAAGTGTAATATCTTCAATAGCCAAAATACAAATGTGGAAAAAGACAACATCCTATCATTAGTTTCTCTAGAAGAAATAGTACTGGATCCAGATCTAGGCTTTTCAATCACCTTCATTAAAGATTACCTAAGTTTATCCCTTCAAGAGCCTTGGAAATTGGGTCAGGGTCCACATGATTCAGGGGGTACTGAATGTAGATTCTCCTTCTGAAGCCTTAGGGATAACCATTTTTGCCTATTAAAAGCCCTAAACAGACTCAGATTTATGGCAGATTTTGTCATGAGGTAGGCAACACAGTTTATGGATATTTCCTGTAGGATCTGGGAGCTTTTGTAACACTAAGAGAGTTGGTTCAACATAAAACTACAAAGCAAAATGATAAATGTGCCCCACTGGCATCTTTAGGAACCTATTTTTGACTATATGATAAAAGGGGTTACAATGAGCTCTTCATAAACACAAGACCAAAGAAACCTGAGATTTTAATACTCATGGTATTTTTAAACTTATTATAAGTGACTCACTTCCTGGGGCAAAGACTTAATTCATGTCAAAGGAGAGACATGTGCCACTCAGAAGTTACCAAATATAAACAATAGAACAAACACCGCTGCCTTCCTAAAAGAACAGTAAGAGTGGTACAACCTGTGCTTTGCCCTAATGACCCTAAAAAGCACAACACCTACATAAACACCCAGGTCTTAAATCTGGGGCCGAACTGGAACTGGAACTGAGATCCAAAAAATTCCTTACATTTTCCTTCTCGATCAGGAACACTAATTTGAAAAATTAATTTTCCCCCTTTAATTATAATAGCATGGAAACAACACTAAGATTATCAGACATAAACTTATTTTCCTATTTATAAAAATAAAAAGTCATCCCATAAAAGTCAGAAAATACAGTTAGCAATTTGTTCAAAAAAGGGAAATCAAGAATCTCACCATTCAGAGATTATCACTGTTTACACCTGGGAATTCTTCAAACTATTTATTGGTATCTGTATATAGATAGGTATATTAAGAATCATACCTATTAAGTTGTAGCCTTTTTTTCTTTAACATTCTTTTCATGCCATGTTCTTTATTGATAGAATTTCATTCTCTCATGACTTTTTACTCATTTTAAAATCACTTTAACAGGTGCGCCTGGGTGGCTCAGATGGTTAAGCGTCTGCCTTCAACTCAGGGCATGATCTCAGGGTCCTGGGATCGAGCCCCATATCAGGCTCCTGGCTCAGCGACGAGTCTGCTTCTCCCTCTCCCTCCGCCTCTCTCCCTTGCTCATATTCCCCCTCTCTCTCTCTTTGTCACATGAATTAAAAAAAAATTTTTTTTAATCACTTTAACAGTCATTTTTAGACCATTCAATAATTGTTCAATAATTCAGTTATTGTTCTCAGAGTCTCAGCCTGAGCACTGCAAATAACCTACAATAATTTAAGTACTGCAATTTTCTTTTCTCACTCTCGTTCATGTAATATTGTATGCTTACGTGCCTTTAAATTCTGGACTGGGCACTCATGTTTGGCAGAGCTTTTCATTTAGGAAGCCCTGGTTATGAGTGTTATCTCTTCAGAGGAGTTTTACCTTGCTTCTGTAAGGTGCCCAGGGGTCTTATAAGTCTACGACTACTACTTATATTCTTTTCTTAGGTTGGGGTTTGGGGACCATAACACAGATGGTGCAAGTTTAAACCCCAAAACTATGAGAACAGGCTAGTGATTTCAAATTCACAGATTTCAAATTTGCCCAGGCTGTGACAAAGAAGTCCTTTACCATCTTCCTGTACTGGTGTAGGGTTTTTTTTTCTCCTGGTCTACCTTTAACTGGTAGTTTAGTTCTTTCTTAGAGGTGAGAGGTGAGGGAATTAGAATTATCCACCTTTTTTTCAGGAAACTTCATAAACTATTATTATTCAGTATAGTTTTTAATTCCATCATAGGGGTATACCATCATTAATTTCTCCCTTCTTGTTCATTCATCCATTCAACAATCCTTCAGTGCCTACTATGCGCCGGATATTGTTTTATGCACGAGGGGTACCATACTGGGAAAGACAAAGTTCTTATCTTAATAGAACTTAATATTTAAGTATGTCAGACATTTTAGGTAATATTGGAAATTTATTTATAATTTTTCCAATTATAAATAATTTGCAATGACTACCCTTATATGTAAATCTTAATCATGTATCCTTAATCCTCAATGTAGGATTTTGAGATATTTATATTTTATAATTTAATGGGCCAAAGAGAGAATAATCAGAGCTCAGGTTGGTCACAACTCACCGGGTCTTAGTGACATAAGTTGACAGCAGCCTAAAGTACCAAAAAGACTTTCTCCTGCAACCAATTCCACAATACAGGGACATTGTCAGGTCCTTAGAGAAAAGAGGAGTTAAAAAAAAAAAAGTCATAGTATGCAATTTAAAGTAATGAATCACCAAGAGGTGATATACTTTACACCAGGATAGGATTACTTTTTAATATTAAGGAAAGAAACTGAATAGGAGTCAGATGATCTGGCTTCTAAATTGCATTTGTGCCACTAACTAGCTGTGGGATTTCAACTTTTTAGTACCTCTTTTCTAATCTACAAAATTGCAACCTGTTCTGCCTACCTAATAGGTTATTGTGAGACTCTATTATCTACAAAAAAATATGTTCCTCCTTCCATATTGTAGAATTGTTGCTAGAAGTTAGCTGCTAAGCCACAATTTACATTTCTCTTCTTATATCTAAGCAGTGACAAAAGTAGTTCTTAACAATGGAATGTGAGTGGAAGTGATGTATATCTCTTCCAGGCTGAAGCAGCTAAGAAGTGGGTATGCCTAGGGTGTGCCCAGGTGGCTCAGTTGGTTGAGCATCCGACTCTTGGTTTCATCTCAGGTCCTGATCTCAGAGTGATAGGATCAAGCCCCGCACTGGGCTCCACCATCGGCTTGGAGTCTGCTTGAGATTCTCTCTCTCCCTCTCTCTCTGCCCTTCCCCCCATTCGCATGTGTGCACACTCTCTCTCTCTCTCAAATAAATAAATCTTTTTAAAAAAATTTTATTTATTTATTTGAGAGAGAGAATGAGATAGAGCATGAGAGGGTCAGAGGGAGAAGCAGACTCCCCGCTGAGCAGGGAGCCCAATGCAGGACTGGATCCCGGGACTCCAGGATCATGACCTGAGCCGAAGGCAGTTGCTTAACTAACTGAGCCACCCAGGCGCCCCTAAATAAATAAATCTTTAAATAATTAAAAAATAAGGGGTGCCTGGGTGGCTCAGTTGTTAAGCGTCTGCCTTTGGCTCAGGTCATGGTCCCCGGGTCCTGAGATCGAGCCCCTCATTGGGCTCCCTGCTCAGTGGGAGGCCTGCTTCTCCCTCTCCCACTCCCCCTGCTTGTGTTCCCTCTCTTGCTGTGTCTCTCTCTGTCAAATAAATTTAAAAAAAAATCTTTAAAAAAATTTTTTAAATAAAAAAAAGAAGTGGGTATGCCTTCATCCTCTTTCCTCCTTCTGCTTGGAAGACTCTGGAATGCAGAGTCATTAGATGGAGAAGCCTGGATCCTTGAATCACAGCATGGAGAAAAGCCACCTGCCAACCAAAGGACCCCCCCCAACACACACTTTGGACGATTTATGAGTGAGAAATAAACTTCTACCATATTAAGCAACTGAACTTTTGAAGTTTGTTCCAGCAGCTAGCATTGCTCTAAGACCAGGTAAGACTGGGAATGTCTCCAGAGTAATGGAGAATATATGAAAGCCAAAGTCCCTCTGAGAATGAAGTAAGAGGAATCCTATAGATAAGAAAAATACAAAAATCATGGCCATTAAGAAAATATTTCAAAAGGCAGCTATGCAAATCTATATGAATCTAAGATATTTTCTATTTTGTGTATTCCATTGTGAGAGAAAAAAAATTCTGTATCTTACGAATCCATTCTGTAGGTAATTCCTTTTAAATTGTATATCAATAAGTATTTTATTCCCCATGAAAAGTACATTTCACACTGGCAATAAAAGTCAAGAAGTTGCACTGAAATGAGAAAATCAGTACAGTTAAATAACCAAAGCAAGCTTTGATACTAAACAAATCACTGAGGAACATCTAAAGTTTAGGCTTACTTCTTGGTTGCATAATTATGAATCACTGATGACTAATCCTTGGACAGTTTTGGCTACAATCTATGTCCTAGCCAAGGGTAAAATATATTTAGCAAAGACATTCAACAAAAAGTGTTTATTGAAAACTGACTTTATGCAAGGTCCTTTAAGGAACACAGAAATGTACTGATGAGGGGCGCCTGGGTGGCTCAGATGGTTAAGCGTCTGCCTTCGGCTCAGGTCATGATCCCAGGGTTCTGGGATCGAGTCCCGCATCGGGCTCCCTGCTAGGCAGGGAGCCTGCTTCTCCCTCTGCCTCTGCCTCTCTCTCTCTCTCTCTCTGACTTTCATGAATAAATAAATAAAACATTAAAAAAAAAAAAAAAAGAAATGTACTGATGAAAAACCTACGGTCAAGGGACTCTAGTAGGAGAGAGAAAACAAACATAGCTTTCCCAGAAGGGAACATGTGATATGTGGGTACAACGCACTCTAGGAGAGTATTAAAAGACTTGTGTGATATATTGGAAGAAATATATTTCTTGTATATGGGTATGTCATATGTATATGTCTCATGTACAAACTCTGAGAATGCAAATTGGTACAATATTTTTGGGTGGCAATTTCGGAATATCTATTGAAATGTTAAATAAACATCCCTTTCACCTAGCAATTCCATTTCTATGAATTTATCCTAAGAAGGAAAGGATATGTATAGGAATGTTAACTGAAAGGTATGATAAAGGGAAATAATATACAGCTCTTAAAAATAAATAGAAGAGGGACACCTGGGTGGTTCAGTCAGTTAAGCATCTGACTCTTGGTTTTGGCTCAAGTCATGGTCTCAGGGTCCTGGGATCGAGCCCCACATTGGGCTCTGCACTCATCAAGGAGTCTGCTTGTGATTCTCTCTTTCCCTCTCTCTCGGCCCCTCCCCCCCCACTCTCTCTCTCAAATAAATAAAATCTTTAAATAAATACAAGATAACAGTGGAAACATTCACATATAGTAACAGGGAAAGATATTCACAATATATGTTTAAGTAAGAAAAGCAAGTAATATTTGGTTGGTTTACCGTGATCTAATTAATTTATAAAGGAAAGTACATAGGAGAGCCTGGGTGGCTTAGTGGGTTAAGCATCCGACTCTTCATTTCAGCTCAGGTCATGATCTCAGGGTTGTGGGATCGAGTCCTGCATCGGTCTCTGTACTAGGCGTGGAGCCTGCTTAAGATTCTCTCTCTCCCTCTCCCTCTGTCCCTGCCTGCCCCCACTTCTCTCCCTCTCTAAAAAAAAGAAAAGAAGGGCGCCTGGGTGGCTCAGTTGGTTAAACGACTGCCTTCAGCTCAGGTCATGATCCTGGAGTCCCAGGATGGAGTCCCACATTGGGCTCCCCGCTCAGTGGGGAGTCTGCTTCTCCCTCTGACCCTCTCCCCTCTCATGCTCTCTCTCATTCTCTCTCTCTCAAATAAATAAATAAAATCTTTAAAAAAAATTTTAAAAAAATAAAAAAAAGAAAAGAAAAAGAAAAGGACATATACATATCAGTAAACATAAATTAGATATGTATCTATTTGTATTTTTAAAGTGACTAGAAGTACACATAACATATCATCAACAGGAGTACCTCAGCACATTCCCAGGGAGCCAAAAGGAATTCTTTTGGTGAGTTCCTTGAATCCTGAGAGCCAAGAGCTGTTTGGTTGAGCTATAAGTACCAACTAATCTGTGTGGCCCACTGTACTTGGCTGCCTGATGCTTTGCCTAGTTTCTGTTACAAAATTAACCTTAGCCAGTTGTGGATTATCATGGTCTGCTGACTCTTGGGATGGTCACAGAGCTTATAAAAAACAAAGTCAAGTTCTTAATGTAACTTTGAAAAAATACTAACAATCAAAAGGAAAACCAGACTTATTTCAACTGAGAACTACACCTTCACTGGTACAGTCATAAACCTAGTAGATAAAAATTAAGTCTAATTCCTTTTCTAAATGGTCCCTTGTATATTTTTTATACACATATAAAAACAGTATAGAGATTATTGAAAAGTCAAAGAAGAGAAAACGATTTCCTTAAAAATCTGCTTTAACTATATTTTTCTCTTTTAAATAGATTGTTAAAATTATAAAATTAACATAATTACATTACAGGACATCTAGAAAAGAGAATTATGAGGGTGTCCATAATATGGCCACATAAATATAACTTACGTATTTTCTAATCTTTTTACACATACAACTTCTACATATTTGTAATCAGAGGACACATTTTTGTCAACTTGCTTTCCCATGAAACACATCACAAGCAGTTTTCCATGTTTTTGTATAAGCTATATAATTTTTTTTAGCTGCAAAATACTACATTCAGGTAGACTCATCCTTATTTTGCTAAACATTCCCCTGATTTTAGACATTTAGGTTGCTCTGATTTTAAATTACCAGAAATAAGATACCACTAAATACCTGTGTGCTGATATTTTTGGGTTAAGTTTCCCAAAGTAGAATTACTGGGATAAAATTTAGTTTAAAATCATATGGCTCCTTCTACACATTGCCACACTTACAAGATTCAGTAGTGTCTGGTTTAAAAAAAAAAACTTTCATTTTATATTTTTTTTATAACTACCAAGATTGAAAGTGTTTTGAGATTTAATAGTTCTAGTTCCCCTTTTGCAAACTGTTTGATGTCCTGTGCTCATTTATTTACTGTGGTTTTGACTATTCTAGATTTTAGAATATTATAGTACATTTCCAGCATTTTCCATAATATGATCATAGAAACACATTATAGGAACCAACTGCTATATGTGTTGCTTTTGTGTACCTCAGTACAAAAAAAAAAGGTCTTTTAACAATGAGGATATGTGAAATTACTTTTAGAATGAAAATATAATTTCTTATAACTCCATTACTATTTAGAAATCTAATGCAGGGAAAATTTACTTATTTCTAAATAGTTTGTGATTTTTTACTCTTTTAGGGGTCTTCAGTGCGATATTTTATTCAAAGTGTATTGGCTCAAGGGCTTACCTTTAGTAAACATGCTGCAAAACAACTGGTAAACCTGCCATGATACTCACATCCACATTACAAACAGAATTGTTTTTGTTTGGATTGGCAAGTATTATGGTATTTTATTCCTGATGGCATTCTGGGGATAAAAGTTCACTATTCACGAAATAAGTTTTGGAAGAAAATACTAGCACTGTTATTTTACGTTAGATGACAAGCCCAGGACTGCCTTCTGTTTTATTTACAGTGTCTGTGCGTATCTCCAAACCGAGGAAGGAACAGGCAAGTAAGCACTGAAGAGACTCCGGACTTTTATTCTGGGCTCTCCCACTGACTGAATTTGTGATCTATAGCTGTCACCTAACTCATAGGAGCTTGGTTTCTGTCTCACTTCTCACAGGGGAAGGAAGGAGAGAAAATGGATCTAAAGTGTATTACAACCATGTCAGGTTTTCACATACCCAATTCTCAGATCTGTTAGACTGTACAATCCTCAAGGGTTGGGATTGTATCTTCCCCTATCTATAGCACCTAGCATTGTCTCTATCACAATGTAAAACACAATATAGATAGGTGAATGAATGAATGAATGAATGAATTTATCCCATTTTACAAGTGAGGAAGATAAAGCTTTAACTAATCTGAAATCACAATTTAGAAAGCAGCAGTTTCAAACCCAGGGCTATCTGGCTCCAAAACTCACGTGTTGATGAGAAATACATGGGAAAGCATTTTTCAACATTCATTTACGATTACGTATTTTAAAAGTACAAAGACTGATAGAGATGAAAGATAATATTATTTTTACCAAAAACTATTCAATGAAGAGGCAAGGCTGTTAAGATTAACAATTTCTCTCAAGCCCCTGTAATAAGTAATTCCCACATTTCTCATCCTGTTCATTTTAACAGAAGAAAGATTACTTTGTAAAATACTACAGCATGAAGAAAAGGCCCATCTCGAATCTCTGTGGTTATTTCTACCAAGAAGTTTGGTAGAAATACTGTGGACCTCAATGGAATGAGGAAATAGGCAAAACTGAGGAGCCACAGAATACAGATTTCAAGGTCTCACTAAGTAGCTTTATGGTTTGCTTTCTAAAAAATGTTTCCTCCCTCAATTCAAAAATAATGCAGGCACAACGCAAAAAAGTAGGCAAATTCTATTTTTAAATGACTCTCCAAGAAAGTTCCAGAAAAATATTAGCTTTAGTTAAAAGGATAGTTCCTTAAGTTATGATGCAAAACTGTGGCCATTCCCTGGTTTCTGCAAGAAGGAAAAGACTAAGCTAAAATCACAAAATGCTGTGACCAAGAGCTTTTTTCAAGTTTTGACTATGCCTTCCCATAAAATCCCTCCTGGGCTTAGAACCTCAACAGTTTTCTATTCCGCTGTACTCACTCTGAATTCTGTTGGGGGAGGGTGCCTTCCTAGGCCTCAAAAATCAGCAGAAACCAGGGAACTCCTAACGTTCCTGGGAAGTAGGGCTTCCCTTTCCTAGAGGGACCATTGCGGCCTCTGCCACACTTCCCAGAATCCCCTAGAGATGCACTCTGGGAAATGTAGTTCTGGTTTCATGCTGGCTGTTAAGTCCTCCAAAGTTAACCATGGTTGTAAGCATGCTTTTGCCACACTTCCCAGAATTCACCTAGAGATGCACTCTGGGAATTGTGGTTTAATCCAGAGGCATGCTGCTATCCGCTCCAACACCAAAGTTAACCGTGAGTGTCAAAAAGCATGATCTAAGATCTTCTAAATCCATTACCAGAAAAACTACCGACCTTGTCTCTGAAGAAGCAGTGGATTCACTTTTGAATAACAAAAAGGTAGTCATTAAACCCATCCTAGTACACAGAAGGCATATTTTGTGGGGGAGGAAAAGAGTGTTGGGGCAGGAACTCAGATAACTTTCAACCTTTCTGTCTCTGTATGCCCACTTCAGAACTAGTTCTAACATTTCACGAATTCTGCCAATTTAAAAGGACCAGACGGTGTCTAAATGTGTGTGAGTGTGAGCTTATGTTAGAATGCATCCCTTGATCAACCGTGGCAGGATTCCTTAGGACTGAAAGCAGTCTAGCAAAACTGCTTTGGTTCTGCTCTTTTCTTACTTTATAGGAGAAGACAGTTTTGACAACTTGTATTTAATGAATACCAAATGTACCTGGGACTGTTAATAGGCACCAGATACAGCAGGGGAAAAAAACATGAAAATTTCTGTCTTCGTGCAACTTACATTCTAAAGGAAAAACAAACAAGTAAATTATACAGTGTCTGGTTATAAGCGCTGAGGAGAAAAATAAAGCAAGGTAAGAGGAGGGAGGATTTTGCTATTTTATATAGGGTGGCTAGCCTCATTGTAAAGGTGATATTTGAGCAAAGACAGTGGAAGAGTTAAGGAAGGAAACCAAGTGGAAATCTATGCGAAGAGATTTGTAGACAGGAGAAAACCAGCAGATGCAAAGGTCCTGGGGAGGAAGCATAACTGGCAGGTCTGAGGAAAGCCTAGGACAAAGCATGATGGTCAGAGATGAGGTCAAAGAGTAGCCAAGTATCAGATCACATAGGACTTCACAAATCTTACAATTCTTAGAGAGCCATTGTAATCCTTTTGGTTTTTAGTCTGAGAGGGATGGGATGTTACAGAAGAATTTGAGCAAGAGAATGAGATGATTTGACTTACATTGTAAAGGAATTACTATGTGTGTGGAGGTTAGACTTCAGGGATACCGGTGGGAACAGAGGTTTGGGGTTTTTGGGTTTTTTTTTGAGTGATGAAAATGTAAAATTGATTGTGGTGATAGCTGCACAGTTCTGTGAGCCCAAGAAGTGGGTAAGTTATATGTTATTTGAATTATAGCTCAATAAAGCTGTTAAAAATATTCAATCAAATCATTAATTGTATTAAACAATCACAGTACATGGTTAGTAAATATAGCAAATATGGTATAAATAAATATAATCCTCATAATGTTTTTAGGTCATGATAAGGTAAAAATTATCTTTCCTCAGACGTGCTTAAGTTTAAATCAACGGCAATGTTTAACCATGTTATAAATTAATACTGCTTTAAGAGTAAAAATTGAGCCTCAAGTGGTTGAATCCCAGTCCAGCTTTTGGTGGTGAAAGTAACAATGTATTTATTTATTTTTTTTAAAGATTTATTTTTAAAAAAGATTTTTTTGTTTATTTGTCAGAAAGAGAGAGAGAGCACACAAGCAGGGGAAGCAGCAGAGGCAGAGGGAGAAGCAGGCTCCCGGCTGAGCAAGGAGCCCAACATGGGACTCAATCCCAGGACTCCGGGATCATGACCTAAGCTGAAGGCAGACGCTCAACCAACTGAGCCACCCAGGCATCCCAAAAGATTTATTTATTTGAGAGAGAGAGCGTGCATGCTCACACATGTGCGGGGAGAGGGGCAAAAGGAGAGGGAGAGAGAAAAGCTCAAGCAGACTCGGGGCTGAGTGTGGAACCCCACGCAGGGCTCAATCCCATGCCCCCAAGATCATGACCTGAGTTAAAACCGAGTCGGATGCTTAACCAACTGGCCACCCAGGCACCCCAAAAGTAACAATGTATTTAAAGATATGTGTTTATTAATTCATTGAACAGATATTTATTTATTTATTTATTTATTTTTGAAGATTTTATTTATTTGTGAGAGAGAAAGAGAGAGAGACAGCATGAGCACAAGCAGGGGGAGAGGCAGGCAGAGGGAGAAGCAGGAGCCCAATACAGGGCTCCATTCCAGGACCCTGGGTCATGACCTGAGCTGAAGGCAGATGCTTAATTGAGCCACCCGGGCGCCCCTGAACAGATACTTATTGAACATCTGTCATATGCAAGGCATCATGCTAGAATTGAGGTTACAGTGGTGAATAACATACTGCCTCTGCCATCAAAAATTAATTATGCATGTATATGTGCGTTATGGTGTGTGTGTGTGTGTGAGAGAGAGAGAGAGAGAGAGTTAACATGCAAGCATGTGAGACAACAGCTCATTTACTCAGTCTTTGGCCACTTATGGGAGTGGACATAGGATGTAGGGTGTACCGGAGCAAACTTGGAGAGAAATTACAACTTCATTCTGCTGGCAGGTTTATGGTTGGATAGTGTCCCATTACATGTGGGACAAGAAAAAGATCTAAGCAAATGGGTGGGAAGGGGTTTACGTGAGGGTCCCTTAAATAATAAGCCACTTTCAAAGAGCCCTATCTGCATAGCCAGTGGTGCCATAAACACTGGGAGGTCCTTACGCTACTCTTCAGGAGCAAAGTACAATAGGTTTCCTTCTCCTCTACCTTCCCAAGTATGGAATGATGCTTAACACATAGCAGTCAATGGAACCAAGACCATACGCAGCTGGAAGACAAGCTAAAACAGAACAATTATGGTATACCAAGGTAAAAATTAATTTGAATACATGATTTTGTTAGCATAATGCAGTCACTAGACTGACTGGGTTTCAATTTCCTGTTAATTGAACTCTTACTCTCTTTGCTTTTGCTCCCCAACCCCCTTTTTTAAATGACTGTGAACCATTTCACTAGCAGTCTCGTAGTCACTAGCAGTTCCACCAGAAAATTGGCAGAAGTTAGTAAAAAATTACCAGTTTCATTATCAGTTGAAAGATCTGGCAAAGGCTTGCTTTCTTTTCTTTTTTTTTTTTTTAAAGATTTTATTTATTTATTTGACAGAGAGAGCGAGAGAGCACAAACGGGGAACAGTAGAGGAAGAGGGAGAAGCAGGCTCCCTGCTAAGTAGGGAGCCCGATGCGGGGCTCCATCCAAGGACCCTGGGATCATGACCTGAGCCAAAGGCAGACGCTTCACCATCTGAGCCACCCAGGAGCCTCTGGCAAAGGCTTTCAGTAATGAGTTATGACTAAGTTAAATAACTTTCACTTCTCTAGTGTCTTGTATAGTTTCACCTTTACCCCAATATCTAAAGAGGTTCTGAGTATTAGAAAAAGCGTATATTGTGTGTCATTATATTCCCAAAGCAAATGTAATTTTTTCTGTTACTTAATCTGGTGATTATTTTACTTCTTTAAGCCTCAGTTGGAGATATCACTAAATCTCTAATATTTTATAACATAAGTATTATTCAGATATATGATCATTATGTTTTTGATGTTGGATGAAAAGGATTTAGAGATTTCCCCCTGATTTACATTTTCCATTCTCTTTATTCCTACATTACAATGGAAGCTTGGGAGATAGCTGTTACCAGTTATCTATTGTAACAATAATGCTTCATAACAAACAAGCACAAAATCACAGTATGCTTGCAAGTGTTTATTACCCACACACCTGGAGTGGTTGGCTAGGTGATTCTGCTGATCTTGGTTAAGCTCATTTATATGCCTAGGGGTAGTATACCGTTAGATAATCTAAAATGGTCTTGGCTAGGACAGTGGGGGTGCTCCATGTGTCTCTCATTTGCTAGCAAGCTAGCATGGGCACATTCTTTTGATGATGATGGCAGATGGTAAAAGCACACGTGGAAATATGCAAGTCCCCACAAGAGATGACTCTCACTTTGATACCAACTATAAATTTCAAGGCTTCCCAAAACCATTCTCAGTTTTGATAGGACTCATAGAACTTACTGAAAGCTATTACACTCATGATTATGGCTTATTAGAAGGAAAGGATACAGATTAAAATCAGCCAAGGAGAGAAGCACATAGGTAGAATCTGGAGAAGTACCAAAAGTGGAGCTCCCATTGTTCTCTCCCCACACACTTGGGATGCATTACTTTTCCAGCATCAATGAGTGACAATACATACAGGATGTTGCTGACCAGGGAAATTCACTTGAGCATTGGAGTTCAGAGTTCCTACTGGGGCTCCATCATCCAAAGCTCCAATTGTAAATCACATTGTTGGGCTTTCTGGTGTGGACAATCCCTATTCTAAGGCCACTGGGTATGGCCAATCCCCACCCTAACTCACATTGTTAGATTATTCAGTGGGCTCCAATACCCCCAGGCAAACAAAGATACTCCTATCAGGCGTGAGATTACCTCCCAAAAACCAGGGGGAAAAGCCAAACCTCATTTTGGGCCAGGTAAATTTTTTAAAGACATAAGCGTGAATACACGAAGTAGGGAAGAATTAGGACTATTAGTGCAACCAATCTAACACAGTAGCTCTATTAAAAGTATTCCTTAAATTGGTATAGGATATCAAACAGTGTTCTTTAACTTTAGGATTGACTTAAGAACTAACATTAACCATAGACTAATTACAGATGCTATAAATAAGCATCCTTCTCTTTACCCTTTGTACACATTAAGATTAGAAATAATCACTCCGGGTGCCTGGGTGGCTCAGTCATTAGGCGCCTGCCTCCGGCTCAGGTCATGGTCCCAGGGTCCTGGGATCGAGCCCCACATCAGGCTCCCCGCTCAGCTGGAAGCCTGCTTCTCCATCTCCCACTCCCTCTGCTTGTGTTCCCTCTCTTGCTGTGTCTCTCTCTGTCAAATAAATAAAATCTTAAAAAAAAAAAAAAAAGAACTAATCACTCCACTTCATAATTTTTGTGAAAGTCATTGAAACAGATCTAAAACTTACCAACTTCGGCTCTATGATTAAAAAACAACAAAACAGGGGCACCTGGGTGGCTCAGTCGTTAAGCGTCTGCCTTCGGCTCAGGTCATGATCCCAGGGTCCTGGAATGGAGCCCCACGTAGGGCTCCCTGCTTGGCAGGAAGCCTGCTTCTCCTTCTCCCACTCCGCCTGCTTGTGTTCCCTCTCTCACTGTCTCTCTCTCTCTCTCTCTGTAAAATAAATAAAATCTTTAAAAAAACAACAACAAAACAAAACCTCACACATTCTATACTATACAGCATCCAATGATGATTACTCCTATTAATGTAGTACTTCATGCTTTTCCAAGAATTTTCAAAACAACTATCTCAATCAATTCTCATGTTTTTGTGTAGTTGATGGGGGCAAATATTATTATGGTCATTTGGTGGATGAAGCATAAAAGTTAAAACAACTCACTTAGGGCACCCTTCTATACTGTTAACGATGGACTAGAACCTGGGCTCACTGATTCTTTTTTTTTTTTTTAAAGATTTTATTTATTTATTCATGAGAGACAGAGAGAGAGAAAGAGAGAGAGAGGCAGACTCCCAAGGAGCAGAGAGCCTGATGAGGGACTCGATCCCAGGACCCTGGGATCATGACCTGAGCCAAAGGCAGACACTTAACCATTTGAGCCACTCAAGCGCCCCCTGGGCTCACTGATTCTACCAGTGCTCCTTCTAGGTCAGAGTTTTTCTGCCTACCAAATCCTGTGATTCTGTGACAGAATGAATTCCAGGTCCTAAACTCTGAATCTTACTTCACCAAATAAAGTTGAGATTTCTGGCATTCTCGCCTGGTTTGAGCTCTTGAGAAGCTCATTTGGGTGGAAGAATGCATGGACTAGCCAAGCTCGGCAAATCTTTCAGACAGCTAAGTCAGATGCTGTTTGTTTATAACCAAAGCATTCTTCTGAAATGTAACTTAATTGTTTTCAATAAAAATATGTTTTTTAAAATTTGTAAACATGTCTTATGCTTGACAGAATAGCTGTTGGACATTCCCCTGCAAGCACCTGCAATTCCCTGCTATAGCACCTGAAAATATTTAATACTTAGGACTCAAGTTATTTATATTCAAAAATGATACATTGCTAAGGAAAGATACCAGAAAATGAGAAAGGAGTAACTGGAGTCTGATATAGCTGTCATGCTATTCATAAATTGTTCACAACCAAAATAAATAAATAAATGTGTCTTATTTACCAATGTATTTCCAATGCTAGATATAATGCCTGGAATATTTTTTTGAGAGGTTTATTAGTTTATTTTATTTTATTTTTTAAGGATTTTATTTGACAGAGAGAGAAAGCACAAGCAGGGGGAGCAGCAGAGGGAGAGGGAGAAGCAGGCTTCCCGCTGAGCAGGGAGACTGATGCGGGGCTCTATCCCAGGACCCCGGGATCACAACCCGAGCCAAAGGCAGACGCCCAACGACTGAGCCACCCAGGCGCCCCAATACCTGGAATATTGTAAGTGCTCAATAAATATTTATTGAATGAATGAATAAGTGAATAACTAAAATAGGCTTCCTTATTACAACAAATTGATCTAAATAGAGCAGTAGTCTCCTGACATGATTGTTTTCCCTTCGGAAAACAAGTACACCTCCTTTGGGAATTAGAAATTTGGTTCAAAACAAGAAAACATCTGAGAGCTGAATTGGAGCCTTCTGTAAAACAACTCTTAATACCAGTGCTAGGGTTCTACATCAGTTAAGATGTGTTTTGTTACTTGCAAATGAGATTTGAGAAAATTCAAATTTAATTTGCTTAAACAATAAGTGAATTTATTCACTTGCATAGCTAAAACATCCAACTGTAGTTTGGGCCTCAGATACCATTTGATGAAGGTTTTACTCAGTCTCTCTTAGCTCTGACCTATTTCATGTATTGGCTTGTCCTCAAGTTGGCTTTCATCATGGTAGACAAAGGGCTGCCAGAAGATCTTAGGGCTATTTACCTTTTTGTTACTATCCAGAGAGTATGTCTACCCTTAGCCATTAAACAAAAGTATTGATCTTCACTCTATTTGGATCAATTTAGGCTACCATCCCCACTTTCTGAACCCCTAACCAAACAATTCCTGGGGTCAAAGGAACATCATGAATTGTTTGGGACCTGGGTTAGGTGACCATCCCTAATAGCTGTGACAAGACAGATTGTCCCTTACTGATGTGAATCAGGCTTATCAGGATGAGGGGCCTCCCCTGATTTGGGAGTAGATAAATTCCTTGGATATGCAGTTTGATTTTATTATTTTTGGAATGTACTTTCTCATTATCTCTGCAGATATTTCTAAAGGCCCATTTCCTTTCTCTTCCCGTTCTGGAACTCCAACCACACATATGTAGGATTTTTTTTTTTTTTTTAAGATTTTATTTATTTATTTGAGAGAGAGAGAGAACACATGAGAGGGGATAGGGTCAGAGGACAAAGCAGACTCCCTGCCGAGCAGGGAGCCCGATGCGGGACTGGATCCCGGGACTCCAGGATCATGACCTGAGCCGAAGGCAGTCACTCAACCAACTGAGCCACCCAGGCGCCCCCCATATGTAGGATTTTTGATACTGTCTCACAGCTGATTTTATTGTTCTATTTGTTTTTCACTCTTTTTCTCTTTGGTTACTGGCATCCCCTGCTTTTCAAAAGTTTGCCTAACACCACTTTGCTTTTATGAAAGAGCTACATCAGTACCTGTGGAAGCCAACTCAGCCTTCTATCTATGGTTTGTCTTGGACAAGAGGTTCCTGCTCCTCCCTCAGCAATAGTGGATCTCAGCTTGTTATCAGTGTAGGATCCCCCAGGCCTAAGAGAATTTCCTGCCTCCCCCTGAAAAGATATAGGTCTTTCCTTCTACACTTCCCCTATCCGCAAGGGAGCTTTGTCTGTGCCCTGGGGGCCAACGTGTTTGCTACCCCTTATCCAGTGGCTTATGGCTTTTGCTTCATAGGATAGAAGAGTCTGGACGAAAAAGGGTCTGGGAGGTTTTATGCCCAATTCCTAGCAGCTGCCAATTACCTCCTTTATGTCTGCAACATTTGGGGTTCTCTATGATCTCCTGCCCTGCCCCTAATCATTCATCTGATTACCACTGAGCTTGTGGGAAAAACTTGGCAAGTGCAATCTCCCTTTGTGTCTGAGGCTCCAAACCGATATACTAGCCTACACATGACCTTTAGCAATTTGTTAAACTTTTTGTTGAGTTATTTCTTACTCTGCCAAAGGTCTAAACTGTGTGGCCCATTTCTCCTTAGAGCTCAAGTTACTTGGTTGCCTTGCAACCTCAGCTGTCTGGTGTACTCAAGAAAATGTATGCTTTTGCAGATTATCTGGCTTTTTTTTTGTCATTGTGGGAGCAAAATTCTTTGCACTTTTTTTTTTTTACATTCCCAAGCAGAAGTAGAAGTCACACCTACACTGAATTGCTATGCAGTTTGGAAAGTCTTAATAAGGTTGGCAAAGTGGGGGGATGAATTCTAGGTAGGCAGCACACAGTGTCCATTTTAGGTACAAATATAATCAATAAATACAATTCTGGTAATAAGTTTTGTGATGGAAAAGTTTGACTTTGTTTAGGCAGTACATAGGTTAAGATACACTAGGTAATGCTGAAGTTATAAATAACTGTAAGTTTTAGTGAGTTAACATGATAGAAGTTTGTTTTGCACTCAAGCTACATACCCAGTGGAGATTGTCAAGGTAGTGCAGAGTTTGAGGCTTTGTTCATTGTAGGAACTCAAGAGATCTGGACTGATTAAAGCTTCATCTTGATATGGGCTTCCATGGTAACTGCAGTACTCAAAAGGGACTGTGATGAACACATTTTGAATTTCAAACATGTCACTTTCAATGGCCAAAGCAAATTTGTTGGCCACAACTAACTTTAAAGAAGGTGGCAAAGAGGGGCACCAGGGTGGCTCAAATGGTTGAGCATCTGCCTTTGGCTCAGGTCATGATCTCCAGGTCCTGGGATCGAGCCCCGGCTCAGAGGGGAGTCTGCTTCTCCCTCTCCCTCTGCCTCTCCCCTTGCTTGTGTGTGCACGCTCTTTCTCTCTCAAATGAATAAATTTTAGAAATCTTAAAAAAAAAAAAAAAGGAAAGTGGAGAAGAGCAGAACTTTCTGTCTGGGAAAAGTCCTAGAAATATTTGGTGAACAGTACTAATGAATACCACGGGGAGGTAGTCTTGCCTTGCCAACCAGCAGTAGAAAGACATGTGCAGTTAATATGCGGCTGACTCAAGTTTAGCAGAATTAAATCTAAAGAAACCACGAATTAATTTTAAAGTAGAACCGCAAGTAGATAGAAGTTTAGTTTCTATATATGGTTTCATTGTGATATGGAAATCTGCTTAGTATTGACAAACTATTAATTGGCAGAATAAGTTTGAAACCAGTGATGACCCCTGTCATTTCAAATCTAATAAGATTCAAAATCAAGCTCTTCAACTGGTCTGCAAATTTAGCTCACTTTCCCAACTTCTTTATTTTGGTTGTTGATACCATTATACTGGCCAGCTTTCCAAACTAGAGACCATGGCACTTTTTTGGTGTAACTAATATGTTCTGCTTTACCAGCTTGAGGGTACAATTTGAGGTTATATGCCTTTTGCTATTAAAATTAAAGGTCTTAATGCTTCTGTCCTGCTTATTGAGAGGACTTTCTTCCTCTCTAGAGTCCTCTTCCTCAGATAATTCCCATGATTTCAAGAATGCTTTTCTTGTGTAAGGGGTCAGTCCTAATTACTATATTCACTTTTAGGACAGAACATTAGGAACTTTACTCAGACCCTTGGGAAATGTCATTGTCTGCAGATATTGTTTCAGTCATAGTCATATAAGTGATGAGTATATTAGTTTCTTATTGCTTCTATGATAAGTTATCACCAACTTGATGGCTTAAACAATACAAATTTATTATCTTACAGTTCTGTAAGTCAGAAGTTTGCCATGGGTCTCACTGGGTTAAAATCAGAAGTATCAGCAGGGCTATGTCCCTTTCTGAATTGTTCTAGGGAAGAATCCATTTCCTTGCCTTTTCCAGTTTCTAGAGGCCTCCCACATTTCCTGGCTCCTAGTCCCCTCTCTCCATCTTCAAATCAGCCATGTAGCAAATATCTCACTTTGCTTCCATCCTCACAGCTGGGAAAAGTTTTCAGCTGTAAAGAATCATTTAAATTGGGCCCACCTGGATAATCCAGACTAATCTCTCCATCTAAAGGTCCTTAATTATATCTGTAAAGTTCTTTTGCCAGATAAAGTAACATATTCACAGGTGCAAGGGAGTAGGATGTGGACATCTTTGAGGGGCCATTATTTTGCCTGCTATAGTGAGCATCCCTATTGAGGCCACATGACATGGATGGTCTGGCTACCCCATTGCAGCCACTTTCCTCAGTCTGCAGTGATAGGATGTTAGTAACTGGAATGGTTTCCAGTTTCAGCTGCATTCATCTCTTGACTTTTGTGTTCCTACTCATGACTAAACAGAAAGTCCCTATCGCTCCTGGTCCCAAGGCTCATCCCCATGCCCAGTGACATGGAAAACTCATATTCTTACATTGCATTTTCTTTCTTTCTTTTTTTTTTTTTTAAAGATTTTATTTATTTATTTGACAGAGAGAGACATAGTGAGAGCAGGAACACAAGCAGGGGGAGTGGGAGAGGGAGAAGCAGGCTTCCCGCCGAGCAGGGATCCCGATGTGGGACTTGATCTCAGGACACTGGGATCATGACCTGAGCCGAAGGCAGATGCTTAACGACTGAGCCACGGCACCCTTACATTGCATTTTCTTTTGTGACAGGTAAACAACATGATATTGCCTCATTATTTAAAATATTTCAGTGCCTTCCCATTGTACTTGTTACAGTACCAAATAGGCCCTACCTAATCTAGCCTCTGTATACTGATCATCCTGGTTTCTCCCTTGCTTATGGAACTACAAATACACTAAGTTTCTATTAGCTTCTCAAATGCATCAAGCTTTTTCCTTCACATGCTCCTCACACATGCTATTCTCTCTCTTTAGGATGCTCTTGTTCACACACTTCATTTGGCCAACTCAGGTCTCAGTTTATATGTCACTTCTTCAGCGACACTTTCCCTGTGTTATCTATCTAAATTATGTCCCTACTGTTATTCTTTTCCATAGCACCTTATTTTCTTTTATTATAATTAATATTTATTTATTTATTTAGTGTATTTTCAGTTTCCTTCAAAGGACTCCAAGTTATATGACAGCAGGAATCATATATCACTCTATCCAATAAGCTTATAAACTCTTTAAGAGACTGTCTAATTGAAGTTTGATCTTCCACAGCCTAGCAGGCAGTGTCTTGGACACCGTTGGTAGGTGTTCCATAAATATTTATTCAATAAATCTTGGACTACTAATCTAGACTCCACTTTCTTTCTCTTCTAATTTACATAGCATAATATTCTAAAACATTGCTTCCATCATCTTAATCCCCTGCTGAAAAACTTATCCACTATTACTTATTTTATCCAATTCAACTTTATTATTTCTCCTCCCAAGTAAAGTGTGTATTTTATAATCCTCACAATTCAGTACTTATCTACTCTCTCAAATGATTTCTAATTGTTTCATATGTGTGAATGCAATTTGATTAAAACTGCCTTCAAGAAGTCTACATGTTCTATTTTGGCTTCCCCTTTTCTTGGAAGTAACCATCATTCAAAATGTGAAATAAAAAGCTGATTTATTATTTTCTGTGTGTAGAAGTACTATACTTGTTTGGTCCAGTCTCCCTGCTGATCTTATATGGTATTTTGTGAAAGGGATTCAGGGATTGACTGACTTTCAAAGATGGGAGTGGGTTGGGTTGACATCAGCTATGAAATCATAATTATTGTGGTGGAGAGACTGTTTACAATTGGCTGATTTTCAGAGATGTGTTCACAAGAGTAAGGCTGTTGCTGTTTGGCTAACTTTAAAAAGTGGGAAGCTGTCACTGACAGGCTGGTTTTTTAGAGGCTTGTTCACAAGGCTGAGTTACCACTATTGATCTATTAATTGAGTTTAAAATTACTTCTGTTCATTAGTTTTTACCATAGCTATATAATAATCTTTTCCTAAAAATATGGGACTTTTAATATTTTGTTCAAGAAATATTTATTTTAATTGATGAGCCCATTCAACTTTTTCAGATGCAAGAAGAGATTGGAGATTTATAGTACAGCTAGAGCAGTTCTGTTCTAATGTTTGGTCTTTCAAAGGGGGAGTTGTATCATTCTTTTTTTGCTCTCCAAGGTACCTCTCATTTTCATTCTAACCAAGCAGGTATGATCAGGTTGAGTAGTCATATGTAAAATTGATATGAAATGTCCTTTTTGGGCAACCAAATGATATTGTAAGGGACAGGTTAGACATTTCTTTCAGCTTCACAACTCATTACTGATAATGTCATGTTAATTTTTAGGATTGCCATTACATTTGGAAGAATCTCAAATAAGATTACGTGTGACTTTTTTGAGTTCAGGGCATATCAAGTTTCTTTAAACTGATAATACTCTAACTTTTATTGTGGATATCCTTATTCAATTCTAACAGAAAAGAACTTCCTTTTATTAGCTAAGCATTGACAAGCATTAAATCTTTCATTAAAATTTTACACATTTGGGGGCACCTGGCTGGCTCAGTTGGTAGAGTATGTGACTCTTGATCCCCGGGGTTGTGAGTTCAAGAGCTCCACGTTGAGGGTAGAGATCACTTAAATTTTTTTTTTTTTACACATCCAATAAATAGAAGGATATCCCACAGATTAGTTTCAGGCTCCCTAAATTTCAACTTTGTGTCTGCTCCACTATACATATATTTTTGATGATAGAACATAAGACACATTCAAATGGTTATAAAATGTCTGGCCCTGCACCTTTGTTTTACAATGATGGGTGGGTTGGCACAATGGGTGGTAGGAGTATTCTTGGATGCCATTCCTACACTGGGACAGCTGGCAGTATTTTAACTATACGTAGAAGTGACTGTGAGTTACAAAAATATATCCCACTAAACTCAAACCAAATGTATTCTAACTCAACTTCCTTCAGCTAAATTAAAAAAAATGCCTGCTAGCCCCTCTTACAGCACTAGACAAGGGGAAGTGTGACAGAGGAGAAATCAGTGAGGAACCAGTTTGCCGTCTAAAGATTGTAGTTAAAATTTTTGTGAACTGTATGAATATACTGCTGGGGCCCCTTCCAGGGCCTTGGAAAAAGCTAGTGCAAATGAAGTCCCCTGAAGATGAAGCCTCTCAGCTTTGCATTAAATTTGCCTTGGGGTCTGGGGCCATTTTATCTATAGGGTGGATTGTCAATTTTCAGTCACCTCATATAGGGCCAGTGGATTACAATTCCATTTGAGGCAGAGATTTGCCTCTTGTGTCAAAGGGCTTTCTACCATTTGTTTAGATTAGAAGTTCCCAAATTCTTTGGCCTCATGACCATTTCACTCCTAAAAAGTATTGAGGACTCCAAAAAGCTTTTATGTGAATCATATTTGTCAATATTAATGGTATTAGGAGTTAAAACAAACATATAAAATATTAATTCATTTAAAATAAAAAACAATAGGGCGCCTGGGTGGCTCAGTTGGTTAAGCGACTGCCTTCGGCTCAGGTCATGATCCTGGAGTCCCGGGATCGAGTCCCGCATCAGGCTCCCTCCTCGGCGGGGAGCCTGCTTCTCCCTCTCCCGCTCCCCCCTCTTGTGCTCTCTCTCTCTCTCACTCTCTCTCAAATAAATAAATAAAATTTAAAAAAAAAAATAAAAAATAAAAAACAATAAATCTGTTACATGTTAACATAAATAACATTTTTAATGAAATAGAACTATTATTTCAAAGCAAAAAGGATTTAGAGAGAAGAGTGGCACTATTTTACATTTCTGAAAATCTCTATAATGTCTGGCTTAACAGAATTCTCACATCTGCTTCTGCATTCAATCTGTTGCAATATCACAAACATGTAGTCTCTGGAAAAGCCCAGTCTTAGTATGAAATAATTTTTTTTTAAATGTTTTATTTATTTATTCATGAAAGTCAGAGAGAGAGAGAGAGAGAGGCAGAGGCAGAGGAAGAAGCAGGCTCCCTGCCTAGCAGGGAGCCTAGCAGGGAGCCCGATGCGGGGCTCGATGAGGGGCTCGATCCCAGGACCCTGGGATCATGACCTGAGCCGAAGGCAGACGCTTAACCATCTGAGCCACCCAGGAGCCCCCGTATGAAATAATTTTGATCTTGTGGACCCCTGACTACACTTTGACAACCGCTGAGTTAGACATCTTTATATCTACTTTCTGGATGCCTAGAGCTTCTAAGTACCCGCTCTCTATTTCTGTATCCATATAATCAACTTCACCTCTTAGGTAAGAGTCAAATGTTAATTATTGCTATGCTTTTTGGCATACAAGGAAAACTTTAGAAACAATTTTTAATGAATCCCAAGTCTTAGAGAAGTCATTCTTCTCTTAGAGAAGTCATTCTTCCCTTTTACTGACATGGGTAAAAGTATCTCCCTCATTGTCTGCTCCTGATAGCAAGGCTTTGGTTTTCTTTGTTTTTTTAATTAAAGACTTTATTTATTTGACAGAGAGAGACACAGCGAGAGAGGGAACACGAGGGAACACGAGGGAACACAGGCGGGGGAAGTGGGAGAGGGAGAAGCAGGCTTCCCGCCAAGCAGGGAGCCCGACGTGGGGCTCGATCCCAGGACCCTGGGACCATGGCCTGAGCCGAAGGTAGACGCTTAACGACTGAGCCACCCAGGCTCCCCAAGGCTTTGTTCTTTCAGGAATATAATGGCCAAGGCAAACCTTAGACTAAGACCAAACACAATATTGGGTGTCTTATATGGTATAACAACAGCATCTGATATTTACCAAGTCCTTTCTGCGTGCTAGGCATGTACTAAGTGCTTCACATACATTATCTCATTTAATTCTCCCAGTATTCCTATGAGGAACCTACCACCATTCCCATTTTACAGATGAGGAAACGGAGATAAAGAGAGGTTAATGCCCTGCGTTTTACAGGGCTGAGCCGGGAACTAAATTAAAAAAATCTGTCTCCGAAGTGCGTATACTTTACTAATAAAGTAAGTATAAAAGTGGCAGAGTGAGATTCGTATAAAATAACAGTGGAGGTGAAAAAGGGAGGTTAGTAAGGCAAAGAGCCTCCGGGCCACGACAGCCGAGATACCAAGGATGCACTGTATTATTTTCCACCCGAGGCTTCTTTTCTGCTTCATTCTCTACGCTCCCATGCTCCTCTTCTCATATATCATTGCTGGTGGTTTCGACGCCCAGGCCTGAGGCCGACGTTGAAACTAACGCGTTTAAACAACCTGATGAAAAGGAGCGAGGCAAATCTGAAGGAAGGAAGGTGACGGCGGCGTGGCGAGAACCCTGCGCAGGCGCATCACATGCCAGGCCCGCCTGCCCGCCCCCTTTCTCCGCCTAGGACTCCGCGGCTGGAGGGGATTACGGGCGTGGGCCGCGAGTGCCGACTGGAGGGAGGCGCGGGCTGGCGCCTGCGCAGTCCCGGGGACGCTGGTGTGATCGAGCTCACGTAGCGAGGGCTGCAGTCGCCTCCTCCCTAGCGCTGCCATCGCAGCCTAGAGGTTATAAAAGGGCTAACTGGCTCCCTCTGCTGCCCAGTCGCGCCGCCAGCGGGCTGAGGAAAGGGAGCCGGTGTCCGGCCCGAGAGCTGGCTGCAGGGGACTGAAGAACGCGCCGCCCCTCCCGCCGCACTTCCCAGGTAAGACGCTCCCCCGACTCGGGAGACGGTGGCTCAGGCCCTAGGACCGCTGTGGCCCTTCTGGGACAGCTGTGGTGGTCCGCTCCCTGCCCGCTGTGGTGGGATGGCTTGGGGGCGGAGGGTTCTCCAGTTGACCACAGCAACCTGAATACCTTCTTTTCTGGAGACTCGGCCTGGCGCCCCGCGCCCCCTGGCTGCCCCAGAGGCTCTTCTGCCCTTCTCCGTGCTCCCCTTCTCCCGCCTCCTGCCTGGTCGGCGCCCCCGACCGTTGGGGCTGCGGCAGCCTCTGTCCCCGCCCTGGGGACCAGGACTTTCTTGAATATTCCTTCCTTCCCGGGGAGGGCTCACCCTGTTGATTTTTCCGAGCCGCTCTCATACCTGGTCCTCCCTACAAAAGCTGGGGGGAACGCGAGGGCGGGGCGTGGGTTTTTGGCCTCCGCCGCGGCAGATGGGTAGCATGTGGCGGAGTGGAGAGCGGATTTTAAAAGCTTAGGGCAGGAGCCGAAGCGCTTGAGGCATTTCTACCCTATCGAAAAATCGTCGGGTCTGGGAAGCGACCTAGTCGGAGAAGTTCGGGCTCGACTCATCTGTTGCGCGCAGCGGTGCTGCTGGAGCCCCTAGACGCTGCCCCGGGCGCCGAGTTTCGGGCTGCTGGTTTGAGGAAGGCGGCTGTCAGATCACCCAGTCGTCGGGGCAGCTACTCTTCCTTCCCTCTTCTTCCACGAATTTTTTTAAAGGCACATGAGCTTCCCCCACCATCCCCCTTCTCTTACTCTCAGCAGAGCGTTCTGCTTTTTAAAACTCCGCATCAGTAAATCGAGTTTCGTGGTTGTGTGAGAACTTTGAGTTGGATTTCACGAATGCCTCCCAGAGGTATGTTTTAAGGGGGAGGAAGAATGGTACCATTTCTCCTATTTCTAGGAGACTGTTTTTTCCTGAATAATCGAATGTATTAAGTAGAGTTTAATTTTTTGACACATGCGTTCCGGAGAGTGAAGACTCTTTGGAATTTTGCGCTGTTTGCTTTAAGAAAGGGGTGAAGCAGCAGCTAGCTCTCCTTTTAGGAATTGATCTGAAAGGCCACAGAGACTTGCCAGTTTGAACTTAACTGTTTCTGGTTTCTCGGAGAGCTGTGGCTCTTGGACTTTCCCTTGGAATGCACTCCGAAGGGATGAAACTGCCACTACGTGAGTGGGGGAGGGGAAAAGACGTGGCAACAGTGTTCTTTCATCAGGTTTTTGCTCCTTTTTAAAAAAAAGTTTCTAGGAAGAAACTTATTTCCCCTTTTAGGTTTAGATGTGTGAATAGCTTTATGAATGAGGCTAGTCTTTTTCTAAGATAATAAGATGAAATAGTAGGAACATTGCAATTGAATTTATAAAACATTTTGAAGGGATTTTTCTGATTGAGTTTCTGTGGAGAAAATGGATACCTTAAGCAGGAAATATTCAAGAAGCTGAAAGTGAACAACTTATAATATGTGTTGCCTTCATTTGAAATTTAAATAGACATTACGTGTTTTTTCTTTAATTTTGGCTTTTAGCCTGTGAATATAATTTCAGAATCTTAAATAAGAATCTCAGATTTTACCTTTTTCTTTCTGTGGGAAGCACAGGTTTTATCACTTACCTTTAAAAGCAATGTCAGTCTTGATTTTGAAACATTATGCCTTGAATCCTGTCAGTATTTTAGATAGCTGATGGCAAATGCTTCTTATAGATTTAACATAGACTAACTAGGAAAAGGACTATGTTGTCTCTTTTTTTTAGATGGATAATGCTATTTCCTTTGACATCTTAAAATGAGTTTTATTTTGAAGTACTTAAAGCCATGACTTTGGTAAGCGGATAATTACATTGGTCATTTTGTGCCTTGGTAACTAAGGTAGTAACAGAGATAAATATATACAATTTTTAATTACTGTAGAAGAATTTAGACAGTGCAAAAGACTTTTGAAAAAAGAAAGCTTTATACCACGTAGGTGGTCCCGGTTTGCAGGTGAACCTTGGCTTTCTGATAAGGGGATTAATTAACCTTTTCTAATGCTGCAGAGTGGGTTGTATACTGACAAGCAATATCTTTCATAAGGCTATTAAGTTCAGACTCCTGCTTTTATTCCAGGGATGCAGCAGGAGTTACTCCAGGGACCCAGTGGTAAAGCTGTGAGCCTTCATTTATGTGGAAGGAATGCCTTATTTTATTTAGCAATTAAATATCAACTGGGATATAATTACTGCTCTTAGACTTGAGATACTTTCCAAGGTCATGAAATCCATTGAGAATCTGATAGAAAGTATGGATCCTGGGTCAGAAAATGGAAGTGCACAGATCTGCATGGAGTATTATGTACCATTTACAGATACTCCCCTCCCCCAACCTTGCACATCTGTAAACTGGTGTAAGAATAAAAAATAAAAGATATATGAAGTTAATCTTTAAGTACATCTAGGTATCTTGAGGCAGTATTTCTTGAATATTTCTGAAAATGGAACTGAGTTGTAAGTTTGACTAGATTTGAGTACATAGATGACAGTAATAAACTTTTGCTGAAACGGTTTTACCAAAAGTTAATAGGTTGGTGGGAGAATTGTTGAATTGCTAAATTGTCTAAGCAATCATACGTGATATTGCCTGTCCTCCCCCCTCCCTCCCCCGCTTCCCTTCCCCTCATATGTTGTAATATGTCTTTGGTTCTACTCTGAAAGTAGAAAATGCTTGAATGTAAACAAAAATAAATTGCTTAGGCCCTTGGCATGAAACTGTTACTCTTCATACAGTGAGAACTTGAATCTTATAATTAAATCATAATGGTGTGTTTATATGTACGATATAAGACTCTGTAAGAGACAAGCCAAATAAAGTGTGTATGTATATTTGTGAAACTAGTTAAAGCTTCATTCGTGTTTCTACCCAATGCAATTTATTTGTATAAATTGAAGCTTTGGTTTTCCTCTGGCCAAATATTGTGTCTTAATAAAAACTAGAAGTTCAAAAGACTTCATTAAGATTACTCCAGCAATTTTTGAACTTGATGTAATGAGAAATAATCCTTTTCTTGATGTTGCTTTGGATGATCAGTATGACTATTAGTATATTTGGTTGGACTTTGGCAAAAATACAGGATAGGAGTCATGCTTCTTACATAGTGTCATCTGTGAATGCATACTATCTTGGACTCTTTTCCTCTTCCTGCTTAGTGTTTCATATAAATATGTCCATGTTTTGGTGGTTTACATATTTTTCATTTAAATAGTAATATTGTAATATGTTAATATACTTAGCCTTTCTCTCTTGTTAGGCATTTGAGCTGTTTCTCCATAAGTAGTGCAAAGAGAAGGCTGTAATTTAGCAGTTTCTTATATCCACCTGTATAGCTACAGTAAACTTTAACCAGTTTTCTTTCTGCTTTTCTTTTTTTTTTCGGGCGGGGAGAAACAAATGACAATAAAACCTTTTATCAGTAATTTTTCCTTCCCCCCCCGAATGAATTTTCTAGGAGCATTGGACTGGCCTCTAAAAAGATTTTTTAATCTACCTGATAATAACTAAAGCACTTTATATTTTTTAAAGTGTTGTTTCATATATTATATAATTTGATCCTTAAAGTAATTTTTTTTTTTTTTTTTTAAGATTTTATTTATTTGAGAGTGAGAATGAGAGACAGCATGAGAGGGAGGAGGGTCAGAGGGAGAAGCAGGCTCCCTGCCAAGCAGGGAGCCCGATGCGGGACTCAATCCAGGGACTCCAGGATCATGACCTGAGCCGAAGGCAGTCGCCTAACCAACTGAGCCACCCAGGCGCCCCAAGTAATTTTGTAAGGTAGTTTTATATCATCCTCATTTTATAAATGAAGAAACTGAGGCTCAGAGAAGTCAAGTAATTTGCCCAAGAATATAGTAACTGTCAGAACTAGGACTTGGACCCAGGTTGTGTTTTCTGATTCACATTTCATAGTACTTCATTCTTGATAATTGATCAGGTTGAGTCTGAGGAAATGGAACAGGGAGAAAAAAAAACAATTTAATAGCATATTACCAACGTTTTATAAATGTTTTCAACAACCAGGGTTGAAATAAAGTAGGGTCCGGGGTTAACTAACTTAATCATTCCACTAAGTTTCATTTTAAAAACATAATGTGTCTCGTAGACTGTGGGAGAATCAAAAGAGTAATAAGAAACGTTCTCTAGGAGAAATGAGACATGGAAGTTACATGCCTTGCAAGCATGTTACTGACAATTTTACTTGATGTTAAATCTGAGTAACTGCTGAATGGAAACCCATATCTAGATTCACATTTTCTGCAACCATGAATTCATCTCTCCTTATTCTAGTAAATGTGACTTTATTTCATATATCTTTTCCTGAACTTGACAACTTTGAGGATCTGGCAATAGGAAAAAGAGGGAATTAAAGGCTAGAGTGAGAAGAGGGAGACTAGGGTTAAGAAAAATGGAATTTGTCCCAAAATTTATATAAATTCCTGGGCAGGGAGCTGCTCAGTGTCCATTAGGGGATATGAGGTGCCCAAATAAAACATTTTTTTTGTACATGAATATCCAACTATTCTAGACTATCCTTGCTCTATTGAGTTGCCTTTATACCTTTGCCAAAACCAAACAGACCATTTTCTGTTTCTAGATTATCTATTTTGTTCCACTGTTCTACATGTTTCATTGAAAATTCTGTTTTTGGAATATTTTGCCATCATCTCATATTCCTTACTTAAGCTTAAAAACTCTACAACGTAAAAATCTAAATTTTATGTTTCACTTGTATCCTTAGGGTGGTGAAGACAGTAAAGTTGTCTTAGCAGACCTTCCTGTGTAAATAAAAAATAGATGAAATTTGGAGCAAAAGGGATTGATGGTGGTATTGTGTCAGGTAGTAGAGCTGGGGAGTTAAACATTTGGATTTTCTCAATTTGTCTCCTCACTTCAGTGCTACTTTGACTTTTTTTTTTTAGCTTGTCTACTTACAGAAATAAAAATGTTCTATTAAATGTTTATTAAAGAAAATGCAAAAGTTGAGTGAAGATAATTGTGATACCATTTCTCAGTTGTTAACTTTTTTTTTTGAGTTCTTTTAGTTACTGTGTAAAGTTTTAAAGTGTGTGTGTGTATACAAAAGTTTTAAACTTTAGAAATTAGACTTTAAAACTTCTCACGTATATATTTACCACTCTCCAAATTAGAAAACAAACCTAGTTTTAAGAGTTTGAATCTGTAGGGTGCCTGGGTGACTCATTTGGTTAAGTGACTGCCTTTGGCTCAGGTCATGATCCTGGAATCCTGCATCTGGCTTCCTGCTCAGCTGGGAGTCTACTTCTCCCTCTGACCCCCCCCACCCCCGCCCCGTGCATTTTCTCTCTCACTCTCTCTCAAATAAATAAATAAAATCTTAAAAAAAAGAGTTTGAATCTCTAATGCTGCTTTTTATATTACTGCTGGTTTTTTAGTGCCCTAACCAATGTTAATTGACATTTATGTTATTAGATACACAAAGTTTCATTAATATAACAACTAGTTTATACAGCCAAGAGAAGACACTGCAAGGTCTTTCTTAAAATGAGAAATATATAGATTGTTAATATTTGGAAATACTAGCATTTACAAGCAACAAATAAAGCATATATAATTTAATGGTTACTTCTTTTCCCTTTTTCCTTCCACTGCCTCCATCCACTTACTTCTCCTACTCAAATTCTTAAATTATGAGTCTGCATCTGTCTGCTAGTAGACTAGGCTACTTGTTCCTTCTCACTGTCTTTGCCCAGCATCGAGGTTTCCTGGGCTTCCTACCATTCTCCAAGTCTTTTCTTTTTCCTATGTCCCTGGAGATACCCTTGGCACAAATCCATCTAAAGTTCTTGCCCCACATCCAAAAGTAATGTTTCTTAAGTGTCTTCTATGTGCCAAGTATCGTCCTAGGCACTTCCATCTAAATTACTGTTTTTTTTTTTTTTAATTACTTGCTTGTAGTCAAATTTGACCTAATATTTTGATACCTGTTTTGCTTATTTGGCTTCTTGTTAAGGGGATCACCAAATAAAGGTAGATGTTATTGATTAATCTTACTAATTGGGGGGCTTTTAATATCACTTCTGGTGGGGTGCCTGGGTGGCTCAGTCGTTAAGCATCTGCCTTCAGCTCAGGTCATGATCCCGGGGTTCTGGGATCGAACCCCGCATCGGGCTCCCTGCTCCACGGGAAGCCTGCTTCTCCCTCTCCCACTCCCCCTGCTTGTGTTCCCTTTCTCGCTGTCTCTCTCTCTGTGTCAAAAAATAAATAAAATCTATTAAAAAAATACCACTTCTGGTAAATTTTTTATATTCTGTATCCTGGGCATAAGAACCCTGACCACATTGGGAAATATGTGCATTTCTGACTAAAGTGTTTGAAATAGTTGAGAGGTATATTATACAGTTTAAAATACATAGTTTAAGAGTCAGTGAAGAATAGCACCATATTAATAATAATAAGATTCATTTCTTTCTCAAACCTCCATCAGCCTACATTTATTTGTAAAATGTTTCTGGTTTAGGGGAACTTAACTTTTCTATTTGAAACAAACTTTATTTTTTTTTTTTAAGATTTTTATTTATTTGAGAGAAAGAGCACAAGCAGGGTTAAGGTGTAGAGGAAGAGGGAGAAGCAGACTCCCTGCTGAGCAGGGAGCCCGACATGGGACTTGATCCCAGGACCCTGAGATCATGACCTGAGCCAAAGACAGATGCTTAACCGACTGAGCCACCCAGGCACCCTGAAACAAACTTTAAACATTGAGTTTAAGTTCAATTTTTTTTAACTGATAAAATTTTTTATTTCACTTTTGAATTTTTACACTTTTCCTGATTATTCCATGTAAAGTGGAAACTAGAACTGTTTAAAAGACATACACAAACCTAGTACATCAATAACTGGGGATTTTCTTTTTTGCTATGCTATTTTCACAACCACAGGTGTGCTTACTAGGCAATTTAACCATCACAGAAGTAAAAGTGAGGTAGAATACTGGTGAATTTAAACTTGCTTTAATTTTGAATCCAAATTCCAATTTAAATCTTTTTTAAAAAATGGATTAAAATATTTATTCTAAACTCTGTATCTGACATAGAAGTGGCACTTCCTGGATTTCTAACAATTAAGCCAAAAAAATTACCTTATTATTTATTTTGCCTATAAAAATATTAACTGCAAGATTAGACACACAATTAACTAGGACTCTGCATTAGACAGAAACCCAACTCATACTAACACACAGTGGAATTTATGTAAGTATTGTGGGGATAGGGAGTTGTCTTAACAATTGAGGTCAGGAATGTTATTAGACTTCAAGAATATCAGGAGCATCAGAATGTTTTCTTCTGTCTCTTGTTTATCTTCCTCTCTGTATATTTGCTTCACTTTTTATTCTTTCTAGATAAACTTCATTTACTTTTTGACCAGTGTGTCAAAACTTGGTCCATTACTTCTCCTGAGCTTTATATAATTCAGGCAAATATAATTTAATAGTGCCTGCCCTTTTTTCCTCAATTTTATTTTCAAAATTTCCAGGAAAGAACTTTGGTTACTTGGTGAGGGAAGAAGTAGCATGCTGTATAACATGACTGATGAAACTATGAGGATGAATTAAAAGTAGATTGGGGCAGTAAAAAGGGTAGAAGGGGGCAGTTTCCAGAAGAAAGAGAGTAGGGTGGTAGAGACACCATATAGGCAAAAATAGGTGTGTGTTTTTGAAATGATATTATATTCAGGTTCTTTCTGACAAGGAAAAGTTTGAATTTTGCAAGAATCTCCAAAAGACAGACTTTATAGTACTTCAGTTAAGGCTGATATCTTGATTTAGAGCTTCTTTCCAACCAAATTTCAAAATGCTGTTCAGTTGGAATTATACCAATGACTGGGTTCACTGCTCAAGTACAGAAAGCTCAAGTACACTGTGGGAAAGCTAGCATGGATTTCTGAGTTTTTGATAGAAAAGTTGGTCATAGCCATTAAAGCACTTGTCCGTCAGATTGTATGTATTAGAGATGTAGTTTACTCTCTTTGGGAGCATAAGTATGACTGGAATTCATGGTGTTAAGTTAAAACAAATGGCAATTTGCCAGAGGGATTAGAGGGAAGAACAGAAATATAACTAGTTCTATTAGTAAGTACTCTTAGTTGTCTTAGAAAATCCATCCTACTTTTATATAGGAGACATGCCAAGTCTTGATATACACCACATTGTTATAGCCTGAATTAGAAGCCTGAATTTGTGCTGGTCTTTTGCATTCACTATAAAAACTGTCAAAAAAAAAAAAAAAAAAAAAAAAGTCTAACAGTGATGTCAGGAAGACCAACAGTTGAATGTGGGATTTGTATGAGGTTAAATAAATTTAAGCTGGAGCCCTCTAGAAGATGATTTGGAACAGTTGTGGAAGCTATGGAGGGACTGTTAGAAGGAGACCTGTGGAAAATTTTTATTGTCAAAGAAAGTTTAGATTAGAATATCAAGCATTCTTTAGTTGGCCTTATTTTTAATGATTTATCTGGGAAAGACCCAAGTTTTTAAAATGTTGCAGTTTTTTTCTTGGAAGAAAAATGTTAGACTGAAAGGCTAATAGAATTATTTGCCAGATACCCTGTTCCTGGTAATTCATTAAATAACTTGTACATACAATTCAGTGAATCCTGATAACTCAAAGTTGTAAATATTTACAATGTAGTAGAACTGTTTTAAAATCTGTTCCCAGGTTTGATTGACCTGTGAGTGTGTGGGATTGGACTTTCCTGGGAGAAGAACTGTAGGAAAGTTTTGGATAAATATTATATTTTGCTATTTATTTTTATTTGTTTTCCAGAAAGATTTCTTCCATACTCTTTTTTCCTTATAGTTTCTAAAATATGATATTCATGCATATTAAACATGTGTAATGTATATGTATGTTATAAAAATTAGATAATAAGCACTCATGAACCTATCATCTAACCAAGAACCAAAATACTATCAGTAATTTATCTGTAGTGTTTCCATACTAAATTTGATGCTAGTATAAATTTATCTTTGTATCTTTGACTCCCCTTTGGCTTTCTTTTTTTTTCTTTGAGTCCAGTCTTTTTAGGGAGCTGAGATTTACCTTCCTTGCATCCTCTTTAACCCGTTTACATTCTATTTCAGGCTTGAGGATTTAGAACAAGAGACATTTGTATCTTACTATTTAAAAAATTTTTTTAAATTTATTTTTAACTAACCTCTACGAACCCATTGTGGAGCTCAAACTTACAACTTTGAGATCAAGAGTCTCATGTTCTACCGGCTGAGCCAGCCAGGCGCCCCTGTATCTTAATATTTTTGATAAAACTCCAGTGTCTTTTAGGGTGCTTGACTCTTGGGTGCTTATAATGATTTGCTTTGAAAGCTGCTGAGTGAAGATGGAAATAAATGGAAGTGAGACATCAGAAGTAAGGAAACCATTGTCTTAAAAACCTGTGATTGATAAACAACAAAAACCCTTGCTTATAAACAACTATCTAGTATTTTTTTTTTTAAAGATTTTATTTATTTGACAGAGAGAGACACAGCAAGAGAGGGAACACAAGCAGGGGGAGTGGGAGAGGGAGAAGCAGGCTCCCCGCTGAGCAGGGAGCCTGATGCAGGACTCGATCCCAGGACCCTGGGACCATGACCTGAGCCGAAGGCAGATGCTTAATGACTGAGCCACCCAGGCGCCCCCAACAACTATCTGGTATTAAAAGAGATTGGAGGAGGGGTACCTGAGTGGTTCAGATGGTTGAGGATCTGAGTCTTGATCTCAGCTCAGGTCTTGATCTCACAGACGTGAGTTCGAACCCCATGTTGGGGTCCACGCTGGGCATGGAGCCTACTTTAACCATCTGAGCCACCCAGGTGCCCCTGGGCATGGAGCCTACTTTAAAAAAAAAAAAAAAAAAAGGGCGCCTGGGTGGCTCAGTCGTTAAGCGTCTGCCTTCGGCTCAGGTCATGGTCCCAGGGTCGTGGGATCGAGTCCCGCATCGGGCTCCCTGCTCGGCAGGAAGCCTGCTTCTCGCTCTCCCACTCCCCCTGCTTGTGTTCCTGCTCTCGCTATCTCTCTCTCTCTGTCAAATAAATAAATAAATAAATCTTAAAAAAAAAAAAAGAAATTAGAGCACCTATTCACTAGAATAATTAGAAATTCAGTTATATTTTTCAACAAATAAATTGAAGTAAAATTTTACTATTTTGTTGCATTTTTATTTTTTTATTCAATTCTGAGCTCACATCAAGTGTAGAAAGCTTCATAGTTGTAAAGGTCAGTAGTAAAACCTTTTCATCATTGCTCAGAACTCATTAGTCTCATACACATACACATCTCCTTCCCCCCATCTCATTATCAAGTCCTCGGTTATACACAGTCACATGATCACCTTTACACACACACACACACACACACTCCCTCCCTCCCTCCCTCCCTCCCTCCCTCCCTCCCTCCCTCCAGACATATGCCCTTATTGGTCTAAGTTACTTTTGCTTCTCAGAACTAGAGAGATCATGTATCAGGAAGGTCTTTTGATGCTCAGATTTGGCTGTTTTCATCATTGATCAAATTTTACTCTATTAAAGGTAGAAAGCACCTTTTGTGTGATTTTAAGGGACGTTTGTATCTGGTGGTTTTCAAAGTATGATCCCCAGACAAGCAGCATCACCATCACCTAAGAACTTGTGTAAATTATCTACATGTCTCAGACCTTTAGGTGATTCTGATATAGCTAAAGTTTGAGAACCACTGCTTTATAGGGCTGTCTTCATTTGATTGGCATAGTAGTTTGGAGTAATGCTGTGTGGGTCTGAACTTTATATTGCAAATGATAGAAATCCAACTTGATGTAGTTTAAAATTCCTTAAAAAGGGAATTTAGAGGCTCCCTTTACTGGGTTGGAAGATTATTGGAGTAGCTCACAGATTGGAAGAATAGAATAATTGGAAGAATCAGGACTATGGAGCTTGGAATTGTCTATCTCTGGCTGACTTTGTTCTGTTTTTAGATTGGGCTCCTATGTGTCCTTGACAAGTGGGAAAGATCATCACAGGCAGCTCCAAATTCATATCCTACGAGCTGAGCAACTCCAGAAGGAGCTGCTTTATATCATTTCACAAACCCACCCCTCAAATGTTATGTCAGTGACTGGCTTAGCCCACATCCTATGTCTGTCTGTAAGAGGAAGGATAATAGAAAAGTGTGCTACTCTGACAGTGTAGTTCATGGCTGGATATTTGGGTTGCTTTCTTATAAACTTCCTATCTTTGTAGCAGAGAGAAATTTGGAGGCTTATATAGTTAGAATGTAGAACAGGTGTAAATGTGGATAGTATTTGTTAGCTACTTTTTTGTATTAGAGAGTAATTAACCATTTCATTAAAAGCTTACGGTGATATACATAATATGGGAGTTGATGTTTTATTATTATTGTAGGTTTATGATTTTGTATAGAGTTAATTTTTTGTCACTATAAAAGTAAATATACCCTAGGACATCTGGAAAATACAAAGAAATAGAAAAAAATTACCTAATGTTCTACTGTCCAGAAACAACTGCATTTTGGTGAATTTCTGCTGTGTATTTTCATGCATAGTTATATCATATTATGATGTTAATTTTTTTCTTTGTTTTGATCCATATGTATTTATGACTTTCTGTCAGAGTAGTGGAAACTTAATCTAATTCAATACAGATTCCACCAGGGTTGTATGATGTTAATTTATTTTGAGACTTAATTTTTTTTTTTTTAAAGATTTTATTTATTTATTTGACACAGAGTGAGAGAGCATAAGCAGGGAGAGTGGCAGGCAGGCAGAGGGAGAAGCGGGCTCTCTGCTGAGCAAGGAGCCTGATGCGGGACTCGATCCCAGGACGCTGGGATCATGACCTGAGCCGAAGGCAGCCGCTTAACCGACTGAGCCACGCAGGCGCCCCGAGACTTAATTTTTAAAAGCAATTTTAGGTCACAGCAAAATTGAGAGGATGGTGCAGAGATTTCCTATATACCCCCTGCCCCCACACATGGATAGACTCAACATCCCCCACCAGAGTGGTACATTTGTTATAATTGCTTGAATCTACATTGACACATTATAATTACCCCAAGTCCATACATAGTTTACATTACCCATTCACTCTTGGTGTTGTATAATCTGTGGATTTGGACAAATGTATGTCCAAAAATAAATGATGTATTTATCATTATGATATCTTACAGAGTATTTTCACTGCCCTAAAAATCTTGTGCTCCATCTCTTCATCCTCCCACCTCCCAACCACAGATCTTTTTACTGTCTTCGTAGTTCCAGAATGCCTTTCGTTGGAATCATACAGTACATAGCCTTTTCAGATTGGCTTTTTTTTTACTTAGAAATATGCATTTAAGATTCTTCCATGTCTTTTCATGGCTTGATAGCTCATTTCCTTTTAGCATTGAATAATATTCCGTTGTCTGGATGTACCAGTTTGTTTATCCATTTACCTACTGAAGGACATTTTGGTTGCTTCCAAATTTGGGCCATTATGAAGAAACCTAGAAATATCCATGTGCAGGTTTTTGTGTGGACATAAGTTTTCAACTTTTTTGGGTGAATACAAAGGAGAACAGTTGCCAGATTATATGGTAAGAGTGTGTCTGATTTAAGAAACTGCCAAACCATCTTCCAAGATGGCTTTACCATTTTGCCTTCTCACCAGCAATGAATGTGAGTTTCTTAATTTTTAAATTTTGTGTTTTCATTTAAATTCGCAAGTTAAAGGATATACTCATTTTAAGTTCCTTGACATGTTTATAGCACCATCATTAGATATTTTTAATTGTGAATTTGTTAAATTTAATTATTCATTTGAAGGACAAAAAATGGGTCTTTGATAACTGAGTGAACTTTTTAAACTATTTTTAGTTCTTTTGTGACTTTGCATTCTTTTTTTTTTTTAAGATTTTATTTATTCATTTGAGAGAGAGTGAGCGAGAGAGAGAGCATAAGCAGGGGGAGAGGCAGAGGGAGAGAGAGAGAAGCAGACTCCCCACTGAGCTGGGAGTCCGACGTGGGGCTCGATCCCAGGATCTTGGGATCATGACCTGAGCTGAAGGCAGATGCTTAACTGACTAAGCCACCCAGGCACCCCGACTTTCTGCATTCTTAATTGACTTTACTATTAATATCTTAGTGTTTTTCTTATTGATTTGTATGAGCTCCTTAAATGAGCTCCATTTTCTTTAGTTTCCTAATTTGTAGTTTTTAGGGTTTTTTTGTTTTGTTTCATTTTGTTTTGTTTTGTTTTGTTTTGTTTTGTTTTGTTTTGTTTTGTTTTGATAGAGCAGGGCGAGGGAGAGAGAATCTCAAGCAGGCTCCATGCTCAGCACAGAGCCTGACATTGGGCTCAATCTCAGGACCCAGAGATCATGATCTGAGCCAAAATCAAGAGTCAGACACTTAACCAACTGAGCCACCCGGGCGTCCTGTTTATGGGGTCTTTAAAAAACACATATAAGCCTAGATTATTTTGTGTATTTAAATTCCATCTGGCTTTTGATAGGTTATTTGTTTTATCTTTTTTAAAGTTGAGAGAGTCTTTTCTCCTTTTAGAGATCTAGTAACTTTTCTGTTACTTTTTGTTGGTTATAGCTCTTTAGTCGATCTAGAATTTATTTTGAAGCATGATGTAAGGTAAAGGTATATTTGTTCTTCATGTGATTAATGCCTTGATGTTCTATGTAAGTCTATCATTGTTAAAATGCAGTTTTCAAACTTTAGTGATTTCTGTAGGCTAGTGGTTCTTGATTCATTGAGGGATTTAAGGACATTGAAAGATGACAAAAAAAACTTGAGTTACAAAATAATATTTTAGCTATGAAAAAATAACCTCTTGCCTGACAAATCTAAACTTTCTTATCAGAGTTTAACATTTAGACAGCATTTCTGATTAGCCTTTTGTTAGTATGGCAAAAGCATTTGTATTTTCTGGAAATAACATTTAATCATGAAGAAAATTATGGCAGAAATCTGTATAAACAGTGAGAAGATTCTAGACTTTTCAGACAGCCCAGGATTTTGAAAAAGCCTTGTGCTTTGGCTGGAGCCCAGGAGAGGAAGTGTCTGCATCTGCTGCATTCTAGAAGCCTTCCCAAAGAGTTACTGTAAAGCAGCCAAGAGAGCAGTGTATTTCACTACTGTGTGGTTCTGGAAGTATCTGGAAGCTTGTGGCAGACTTGAGGGAGAAGAATGTCAGTTTCTGTGGTGATCTGTTTTTTATTGAGATTCAAGAAGGGGAAAGGGTTTTTGTTTTTGTTTTGTTTTTGTTTTTTGTTTGTTTTGGCGGAGTAGGGAGCTTTCCAATGTGGACTTGAACCTGTTGGTTTAAGTGAAGTCACTTGGAAAGAGTCAGAAATGCCTGCTCAAAGAAGGATAGGGAGACAAGAAGATGAACTAATGGGAGCCTGTTACTGGGCAAAAAGTACTGTAATAGTAACTTACTCTTCTGTAAGGTAATAAGGAGGACTTAAAAATCGATGTATGTGATGGTGAAGGAGCAAGAAAAGAGTGTTATCAGGACATTTGGGAAAGAAGAGTAAAATCTTTCTGATGGTTAGATAATATTTGCACCTGCCGTGAAGAATTTGTTCTAGAAAAGTCAGTGCTACCAGGGACAAAGGAAAAACCTCAACACTAGGTCATTTGAGAGAAATTACTAGCCTAAATCAACAGGGCTGTTTATTCTTTTTGGATTCTGTACTTTTTAAAAATAACAGCTTTATTGAGATATAATTCATGTACCATACAGTTCACCCATTTAATGGTCATGATTCAGTGGTTTTCAGTACTGTTACTGTGTTCTTCAACCATCAGTCACCACAGTCAATTTTAGAACGTTTTCATCACCCCAAAAATCTGTAACTTTTTTTTTTTTTTTGAGTAGGTTCCATGCCCAGCGTGGAACCCAACCAACTGAGCCACCCAGATTCCCTGAAATGTACAACTTTTATAATTGAACTTATTTTATTTTTATTTTTTTATTTTTTTAAAGATTTTATTTATTTATTTGACAGAGACACAGCGAGAGAGGGAACACAAGCAGGGGGAGTGGGAGAGGGAGAAGCAGGCTTCCTGCTGAGCAGGGAGCCCGACGCGGGGCTCGATCCCAGGACCCTAGGATCATGACCTGAGCCGAAGGCAGACCCTTAACGACTGAGCCACCCAGGCGCCCCTGTAATTGAACTTATTTTAAAATTGAAAGCCATGTAGGGAAAACATGGAACAAGTTAGGAATTTAAAGGATAAATCGGTGGCTCTGAAAACTATTTTTTCCCTTTAAAACATATTCTAACATTTCAGAATGAATTTTGGTAATGTTAAAGTTAAGTTACTTTATTTTTTATATATATATATTTTAAGATTTTATTTATTATTTATTTGACAGAGACACAGTGAGAGAAGGAACATAAGCAGGGGGAGTGGGAGAGGGAGAAGCAGGCTTCCTGCCGAGCAGGGAGCCCGATGCGGGGCTTGATCCCAGGACCCTGGGATCATGACCTGAGCCAAAGGCAGACGCTTAACCGACTGAGCCACCCAGGCACCCCTAAATTAAGTTACTTTAATGAAGTAGTATATTTTTATGGGAAATTCATAGTTTAGATGTAGATAACAGAAAACTTATTTTTCAGGCTATATGGAAGAGTTACTATCTAATCACTCTAATTATAGTAGTAACTAAGGAGAAAACAAACTTGGGTTGAATTTTTAAGTATAAATTATCAGGTGATAACAAACCTTTATATTTTTCTTTAACATGAAATATAAAGTTAGTATTTATATGAAAAATAAGATAGTAGGTCTTAATTAAATTATTAAATGAATTTATAAGAATTAACAACAGTCTGTGGGCAATCTTTGTGTCTGACTTACGTTTTGGTTATAGGAAAAATCAGTTAGGAACTTTTCCTACCCTACTTTTTGTTGTTGTTATAATGGCCATATTTCTCTTGTAGGTGTGTGAACCTGAAAAATTAAGTCTTCCAAGATGATCTGGTGTATTTTAATTGTAGGGATTCTGCTTCCCCAGTCTTTGGCCCATCCAGGCTTTTTTACTTCAATTGGTAAGTCTTACTATTTTTTGGTTTGTATTGATCTTGCATTTAAAATTTTCCATTTTTTTAGTGTTTGGTTTTTTTTTTAAGATTTTATTTATTTATTTGAAAGAGAGAGCGATACAGTGAGAGAAAGAACACAAGCAGGGGAGTGGGAGAGGGAGAAGTAGGCTTCCCGTCGAGCAGGGAGCCCGATGCGGGGCTCGATCCCAGTACCCTGGGACCATGACCTGAGCCGAAGGCAGACGCTTAACGACTGAGCCACCCAGGCGCCCCTAGAGTTTTTTTTTTTTTTTTTTAAGATTTTATTTATTTGACAGCGAGAGAATTGAATAAGTGAGGGGAGTGGCAAGGGAGAGGGAGATGAGCAAAGGAGAGGGAGAAGTAGGCTCCCTCTTCAGCAGGGAGCCCGATGCGGCTTGATCCCAGGACCCTGGGATCATGACCTGAGCTGAAAGCAGACGCTTAACAGACTGAGCCACCTAGGCACCCCATTTTTTAGTGTTTTTAAATCAGTAAAAACAAATACAGTATATTCCCAGAGACTGAAGCATTGATTTGGTTCCTTCCCCTCTACAAGTCTCTCTCTTTAAAATTTAATTAAAAAATTCTTTTCTGATTACAAAAGCAGCACATTTTCAGGTTAGAACTTAAGAAAATTTAGAAAAGCATACCAAGAAAATTCTTTGTTAATGAGTCTACTCAGCAAATAATTTAAGTCTTTTTTTAATGCACAGATATAAATAATACATTGCACATTATTTCATAACCTGCTTTTTCCATTTAAGAATCTACTATGAACACAAGTTATTTTTTTCTACAGCATAATTAAAAAAATCTTTGAAAGTATTACTAAAATAGCATATGGTTAAAGAAGAAACAAACAAAAATACATAGAATGTAAGACTTCCACATGTCCTCTTTCCCCCAGAAATACTTTTCATGTTTGATGTGTATCCTTTTATATTTTCCTATATGCACACTTCATCTGCCTTAAGTGAGATGTTTTCCTTCATGCTGTTAACCAGTTTTACCCTTGTGTGATAGTAGTGCTAACTAAAACACAAGTATTATATTTATGACATACAATTTTAGGATATAAAATGATGAGTCTTCTTATCCCATTATAAATAACTAAACATGGATGATTTGAATATCATTTGTGAAATATATCTTTTGTTAGTGTGGTTTTAGTTTATTGAATACAAAATTAATTCTAGTTAGTCTCAAGAACAAAAAAAGATGAGAGCAGAGGTAGGGAAGAAGAAAAAGTAGTGTTGTTTTGTAATTTAAAAATAAATTTTTAGATCAGTTTGCCCGTATGGTCCAATTTGCAAAATGAAGTAGCTTGAAAATTAGAACTGGAACACAGTTGTCTTTGTTTATCTAGTTAAAAAAGAAAAAAGAAAGATGTTTTCTCCAGCATATCTGTGTCTAATACCAGTTAAATCTTCTCAAAGAATGAAGCATTCTTGGTCATTTTTAAATTATTCTAAAGTACTTGTGTTGACCAATGTAGATATTTGATAACCTTCCTTTCTCCTTCTAGGTCAGATGACTGATTTGATCCATACTGAGAAAGATCTGGTGACTTCTCTGAAAGACTATATTAAGGCAGAAGAGGATAAATTAGAACAAATAAAAAAGTAAGCAAAGTGTTCTACTTACTATGATTCTGACTCCACCTGGATGTTTTCGTTCTAGAGCTAAAACATTCTTTGAGTGGAAATGGCAGCCACCTGTCTTAAAAGCTGGCTGAAATGGGTAAAATAGGAGCACAGAAAACAAAGAGTTAGGCCTGGGCCAAGAGTTTAGGTAAAGGAACATGGATTGAGATAAGGATATAAATGGGTATGGGTGTTGACTGACATTTTCTAAAAATGGTTGTTAATATCTTCTGTCTTCCTCTTACCTCCCTAATCAAGTCATCTTCTAGAGCAGTTTTCCAGTTCTATTAATCCTTCACTCCTATGGTTCCATTCTAGAGATTACAGTGATAAGTATTGTTAATTATTAATTGATATAGTTTTTCCTTACCTGCTAATTTATTTTTAACTGACTCAGGCTCAGAGTTAATCCTGATGTGAGAATTCCTGCCTTTTGTTTAGTGAGTAACTGAATATTCAGGGTTTTTTTGTTTGTTTTAAAATATAGTTTTTAGGTACTGAATGTAAAATTTTGGTATAAGTTTGATTTAAATGAACATGTAACTGAATTTCGATTGGGCTCATTTGTACTTTATAATAATCAATTATTTGGCTCTAAGGACCTGTGGGGAGATGAATTTTTAGACCCTTAGTAGAGGTATGCAATCACACCTTTTCTAAGATAGGTTCCATTTACTGTAACCATTTGAGAGAAACAAAACTAAAAGAAAAGGACTTGTTATATTTTTATTTTACCAAGCTAGATTTTACCCGTAACAGTCTTGCTTTTTAAAAAAACCTATAGTTTTTTTTTTTTTTTTAAGATTTTATTTATTTGACAGAGACACAGCGAGAGAGGGAACACAAGCAGGGGGAGTGGGAGAGGGAGAAGCAGGCTTCCTGCGGAGCAGGGAGCCCGACGCGGGGCTTGATTCCAGGACCCTGGGACCATGACCTGAGCCGAAGGCAGACGCTTAACGACTGAGCCACCCAGGCGCCCCTAAAAAACCTATAATTTTTAATAAAAAAGAGTTTTTGAATATAGTTTTTACTCAGAAACCTCTAATCTAGTCTTTTTTCTTTTTCTGAGTGGTTTATTAAATTGAATTCTTCCTTAAGTGTATGTGTGCTCCATTTATGTCTTACGTGTATAGATGGGCAGAGAAGTTAGATCGACTAACCAGCACAGCGACAAAAGATCCAGAAGGCTTTGTTGGGCACCCTGTAAATGCATTCAAATTAATGAAACGTCTGAACACTGAATGGAGTGAGTTGGAGAATCTGGTCCTTAAGGATATGTCAGATGGTAAGTCAGATGGTAAGACTAAGGAGCCAAAAAAAGTAAGACAATACTGCTGCCACGTGTGGAAGTGCCAATACTAATAAATTCATTTCCCAGAACATCAAGTGTTCAGTGTTGTAATAACTAAATTGTTGCAGGGGTGTGTTTGGTTTGACTGGAGTTAGTCTAGATCCTGAATTCCTCGATGTAAAAAAAAACTGGAAACAAAAATAACTTTAGTGTAAAAAAAAAAAAAAGTAATTTCTGTTGTTGGTGACTAGCATTGGTACTTTTTGCTTGAAATTTATAAAAGTGAATCAGTTATTTGGCATATAGCTTCATTTCTGAGAGTAATCCTTTCCATTTTAGGATTACCTTCAGATTTCAAAAATTTATGGATAAATCTCTATCTTCTCATCAATTGTTAATGTATTGGGAGTGGTACTATAAGGAAAAGTGTTAGCTGTGTTCTACGTAGTATTTTGAATCTTAAACTTCTTTTAGACCGTAAATTTAAAAACTAAGACTGCAAACAGTAACAATGAAGGTCTTTCTAATTAAAACAAAATTGTATTTGGAGAATTGAGGTGTTTTAGATATTTTAGTAACAGACACAGAAAACTAAGTCTGGAGTCTAAGAACTAGAGGGAATATGCTTAGACATAATATTTGTTCAGTGACTGAAGGTGGAATGAAAAAAAGCAAGAAAGAGGGAGAGAGTTGAGTTAGCTATGTAAATGAAAATACTCCAAGGGTGCTTATGAGTGTTTCTGAGCAGTAAACTATTGTACATAGGACAGGAAGCCTTGAGGAGAAAAATCAAGGCAGGCACTTGTGAAAACTTCATTGTGAGAGGGAAATACCAGTGATTATTTGCTCTCTTATATAGCACTATGAGAACATTTTTAAAGTCCTGTATGTGTGTGTGCACACACATATACACATTTATTTATTAATTTAAAAAAATTCTCAAGTAATGATCTTTATGACCTAAGTTCTTTTATAAGGTAAACCTTGAGACTTTGACGTTTTAATCTGTGGTAGTCATCCCATAGTGCTATAATACATGTATTTTTCCACTTTTTTATTGGATTGGATTTAAGCAACTTCTTGGTTTTTATTTTGGGTCATAAAAAAATCTGTAAAACTTGTAAAATTCCATGTGGAGATTGTGATTAAGAGTTGGTCTTAAAACTAAAGAATATGCTTAGTATGAACTTTAACCCTCTCCTAGCTACTTGTTCATTTGTACATTTTCATTAACATAAAAATGCCTGGCCTTTTGCTGAGCAAAATACAGTTGATTATAAGTAAATGAGAGGGGAGGGAAGTTTCATACCTAACTTTTATTTGCAAATGATGAACCTTATATGATTAAAATTTTAAATAACTTTTTGTTTTTGTTTTTTTTGGTTCCTTAAGGAGTATTTAGCATCTGTTCTCCTTAGGGGTTATATAATTATCAGTAATTAGTTTGTTAGTTTGGTTTTTGCTATATTTTATATAAAACTTTTTAAAATTAAGATTAGATTTTATATAGAGCAAATCTTGATCACTATATTCAGTAATTTAACAGATCTAAATATATTTTAATAAATGAGTTCACTTGATAATCTTAAATATATAATTAATCTCTCTCTTTCCGCCTCAAAGGATTCCACCAAACTTTATATATTTACATATTTATATAATGTGTGACACATGGAAGAAGAAAATAGAACTTTCTTTAAGCACATATATTTTATTTACCATCTGTTATCTGAAAGTATAATTGGTTGCCAGTGGGTGTCATTTTCAAATCCGTAAATCCATTCATTTTTCAAGCTTGGTGGAGGCTATATTGTGTAACTAGAAACTCAGTTATGTTGATCTTTACCTAATATGATACGATTTATGCAATGACTTCAGATTACTTAAGTGACATTAGGATTTGGGAAGTTTGAATAAATTAGAGGCATTTCAAGTCTTAGTGTATTTAGTTTTTTTCTTGTTGAGCATGCAGAACTTTCATGGTATGGTAGAAAATTATAATAAAATCAATTTTGAAAAATCCTTATAAACACTGTATATTGCAAATTGGAAGTCTGTGAGGTTCTAGAGTCTTTCTTTTTCTTTTTTTTTTTTTCTTTTCTTTTCTTTTTTTTAAATTTCAAGGCTTTATCTCTAACCTAACCATTCAGAGACAGTACTTCCCTAATGATGAAGATCAGGTTGGGGCAGCGAAAGCTCTGTTGCGTCTCCAGGACACCTACAATTTGGATACAGACACCATCTCAAAGGGTAATCTCCCAGGTAAGAATTCTTGTAGTATATAAAACATTTATTACCTAGTTCTATTCAGTTCATTAGAGCGTTAATCTAAAAGAAAACTTTTATATTTTAGGACTTTTAACATTAGTTTATTTCATAGTCTTTGAGGACAAAACAGCACTCTCTTTCCCTAGGACTTAATAGTTGTGGATAAGTTTATAGCTTGTTACTGTGAAAGCTTAATATTATAGGGACTTAATTTTAGGCATTTTTTAAAAAAAGATTTTATTTATTTATTTGACAGAGAGATAGAGAGCACAAGTAGGCAGAGTGGCAGGCAGAGGGAGAGGGAGAAGCAAGCTCTCTGCTGAGCAGGGAGCCGGATGCGGGGCTTGATCCCAGGACCCCAGGATCATGACCTGAGCCGAAGGCAGCCACTTAACCAACTGAGCCACCCAGGTGCCTCAATTTTAGGCATTTTTAACCTGGAAAAAGAAACAATCAGTTTTCCTCATGTTTTTTTTTTTTTTTAGAACATCCAATGTTTGTATGTAAAGTTATAAAGGAATTGATAATCAAAGTTTATATGTTCAATAATTTAAAAACCAAGACATACTGTGTACACAGATTTTTAAAGTGTTCTGTAATATGGACCATCCTGCTTTATGACCTATTTTTGGCAAAACCTTTTATTTAGGTTACAGCAGGTTTCATGATAATTTGCTTTAAAAATCTTTTATTGAACAAAAAGTATATAACAAAATTTACCATCTTAATCACTTTTAAATGTGTGGTTTAGTGGCACCAAGTACATTCACACTGTCATGCACCCATCACCAGCATCCATCCCCATAACTCTTCTCATCTTGTAAAACTAAAACTGTACCCGTTAAACAGTAACTCCCCATCCCCTACTTTCCCCAGCCCCATCATTTTGCTTTGTGTCTATGATTTTGACTATTCTAAGTACCTCATATAAGTGGAATCATACAGTATTTGTTTTTTTGTGATGAGTTTATTTCACTTAGCATAATGCTCTCAAGCGTCATCCACATTGTAGAAGATGTCGGAATTTCCTTACATTTTAAGGCTGAATAGTAATGTGTTGTGTGTGTGTGTGTATGTATATATATATATATGTATTGCTTATCCGTTCATCCATCAACATTTTGCTTATCCTTTCATCCATCAACAGGACACTTGAGTTGCTTCCATGTGTTAGCTAGTGTGAACAGTGTTGTTGTGAACATGGTTGTGCAAATATCTCTTCAAGACCCTGCCTCCCATTCTTTGGGTATATACACAGAAGTGTAATTGCTGAATCATATGGTAATTCTATTTTTAGGTTTTTGAGGAACTGCCATACTATTTTCCATAGTAGGTACACTATTTTACATTCCCACCAACAGTGCACAAGGGTTCCAAATTCTCCACTTCCTCTCCAATACTTGTTATTTTCTCCTTTTTTTTTAAAAAAACATCTCCATCCCTTCACTTTCAGTCTGGATGTATCTTTAGGTTCAAAATGAGTCTCTTGTAGACAGCATATGGATGGGTCCTGTCTTTTTATCCAGTCTGCAACCCTGTGCCGTTTTATGGGAGTGTTTAGGTCATTCACGTTGAGAGTGATTATTGAAAGATATGAATTAATTGTCATCATGTTGCCTGTGAAGACATTGTTTTTATAGATTGTCCCTATAAATTTCTGTTGTAGATCACTCTTGGGGTCTTTCTCCTTTTATAGAACCCCCCTTAATATTTCTTGCTGGGCCGGCTTAGTGGTCACATATTCTTTCAGTTTCTGCCAGTCGTGGAAGCTCTCCATCTCTCCATCCATTCTAAATGAAAGCCTTGCCGGATAAAGTATTCTTGGCTGCATGTTCTTCCCATTTAGTACCCTGAATATGTCTTGCCAGGCCTTTCTGGCTTGCCAGGTCTCTGTGGATAGGTCTGACGTTATTCTGCTGTTCCTCCCTCTGTACGTAAGGAATCTCTTCCCCCTAACTGCCCTTAAGATGGTTTTCTTGGTTCTAAGATTGCAAGTTTTACTGTTACATGCCGGGGTGTTGGCCTGTTTTCCTTGATCTTAGGAGGGGTCCTCTCTGCCTCTAGGACTCGAATGTTTGTTTCATTCCCCAGATTAGGGAAGTTCTCAGCTACGATTTGCTCAAATACATTTTCTAGTCCTCTCTCTCTCTCCACTCCCTCCGGGATTCCAATTATTCTGACATTGGAATGCTTCATGGTGTCACTTATTTCTCTGATTCTATTTTCATGGATTCTGCATTGTTTTTCCCTGGCCTCCTCTTTTCCCTTTTTATCTATTATACTGTCTTCCAGGTCACTTATTCTCTCTTCTGCCTCAGTTACCCTAGCTGTTAGATTATCTAGATTGGATTGGATCTCATTGATAGCATTTTTAAGTTCTGCCAATTCACCTTTTATTTTTGCCCTTAGAGACTCTATGTTGCCATTAATTGATTTCTCCATTCTTGCCATTGTCTTCACAATTGCTAGCCTGAATTCCATCTCCGACATCTTGGTTATATCTGCATCCATTTGTAAATCTGCAGCATAAGTCATAATCTCTGAGTCTTTTCTATTTTGGGGGCTCCTCCTGCTAGTCATTCTTTTGACGGGTGTTTGAGGGAATGTATAGAGTCCAAATTATTGACCAGAACCCAAGCAAGATGCACCTGTTTTCTTGGGACCTTAGGGTTGCTGGCCTCTTGTTTTCCCAGCCTGTCTTCTGCGAGAGGGGCCTGCCGTGCTGTTCCTCAGGCAACCCTGTTCGGGCGGAGTTGCCCTGCGCCCCTGTGGCGAGGGATGGGCTCAGTGGGAATCAGTTTTGGGGGCTTTTGTTCTCTGGTGGCTTTCCCTGGCAGCTTTCTGCGTCTCTTCCGCGAGTCAGAGCAGAAGAGACCGTTTCCAACCCTCTGCCTCAGAGCAGAGAGACCACAGTCTGTTCTTCAGTGAGCTCTCCAGGCCACACTGCCTCCGTTTCTGTCCGTGCTGCTATAAACTGCAGTGTCCTGGGTTGTGCGCCCCTCCGCAGCGCCCCCAGTCCTGACTCCAGGTCAGGGCACGTCTCTGCCCTTTGTGCTTCTAAAACCGCCAGCTACTCCCAGTTCGCGCGCGCGACCCCGCTGCTCCGGGTTTCCCTCCCAGGGGCTGCAGTTCACAGGCGCGACCCCGCCGCTCCGAGTTTCTGCCCCTGGGGCTGCCCTAAAGTCCTTTCCCCGCCGCTACCGGTCTGCAAGTCTGTGCCCTGTCCGCAGCGCGCAAGCCTGTCGCTCACCGATGGTGTAGGATCCCCACAGCCAGGCACCCTCCCGCTGCTGTTTATCCTCCGATATCTGCCCCCAGAATCACGGCTCCCCGCTTCGTACCTCAAAACCAACCGCCTGCGATATTCTGTTTGTAGAGATCCAGATCTTCTTACATCTCAGGCTGGTTTTGTGGGTGCTCAGAGTGGTCTGGTAGATATCCAGCTCAATTCTGGGGACCAGTTGAAATAGGGTCCCCTACTTCTCTGCCATCTTTCACTCCGCCTTGACTATTCTTTTTCAAGATTGTTTTGACTATCCCTTGAGATTACATATGAATTTTAGGATAGGTTTTTCTATTTCTGCAAAGAATGACATTGGGATTTTGATAGGGATTGTATTGAATCTGTAGATCAGTTTGGGTAGTATTGCCATTTTAATAGTATTCAGTTTTCCAATTCATGAACATGGGATGTGTTTCCATTTTTTTATGTCTCCTTTTATTTCAACAGTGTTTTGTGGTTTTCATTGTATAAGTCTTTCACCTCATTGGTTAAGTTAATTCCTAAGTATTTTATTCTTAGAATTGTTTTAGTGGGGATGCCTGGGTGGCTTAGTCAGTTAAAATGTCTGCCTTTGGCTTAGGTCATGATTCCAGGGTCCTTGAATCAAGCCCCAGATCGGGCTTCCTGCTCAGTGGGGAGTCAGCTTCTCCTTCTGCCCCTCCCCTCCTCTTCTCTCTCTGTGTCTCTCTCTCAAATAAATAAATAAAATCTTCAAAAAAAAATTGTTTTAGTAGTTTTCAGATTATTCATTGTTAGTATATAGCGATGCAACTGAGTTTTGTGTGTTGACTGTTGTCTGCCACTTTGCTGAATTTATTAGCTATAATTTATTAGCTATAACAGTTTGTGTGCGTGTGTGTGTGTGTGTAGTCTTTAGGGCTTTCTGCATAGAAGATAATATAATCTGCAAAGAGAGATCATTTTACTTTTTTTCCAATTTGGCTGCCTTATATTACTTTTTCTTGCCTAATTGCTCTGGCTAGAGCTTCCATACTAAGTTGAGCAGAAGTAGTGAAAGTGGCCATCCTTGTTTTTGTTCTTGATCTTACAGTCTTTCACCATTGTATATATTTGCTGTAGATTTTTCAAGTATATCTTTTTTATGTTTAGCTAGTTTCTTTTTACTCCTAGTTTGTTGAGTGTTTTTTATTGTAAAAAAGTGTTGAATTTTGTCAAATACGTTTTCTGCATCAGTTGAGATGATCATGTGTTTTTTCCCCTTTATTCTGTTAATGTGGTGTATTACATTGATCAGTTTTCATATGTTGAGACATCCTTGTTTTCCAGGAATAAATTCCACTTGGTTATGGTGTATAATCCTTTTAACATGCTGCTGAATTCTATTTGCCAGTACTTGAGGATTTTTCGTCAGTATTTGTAAGGGACATTGGTCTGTAGTTTTCTTGTAGAGTCTTTGGTTTTGGTGTAAGGGTAATGCTGGCCTCGTAGAATGAAATAGGAAGCATTCCCTCCTCTACAGTTTTTTGTAAAAGTTTGAGAAGGATTGGTATTAGTTCTTTAAATGTTTGGTAGAATTCTCCAGTGAAGCCATCAGGTCCAGGGCTTTTCTTTGTCAGGAGACTTGATTACTGAATTAGTCTCCTTACTAGTTAGTTATAGGTCTATTCGATTTTCTGTTTCTTTCTTAGTCTTGGTAGGCTTTTTGTTCCTAGGAATTTGCTCATTTCATCTAGGTTATCCAATTTGTTGGTGTACATTTTTCATACTACTCTCTTGTAATCCTTTGTATTTTTGTAGAATCAGTAGTAATATCCCTTCTTTCATTTTTGATTTTAGTAATTTGAATCTTCTCTTTTTTTCTTAGTCCATGTAGCTAAAGGATTATCAATTTTCTTGATCTTTTCTAAGGACCAACTTTTGGGTTCATAACTTCTATTTTTTTTATATTCTACTTAATTTATCTCTAATATTTCCTTTTTTCTGCTAGCTTTGGGTTTAGCTCTTGTTTTTCTAGTTTCTTAAGTTGTAAAGTTAGGTTGTTGACTTGAGATCCTTATAGCTTTTTTTTTTTTAAGATTTTATTTATTTGACAGAGAGAGACACAGCGAGAGAGGGAACACAAGCAGGGGGAGTGGGAGAGGGAGAAGCAGACTTCCCACTGAGCAGGGAGCCTGATGCAGGGCCCGATCCCAGGACCCCGGGATCATGACCTGAGCTGAAGGCAGATGCTTAACGACTGAGCCACCCAGGCACCCCTCCCTATAGCTTTTTAATGTAAGCGTTTACATTACATCTCTTTCCACTGCTTTCACTGTGTCCTATAAGTTTTGGTATTTTGTGAGTTTGTTTTCATTTGTTTTAAAGTATTTTCTAATGTTCTCTGTGATTTCTTTTTTGTTCCATTGGTTGTTTTAAGAGTGTGTTGTTTCATTTCCACAAATTTTAAAATTTGCTAGTTTTACTCGGGTTACCGATACCTGACTTCATGCAGTATTTTACTTCTGTTATCTCTCACTTTTTCTATGAGTATATGGCTTACTGTCGTTACTATCTCCTTGTCATTATTAGCTGGAGAAATATGTTACCTCTATCTTCATATTGAAATTGATTTCCTCAGTAAGAATATACAGTGGGATGAGGTACTTGTTAGGATGTTTTCTTGCTCATCTCTCTTTATTTGGGGTGAATATCAAGTGGCAATGCTAACCATGGTACAACAATATTAAATAAAATTTCCATTAAGTTGGTACATAATTCCATTATTTTCTGTTTCTACTAATATAACAGTTCTGATAAGATCATAACCTTATCTTTAAAAATTGGTTTCTGGTATGAAACATGAATTCATTTAATAGATATTGACTATATAATATGTACCAACCATTCTTTCAGGTTCTAGAGATGCAATAATGAATAAGACCAATACAGCTCTTGCCCTTAGAGTACTTATATTCTTATGATATAATATGAACACCTGGGTGAGGATAATTTAGGATACCATGAAAGCATATAGAAGGAAACCTAATTCTGTACTTGATAAGAGGCATAATGTAAGACTTCCTGGAAGACACATTAAAAAAAATTGGGGATATAATAGATAAGGAATTAACCAGGAAAATGTAGAAAAAAGTGGGCATGAGAAAAGTATTCCAGAGAGAATGTGTATATAAAAGCTAGAGAGGAGAGAGTGTATTATTTCAGATATCTTAACAAGTAGTTTGTTCAAGAGGTGAGTGTATGAGTGGTGGGAATGGGGGTTTGGTTTTGTGAGTAGTGAGAGACGAGGCTAGATAGGTTAAGCAGAAGCCATCTCTTGAAGGGCTTTGTAAGACATGTGGAGGAGTTTGAAATCCTCTGAGTGCAATAAGGAACCATTGAAAAGTTTTAAATAGGTTGAAAAGCTTTAAATAGGTTTAAATGAAAATGATTTTCATTTTAGGAGTATCCATTCCGACTGCAGAATGGAGATTGGATTGAGACCTGGGGGTAGGGACATTCAGAGAGGAGGCTGTTGTAAAAATTTAAGAGATGATAGTGGTAGCTAGTAGATATGGAGAGAAGTGGATAGGTTATCAAGCTGCTTAGGAGGTGTAATGGTAGAATTTGATGTGGACTTGATATGGGTTTTTGGCTTGAACAACTATATGGGTTCCATTCAGCAAAATAAAGAACACAAAAGAAGCAGGTTTGTTGTGTATGGGGATAATAAATTTCCTTTGGTTTACTATATTTCTGTTTAAAACTTTATTATCTTTCCATCAAAATGGCATTGAATATTATTTGACCCTGAATTTGCTGTGTTTTGTCTTGGACATTCATTGGGTTCCCTGAACACTTTGCCTTTAATCTAGAAATCACTTGGTAAGACTTTCATAGAGAATGGCTGAAAATAAGACACTGAGAATATGTGTAATTATTATCATAAATTTTAAAGATTTTATTCATTTATTTGTCAGAGAGATGGGGAGAGAGAGAGCACAGCAGGGGGAGCAGAGGCAGAGGGAGAAGCAGGCTGCCTGCTGAGCAAGGAGTGGGGTGTGGGACTCGATCCCAGGACCCTGGGACCATGACCTGAGCCAAAGGCAGATGCTCAACCAACCACCCAGGCATCCTTGTGTAATTATTTTTCATTGGGACAATATTTATCCTTTCTCAGGCACTTTTTTCCCCTTTATTGACTTTTCTTCCTCTTTAAGTCCCTGTTTTGCATTCAGTTCTTACTGAATTTTCCTTTCATGCAAATTCCTTATAATTAGAGTCCCTCAAATTTTCTAATCATATCATGTCCTATAAGCGGTCAAAATAACAATGAATCATGGAACACTACATCAAAAACTAATGATGTAATGCATTGTGATTAACATAACATAATAAAATTAAATTAAAAAAATAACACTAGAGTGAAATAATACACAGTTTTTACGCTTTTCTTGTTCTCTAAACCTTTTTCTCTTACAATAAAAACTCCCAAATGTGTTTGAAGGCCCCTTGTGCACCTTTCCTTCCTTTGTCAAGGTAATGACTATTTTGAACTTGGTTGTATTTGTCGGTCTTTTTATACTTTACTACGTATATTGTTGTGTTTTATATTCTGTGTATCTTTCTGCAAACTTTTTCACTCAATTTTTTGAGTAAATTCATTTAACTGCTGTATGGTATTATATGACAAAATTGATTTGTTCATTCTTTTATGCATGGATAGACATTTTGGTTATCTCCAATTTTTTTGCTATGTCAAACAAGATTTCAGTAAACATCCTTGGTTTTTATTTATTTATTTATTTATTTTTAAAGATTTTATTTATTTATTTGACAGAGAGAGACACAGCAGAGAGAGGGAACAGAAGCAGGGGGAGTGGCAGAGGGACAAGCAGCCCCATGACCTGAGCCGAAGGCAGACGCTTAACAACTCAGCCACCTAGGCGCCCCAGTAAACATCCTTGTTATGTATTCTTTTGCTCATGTAGTCACATGCAAATGTTTCCTTAGGGTATAAGAAGTCAGGCTATATGTTTCTTCAGCTTTACCAAATGTGGCCAGATTATTCTCCAGAGCAGATGCACGAATTTATACTGTTACCAGTAATGTATGAAGAGTTCCCATTTTTTTTTGTTGAAGATTTTATATAGAGAGAGAAAGTGTACAAGCAGGGGGAGTGGCAGGCAGAGGGAGAGGAGGAAGCAGGCTCCATGCTGAACAGGGAGCCCGAAGTGGAGCTCGATCCCAGGACCCTGAGATCATGACCTGAGCTGAAGGCAGACCCTTAACTTACTGAGCCACCCAGGTGTCCCTACAGTCTTTGTTTTAAAGTCTAGTTTATCCAATATAAGTATTGCTACCCTGGCTTTCTTTTGACATCCATTTATAAGATAACTCATTCTCCACCACATTCAAAGTAATTATCCATGAGATGTATTTATTGCCATTTTATTACCTGTTTTGTCATTGTATCTGAAGATTTTCTCTGATCCTTTCTTTCTCTCTCCTGGTTTGCTGGTTTTCTTTGGTGATATATTTGGATTTCTTTCTCTTTATTCTTTGCATATTTATTAGTGGTTTTTGGTTTGTGGTTACCATTAGGTTTGTTATATAACCTATTCTGCATATAGCAGTCTTTATTAAGTTGATGGTCATTTAAGTTCAAACCTCTTCTTTACTCCTCTCCTCCCCATGTTTTGGGTATATGGTATCATGTTTTATATGCTTTTATTTTGTGAGTTCCTTAACTGATTTTTTTACAGAAAGATTAATTTTTACTGCTTTTGTGTTTCCTACCTTTATACTGTCCCTTTTAGTCTCCCCTTTCCACTCAGAGTCCCTTTAATATTTCTTGCAGGGCTGGTTTAGTGGTAATGAACTCCTTTATTTTTTGTTTGTCTGGGAACTCTTTATCTCTCCTTCTATTCTGAATGATAGCCTTGCTGGATAGTCTTCTTGGCTGCAGGTTTTTCCCATTCAGCACTTTGAATATATCATGCCACTCCTTTTTTTTTTTTTTTTTTAAGATTTTATTTATTTGGGAGAGCAAGCGAGAGGAAGAGAGAGTGAGAGTGAGAGCGAGTGCACAAACGGGGAGAAGGGCAGAGGCAGAGGGAGAAGTAGACTCCCCGCTGAGCAGAGAGCCTGATGCAGGGCTCGATCCCAGGACTCTGGGATCATGACCTAAGCTGAAGACAGACGCTTAACTGACTGAGCCACCCAGGCGCCCCATATCATGCCACTCCTTTCTGGTTTGGAAAATTCCTGCTGAAAAATCTGCTCATAGCCTTATGGGGTTTCCTTTGTATGTAACGCTCTTCTTTGGTATTGCTGCTTTTAATCTTTTTTATCACTATATTTTGTCATTTTAATTACAGTATGTCTTGGTGTGGATCTGCTGTTGTTGATTTTGTTAAGCGTTCTCTGTATCGTCTGGATCTGGATATCTGTTTCCTTCCCCAGATTAGGGAAGTTTTCAGTTACTATTTCTTCAAATAAATCCTCTGCCCCCTTTTCTCTCTCTTCTTCTGGGACTCCTATAATACGAATGTTATTACATTTAATGGAGTCACTGAGTTCCCTAAGTCTGTTCTCGTTTTGCATAACTTTTCTTTCTCTTTTGTTCAGCTTGATGGCTTTCCATTACTCTGTCTTCTAGGTCATTAATTTGTTCCTCTGTTTCTTCTAGCCTGCTGTTGATTGCATTAAGCGTGTTTCTCATTTCATTTATTGAGTCCTTTATCACTGTTGTTATTCCTTATTTCTATGTTAATGGCCTCATTGATGTCTCCCACTGTCTTCTCAAGTCCAGTGAGTATCCTTATGATCATTGCATTAAATTCTCTATCAGGCATGTTACTCATATCTGTTTCACTTAGATCTCCAGCCATGACTTTGTCTTGTTCTTTCACTAGGGACAAATTCCTCTGTCTTCTCATTTGTCTAAGTCTCAGTGCTTGTTTTTGTGTGTTAGGAAAGTCAATTACATCTCCTGTTCTTGGGGTAATGGCTTTATAAAGAAGAGGTTCTGTAGTGCCCTGCAGTATTTTGTCCTCTGTGCTCCAGGGTCCTGTTGTGTCTCCAGTGTGTGCTACATGCACTCAGCTGTTGTGTCCTGGCCACTTTATTCTTCAGGTCAGTCATATGCAGAGGCTCTTTGCCTGTTGTGGGCAGTGTTTAGTTCCTGGCCTGAATGTGGTGAGTTTTAACCAGGTGTGCTCTGGTCTGCTTGTGAAATGAGACCTGTTGCTGCCACCACTGGAACCGACGCCTCGCAAAACTCCCAGGTTGGGAGATGTGGTGTTGGCAGGGGTTTGGGCTAGTCTTCTGGAACTGGGGCAAGTGTGACTGAGAAGGGTGGTTCTTCCAGATTCTGGGGGTGGGGGGGGGGTGTAAGCAAGTAACAAATACTGGCACTGAGCTGATTCCTGCAGGTGGCTCTGTGTTTATGCTGAGGGGCATGGGAGGGAAATGGTGTCTGCTAGTTCTTTTGTATACAGAAGGGTCTTTCCAAGAATGCTGCTTCTCTGGGACATGCTCTGAGATGAGCAGCTAACCTCCTGACATTGTTCCCCAGGTGTTCTGCAGATTGCTGTCTCAATGCCATATGTACACAGGCTGTTTGCCTTGCCTATTCTCCAAAAGCAGTCCTAATGTCCTCTGAGCTCTCCCAAAGTCAAGCACACTGACCTTTAAAATTCTATAGGCTTTTAGTCCTGCTGGTTGCAAGAACTCACTTAATTCAGGCCCTCTCACTTTCCAAGCCAGTTGTTACGGGGATTCTTTTTCCCCGTACGCTCCCCTGTGTGCTAGTTTGTCTCCTCCCACCCAACTGCAGTGGCCATGATCCCTTTCTCTCCCAAACCACCTCTCTGCACTTCCTACCCTTGATGTGGCCTCTTCTATACCTTTAGTTGCGGAGTTTGATCTGTCAGTCTTCAGATCGATTTCTGGGGTATTTAGGATGATTTGATAGTTATCTAGTTGTATTCATGGGATGAGGCAAGCCTAGGGTCCACCTACCCCACCACCATCTTTCCCTTCCTGATTCTTAGAACTGTGTGTTCAAAGGGAAATGTCAGGTAAGTAGTATTTATTTTCTATCATCTAATTTTATTATTTCTTCACATTTGTCATTTTCTTTTTTGTTAGTGTCAAAAAGGGTATTATGTGATTTCCTTTTATAAAGCATAAAAAGAGCCCTATGGGACGTGACTTTCTCCTTCTTAATGTTTATAAAATTTCTTATTATGGAAAATATCAAACAAAAAAATAAAGATAGTGACATAATGAGCTTCCATGTATCCATTACCCAGCTTCAAAAGTTTTTAACACTTTGCCATTGTTTTCTACCCCCTGCTTTTAGTTGTTGTTAATGGACTATTTTATTTTTTATTTTTTTTTTTTTTAAGATTTTATTTATTTATCCATGAGAGGCAGAGAGAGAGAGAGAGAGAAGCAGAGCGAGAAGCAGGCTCCCAAGGAGCAGGGAGCCCAATGCGGGACTCGATCCCAGGACCTGGGATCATGACCTGAGCCGAAGGCAGACGCTTAACCATCTGAGCCACCCAGGCGCCCGTTAATGGACTATTTTAAAAGCAAATCCTAGATTATGATGTCATTTTATTCATAAATAATTAAATATGCATATTTAACTGATCAGGGTTTTTTTTTTTTAAATAACAATCACTTACTATTATCCAGCCTAACAAAATGACAGTATTTCCTTAATATAATTTAATACCCAGTCAATATTCAGTTTCTCCAGTGATCTCAAAGGTATCTTTTCACAGTTGTACATTTTGGTTTTTATCTCTTAAATCTATTTTATTATCCTCTCTTCCCCTCTCCTATTCCGTTGATTAAGTTGGAAAAACCTGGTTATATGTCTTGTGGAATGTACATTTTGGAGTAGCCAGATTTTTTTCTTTTGTGTTAATTTGTTCCTCTAACTCCTGTGTTTCCTACAAACTGGTTAGAGCTTGAGTCTCAATTAGATTCTAGTTAAGTTTTTAATTAACTACATGGGTGGCACTCTGAACTTTCTGTTGAATTGCATGACCAGACACCTAACATCTCATCACAGTTTTTGTGTTAGTGATTGATGAGTAGTTTTGGTGGTGGGAGACTGATAAGTCCATATGAAGTTTTCCATGAGTTTCATCTAATTGTTTTGGCAGACTTTGATGATCCTTGCCTAGAACTATTTCATTAGGGGTTGAAAAATGCTGATTTTCTTATCTCATCATTCCTTCTACTTTTATTAGCTGGAATTCTATCGTTAAGAACTTTCTTTCAAGAACCATTTTGTTACCCTGAACTAGAGTTTATATATGAAGGGCAAGATAAATCCTTGATTGTTTTTCTTGTATCAATTTTCAGAGTAATGAGTTGATGTCATAATAACTTCTGGTAGTGACCAGTGATTTTTATCTGAAGTATCATTATAAATTCATGGATTTTTTATATATTTTTATATTTCAATCCATTATTATTAATTATTCATTTGATGCCCCGTTATCCTATTTGAGGCCAGTGGGATCCTCTTTAGATTGGCTAATTTGTCCTTTTGAAATGATCCTATTATTCTTTGCTATTAAGGAAATTTAATTTTTGGCAGTTTTTTCCAAGCTTATCTTAAGAATTTCTACCCCAAAGCAGGAAGAATCAGGCCTTGCTATAGTGAACCTTAATTCTTTTTAATGGGGAATGGCATTTAGAGAGTGGAGTGTAGCTGGGTTCTAGGGATGTCTATTGCTATTAAGTTTGTCATTGATTCTAGGTGTTTTCAATGAACAGAGATAGGAAATATGTGAGTTCATGTTAATTCCAATTCAAATGTAAGATTATAGGGTTTATATACTTATATCTCTCTTTTGTTGAAACTCTTGCTTCCAATGACGTTAAACATAATTAGATTTTTGTATTATCCTGTAATAGGCCTAAAATAATTTCAGAATAACAGTACTTATATTATTAACAACATTAAGGTTGTTGAATGCAGTTTGTTTCTTTGTACTTTTTATCCTTAGAATATATGTTAGATTGGATATGATTGGTTAAAATATTGTTTGAAAAACACCTGAAGTAATTCATTTCTTTGTGTGTTTATGCCCTCAATGTTGTATAGTTGCGTTTATTCATTCCAGTATTTTTTCTCCAGTTTTAAGGTATTGTCCTCTTTTTATTATTATTGTTTTTGTTTGTTTCTTTTGGTTAAATATCTAGGAATGAAATCGCTGGGTTGTATGGTAGGCATATATTTAGCTTTTAAGAAACTGCCTAATTTTTTGTACCATTTTACATTCCTTTCATCAGTATGATTTCTTCTACATTCTTCAAACACTTGGTATATTCAGTCTTTTTAATCTTAGCCAGTGTAATGGATACATAGTGGTATCTCATTGTTTAATTTACATTGTTATATATATGTTACAACTGATGACTAACGATGTTGAACATCTTTCCCTGTGTTTATTGGCTAGTCATATCTATTCTTTAGTGAAGAGTCTAGGAGTTCTCTATATATTTTGGATATAAGTTCTTTATCAGATAAATGTGTTGTGAATATTTTTAACCAGTCTCGTCTTTTTATTTTCATATTAGTGCCTTTCAGAGAGCAGAAGTTTTAAACTTTGATAAAGTTTAATTATCAATATTTTATTTTCTAGAGAGAGGTGGGGGAGGGGCAGAAGGAGAGGGAGAGAGAGAATCTTAAGCAGGCTTCACGCTCAGTGTAGAGCCCAACATGGGGCTTGATCTCACAACCCTGAGATCATGACCTGAGCTGAAATCAAAAGTCAGACACTTAACTGACTAAGCCACTCAGGCAGCCCAATATTTTTTTCACTTATTGATAGTGTTGTTGGTGTCAAATATAAGAAATCTTCGTCTCCGCTCAGGTCTAAAATATTTTTCTTATGTTTTTTTTTATCTAGAAGTTTGATAGTTTGAGATTTCACATTAAGCTATAGGATACATTTTGAATTGACCTTGTATGTGGTAGGCAGTAAAGATTGATGTTTATTTTCTTTTAATATGAATTCTTAATTTGTTGAGCAACATTTAAAAGACTTTCCTTTCTCCATTGAATTGCCTTGACATCTGTCAAAAATCACTTGGTCTATTTCTTGACTCAATTCTGTTCCATTGATTTATATGTCTACCTGTAAATAATATCAAGCAGTCTGAACTACAGCTTTTTAAAAAAAATATTTATTTATTTGAGAGAGAGCAAGCCCGAGTGGGGGGAGGGGCAGAGGGAGAGAGGGACAAGTAGACTTTCCGCTGAACAGGGAGCCCAATGCAGGGCCCAGTACCAGGACCCTGGTATCATAACCTGAGCTAAAGGCAGACACTCAACCACTGAGCCACCCAGGGGCTCCTGAACTATAGCTCTATAGTAAGTATTGAAATCAGGCAGAAAAAGTCCTCCAGCTATGTTCTTTGGTAAAATTGCTTTGACTAGTCTATATTTCCATATAAATCTCAGAATCAGCTTGTCAGTTTCCCAAAAAAAATGCCTGTAGGAATTTTGATTGGGGTTGGGTTGAATCTTGCAAAGAATTAGGGCAGCATTGTCATTTTAACAATATAGACTTTTTCTAATCCATGAACATGTTATATCTCTCCATTTATTTAGGTCAGAGAAGTTGGGGTAGGAGACAAGATATTTTGACATTCACGTTAAACCACCATGAGTCGAACAGTTACTGTTTGCCCATTGATGTCAAAACTTGGAAAAATCTCTCCCCTGCCTCCTTGTTTTCCTGCTCTTTGGTTCTCCCTTTTCTTAGTCTGTGTCTTTTTCACTGAAAGCAAATTTATCACAGGCTTAGTTTTTAATTCCTATCCTGTCTTTCTCCTATTTAAAATTTTACATTGTTTTGGTTTCTAAATATCTTTTTTTAAAATTTTATTTTATTATGTTAGTCACCATACATTACATCATTAGTTTTTGATGTAGTATTCCATGATTTCACTGTTTGTGTATTACACCCAGTGCTCCATTCAATACGTGCCCTCCTTAATACCCATCCCCGGGCTAACCCATCCCCCCACCCCCCTCACCTCTAAAACCCTCAGTTTGTTTCTCAGGTGCCCTCAATTTAACATTTTCACATATTTCTGTCTAGATCTTTCTGGCTTCCTATATGGCATTTGAAATAATCTTTCTTGGATGCCTGGGTGGCTTAGTCGGGTAAGCATCTGCCTTTGGCTCAGGTCGTGATCTCAGGGTCCTGGGATTGAGCCCTGTGTTGTTGTTGGGCTCCCTTCTCAGTGGGGAGTCTGCTTCTCCCTCTCCCTCTGCCCCTCCCCTCCACTCATGTTCTCTCTCTCAAATAAATAAAAATCTTAAAAAAATTATCTTTCTTTGACATATTGGCCTATACATTTCCTTGCTTTTAGTTTATTACAGTTTTTAGCTGTAATATTTGGTTCAGCTACAAAACTTGCTTAAACAAGGTGTTTCTTCCCCAACCCCTAGTGCTAAACTCAAGAAAATAATTGAAAAATAGTATCAATTCATAGACATAAAATTATTACTCTAGTTTCATATTACCAGATGTCTTAAGAGTAAAGTTACCAGTTTACGACTCCCCTATTAAATTTTGCCATTTAATGGTATAATATGACACAGACTTCTGGAGTAATAGTGTGCAGATTCCAATTCTCACTCTTTGCTGTGTGACCTTTAGCACAGTAGTTAACCTCTCTCTACCTTAATTCCTCATCTGGATTGCTTTGAGAATTAAATGAGTGACAAATGCCTGGCACATAGTAAGGCCTCAATAAATGTAGGCTGTTGTTTAAAAATATTTTTCTTCAGGGTTGTTTTAATTTCATATTTCTTTAATGATTAGTGAGGCTATTTTTCCACTTTTTCATTTTTTTATTTTATTTTATATGAACCGTCAAATATCCTTTTTTAACTAGTTTTTTTTTAAAGTAGGCTCCACACCCAACATGGGGCTTGAATTCCTGACCCTGAGATCAATAGTTGCATGCTCTACTGACTGAGCCAGCCAGGTGCCCCTATCTCCTTTTCTTAAGACAGAAGTTTTACTTCACAAGCCAGTTGACATAGCAACACCAAAAGCCTAACTAACTAAGAATTAATTAAGTTAGACTTCACCAAAATTAAAGCTTCTGTACTTTACACCGTCAATAAAGTGAAAAAACAACCCATACAGTGGGAGAGAATATGTGAAAATCATATTTCTGATCAGAGACTTGTATCCAGAATATGTAAACAACTCTAAAAATAATAAAGAGAATCAAATTTTTAACTGGGCAAAGGATTTGAGTAGACATTTTCCCAGAGATGATACACAAATGGACAATAAGCACGTGAAAAGATGCTCATCATCATCATCATCATAATGAAATACTACTTTCTACCCAATAGAATGGCTATAATATAAACAATTGGACAACAAGTATTAGTGAGGATGTGGAGAAATTAGAACCTTCATACATTGCTGGTGGGATTGTAAAATGGTGTGGGTACCTTGGAGAACAGTTTGGCAATTCCTGAAAATATTTAAGCAGAGTTGCCATGGGACCCAGCAATTCCACTACTACCTATGAGTAATGTAAACAAATGTCCAATCAGAAACTTATACATGAATGTACATAGTAGCATTATTCATAAAAGCCAAAAAATTAGAAATAACTCAGATGTCCCATCAACTGATAAAGCATAGTCTTTCCATACAGTGGACTGTTACTTGGCAATATAAAAGATGCTACAACATGAATGAACCTTGAAAACATTATACTGAGTTGAAAGAAGCAGTCACAAAAGACCCTATTTTACATAATTCTGCTTATATGAAATAACCAGAATAGGCAATGAGTGGTTGTCTAAGGCTAGGGCGGAGAGGGGGAGATAATGGGTAGTGACTGCTAATGGCTACAGGGTTTCTTTTTGGGGTGATGAAAATGTTCTAAAATTAGGTTGCGATGTTGGTTGCATAACTCTGAATATACTGTAAACTATTGTATTCTTTAAATGGGTGAACTTTATGGTACGTAAAGTACATATTATTAATGCTGTTGGAGGGAAGGGGAAAGGGAAGGAATCAATTTACAGGTCTGCCTTTCTTCCTGTCCATTCATTTTTTGCCCAGATTATTGGTTAGGAGTAAGATATTTGTCCTATGGTGATTCCTGCTGTGCTAGAAAATTGCATGCTTCAACTTAATTGATGTTTCATTTTGGTATGATGACTGATCATTGAAGTCTTGGGTTTTCTAGGTCCACGACCCCTATTAGTATGATTCTTACCATGTTTCATTACCTTGTAGATTGTTCCTTTGTTCATAAATTTAGGATGATTCTTGTTCAGAAGGCTGTTATAAAGTTCAAATGAAAGTGAGATAGCACTTTGAAAGCTGTGTAGTCCTAAATAAATATTTCTAAAGTTCTCTTTATTTTCTTTCCACAGGAGTAAAACACAAATCTTTTCTAACAGTTGAAGACTGTTTTGAGTTGGGCAAAGTGGCCTATACAGAAGCCGATTATTATCATACAGAACTGTGGATGGAACAAGCACTAAGGCAGCTGGATGAAGGCGAGGTTTCTACCATTGATAAAGTCTCTGTTCTAGACTATTTGAGCTATGCGGTATATCAGCAGGGAGACCTGGATAAGGCACTTTTGCTCACAAAGAAGCTTCTTGAACTAGGTATGTTAATTTGGCCTAATTCAAGGTTTTATATATATATATATAGTTATATATATGTGTGTGTGTGTATGTGTGTGTATGTATGTGTATATATATATATGTATATTTGATAATATTTATATATATATCTCATGATAACCATGATACATAAAAGTGCTAAGCTGTATCGTAAGATAAATATATATATAAAATTCTGATATATGACTATATATCTTGTCTTATATATGTAATGATAAATATATATAATTCCGATAATTGTAATTCTGATATATAATTCATCATATAGCTTTGGTACATTTTTTTTCTTTTTCAAGTCTTTATTTAAATTCCAGTTAACACACAGTGCAATATTAGTTTCAGATATAGAATTTAGTGATTCATCACCTACACACAACACCTGGTGCTCACCACAGCTGCCTTCCTCAATACCCATCACCTGTCTAACCCATCCTCCACCCACCTCCCCTTCAGCAACCATCGGTTTGTTCTCTGTAGTTAAGAGTCTGTTTCTTGGTTTGCCTCTTTTTTCTCCCCTTATGTTCATTTGTTTTGTTTCTTAAATTCCACATAGGAGTGAAATCATATGGTATTTGTCTTTCTCTGACTGACTTGCTTTGCTTAGCATTATACTCTCTAGTTCCATATATGTCATTGCAAAGATTTCATTCTTTTTTATGGCTGAGTAATATCCATTTTGTACTTTGTATTTGTTACAAGTCAAGAGTCTATCTGTTAGACAAATTTTATCCTCTGTCCACTGAATAAATGGCAACTCATTTTTCTCAGCTAATGGTACTACGACAGTGGCTGTTATTCTCTGCTGTGTACTCTTCGGGAACTTCAAAATTGGATCTAACCTAACTAGCTCTGTCAAAAATGTTTATTTACCATGTTGTCGTATTAAATATTAACCAGTTTCCTTTGAAGAATGTTTATGTTTTATTGCATTTCATATTTAAAAATAGTGATTTGAAATAAATAGACAAAATATATTTGTCATATTCAAATGTTAGATAATGTGATATCCTATGAGGATTTGATCACTAGTATTTTGGACTTGTTTCTCTAAGTATGATCCAGAAACCATGTGCATCAAAATTATTTGGATACATATTAGACATGAAAAATTCCTTGATCTCCACCCCAGACCTACTAAATCAGAATCTCTGGAGGTAGAGTTGTACATTTATATGTTCAGGTTGGTGTGTGTGAGCGTATATACGTTGGTATATAATGAAGCTTTAAAACTTTTTAAAAATTAGTATTTTTCTGAACAGGTTAATATGTGTATGTTAGAAGAGTCAAATAGTTTAAAAAGATTGGTCATCTGAAAATGAACTTCTGACAGGTTATTTCTTGGTTGAGTGAATTAATAAATTGAGATATTAGTTCAAGTACCCCTTTTTTCAGTATTTTGTAGTGATTTTTTTCCTCCTGACTTAGAGTCATTATAGGAAATTTTTAAAAAAAGAAAAAGATAATGGAAGAGTCATCCATAAGCCAATCACTGGACAATACCCACAAATTTTGTTTCCTTGTAGTATATACTCCCTTCCCTGCACATATACACTTTCCTCTTTCTTTTACAAAATTAAGATCATATTGTATATTACAACATATATTGTGAGCAGTTTCTCAAAGACAGATTTACAAATCTAAGGCTAGATTTCCTAATCACTTCAGTTAATATCACAAGTGAAGTTTCTATATATTCTGTCTTTATTATTTGTGTGTGTGTGTGTGTGTGTGTGTGGTGGTTTGGATTTTTTTTTCTTTTTTTTTTTTTTTTTTTTTTAAAGATTTTATTTATTTATTTGAGAGAGAGAGAACACATGAGAGGGGATAGGGTCAGAGGATGAAGCAGACTCCCTGCCGAGCAGGGAGCCCGATGCGGGACTCGATCCAGGGACTCCAGGATCATGACCTGAGCCGAAGGCAGTCGCCTAACCAACTGAGCCACCCAGGCGCCCCAGATTTTTTTTTTCTTTCTCCCGGATGGGTGGAGTAGTCTTCCCCATCTAAAAGATAGCTTGCTTTTCCCCTACTAAAAGATAGCTTAAAATGATGACTAGCAATTCAGAGGCAGTTAGTGGATTCTGGCTTATTTGAAAATTATAACTTTAGTTTCTCTTTTTCCATCTCACATAGAATTTTGGGACTGAAATTCTCTCAGCCCTCGGAAGTAGGCTATGTTCTGCATTTATAATGTATCTGTGGTGAACGTTGCTTTTGAACTGCATACACTGTCTTCCCCATGATGATTACATTTCAGTTTCAGAAAAATCTTTAACATTGCTTAAAATAAGTAGAATGAGTAATATTTTAGAATTCTTTTTTTTTTTAAGATTTTATTTATTTATTTGACAGAGAGAGACACAGTGAGAGAGGGAAAGCAAGCAGGGGGAGTGGGAGAGGGAGACGCAGGCTTCCCACCGAGCAGGGAGCCCGATGCGGGGCTCAATCCCAGGACCCTGGGATCATGACCTGAGCCGAAGGCAGACGCTGAACGACTGAGCCACCCAGGCGCCCCTAGAATTCATTTTTTAAAAAGATTTTATTTATTATTTGACAGAGAGAGTGAGAGAGAGATCACAAGTAGGCAGGCAGAGGGAAAAGGAGAAGCAGGCTCCCTGCCAAGCATGGAGCCTAATGTGGGGCTCAATCCCAGGATGCTGGGATCATAACCTGAGCCGAAGGCAGACACTTAACGGACTGAGCCATCCAGGCGCCCCTAGAATTCATTTGGCTTCAAATTGATCATAATTCATTTGGCTGATTAATAATTTCTCAAAGTAGAATATTTGCTACTTTGAAATAAATGGCTGATTCCTTCTCCAGAACCCTTTTTACATAGGGTGACTCTATGTGATTTACTTTATACCTGTTATTTTGGTACAATAATTTTTAAAAAAGATTTTATTTAGTTTGAGAGAGAGAGGATGCGTGAGCAAGGTGGGGGTGGCAGTAGAAAGAATCTCAAGCAGACTCTGTGCTGAGTGTGGAGCTGGAAGCAGGGCTCATCGCACAGCCCCAGATCAAACCTGAACTGAAACCAAGAGTTGGTTGCTTAACTGACTGAGCTACCCAGGCACCCCTGGTATAATAATTTTTATTAGTGCCTCCTTTCACTCTCATAAGTATCCTGGTTTGGAAGGTAAATTATATGGGCCTCTATTTTTATATTACTATATTCGGATGCTTGAATGACTGTAAACTTAACCATGGTCATGCTTTCTTCCTTATCCAATAGATCCTGAACACCAGAGAGCTAATGGTAACTTAAAATATTTTGAATATATAATGGCTAAAGAAAAAGATGTCAATAAGTCCGCTTCAGATGACCAATCTGATCAGAAAACCACACTGAAGAAAAAAGGGGCTGCTGTGGATTACCTGCCAGAGAGACAGAAGTACGAAATGCTGTGCCGTGGGGAGGGTATCAAAATGGTAAAGTGGAAAAGCCAATTGTGTGTGTGTATGAATGTGTGTGTGTGTTTGTACATAGTTCTGGAGAGAATCAGAGTTCTTTTATATTTAAGCCTATGTCATAAAAATCAGAGTTAACTGTTGAAGTATTACCGTATGCCACACCAACTTATTGTGGGCGTCACAGTGTGCTCCCAACGATTAGTAAAATAGCTTTAGAATAAAGCTGTTGAATCATTATGCCATTTTGTGTATTTTTGGTAATATAACTCTTGCATAGGCCAAAGAGGCTTATTTTTATAAGATGAAGGGTCAGATAGTTTAAGGGAAGTGATAAGATTTTTTCTTATATTTTAATGCGAAAGATATTTCCACAGTCTTAAGCGGAAATAATATACCAGCTTCACCCATCCTGTAAAACAAAGAACTCCTCTATACAATAATCTTTTGTGGTTTTACTCCTAGTTGACCTTGACAGGATTGCTTAGTGAAATGTGTTAGTCTATTTAAGAAATACTTAAAATGCCGAGAGAGTTTCTGCAGATTTTGGCTTTAACATTTATTTTTTTATTATTATTTTTTTTAAATTTATTTTATTTGACAGAGAGAATGAGAGAGAGAGCACATGAGAGGGGGGAGGGTTAGAGGGAGAAGCAGGTTCCCTGCCGAGCAGGGAGCCCGATGCGGGACTCGATCCCGAGACTCCAGGATCATGACCTGAGCCGAAGGTAGATGCTTAACCGACTGAGCCACCCAGGTGTCCCTATAGTTTGTTTTTTAAAGTAAATGTAAGGAAAGAAACTGAGTTAAAGAATATTAAATTAAAAAGATACAGGTGACATTTGCATATGGCAAATATCATTCAAGTTTATCTTTTTTTTTTTTAAAGATTTTATTTATTTATTTGAGAGAGAGTGAAGGAGAGAGAGAGAACACATGAGAGGGGATAGGGTCAGAGGGCGAAGCAGACTTCCCGCCGAGCAGGGAGCCCGATGCGGGACTCGATCCCGGGACTCCAGGACCTAGACCTGAGCCGAAGGCAGTCGCTTAACCAACTGAGCCACCCAGGTGCCCCTGTATGATCCATTTTGAGATAATTTTTTTTTTAAAGATTTTATTTATTTATTTGAGAGAGAGAGCACATGAGAGGGGGGAGGGTCAGAGGGAGAAGCAGACTCCCTGCCGAGCAGGGAGCCCGATGCGGGACTCGATCCCGGGACTCCAGGATCATGACCTGAGCCGAAGGCAGTCGCTTAACCAACTGAGCCACCCAGGCGCCCTAACATTTATTTTTTTTAATACTTAAATGTGCCTATAAATATCCTTTTCTTTATTGTGTATCTGTATTTAAGTATTTATAACTCAGAGTACTAGTGTTTCAGGGTGTTAATTGATAAAAGACCACAAACAAAAAAGTTCAAGTCTGGGAACATAGGTTTTTGTTCGGCCTCAGGGCTTTTCAGAGCCTTTTTATGATAATGTACAATATGGATATACTATACATTGCTTCCCAACATTAATTGATAAAGCATGGAACCCGTTTTTAAGGAATATCATGTGGTACTAGTTTTCAGTTGAATGCAGGCATATGTAGAAGGAATTAGTGAATTTTTGAAGTAAGTACTTTTAAGTGTAAACATTTGAATAGTGTGTTAAGTTTTTCTCTGCTACTAATAAAGTCAAGCTGGGCTGTACATTTTGATATTGGTGACTTTTTGATATTTGAGGACTTACTGTTGACAGCTTAATCTCTTAACAGCAAATGCGTAGATCATATCTATGTTGACACTTCTGAGAGCTAAGTTTATGGACTCCTGGAAGAACATGCTTACTTTTGCTTTGGGTGCTAATGAGTAAATAAAAGTATAATGACAGTCTGATAGACTCACGAAACATTTCTTTTTTTTAATTTCACACCTAAATGTTTTATTACACATCTGTTGAAGATACTTAAAAAATAACCAAAAAACTATTGTTACACCTAAAAAGGTACACAATATTTCCATAATATTATACATCTAGTTAGTGTTCAAATTTCTAGTAGTAAGCAGATATTATTTTATTGCCTTTAATAAATCTTAAAGAAGAAATCAAAATAGAGCCATAGGTATAAAACAGAAGTCTGCTTAATTTACCAGTGTGTTGATGTGACACACACATGTCAACTCTGCCCAAAATCAAGGATCATCTTTCCTCTCAGGATAGTTAAATTCACCTCATCATTGTATCAAAGACTTATAATAAATAAATCTTTAGATTTGACTCTAGGTAAATAAAGTACATGGAGAATAAACATGCATCATTATTTGTCTTAGGATGTTAGCTAATAATTAAAACAAAAACTAGGGGCACTTGGGTGGCTCAGTCAGTTAAGCATCTGCCTTCAGCTCAGGTAATGATCCCAGGGTCCTGGAATGGAGCCTGCTTCTCCCTCTCCCTTTGCCGCTCTCCCTGCTTGTGCTCTCTCACTCACTCTGTCAAATAAATAAAATCTTTTAAAAAAACAGAAACAAACAAAAACTAATATTATTTCTATTTCATATATGATATACTTGTTTAATCAAGAGAAGAATCAGCAATGGATAATTTAGTTAATATAGATTGAAAGGAACATTTATTTGTTTTGTCGATCACTCTATTTTTAATAGTCATCAATAAAAGCACCTGCCTTTAATAACTTATTTTCTCTTTTTCAGAATTACTCATTTTCATCTTTGCTTTTTAAAACTAACTAAATTTGTTTATGCTGCAAGCATCTAACTGGGAGGTATTTAGGAAAACCTGGTGAGGTTTTGTTTTATTTTTCCTTTTAAAAACTTTTTCTCTGGGTGCTTCCCAGTTACTTTGTGAAGTTTGGAGCAGTGCAGGTCATTTATTTCATATTTTCATAAATATTTCATTATTCTTTATATTTAGATACCTGAACTTTATTTTGATGAGACATGAGTTAAAAGTGAAACCCTATCTTTTTTCTTATTTAAGGCCTAGCATCTCTCCCAGAAAATAATCATTAATAAAACTTTTAAATCCTGAATGTCCTATTTGATGCAAAATACTTGCAGAGTACTATCTTTTGTATATTCTTCCATCAATGCTCTATGTATACGCAAGCATGATTATTGTTTCTTTTTTGCATAGGAGCAAGCATTATTATTACTCTAATATGTTTATCATTTTCTTAACTTTATGTTTAGACTCCTCGGAGACAAAAAAAACTCTTTTGTCGTTACCATGATGGAAACCGGAATCCTAAATTCATTCTGGCTCCAGCCAAACAGGAGGATGAGTGGGACAAGCCTCGTATTATTCGCTTCCATGATATTATTTCTGATGCAGAAATTGAAATTGTCAAAGATCTAGCAAAACCAAGGGTAAATAATTTTTTTCTCTCAATTTACTCTACCTGTGTATTAGTTTTGCCTTTGCAAGATTACAAAGATGACAATTGATATGGCAGTAACCCCACAGATAGTTTTAGATATTGCTGTCACAACATAATGGAGTTGTTAATAAGCTCTGTTTATACTAGTTTTTCCTTAGTTTGTTATTAACACAAATAGCATACCCTGCAACTGGGTTTTAAACACTAAATTATGAAAATCATAGATGAGATTTTTTTATTCACACTGATTTTATTCACAGATGTTTCAGCATCTTCCTGAAAAAGTTTTGTATGTATTTTCAAACCCTTTAGTCTCATAGGCTAATCAAAGACCAACTTTCTCATATCTTCAATATTTTTATCTGAAGGAATACTTGAAGTATTTTTATTCCTCTTTGGGCACATTATTACTGGAAAGATATAATTGCACAAGCATCATGCTGATTTGAAATAAGGACATCATAGTTTTCTGACTTTAACTCCTATCATTTATCTTAAGGAAAACAATTTAAAAAAAATTTTTTTATTTCAATTCAATTTAATTAACATATAGTGTATTATTAGTTTCAGAGGTAGAATTTAGTGATTCATTAAGGAAAATAATTTAATGTAAACACAATCCCATAAACTTAGTGTTTAGCATAGAAATTCTTCTTCTATGAGAATTTGAGAAAGACTACCCTTTATGCTCTTGCCTTTTTTCCCATCAGCTTGTTCTTAAAACCTATTTGATCTCATTGATAGTAATACAAACTGCCATCAGTTTCATAAAGAGATTGTTAAACATTAAGCTTATCTGTGCTCTGTACAGGAGTTGGCAAATTTTTTCTGTAAAGGTGCAAATAATAAACATATTTCAGGCTTTCCTGGCTATATCATCTATCACAAATACTCAAGTCTACATTGTAGTGTGAAAGCAGCCATAGAAAATATATAAATGAGCATGGCTATATTTCAATAAAACTTTATTTCCAAAAACCAGTGGCAGGCTGAATTTGGCGCATGGGCCATAGGTTGCTGATCCTTGTTATAAAGGTTTAATTATCTGGATATCTGTACTCAATCTTAAGGTCAGAATTTTTGTTGCTGTTAAGTTTTACTATTCCAGATTGGTACTTTTTTTTTTAACCAAAGATTACATTTTAAATGGAAAAGACTGGTCTAATATGTATAGGTGCTGTCCAAGGGAATTCTTATAAATCTTCCAGAGCACTACTTAAATCACACCATATTCTATCGGTATCTTTTCAATTTCTGTTTTAGTCCATTCTTTGTGGTCAGTAAACCCAGTAAACCAAAATACCTTGGTGGAATATTTTTTAAGAATTCATTTCAGCTTAGAGGTCAAGTCTTGTATCTCTGGATTTGGAGGCCTCAGTCTTCAAAGGGGATGCGTCAGTTGGATTATTTTAATCAAAAAACTCAGTGCCGATAAAAATTTTATACTCTTTTCAAATTTCAGAATCATTTTTATTTGTTAGTTTGAAGTCATTATCTTGGCTGGTCCTCTCTTTCCTACTGTTTTTGTACATTTATGAGTTCTTTTCATCTGCCTTTCTGCTGAGTCCAAGATTATTTCACTGTATATGTGAAATACATGAACAGATATGTTGAAAGAAGTAAAGATGGACCCTGAAAGAAATTTTGGACAGCATTAACCTTTGTAAACCGTTCCATCACTAAAAAAAAATTAACATCAAAAGTTTGAAACGGATCATTAACTACAAATAGCCATTCTTATAACTATAAATTAGACATCAAATTTTAGAAATTTCTTCCCTCCCAGTCTCCTCCAACGACTGAAAGAAATTTAATTTCTAATCTCTTTTGTTTGTGTACCCTCCATTCATGCAAAGCAAAAACAAAATATAAAAAATAACAACAACAAAAAAAGCTTAAAAGCCAACTGTCTCTCAAGGCTCAACACAGGGTGACTGAAAGTCTTATGGAGTTCTTTTCTCTTTTCATCCTCCTTTGTAAAAATCCCAGAATTCTGACTGGTTGGATAAATGTGATTCATTTTTTTTTGTTTTGTAATGCAACTATTTTGATGGTTGGCTTCACAGCTGAGGCGAGCCACCATTTCAAACCCAATAACAGGAGACTTGGAGACGGTACATTACAGAATTAGCAAAAGGTAAGAGATGTGTATGTTGCATATTTTGCCCTCTAATGAGTGTTTTGTACATCCTACAGGAATATTCATTTAAGGGAAGTAGGTCATTTTCAGTCTCCAGCTCAAGTCACCGCCTATTTATATACGCATGGATAAACTGCTTTGTGTTTCACAGGTCTTTCCCTTTAACTAGAAGTTCTTTTTTTAATCTTTAATTGGTCTGTTGTTTTTAGGGAATTAATACGCTTTGCATTTCTCTTCAGGTCAGGAATCAAATCTCCAGGAAATGGCTTGATACTTGTTTTCTTTTTCCTTTTTCTTGCCAAAAGGGAAAAAAAAGAAAAAGCAGCAGCCTGGATTAATCTGGGAGTAGTCTTTGTTTATATAGTTCTCTCATATTCATAAATGCTGCAGTGAATTCACATCATTCTTCATAGTGATTTGTATTGGCATTTGTTCATTCATCTTGTGGAATACCATTGTCATTTTGGAGTAATCTGTATTCCTCCTGTTGGAGTTATTTTAAAAAACTTGCTGACTAGAAAGTTGGCAATGGAAAGAAGGGTTATGCTTCTGATCTCAGTCTTCTAACTACTATTACTCATGAACTTATTTGCCTTTTACTTCGCCAGAGAGACTTAACAGTTTTATCTCAGTGAGAGTTTTAAAAAATAAATTTAAAGAGACTATTAACTATTCTTTTGTCAAAATACTTAAAGGACTTTAAACTTCTAGATCTGAGAAAGCTCCTGTGAAACCCAGTGCTATAAATCATTTACATATATTTTCAAATGATTTTTTTTAAAAAAAGTGAAAGGACAATAAATCCACAACAAAAATATGTCAACCCATTTTCTCTTGATTTGGAAGTGGCTTTTATTGCCACCTGTCTAAATGTTTTTGCTGATTTGAAACCATTACCTACCATCCAGACCAATCTGAACCCTTCCAATCACCTGTGGCTTGGCAAAACAAAACAAACAAAAGCCCAAAATTGCCTGCTACGTGAGTAAGTCCTTGTCCTTTCTCTTTTTTTGTAGCTGAGCCGAGCTACAGTACATGACCCTGAGACTGGAAAATTGACCACAGCACAGTACAGAGTATCTAAGAGGTAAGGGAGTAATGGAGAGAATTTTAGTCCTATTTGGACGATTTTCCTTCTTGAGAATCTAATTTTCATAAAGTTTCTAAGACCTAGGCTTAGGCATGACAACCATGCTTGAATTTTCATGATAGACTAATAAACAGACATGGTTATGGGGCAGTTAACAGAGATTTTCCAGAAGTAACTTACTGGATTTCAAAATGCCTGCTGAGACTCCCCAGACCCTAATTGAAAAGTGAAGTGTGTTCCGATATTGAAGTAAGAGAAGTTCCCAAAGAACCTTCGTAGAAACAAGGCCTAATTTGACTTCTATAGTAAAGCAAAGGTATAAAAATCTCTGGGTCACCAGAATAGCTGCAGGTATTGAGAAAGTGCATGCCTTTTAAGTCAATTGGTTTCAAATTCTTTGCTTTTAACAATGTTTAAAGAGAATGTACTTAAGTTATTAGCTGATCACTGAAATAATTTTTAACAGTAGATTACTGTGTAACTCATGTATATAACTTAGAAGGAGCCCACAGAATAAGTGACATTATTCCAACAGAACTCCTTTTCCATCTACCTATTTATGTAATGGAGATTTCTCAGCTCTCATAAAAATGAGAATATTGAAAATAACAAAATAAGCTCCTTCCATCTCATTAGAAACATCTTAATGTATTTTCACTTTTCATATTGGGTAATGATTGTTTAATCATGTAAGACTAATGTGTACTAATGATAATTGTAATAACTCATTCCAGAAGACATTATTTTTAACAATTAGACCTTTATGTTAGAGGAATTTATATTTTTATCAATTTATAAAAGTATTTTTTTGTAGAGAAGTATAATGTAATAAAAGATTTTCAGGCATAGAAATATATTTCTCTAGGATGGGGCTTCTCAACCTCAGCACTATTGACGTTTTGGATCAGATAATTCTTTGTTGTTGGGGGTTGTCATAGCTTTGTATGACATTTTGCAGCATCTCTGGCACCCACTAGATGCCAGTAATGCCCTTCATCCCAGTTTTGACAATCAAAAATGTCTCCAGACTTTGCCAAACATCCCCTGGTAGGCAAAATTCCCACCACCACCCCCAGAGACTTCACCTCTCTACCCATGTTGAAAGCCACTCTTCTAAGATAAGAATGGAATGAAAATGCAGTTCAAGGGGGGAAAAAAAAGAATGATATAAAAGTTCCCAAGTACTAAAAAATTCATTCATGTATTTTTTTTAAAGTGAATCATGGTGGGCATTAAATCATCGTGGTATTTAGATTCCACTGGATACGTTAAAAAAAAAAGATCATTTTTCAGAAATTACCACTAATTTCAGAATTCTTTCAAACTATTTGATGAAAAATTCTAGTTTTCAACTAAAATGTGCAGAAAGTAAGTACATAGATTTAACAACTATTTTAGGAGTTACTGGAACAGAAATTTTGAATATTATTGCTGTAAGTCATAACAAAAGTACTATGAAGGCTGTACAGAATGCATTGTTTCCTTACTCTTTTTGGGCAAAGCTATATGTTCTTCATATGGTAATAACCTTCAACATGCCCGCACACATATCCTGGTTTCCTAACCATGTGCCCCATGCTACCTGCCCCCAGCAAACTAGAAGACATGAAGAAAATTTAATTTCTATCATATGACTTTGATTTCAGGGAGACTAAGGATTTGTAGAAATTAATTTGGATAATGTTTTGATACATGATTTATAATGCTTCTGTGCATTGTAATTAACTCTAAATTTCAAGTTAAACTTCAGCTAATTTTCCATTTTATTACAGAATCTTACTCATGTCTTAAAAAATTAACCTTTTATTTTTTTAAAAATAAGCCATTATGTATTTTATCAAAGATTACTACATGGTTTTAGGCATTTTTACTGTCATAAGGCTTGTTTCTAAGTTCTCCAGATTTGGATGCTTTTAGGAAGCACATAAAAGAAAATTTCATGAACTTAGTTCTTTGGAAGTCCTTTTTGGAAATTTTTTTATATATACAGTGGACCTTCTGAAGAAATATCCAGCCCACAGAGTCATTGGACTCTTAGCAGTAAGGCAAAATAAATTACTCTTGGAAAGGTGATCTACAGACTTTTTTTCCTTAAGAACTAAATACTTCTAAGCCTTTTGGGCTTATTTTTAAAATATTCTAACTTTATAGCTCTGAGAAGCAATTTTATTGGATTTTTTAGAAAGACATAACCATACTTTATATTATATATGGCAATAGAAGGCATTTAGCCAGCAGCATTAGAAGCATTGGAAGACTAACACCAGAATAAATTCACCCAATCTTAGCAGAGTATGCGGGGGCGTGGGGGGTGGGTGTGTGTGTGGGGGGGGGGGGGGTGTGTTCGTGTTCAAATACTCATGTTTACTTAAGGAAAATTGTTCAGCAAGTCTTTTAAAAAGAAAATAGATATGTTGAGAGAGAGGTCTTAACTGTTAAAGAAGGAATTTGCTCCATAAAATATCCTAAACATTTCATATTTTAACAAGTAAGGTTTTGCTTTTTTGGGAATTTATTAGCTATGTCAAGACATTTTTTACCCATCACTGGAATCTGAATTTTGAATATTCCTACAAGTGAAATAAATGAGTGTTTTAGGTTTACTTCATATATTATACCTCTGAAAAAGGCATCTCAAATATAAAATAGAAAAATTTATGTGTACTGATGTCAGTTAATGTAGTTCCTTTTGCTGTGGGAACATCTGTATTTTGAATGGGTCAGAAGGGAATTTCAAATATCTGTATTTTGAGAAATTTCTAAGTGATTGCATCATCTTCCATGGAAGGAAAAATATGTTCCAGCATCCTAGCAAATAGAATTTTATTCGGGTAAAGTATGTGTGGAAATCCATTACTGTTTATTTACTTTATCTCTGAACTTTTATTTACTTTATCTTTATTGATTATCTCTGAACGTTTGGTAAGTCATGTCTGTCCTTTCCATAATTAAAAAAAAAAAAAAACTAAAAATTTACTACAGCTTGTTAATGGAGATGCTAATAATTTTGGCTACAGCAGAGAAGTGGAATTTTAGTTTTGGAAAAGTAAACATTGAGTTTACATGCTCTGAAAAGACATTTAGTTATGTGAGCTCATAAAGTCCAGTTAAAGTAATATTAAGAGATATGCAAATAAACAATCTAGTGTGGTAGAAAAAGCTTCTTTGATTCTGGTAGGTTATTTTTAGAAGTAGTTTTCCTTTTCTTACTCTGATATACAGATTTCCCATAATACGGCATTTTCTTATGCTTATGATTTAATTTACCCATGGAAATAAGGAACAAATACAATATAAAAGCTTATTATTATTTTATAGTATGGGGCAAATACAAACATCTTTGAATATTTCAGATATTTTTTTAAATTGGAGTCGCTTTTAACAACGACAGTCCGTTAGGTTGAACAGTAGTTCTCAGATTGAGATAACTGAAACAGATAGATCTATAGTATGATTGCATAATTGTCCCACTAAGATCCAAAGGGCCAGGATAAACTCCCAGGCTAGATGATCAGCCTTTCTTTGTTAACCGTCAAGCACTTAGAGAAGAATTATTGAAAGTTTGCTCTCTGTAACTGGCACTTGGGGTCTTGAATTACTTTTTGCCTTTGCAAAAAATCACATAGTTTTTATATTAGCTAATTGTAAAATGTCAATTTTCACGTGTTGGGTTGGAAGAAAGTAGTGGAAATTATATCACTTGCATTTTCCTTTGGAAGTTTTGTAATAATCTCCCAAACCTCCAAAATGATATTGTCTATCTATTTACTTGAACATGATGTCCTTATTAATATATTAGAAATATAGTCATGCAGTGTGAGAATGTTGCTCCTTACTCAAAACATTCCAGGGGCACCTGGGTGGCTCAGTTGGTTAACTGTCCAACTCTGGATCTCAGCTCAGGTCTTGATCTTGGAGTTTTAAGTTGAAGCCCCATGTTGTGGGGTGTGGAGCCTACTTAAAAAAAAAAGGAGAAAAAAAGAAAGCATTCCAGTGATAGATTTGGGGTTCCTGTAATTAAGACCAAAAGGAATATACTTTGTGTTATCTAATTAGTAATGGAAAATACTGTAACCTTACATTCTAATTCAATTAAAAAACACTGAGTACTAGAAGAAAGAACCTTCATTTCTGTTAATAAAATTTAATGCAGGAATAAGACTTCCAAATCCTAAAGAATAGATAGTTAATATATATTACAGTATCCTCAGTGTCTCCACGGAATTTTGGAGCAATGTTAAAACAATCTAAATTCAGGGCTAATTTCTTAGATTACCTGATAGATCTATAACAATGTTGCTGAAGACAGATTAGCAGTTGGGATCCAGATGAATGAAATGTTTTAAATGTAACTAAAGAGAATCCTTTTATATTTTGGAGAGGTTTTCACGTGAAAGTCAAATTAAGTGAAATAACTTTACATGCATGAGTAGAGTTTATTTTCCTCTCTAGTGACAGTAACAGAACCACAATTAAGTTTATTTTTTAACCTTTAATCATTAATAACTTTAACTGCTAAGCCTCAGACCTTCCATTGAGATCATTTATGGTATAACAGAAAGTGTAAATTAAAACTTTTTAAAAAATCTAAACAATTAGGATTAAAATATCTTTCCTTTAAGATTAGCAAAAATTAAAAAGATTGATACTGGCAAGTATTTTCTGAAATGGGCACTCATAAACATATGGTAAAAGTATAAAATACTTTTTGGGAGAACAATTTGACATCATTCATCAAAATGTAAAAGTCATCTAGCAGTTTCACATCTAGGAGTTCAACCGGGAGATATTATTTGTAATAGAGAAAAAGTAGAAATAACCTTATTTAACCAGTGCTTTATTGGTAGACCTTAATGGTCATTTTGGAAGTAAAGATACCTCATTTTAACATGAAAAGCAGGGGCACCTGGGTGGCTCAGTTAGTTGAACATCCGACTCTTGGCTTTGGCTCAGGTTGTGATGTTAGGGCTGGGAGGAGAGAGAAATGGCAAATTATTATTTATTTTTTTAAAAGATTTTATTCATTAGAGAGAGTGAGAGAGAGAGCACAAGATGGGGGAAGGTCAGGTAGAGAAGCCCACTCCCTGCTGAGCAAGGAGCCTGATGCGGGGTTCCATCCCAGGACCCTGGGATCATAACCCAAGCTGAAGGCAGCCACTCAACTGATTGAGCCACCTAGGTGCCCAAAATGGCAAATTACTGTCTAATGGGTACAGAGTGTCTGTTTGGGATGATGAGAAGTTCTGGAAATAGTGGTGATCATTGCACAACTTTGTGAATGCTATTGAATTTTACACTTTAAAAATGGTTAAATGGTCAATTTTATGTTATGTATTTTTTTACCACAATATTTTTTTTTAAACTGAGGTAGTGCTATATGTATTGACTTGGAAGATGTCAGAAGTATTTTCAGGGAGAAAAAGTGAATGTGTATATTGATGTGAGAGATTGGAAGGTGAGTAGATTTCTATTTATTAAAAAATTCTCTCTGTATATTTGTTTATACACAGGGAGAAATGTTGAGAGGATATGTACCTATTTGTTATAACATACAGTTTACCTGTGAGGAGTGGGACTAGGAAAGGGACTTTGTATTCTTTTGTATATGCAGTATACATGTATATGTATATATATACATATACATATATGTATATATGTATATGTATACATGTATATGTATATATGTATATGTATTTCTTTTTTTAAATAGCTTTTTTGGGAGATACATGTACTGTACAATTCATTGGTTGAAAATGTACAATTAAGTGGCTTTTAATATATCCAGAGTTGTGTGTCCATCACCACAATGAATTTTATTTTATTTTTTAAAAGATTTTATTTATTTGAGAGAGAGAGTGCGAGAGAGAGCGCACAACCAGTGGAGAGGAAGAAGCAGGCTGCTTATTGAGCAGGGAGCCTGATGTGGGGCTCAGTCCTAAGACCCTGGGATCATGACCTGAGCCAAAGGCAGCCACTTAACCAACTGAGCCACCCAGGCGCCCCTCACCACAATGAATTTTAGAACATTTTCATTACCTGGAAGAGCAATTCTGCTTTAGCAATGACTACCCAACCCTCAATTCACAACGCCCCCCCCCCCCCCCCGCCCCCGCCAGCTCAGCCCTGGGTGACCACAAATCTACTTTCTGTCTTTATGGATAATTTGCCTGTTCTGGATATTTTTTTTTTTTTTTAAAGATTTTATTTATCTATATAAGACGGAGAGAGCATGAGCAGGGGGATGGGCAAAGGGAGAGGGACAAGCAGACTCTCTGTTCTCCCTGTTGTGCACAGAGCACAATGCAAGGCTCGGTCCCAGGATCCTGAGACCATGACCAGAGCTGAAGTCAGACACTTAACCAACTGAACCACCCAGGTGTCCCTGTTCTGGATATTACATATAAATGAAATCATATAATATGTGGCTTTTTGCATCTGGCTTCTTTTACTTGCCGTATTTGTAAGGTTCATTGATGTTGATGTATGTATCTGTACTTCATTCCTTTTCATGGCTGAATAATATTCCATTGTATGGATATACCACATTTTATTTATCTTTTATTCATCTATTGATAGACAGTTGGGTTGTTTCTACTTTTTGGCTATTCTGAATAATACTGCTCTGAACATTCATGTACAAGTTTTTATGTGAACATAAGTTTAAGTTTCTCTTGGGTGTATACCTAGGAGTGAAATTGCTAAGTCATATGGTAACTCTGTATTTACCCATTTGAGGAACTGCCAAACTTCTCCAAAGTGGCAGTACCATTTTACAATCCTACCAGCAATGTATGGGTTATTCCAGTTTCTTCACATCCTCATCAATACTTGTTACTGTCTGTCCTTTTGATGATTATAGCCATCCTAGTGGGTGTGATATGCTATCTCATTGTGGTTTTGATTTGCATTTCCCAGTGGCTAATGATGTTGAGCATCTTTCCATGTGCTTATTGGCCATTTGTATATTTTCTTTGGAGATTATTTAGATCCTTTGCCCATTTTTAAATTGAGTTATCTTTTATTTAGTGGTAATAGTTCTTTATATATTTTAGACACAAGTCCTTATCAGACATTTGATTTGCAGAGATTTTCTTCCATTCTCTGAGTTGTCTTTTCACTTTATTGATGGTGTCCTTTGAAGCACAAAATTTTTAATTTTGATGATACCCAGTTTATTTTTTTGTTGTTGCTTATACTTCTGATGTCATAGCTAAACTAGTGTCTAATTTAAGATCACAAAGATTTACACTTACAGTTTTTTCTAAGAGTTTTATAATTTTAGCTTTTACATTTAGGTCTTTAATCCCTTTTGAGGTCTTTTTTTTTTTTTTTATGATATGAGGTAGGGACAACATCTTTCTTTTGCATGTGGTTATCCATTGTCCCCAGACTGTTTATTGAATATAACAAACATTTCTTGCTTTTATATATATATAAATTTTATTTATTTATGTGTGTGTAGGCTCCACACCCAGCATAGAGTCCAACACCAGGCTTAAACTCACGAGCTTGAGTTCAGGACCTGAGCTGAGATCAAGAGTTGGATGCTTAACTGACTGAATCCCCCAGATGCCCCACATTTCTTGCTTTTATAATTTTAAAAGTGTAAAGTGAAAGATTGTAATGGTAATTTGCTAGAATAACAAAAGTGAAGGCGTTCTTGGTAGCAGGAAACTTAAGCCGAAGAGTAAGCACTGTCAAAGAAGATTAAAGATAAAAAGAGAGGCAGTAATTGGTAGGTTGAGTTAGAACTTCTTTTTCCCAATTCTGACTGAGTTCTTAGTAGAACTAGGAGCTAATCTAGTATGTCCGTGTACCTGTCTTTCTGGCTAGCAACAATTTGAGTTAGAAAGGGTAGGTTCAAAAATGTAGAGAAAAGATCCAGTCTCTGTAAGGCTGAAGGATGATGCTTCTACCAAAGTATTAGAGAAAAGGTAGGAATCGATGCTTGTGGTAGCAAGGAAGGAAGTTGAAGGTAACAGAAGTAGGAGACAGGTTCTCTGTGGGTGATAGGTTCCAGGATGGAAATAGGAACAATTCTCAAGATGCATCTAGTTTGGGTGCCTGGGTGGTTCAGATGGTTAAGCGTCTGCCTTCGGCTCAGGTCATGATCCTAGGGTCCTGGGATCGAGTCCTGCATCGGGCTCCCTGCTTCTCCCTCTGCCTCTCCTCTCTCTCTCTCTCTCATGAATAAATAAATAAAACATTAAAAAAAAAGATGCATCTAGTTTGAATTTTTCTTAAAGATATTTATTTTGAGAGAGAGAGAGCATGCACGAGCAGGGGGAGGGGCAGAGGGAGAAGGAAAGAGACTCAGTGCTGAGCACGGAGCCCAATGCGGGGCTTGATCTCACAATGCTGAGATCACAACCTGAGCTGAAACCGAGAGTCGGATGCTTAGCCAACTGCACCACCCAGGTGCCCCTGAAATTTTAATAGAACACTTGCCAATTTTGTGTTGCAGTTACCTATAAAAATCAAGCCAGTAGTTTGTGGATTATAAAGTTCAAAAATCTATCAAATTGTTGCCAGCCAGAAATATAGGTACACTGACAGACTAGATTAGTTCCTAGTTCTACTAGGAACTCAGTCAGAATTTAGAGAAGTAAGTTCTTAATGTGTTTATCTGCTGCACCCTTTATAACAGTAAAATTCTTGGATCCTTCCTATTTCTGCTACACTAAGGAATTAGTCCATATAAATTTACAAGGGATCACCAGACAAGTAGTATGGTAAAATAGAATAAATCTTGGATTAGTTCTGGGAAGTCTCTATGATTCATTCATTTCTTCATTCAGCAAATATTTATTGAGCATCTGCTATGTGCCAGGCACTGTAATAGGTTCTGCAGATACAGTGGTGAGCAAAACCAGGCAGAATTTACGTATTTGGGACTAGTAGTTGAATGAAGACATCTTACCTTAATCAAACAATAAATTAATACACAATTAGTGTGAAAAATGCTACAAAGTAAGATATATAGTACTGTAAAAACATTAGGGGCAGCTGCCTTCTCCACTTCTGGGGGCATGGAGGTAGCCTCTCCCTGAAGTGCTTTAGTTGCAGGCAGTTGCCAGCTCTGAGATGAATGGTTCTGGGGGCACAGCTGCCGCCACTCTCCACCCTCTGGACCAAGGGTGATTCCCATAGTAGCATCCAGTAGGTGCCCACCAAAGTCACTGTGGTCTTGTTATATATCAGAAGGACTATAAGCATGATTGCTTTTGTGAAGAGCATCTTATTTCCTTATATCAGAGAAAATGTTAAGAATTAACCGCAGAGAAAAATACTTCTTCCTTCTTGGAAAGAAGAGTGCCAGTAGGACCTCAGTCTTTTGAGGTAACAGGCTGAAGAGGATTCCCATCAGGATAGGGTATTTTGACCTCTCCAACATCTGGGAATGGGGTGGATGATCTACAATAGATGTCCAAGCTGTGGTAGATCATGTGTGCTGGCAGAGATCTCTGGATGGAAAACCATGGTACTGATAACAAATATAAAGATTCATGTGGAAGGCAGTATTTTACAGCTGGGAGAATAAGAGTAGCATTCATTGGTCATTCCAGCAGCTAGGAAATGGAGAGAAGCTGGGATGAAGGTGTATATCTATTCTTCAGGGAGAGTAGAGGCACAGAAACTATGACTTGTGCACTCTACAGAGGAAGATATTCTTGAGCTTGGGATAGTTTCTTTGATGCCAAGGTTGGGCATAAAGTGGAGAGAGAGTTGTTGAAAGACTGCAAAACAGCTTTGAATGCTCAGTCAACAACCTTTTTTTTGACACATTAGAGGCTCGTGCTGCTGAGGAAGTGGACATGCTTATTGCTGTGGTGGTGAGACAGGGCTAGGTGGAGTTAAGAAATGATGAAAAGCCTATAGCCTCATAAATCATTCAGCAAACTACTTGTCCTCTTCAACCTAGAAAAGGATTTCTAAGGAAGACAAACGTTCTCATAGTTTGTCCGTGTAGTCTGGTTTATTTTAATGGTAAAAGTAGCTTACTTTAAAAACACACACACACACATATGTAGGCAAATATGTATGTGCTCAAATTACCTTCTACAGGTACATGAGTGATAAAAATCTCCATTCAGTGAAATTAAAACTTATTTTAAAATCTATTTCTGTAAAAGTTATTTGAAACTACAACACTAACCCCTACTGAGGGCAAAGTATAGTTGATAGAAAAAACTATTAACAGATCAAATGTGTCAGTATCAGGTCATACACCAAAATTGAAAGCTAGTTTTGAGCAGTATTTCAGAAGCCTTGCTATTTTAAAAACTGAAAGTGTTTCAAAGTCTTACTCTTTTTTTTTTTTTTAAGATTTTATTTATTTGAGAGACAGCACAAGCAGGGGGAGCGGGAGAGGGAGAAGCAGACTCTGCTGAGCAAGAAGCCCAATGCCGGACTCCATCCCAGGACCCTGAGATCATGACCCGAGCTGAAGGCAGATGCTTAACTGACTGAGCCACCCAGGCGCCCCTCAGAGTCTTTTTTTTTTTTAAGATTTTTACTTATTTATTTGACAGAGAGCGAGCCACAGTGAGAGAGGGAACACAAGCAGGGGGAGTGGGAGAGGGAAAGGGTTTCCTGTGGAGCAGGGAGCCCAATGCAGGGCTCAATCCCAGGATCCTGGGATCATGACCTGAGCTGAAGGCAGACACTTAACAACTGAGCCACCCAGGTGCCCCAGAATCTTATTCTTAATAATAAATAATTGCCCTGTTTAACTGTGAGAGAATAAAATCTAGAAGACTGCAATAACTGCATTTCACAATATTTGCCTACCTGCATACAAAAGACAAAGATAGTTGCCTGTGTTCCAAGAGAGGGCAAAATTAGAAAGAAAACGCATTTTAGTCTTGAACCAGAGAGTGTATCTTACTTAAGAAGAGACTTGCTAATCGTTGAGGCATCCACAGCAAAAAATCGCCTTACCAGTGAAAAAGGTGCATTAATGTAAAGTTAAAAAAGAGATGTGGTTCTTAATGTTTCAAAATACAGTCCTAATCCTGTGAATTTTTTTTATTTTTTTTAAGATTTTATTTATTAGCATGCACACGTGAGAGAGAGAGAGCAAGCGAGCAGAGGGAGGGGGAGAAGCAGACTCCCTGTTGAGCAGAGAGCCCAACATAGGGCTCTATCCCAGGACCCTGGAATCATGACCTGAGCCGGAGGCAGACACTTAACCAACTGAGCCATCCAGGCGCCCCTAATCCTGTCAATTCTAATTATAGATTATAGCTGCCTTTCTGACAACTTCTTAGCATAGTTTGAGAAATTATATTGTTATTTACTATTTTTAAAATGATTTTCCTGAAATCAGTCTATCAGATCAAGAAGAATCCTATATATTTTCTTTTGACATGGATGTGAGAAATGTCAATTTTCTAACAGTAGTAATTATCCTGGTTCAGTTTTTTTTTTCTTTTTAAGATTTTATTAGAGAGAGAGAGCACAAGAGGCAGAGCAATAGGCAGAGGGAGAGGGAGAAGCAGGCTCTCCAGTGATCAGGGAGCCCAACATGGGGCTCGATCCCAGAACCCCGGGATCATGACCTGAGCTGAAGGCAGACACTCAACTGAGCCATCCAGGCGCCCAATGTTTATTTATTTAAGGGAGAGGAGACTTAAGCTCAGCTAAAAGCTGTGGGAGGAATTGAGAAGGAAAGTTGATTATGTAAGAGAGAGAAGGGCTAATCAATGATTTATGCTTCCTAAAATTTCAGAAAATTATAGAATCTAAGGCAGAGGGTTAGCCTTAGATAATAGAGAGAAATTTCCTCTCTGGAACTGGAATGAAGGAACTAGATGATCTAAAAGGAACAGATAGATGCAAATGTAGGAAAAGTGTATGGTTTCTATATTCTCTGAAGTAGGGGATATGTACTGAGAGAAGGGGGAAGCTGAGGTGGGTTGGGGTTCAGAGTAGAAGAAGGAGTAGGAGTAAGGACCCATTTGAAGTTGGTGTTCATGAATTATCAGTGGAACACATTTGCCCTATTTCATGACTTTCTCCAGTAGAGTTTGATGACACAGGTATAAGCTTAGAGAAAAAAATTCATTGAGGATAATATTTTTGCCAGTTTAATTTAGGCATTTAGCAAGAATGTTGTTGAAATGATGGATCATGGAATCAGAGGTTGATGAGAGAAGTGAAGAAAGAAAGCTGATAGACCATAGGAGATAGCTTAATTTGGGGTGCCTTTTTAAATTTAGCTATAGTTCCCATACCATAAAATTCACTCCTTTACAGTGTACAATTCAATGGTTTTTAGTGTTTTTAGTTGTGCAACCTTTACCATTATCTAATTTCCGAACATTCCCATCACCCTGAAAAGAAAGCCTGTACTTATTAGCAGTTAACTCCCCATTTCCTCCTTCCTCTGGCAACCACTGATCTACTTTCTCTATCTGTTGACTTGCCTATTTTGGATATTTCCTATAAATGAAATCATAGTATGTGGTCTTTTGTATCTTGCTTACTTAACAGTGTTTTCAAGGTTCATCCGTATTGTGGCGTTTATCAGTACCCGATTCCTTTTCATGGCACAATAATCCATCATATGGATGTATCACATTTTATGTATCTACTCATCAGTTGGTGAATATTTGGATTATTTCCACTTTTTGGCCTTTAATAATCCTGCTATGAACATTCATGTACAAGTTTTTGTATGAACATACGTTTTAATTTCTCTTGGGTATGTACCTGGAAGTGGAACTGCTGAGTCATATGGTAACTGTATGTTTAAAAATTTGAGGAACTGCCAAACTGTTTTCCAAACTGGCTGCACTTTTTACATTTCTACCAGCAATGTGTGAGGGTTCTGATTTCTTCACATTCTCATCAGCACCTGTTATTGTCCATCTTTTTGTTTTATTTTGTTTTGTTTTAAGTAGGCTCCACGCCCAGCATGGAGCCCAACATGGGGCTTGAACTCAAGACCCTGAGATCAGGCTCTGAGCTAAGAGTTGAACACTTAACTGACTGAGCCACCCAGGTGCCCCCGTCCACCTGTTTTTATTATAGTCCTCCTACTGGGTGTTTTGGTACCTTTTAAAAACTTACTTTTATTTATGCAAGTAATACATGAATTTTTTATTTATTTATTTTTTTTAAGATTTAATTATTTTAGAGAGAAAGAGTGTGTGAGCGGGGGTAGGGGCAGAGGGAGAGGAAGAGAGAATCCCAAGCAGACTCCCCACTGAGTACAGAGCCCAACACAGTGCTCATGATCTCACAGAGATCATGACCTGAGCCGAAATCAAGAGTCAGATGCTTAACTGACTGAGCCACCCAGGCGCCCCTACATGAATTTTTTTCTTATAAAATATTTACACTATATAAATCAAGCTAAAAACCCTATGACCTCCACCCCAGTCAGTTCCTATGCCTAATGTAAAAAGAAAAATTGTTTTCAGTTTGATATGTATTTTTACAGAATTTTAAAAAATTCTCAGTGTAATAGCCCTATATAGCCTTCTTACATTAATCCAGCTGTTTTCAAAGAAACTGTAATAAATGAGTTTTTTTCTTTTCTAACCTTTAACTGTAAAATGTAGCATTTTTTAAAAAATGACAACATTGTTTAATAAAAATCATATCAAACAAGCAAGCCAACTAAATGCCTATACATAAGGCTTAATGTCCCATATATTACGGCTTTTAAAATGATGGCTATTAGTCTTTATGTATTGAAACATTATAAGTAATATTTTCTTCTTGTTCTTAGTGCCTGGCTCTCTGGCTATGAAAACCCTGTGGTGTCTCGAATTAATATGAGAATACAAGATCTAACAGGACTAGATGTTTCCACAGCAGAGGAATTACAGGTAGGTAATCACATTATCCTTAAACCATATGCTATCACATTATTTCTTTACACTTTTTCAAAAAATGTTGCAGATGAGATTTCCTAACATTGTATGGGCACTGATTAGGTATTGTAGGAGAGTTTGGGACCCTAAAAGTGAATATGCAAGCTGAAACCAAACAAACTACTCTTTAATAATCAATGGGAAAAATTAGATTAGTCTGTGAGCTCTAAAATTCTTTTACAAAACATTAAAAACTCATACTGTTAAGTATAAATTTATAGGGAAATGAACAATATGTAACATTAATATTTATTATATAAATATTAATATAATATATAATATAATAAAATATAAATATATTTAATATATACTTATATAATTTTTTGTCATTCCTAACTAAACCTGTCAGGTAACCAGGGGCAGTTTTATTTTTTTTAATGTGTTTTGTTTCTCTTTTCTATTGAGGTAGAATTCACATACCTTAAAATTTACCCTGGTTTTATTACATGCATATGCTTATGCAGCTATCACCACTATCTAATTATAAGACTATTTCATCACTTCAAAAACTTTAAGCAGTCACTCTCCATTCCCTCTCCCTAATGCCAGTGGCAACTACTAATCTCCTTTCTGGCTATCTATGAATTTGCCTTTTCTAGATATTTCACATAAATGGAGTAATACAATATGTGGCCTATTGTATCTGGCTTATATCACTTAATGTAATGTTTTCAATGTATCAGCACTTTATTCTTTTTCATGCCTGAATAATATTCCATTGTTTGGATGTATCACAACTTCATGTATCTATCAGCTGAAGGATATTTGGGTTGTTTGCACTTTTTGACTATAATGGCTAGTGCTGCTATGAATGTTTGTGTACACGTTTTTGTACAAACATTTAATTTTTTCTTGGGTATATAGGTATCTGTGGAACTGCTGAGTCATGTGGTGACTTTACAATTTGAGGAACTGCCAAACTGTTTTCCAAAATGGCTGCACAATTTTATAATTCCATTGACAGAGTATGAGGATTACAATTTTTCACATCTGTGTCAACACTTATTCTTGTCTGTTTCTTTTTTCTCATTACAGTTTTCATTTGCATTTCCCTGATGGCTAATGGTGTTGAGCATCTTTTCATGTGCATATTTGCCATTTATTTCTTTGAAAAAATTTTTGTTCAAATCCTTTGACTAATTGGGTTGTTTGTGTTTTTATTGTTGAGTTGTAAGTGTTCTTTTTTCATTCTGGATATAGGAGCATTATCAGATATATGGTTTGTAAATATTTTCTCCCGTTCTGTAGGTCATCTTTCATTTTCTTGATGGTGTCGTTTGGCACAAAATTTTTGATTTTGATGAAGTCTGATAGGTTTTTTTTTGTTTTTTGGCTTTGGGGTTTTTTTTAGTTGTTTATGCTTTCTTTTTCTTTTCTTTCTATTTTATTAAATTCCAGTATAGTTAACATACAATTTTATGTTAGTCTCAGAAGTACAATATAGTGATTCAGCAATTTTGTACATTATTCAGTGCTCATCATGATAAGTGTACTCTTAATCCCTATCATCTATTTCACCCATCCCCACCACCCATCTCCTATCTAGTAACCATCAGATTATTCTCTATAGTTAATCTGTTTTTTGGTTTGTCTCTTTTTTCCTTTGTTTGTTTCTTAAATTCCACATATGAGTGAAATCATATGATATTTGTCTTTCTCTGACTAATTTATTTCACTGAGCATTATCTTCTCTAGATCCATCCATGATGTTGCAAATGGCTAGATTTCATTCTTTTTTTTGTGGCTGAGTAATATTTCATTGTGCTTATATACCATAACTTTATCCATTCATCTGTCAATGAACACTTGAGTTGCTTCCAAAAGTTGGCTGTTGTAAATAATGCTGCAATAAATGCAGGGGTGCATATATCTTTTTGAATTAGTGTTTTTGTATTCTGGAATTACTGGATCATATGGTAATTCTATTTTTAATTTTTTGAGGAATTTCCATACTGTTTTCCACAATGGCTGCAGCAATTTACATTCCCACCAACAGTGCACGAGGGTCCCTTTTTCTCCACAACCTTGCCAACACCTGTTGTTTCTTGCATTTTTTATTTTAGCCATTCTGACTGGTGTGAGTTGATAGCTCATTGTGGTTTTGATTTACATTTCCCTGATGATGAATGATGTTGAGCATATTTTCATGTGTCTGTTGGCCATCTGTATGTCATCTTTGGAGAAATGTGTGTTCATGTCTTATGCCCATTTTTAAATTGGATTGTGTTGTGGGTGTTGAGTTGTATAAGTTCTTTTATTTTGGATACCAATCCTTTATCAGATACATCATTTGCAAGTATCTTCTCCTATTCAATAGTTTGCCTTTTCGTTTTGTGATTGCTGTGCAGAGGCTTTTTATGTTGATGTAATCCCAGTAGTTTATTTTTGCTTTTGTTCCCTTGCCATAAGAGACATGTCTAGAAAAATGTTGCTACAGCCAATGTCAGAGAAATTACTGCCTGTGCTCTCTGCTAGGATTTTTATGGTTTGAGGTATCACATTGGTTCTTTAATCCATTTCAACTTTATGTTTGTGTATGGTACCTGCAGTTTTGTTCTTCTTTTTCAAGATTGCTTTGGCTAGTGGTGCCTGGGTGGCTCAGTCAGTTAAGCATCTGCCTTCAACTCAGGCCATGATCCCAGGGTCCTGAATCAAGCCCCAAGTCTAGCTCCCTGCTCTGCAGGGGATCTGCTCTCTCTCTCTCCCTCTGCCTCTCCCCTGCTGTGCTCTCTCTCTCACTCTCTCCCTCTTTCTCAAATAAAATCTTAAAAAAAAAAAAATAGATTGCTTTGGCTATTGGAGGTCTTTTGTGGTTCCATACAAATTTTTGTATTCTTTGTTCTAGTTCTGTAAAAAATGCTGTTGGTATTTTGATAGGGATTGCATTAAATCTGTAGATTGCTTTGGGCAGTATGGACATTTTAACAGTATTTGTTCTTCTAATTCATGAGCATGGAATATCTTTCCATTTCAGTTTCTTTCATCAGTGTTTTATAGTCATCTTCAATTTCTTTCATCAGTGTTCTATACTTTTCTGAGTACAGGTCTTTCACCTCCTTGGTTGGGTTTATTCCTAGGTATTCTATTATTTTCGGTTAAATTGTAACTGGGACTGTTTTCTTAATTTCTTTCTGCTACTTCATTATCAGTGTATAGAAATGCAAATGGATTTCTGTATATTAATTTTGTATCCTGTGACCTTACTGAATTATCAGTTCAAGTAGTTTTTTTGGTGGAGTCTTTAGGATTTTCTATATATAGTATCATGTCATCTGCAAATAATTAAAGTTTTACTTCTTCCTTACCATGTTGAATGCCTTCTATTTTTTCTTTCTTGTCTGATTGCTGTGGCTACAGCTCCCAGTACTATGTTGAATAAAAATAGTAAAGATGGACATCCTTGGGGCGCCTGGGTGGCTCAGTTGGTTAAGCGTCTGCCTTCGGCTCAAGTCATGATCCCAGTGTCCTGGGATCGAGCCCCGCATCGGGCTCCCTGCTCAGCAGGGAGCCTACTTCTCCCTCTCCCTTTGCTGCTCCCCCTGCTTGTGTACTCTTTCTGTCTCTCTTTCTAGGTCAAATAAATAAATAAAATCTTAAAAAAAAAAAAAAGAATGGACATCCTTGTCTTCTTCTTGTCATTAGGGGAAAAGTTCTGTTTTTCCTCATTTGAGTAGCTGTTTTTCATATATGGCCTTTATTATGTTACTGTGTTCCCTCTAAACCTCCTTTGTTGAAGGTTTCTATCATGAATGAATGTTATACTTTGTGAAATGCTTTTTCTGAATCTATTGAAATAATCACATGATTTTTATCCTTTATCTTATTGATGTGACAATATCACAGTGATTGTTTTGCAAATATTGAACCACCCTTGCATACCAGGAATAAATCCCACTTGATCGTGGTGAATGAGTTGTATTTTTTTTAAAGATTATTTATTTATTTTGAGAGAGAGAGAGCAAGAGGAGGAGCAGGGGTATAGGGAGAGTCAAGCAGACTCCCTCTAAGCACGGAGCCCAACATGGGACTCAGTCCCAGGACTCTGAGATCATGACCTGAGCTGAAATCAAGAGCCGGTGCTTACTGAGCCACCCAGGCGCCCCATGTTGAATGAGTTTTTTAATGTATTGTTGAACTTGGTTTTCTGATATTTTGTTGAAGATTTTTGTGTTCATCAGAGGTATTGGCCTGTAGTTTTCTCTTGTGTAGTGTCTTATCTGGTTTTGGTATCAGGGTAATGCTGGCCTCATAGAATGTATTTGGAAGCTTTCCTTCCTCTTCTATTTTTGGAATAGTTCGAGAATACGTATAACTCTTCTTTAAATATTTGATAGAATTTACCTGTGAAGCCATCTGGTCTTGAAGATGTGTTTGTTGCGAGTTTTTGATTACTGATTCAATTTCATTGCCAAATCAGTCTCTATTTTCTGTTTCTTCCTGATTTGGTTTTAGGAGGTTAATATGTTTCTAGGAACTTACCCATTTTTTCCTAGGTTGTCCAATTTGTTGGTATATAATTTTTCCTAATATTGTCTTACAATTCTTTGTATTTCTTTGGTGTCGACTGTTATTTCTCCTCTTTGATTTCTGTTTTTATTTGATTCCTTTTTTTTTTTTTTTTTGATGAGTCTGGGTAGAGGCTTATCAATTTTATTGATCTTTTCAAAGAATCAGCTCCTGGTTTCATTGATCTGTTTTTGTAGTTTCTATTTCATTTATTTCTGCTCTAATCTTTATTATTTTCATCTTCCTACTGGTTTGGGGTTTTGTTTGTTCTTTTTCTAGCTCTCTTAGGTGTAACGTTAGGTTGTATATTTGAGATTTTTCTTGTTTTTGAGGTAGGCCTGCGTTGCTATAAACTTCCTTCCTAGAAGGACAGGTTTTGCTGCATCCCAAAGATTTTGGACCATTTTCATTTGTTTCCATGTACTTTTTTTTTTAATGATTTCTTGGTTGGCCCATTATTGTTTAGTAGCATGTTATTTAACCTCCATGTATTTGTGTCCTTTCCAGTTTTTTCTTGTGGTTGATTTCTAGTTTCATAGCATTGTGGTCAAAAAAGATATTTGGTATGATTTTAATCTTTTTAATTTGTTGAGACTTGTTTTGTGACCTGATATGTGACCTGTTCTGGAGAATGGTCCATGTGCACGTGAATGTATATTCTGCTGTTTTAGGGTGGGATATTCTGAGTATATCTTACTAGATCCGTCTGGTCCAGTGTGTCATCCAAAGCCACTCTTTTCTTATTGATTTTTTTTGTTTGAATGATCTATTGGTGTGAGTGTTAAAGTCCCCTGGTATTATTGTAACATTACCAATTATTTCCTTTATGATTTCTTTTTTTAAGATTTTTATTTATTTGAGAGAGTGAGCAAGGGAGAGCAGGAGTGAAGGGAGGGGCAGAGAGAGGGAGAAGCAGACTCCCTGCTGAGCAGGGAGCCCGACACAGGGCTCAATCTCAGGACTCCAAGATCATGACCTGAGCCAAAGGCAGACGCTTAACCGACTGAGCCACACAGGCACCCCCCTTTGTTTGTTATTAGCTGTTTTATGTATTTGGGTGCTCCCATATTGGGTGCATAAATGTTTACAATTGTTATATCTTCTTGTTGGATTGTCCCCTTTATGATTATATAGTGTCCTTCTTTGTCTTTTGTTACAGTCTTTGTTTTAAAATCTGTTTTGTCCAGTATATGTATTGCTATCCTGGCTTTCTTTTCACTTCCACTTGCAGGATAAATGCTTTTACAAAATCCCTTCACTTTCAATCTGCATGTGTCTTTAGGTCTGAAATGACTCTCTTGTAGGTAGCATATAGATGTGTCTTGCCTTTTTTATCCATTTTGTCACCCTGTTTTTTGATTGGAGTGCTTAGTCCATTTACATTAATTATTGATAGGTATGTACTTATTGTCATTTTGTTACTTGTTTTATGGTTGCTTTTGTAGTTCTTCCTTTTTTTCTTGTTCTCTTCTCTCATGTTTTGCTGGCTTTCTTTAGTGATACACTTGAATTCCTTTCTCTTTATTTTTTTGCACATTTATTACCAGTTTTTGATTTATGGCTACCATGAGGTTTATATATAACATCATATGCATATAGTAGTCTATTTTCTTTTGCTGCTTTTAAAATTTGCTATCACTGCTTTCTGCCATATTAATTACTTTGTGTCTTGATGTGGACTTTAATGTTGATTTTGTTGGGGATTCTCTGTACCTCCTGGAGCTGGATTTCTGTTTCTTTCCCCAGATTTGGGAACTTTTCAGCTATTATTTCTTCAAATTTTCTGCTTCCTTTTCTTTCTCTTTTCCTTCTAGAATCTGTGTAATGCAAATATTACTACATTTGATGGTGTCACTGAGTTCTCTTAGTCTGTTTTCATTTATTATCTTTTTTTCTCTTTCCTGTTCAACTTGACTGCTTTCCTTTACTCTGTTCTACTTCCTCTGTTCTATTTATTCCCTCTAGTGTATTTTTAATTTCAGTTATTGAGTTGTTCAACTCTGACTGGTTCTTTTTTATGTTTTCTATCTCTTTGTTGAGGGTCTCATTGAGGTCCTTCACTTTGTTCTCAAGTCCAGTGAGTATCTTTATGACTATTACTTTAAATTCTCTATCAGGTATATTACTTACCTCTGTTTCACTTAGGTCTCTTGTAATTTTGTCCTGATCTTTCATTTTGGGTCATAGTCCTCTGTCCCCTTATTTTGTCTAACTCTCTGTGTTTGTTTCTATGTGTCAGGTAAGTCAACTGTGTCTCCTGCTCTTGAAAGTAGTGGCTTTATGAAGAAGAGGTCCTGTAGTGCCCTGCAGTGCAATGTCCCCTGTTCACCAGAACCCAGTGCTTCAAGGGTATCTCCTCTGTATGTTGCATGCACCCTACTGTTGCTGCTGAGCCAAGTTTGCCTTTAGTCCGGTTGTCTGTAATGACTCTCCTTGCCTGTTGTGAGCAGGTTTTGGTCCCTGTGTTGTTAGTGGGCCAGTCTGGGGCCACTGTAGGCTAAAACTGAGTCAGATCAGATGTTTGCCAAAAATTCAATAGAACTGAACTGCCGGGTGCTTTCCCTGTGTTTTGCCCTGAGAAGCTTTTGTTGGAGGGTGGAGCCTGCAATCAGACTGGCCCCCTGCTGGGCCACAATCTGACAGGTGCATGTATTTATCTTCACCTCTCCCCAGGGCAGGAGTCACTTTGGAGTGGTGGAGGCCCCTGGCAGGGCTACTTGCACACTTCTAGGCTTGTGGCACTCTTTTGGATGGACTCTGGCTAAGAGTGTATTGGAGAGAGCTGGGGCTCATGGTGCTAGCAAGATCTGCACAGGTTTCTGCAGGTGAGGGCTTCCAGCCCCTGGGAAAACTGCCCAGGCTGGAATGGAGGGGTGGGTCCATAGAAGAGCTAGGGAAGGAGGAGGTTTGCAGTTAGTAAGGTTCATGCAGATCTGCTGTGTGAGAAAGACCTGAAGCTGCCTGGGATGGGAGGGGGCGTGTGTGCGGAAGAATGTGGAGCCAGGGCTCTCACTGTGAGCAGGAGAGTGTTCTGCTGCCCAGGTTCCCACAGGTCTCTGCATATCTAGGCTGGGGGAACAAGGAAGGGAAATGACACCTTCTAGCTATTTTGTTCTTAGAGAAGTGTCCCCCAAATCCCTGTCCGTCCAGCACGTGCTCTGAGATTAGTAAATCCTCCTGTATACCCCACACGTTTTTCCAGCTGCCTCTTCTGTGCTGTATCTCAGCCGGGCTGTGGGCAGCACTCTCTTAATTATGTTCTTTCATTTCATCAGCAGCGCTCTTTCAATTACATTCTCCTTTCATTTTGTCATATTGGGATGCAAGGAAGGAGTTCAGGAAGGTATCATTCTCCTTAGTTTATAAATAAGAAAACTGAGATTGTACTGAAAGTTACATATATTATAACTGAGAAGACTAGAACTTAGAGATACTTTTCTTACTTCCTTTTGCTGCTTCACACTGAGATTGTCATTATCAACTGAAATTGTTAGGGCCCTCCAGCAGGAATAATTAAGTTTCATGTTAACTTCCTCCCTCTTTTACCTTAGGGTAAAAAAAAATATGTAGGAGGAGATTTTATTAAAATAGATTGGGAGTTTCCCAGCATTTGGGGCTTTGGAAAACATGAGTCTTGATTTAAATTACAAAGGAAAATGTTTAGTAAAAATTAATAGAAATCTCAAAACCCTGGGGCGCCTGGGTGGCTCAGTCGTTGGGCATCTGCCTTCGGCTCGGGTCATGATCCCGGGGTCCTGGGATCAAGCCCCACGTCAGGCTCCCTGCTCTGCGGGAATCCTGCTTCTCCCTCTCCCACTTCCCCTGCTTGTGTTCCCTCTCTCGCTGTGTGTCTCTCTGTCAAATAAATAAATAAAATCTTAAAAAAAAAAAGAAATCTCAAAACCCTGATTCTAGAAAATTATAACATTTTAATTTAAAAATTCTTTTTTTTAAAAGATTTTATTTATTTATTTGAGAGAGAGAGAATGAGAGAGAGCACAAGAGGGAAGAGGGTCAGAGGGAGAAGCAGACCCCCTGCCGAGCAGGGAGCCCGATGTGGGACTCGATCCCGGGACTCCAGGATCATGACCTGAGCCGAAGGCAGTCGCTTAACCAACTGAGCCACCCAGGTGCCCTAATTTAAAAATTCTAACTCAAATTTTAGTTTAAGTTATGTATTAGAGGAAAACATGTACCCGAAACATTTGCTAAAGAAAAACATATTAACTAAGGTTCTAAAATAATCATATAGTAGCTGTCCTTAGATTTTTGTCCTTGGTTCCTTAGGAACTCTCATTGATTTAAACTGCTTTGCTTCTTATTTCTCTAGGACTACATAACCATGACATATAAGACACCAAAATAGGACTTACAAATTTTTTGAATAGTAGTCTTGATTCTTTTTAACACATACTTTGTTCCTCTCCTTCAGGTAGCAAATTATGGAGTTGGAGGACAGTATGAACCCCATTTTGATTTTGCACGGGTAAGTAAAAAAAAATCGGGAAGGGGGCGCCTGGGTGGCTCAGATGGTAAAGCGTCTGCCTTCGGCTCAGGTCATGATCCCAGGGTCCTGGGATCGAGCCCCACATCGGGCTCCTGGCTCAGCGAGGAGCCTGCTTCTCCCTCTCCCTCTGCCTCTCTCCCTGCTCATGCTTTCTCTCTCTCTTTCTCTCTCTGTATCTCTGTGTCTCAAAGGAATAAATAAAATCTTAAAAAAAAAAATGGGGACGGTAGGAGTTCTGCTGAAACTCAGGCATGACGTGTTAATTCTGTTATTTTAGTATTAAAAATTTATAGTCTGTTTGCAATTTGTGGAAGCATGGTGGAATAGATACCCTATAAAACCTTTTTAGCAGTAAAAAACCCTTAGATACACAGTAAAAAAAATTAGATACTTTTAAATGCATTGCTGAGCCTGGAAGAAAGTAAAGGAAATTCCCAAAGGCAAAATGAACAAGGAAAACTTAGAAACTAAAATTAGAGTTAAAGGGGGTGGCAGAAAAGCTGAAGCTGAAAGCATGTGCCTCCAGGAATATAGAGCTTTGGGGACTAACAGCTCTGTGAGAGAACCTACCACTGTGCAGGCTACTGAACCTGAGAGACCCATGCATAAAACCTGAATCTCCAAAAGGATTACACCCTCAGAGAACGAATAGCCTGAAAATAATCTACTTTGAGTTAGGAGCCTTAAGGGGAGTTGCCTGTCATCACCTTGGTGGGGATGTAATGTGTATGAGAGCCTTTTCTGGAAGTTTGAAAGCATAGGCCTGCTCCCACATGAACCTTGGATTTGAATTTTCACTACCCTGGAAGAGGAGAAATTAAAGTTTTTCAGTTAGGTAGTGCTCCTTGGTACCTGGCAGAAAACAGGCATCCTCATTCTAACACCTCAGGAATTTTAAAGATTAAGGTCAGCCAAACAGGAACTGATTAGAAATTACTAACTGGTAATAAGACACCATTGGTGAGACTGAAACAACCCACACATTTAGATGCCCCCAGGATGTTAGGTAGTTATCAGATACAGAATATAAAATAACTGTATAATATTTCTAAAAATTAAAGGATAAAAATTAATAAACTTTCAAAATGATTTAACATTTGAAAAACAAATGGAAGCTCTAGGTAGAAAAAAGTAATTGTTGAAATTTAAAGTTTGGATAAATTAAAACAGGTTAGAGACAGTTGAAGTGAATTAGTAAATTAGCTGATAAATCTGAAGAAATTACAAGAATATGCTGAGAGATAGGAAGATAAATACAAAATAGATGTAGAGACACTGGAGAATAAATAATATCGAAGCAGTTTGCTAAAAAGGTGTAACTTTTTTCACATTAAGCTATAAATTATACATTATCAAATCTTAATTAAGCTTTATCATAATTACCTGAATTCTAGGGGTGCCTGGGTGGCTCGGTAGGTTAAGCGTCTGCCTTTGGCTCAGGTCATGATCCCGAGGTCCTGGGATTGAGCCCCACGTCAGGCTCCCTGCTTGGTGAGGAGCCTGTTTCTCACTCTCCCTCTGCAGCTCCCCTGATTGTGCACATGCATACTCTCTGTCAAATAAATAAATAAAATCTTAAAAAAAAAAAATTAAAATAAATTCAGGGAGAAGTATTTTTTAAAAATTAAATGAATTCTTTTTTTTTTTTAAATTAAATGAATTCTAAGAACTAAACTGCCTCAGGTACTTTAATAAATTTATTGATCTATTACCATTTTAAAATGAGTATATTCTTTTGAAAGAAAACACAGCTTTTATTGTGTTATAGCCCTTGACCATCTTAAATCCCAGAACCCTAGACTCTTCTGTGTAGGCCAGCAAAGAATATATTTTTAGTTTCTTCAATTATTGAAAAATGTCTGAGAGTCTTGGATGATGTGAAAGAGGATAATTCAAGTCCTGATATTAGTGCAACTAAATTTTTTTCTTAGTTTTTTTTTTTAGAAATCATTACAGATTCTTAGGAAGTTGTGAAGAAATGTACCGGGAGGTCCCGTGAACCGTTCCCTCAGCCTCCCCCACTGTTAACATCTTCCATTACTGTAGCACATTATCAAAACCAAGAAATAGGCATTGGCACAAGCCACCGAGCTTATTCATATTTCACCAGTTACATTTACACTAATTTGGGTGTGTGTGTGTCTATGCAGTTTTATTACATGTGTAGTTTTGTGAAACTACCACCACAGTCAGGGTGCATAAGTGCACCATCGCTGCCAGACTCCCTCATAGTACTGCTCTGTAGCTGCACATACCCTTCTGCTACCCGTTCCTAACTGCTGGTTAGCACTCCTCTAACCTGTCTCAATTGTCGTTTCACAAATGTTAGATAGACTTGTATGCAGTATGTATCCTTTTGAGATCTTCTCTTTTCACTCAGCATAATTCCCTTGAGGTTCATGTTCTTACAGAATGTAACAGTGTGTTCCTTTTTTATTGCTGAGTACTATTTTATGGTATGGACACACCTCAGTTTGTTTAGTCACTCATCCTTTGAAGGATGTTAGGGTAGTTTCCAGTTTGGGGCTGTCACACATAAAGATGTGTGTAAATTTCTGTGTGAAAAATCCGTTTTCATTTTCCTGGGATAACTGCCAAGAGACTGTATTGTATTTTGATTTAGATTTTTAAAAAAAGATTTTATTTATTTATTTGAGACAGAGAACGAGCAGGGGGTAGGGGCAGAGGCAGAGGGAGAGGGGAGAAGCAGACTCCTTGCTGAGCAGGGAGCCCGACACAGGGCTCGATCCCAGGACCCTGAGATCATGACCTGAGCTAAGGCATACATTTATCGGACCAAGCCGTGCAGGCACCCCTAATTTAGATTTAAATAGCCAGATGTGAATTCTCCAGCCAGATTAAAGTGCTGACTGTCTAAAAGAATGACAAGCATAGTCACAGTAAACATTTGAATGGATAATGAGTTCAAAGTAAATCTCAAAATAAACTTTTTACCCACAGAGAACAGAGTTCATAAATGTAGCTATGAGGCTCTGTCTTTTTGGAAGCAAAACTATAGGCATGAATTTTATTAATAATCTGTAGATAGTAGATATTGGTTTTCGTTATTTAGGCTAATAAATGTGGGGGTTTTTTGCCTGCAATGGTCTTACCAAAAGTATTCACTGTACAAGCTGAATTGAAATCCAACAAGTATTTAAGTGACTGCTATATATTGTGCACCAGACATTATAAATGAACCTTTTGGGGTTAGGCATATCCTTTAGCATATTACTGGTGTTTAGGTGCCACTAGATAATTTGCATTACTGAATTTCATTGTGTTTTATTCACAGAAAGATGAACCAGATGCTTTCAAAGAGCTGGGGACAGGAAATAGAATTGCTACATGGCTGTTTTATGTAAGTTACAGCTAAAATTTTTATTTTAAGATGGGATTTTATTACATGACATTTATTTTGATGTGTTCAGATGTTTGTTTTCCTTAGACCTTATTTAACATTCTAATTTAAAGCTTTTACAACTGAGTAAGTGGAGGGTTTTTTTTTTGCAACTTTTTCAGATTAATAAGAATGCTGAAATTACTAACAGTCTCTATACTTGGAGATAATCATTGTTGATATTTTGGAGTATGGACTGTTAATATGCATATATAAGTACCTCTGTATATTTTGAATTTTTTTGATGATATATATCAGAAAAAGTATACAAATCATAAGTATTTAACTTCATAAATTTTCACAGTGAACACATCTGGTGTAAGCAGCAGCTAGATCAAGATAATAGCACATTATAGCACCTTGGCAGCCCCATTAAGAGTAACTAACCATTTTCACATTGTTTATTAAAGTTTCAAACAGTATGGTATTTTTTAATTTTTTCTATATGTTTAGGTATATGAACTGAACAGTCTTAACTTTGGTCATAATATTTGCTCCAGTTCTCTACTGCTGCATAACAAATAACCACAAATCACCACAAAACTGAATGGATTAAAATAACTTTTTTATTATGTTATGTTAGTCACTAACAGTACATCGTTAGTTTTTGATGTAGTGTTCCAGGTTTCTATCTCTCTTGGTTGTGAGGTTGAGCGGGCTTCACTCCTGGTTCTTGCTGTGGATCTTTCATGCATTTGCAGTCAGAGGATGACTGGAACTGGGGTCATTTTGAAGGCTGAGGTTGAGACTGGCTTTGGCCAGAATACCTGCATGTGGTCTGGGCTTCCTCCCAGCATGGTGACTGGATTACAAGAGCTCATGTCTCCACAAAAAGCAAGGCTGAAATGCATGGCATTTTCATTACCTACCCTCAGAAGTCAATGTCACTTCTGCATTTTATTAATCAAGGCAATTACAAAGATTTGCCAAGGTTCAGGGGGAGAGGACATAAACTCTACCACTCGATAAGAATATTGGTGTCATGTAAAAAAACATGTAGGTCAGGGCATATTGGTATAATATTTGGAAAATATAATCTACAGTAGTAACCTTTGTTAACTTAAAAAATGTATTTTATATCTAGACTTAAATTTTGCTTATTTCATTACACTTTCTATCCCGTCCCCATTTGAATGATAGGAAAATGGCATCTCTTTGCTGTTTTATTCTCACTCTCTACCAAAATCCGTGTATCTCTGCTCAGTCTCATTTTCTTTCTTCATTGCTCCCTTCACCTTCCCTGTGTGTCTTTTACTCTATTTCCTCCATTCCGCTTTCCCTCTATTCAACCTACCTTCTCACCTTCCTACCTTATTATTCTCCCACCCTCCCCTCTTACAACTTTATCTGTTTCCAAAAAGATTTAAGTACTGTAATATAACTAAGTTAAAGATGAGAGAGAATTACCACAAAGGGAAAACCAGGGGAGAAGCTTGATACATTATACAAAATTCATGCTGTGAAATCTTGTATACTTTTTAGAGGTGAACTTCCATTATTGTACCAATTTATATCCCACCTTTAAGTGTGATGTTTGTCAGACTTTGATCTGTACATCTTTCACTTATTAGACTAGCAGTTTTTGTGGCTTTAATTTGCATTTCTCTTATTAGAGAGGTTGGTCATCTTTTCTGATGTTTAAGAGATATTTTTTTTCTTTTATGAATATTGATGCTGTATTACTTGGTCCAATATCCATGAATATTAGATTTGACCATTAGATTTTATGTTAATTACTAATATGTTCTTTAATTATATAGCATTTTGATTAGATTAGTAATTCATGCCCCCCCCCATTGTTTAAATACTGTTCCTAGATGGGCCATTTAGCACAACTTTTTCATTGTTTTTTCATTGCTTACAGAGCTGATAGCGCTTTGCTACTGATGCTGTATTTATCATAGTAAAATACCGTTATTTATCTCAATATCAGGCACAGTTTAAATCAAAATAAAAGCATTAAGATCAAACTGTTTTCTTTGATATAACATTTGCCTGGCAAATCTTTTTGTTTTCAGTGTTTAAGTCCCTTGTTTTAGATGTGACTCTTGGATGTAGCAACAGTTGGGTTTTGCTTTTTGGTACAGTCTTTATGATCTGTGTTTCCTTTGTCTCATTTTGTGCATGTGCTTCCTCAATTTGGAAGATTTGTGTTTTTATTCTAGGTTACATTTTAAAATTGTTAAGATTTTAATTCCAGTACAGTTGACATACAGTGTGATACTAGTTTCAGGTGTACAAGTTAGTGATTCACCACTTCTGTACATTACCCGGTGCTCATCACAAGTGCACTCCTTAATCCCCATCACCTCTTTAACCCATCCACCCCTGACTTCCCGTCTGGTAACCATCAGTGTGTTCTCTATAGTTAAGAGTTTATTTCTTGGTTTCTCTCTTTTTTTCCCCCTTTGTTTTGTTTCTTAAATTCCAAATATGAGTGAAATCATATGGTATTTGTCTGTCTCTGACTTACTTTGCTTAGCATAATACTCTCTGGCTCTGTCCATGTCATTGCAAATGGCAAGGTTTCATTCTTTTTTATGGCTGAATAATATTCCATTGTGCATATATACATCACATCTTCTTTATCCATTAATCTTTCAATGGATACTTGGGCTTCTTCCATAATTTAGCTATTGTAAATAATGCTGTAATAAACAGGGGTACATATATCCTTTTGAATTAGTGTTTTCATATTCCTTGGGTAAATACCTAGTTAGGAGCACCTACTATTACTACTGTAGACACTAAAGCTCAGCAGTGAACAAATGAAAAGTCCTGTCCCCATGGAGGTTATACTTTAGTGCAATAAATGCATAATTATACCCCTGTATTACTTGGTGTATTGGTTTTAAATAATCTTTTTACCTCTAGCTATAAGACATAAAAGATATCCTTATCACCTTTCCTGACTGTATCATTTCTTTGCTTTTTATTTTTTTACTTAGTATGTAAACCTAAACAGCATTTTGTTTAAAAACTGAGTAGCATGCACAAACCTATCTATGTTAGGTATAAGTCCAGATATTCTCATATTCTGTGCAGTATCCTATCTTCCTCACAATGGCATATTTAACTTTATTATACCAGTGCTTCTGATAATACTCTGGAATTCTTACAGATGAGTGATGTGTCAGCAGGAGGAGCCACTGTTTTCCCTGAAGTAGGAGCTAGTGTTTGGCCCAAAAAGGTAAACTTGATTCGTTTGTTAAATTTTGTGGGTCTGTTTTTTCCCTGAGGAGGAGATGCACCTCAATTTCATGGTTTAATTAACTCCATTTTTAAAGACAGAGATAATCCTTACTAGGTAAAATTTACTTACTAGGTATACCAGGTAAAATTTTAAATTTTTTTTTAAGATTTTATTTGACAGAGAGACAGCAAAAGAGGGAACACAAGCAAGGGGAGTGGGAGAGGGAGAAGCAGGCTTTCCGCTGAGCAGAGAGCCCACTGTGGGGCTGGATCCCAGGACCCTGGATCATGACCCGAGCCGAAGGCAGTTGCTTAACGACTGAGCCACCCAGGTGCCCCAAAATTTTGAATATTTTTATGATTACCTAGAGGTAATGAACAACCAAGGATTAGTACTTAAAAGTTTTCATTCCTAAAATGGGTTCCAGGGGTGCTTAACGACTGAGCTACCCAGGTGCCCCAAAATTTTGAATATTTTTATGATTACCTAGAGGTAATGAACAACCAAGGATTAGTACTTAAAAGTTTTCATTCCTAAAATGGGTTCCAGTGATAACCTGATATTTAGAGATAATTTTGTATTATTCTCCACAGGGAACTGCTGTTTTCTGGTATAATCTGTTTGCCAGTGGAGAAGGAGATTATAGTACACGGCATGCAGCCTGTCCAGTGCTAGTGGGAAACAAATGGGGTAAATATTTCCTATATTCTCTTGTGATTTCTCCTAACATTGAAAGGGATTCAGCCAAGCCAGTTTCTGATCTTAATATATTTGGTTTCAACAGCTCAGAATTCTGATGACAGATTTTAACAGTATTCCCACTTGAATAAGACAGTATCTTTCCCTCAAGGAGTTTACAATCGTCTCTGACTGAGACATGCTAATGGATAAATTAGAATAGTGTACCCACTAATACAGTGATGTAAACAGATGGTGACTCCTTATATTTGGGGGAGGCTTCTTCAAAGCTTAATTTTAAAGTTTGGTCTTGAAGCTAAGAGCAGTATGTTTTCCAGGCCTGTTAGAGACCGGGGCCAGGACTCATGTGAGGCTAGAGACACACTCAGGGTCATGCTAGCATGACCGGCCACATTAAAACAAAATAGAAACAGGTGAAGTTATTTTAATACATATTACTTAACCCTGTAAATCCATTCCAGTATGTGTCACTAGCCGCCTTTCAAGTACTTAGTAGCCACATGTGTCTAGTGGCTACCATATCAGACATAGCAGGACTAAGGAGTGACACCTGATCATTAGAATTTTAAAAATCTCCCCTGATGATGATAATGTTTGAGAATCACTGGACTAGAATGAAGAGAGACTAGTGACTGGGAGATCAGTTTAGAAGGCTCTTTTCCCTTGTCTAAGGCAGCAGCAAAACTGTTGGAGAGTAAAGAGATTGAAGAGATATACAAGGAAGAGTGACAGGGTTTGATTAATAAAAGATTGGAGACAGGAGTTAAGATAAAAGAGTAATTAGGGGTCCTAGTTTAGGTATTTTGTACGCATTGATGCCACTGATTGGGCTCTAGGATATAGGAGAAGTAGAAAATTCCATTTGAGGTACATTGAAAAGCAGTATCTTGGAATCAAGGAAACTTAATGAGCACATAATAGTGATTGAACACAAAGCCTCCACTCTACAGGAACAATTCTACAATCATTTTTAAAATGTCTCTATTAGAGATCGTATTTTGCAAACAGGTAAAACAATGTTCTGTCTGTACCTACATCTTAATTCCAATTGTGTTTTCATTTCAAGCCTTTGATTGAACATCAGTTACTTTAGGAAGTGCACATACATAGACTCTCAAATGTGTGTCCAGCATTTAGGGAAGCTTTTAAAAAAGTGCCTAAGTACCATCTGCCTTCATCTTATTTGGTCTTAAACTTTTAGCTCATATAGAAACTTTGTTAAACTAGTTAGATAGTAGAGAATATTAATATATTTTTTTTCTCTCACAGTATCTAATAAGTGGCTCCATGAACGTGGACAAGAATTTCGAAGACCATGTACCTTATCAGAATTGGAATGACAAAGAGGCTTCCCTTCTTCCTCTCCTGTTATACTCTAATGTGTCTGATATGCACATTTCCCGGTCTTAACTTTCCAGCGTTTACAATTGACTAACACTCCATGATTGATTTCAGTCATGAACCTCATCCGATGTTTCATCTGTGGACAATCACTAACTTTGTGGGTTTTTTCTTTTAAAAGTAACACTAAATCACCATATTGTACATACAAACCTTTAAAGTTCAGTTGGTATCACAGAGGATAAAGCAAGGTAGAGTTTAAAATGAGGAATTTTTACACTTATTTCCTAAAGAACTTCTTGGTTGGATAAAGAAAACAGTTTAAGCATCTGATTATAGTATTTCACTACATCTCAGTGTTTAGGGGGTAGGCTAGAATGGGCCATGTGATTAAGGAACAGAAGCTTCATAGTATGTACCTAGGTATTAGGTTTACCTAGTCTTCTTTTCTGGATCTGCCTGAAGACTAGGAATAAACTAGGCCTCTGATCCGGGTTCCATTTGATGTTTGCCCCATATGCTATTCTAAGTTGATTTTTTTCCTTCCAAATCTTTTTAAAGAAAGTATACTGTATTTTACCAGTCCCATTCTTCTCTCATAGCTCCTCTGTGGTGAATTAAATCTGAGTTAAAATACTTTGATTAAACAAAAATTTTTAACACAAAGCCCTATATAACAACACTGGGTCTTAACTAAAATGATCATTAGTTTGTTTCTTTCCCCCTTTTCTTAAATGACTGATGATTTTGTCCATAAAATTTGCTGTTTTTCTTAGTGCTAATACCTTGCCTCTTATTCCTGCTATAGCAGGGTGATGATATTGACATTCTGATAAAATATTGTGCCTTAGGAGACTGGAAATTGTAAAATGTACAAGTCCTTTTAATGATGAGGGAATTGATAAAAAAAAAAAATCTTTTCTAAAAAGCCAAAATGTTTTTCTCAATTCTGAAATGTGTTGTGACAACAATGACCTATTTATGATCTTAAATCTTTTTTTAAAAATGTTTTTGTTTTCTGTGTGGTATTTTTCATACTTGAATGTGAATGCATACTATAGTGACAACAGGTGATTTCTATTGTTTTTTTTTTTTTTTTTTTTAATGCAGAGGACTGAGGTTTATCCCCTTGGTTTTCATTCACTCTAATGTCACACTGATACGGTAGAAAATTTAGGCTCTCTGAACTTGCAGATATTTATCAAAATAGGTTTCCTTCAAAAGGAGCACTACAACTTTACTATGGTTATGGAGTTACTACAGTAATGTTACTTAAGCTCTCTTATTCAAAAATAAGGTGTAATATAAAGCTGTGACCATAATGAAGTATACCCATTGACCCTTTGGACTTTTTACATTTCTTATGGTGAATCTTAGTTCATACGAGGGCTTTCTATCCTTTATGCACTATTTAAATATTTAAGAAAGAATTTGCTTGGGTAAGAAGGTATTATTACTTTTACCAATTCCTTTCTCCAAAATACCCTTTGTTTCACAACTATTTTGGTAGGAAATTTGAAAATTAGCTTCAGTATTTTAATCTTAGATTTTGTGGCTATAGATGATGATTTATTTAAAAGAAATAATCATGCTAGAAGCAATGTAAATGCCAAAGGATAGAAATAAAATGGGGGTTCAGTGAATGGAAACTAACCTTTATTACCCTATGTGATTTAGCAAGTAGAATAAAAATAATATATATTTCAGAAGAAAATGACATTCTTACAGATTTCTTCATTATATTCAATCCAAACTCTCCGTGGGGATCAGTAAATTCTCTTCAGTGTTAGATCTTACAGAACCCTCCCAAGTTTCATTACCAACTATTTTTCTTTCCAGATGAAAAGGAGAAAAAAAAAATTCCATAAAAAGTTTTGAGTCCAGTGGTCATTGCAATCTTTTTTTTTTTTTATGGTGAACATTAAAGGAGGGCTACATACCAGCTCTGGATGCCCTGGGGCACAGAAAAAAAAAAGCTGTGATTTAAAGGAGCAACTAGAATATAAGGGAACTCTGCCAAAGGATGGGGGAGCTGTTGGAACTCTCTTTAGGTTGGAGGGGCTAGCAAGTGCCCTTCACTTTGACAGCATGGATGGAGGCAGGGTCTGAGCACCCAAGCAGGCTTACCACCTTAGTGAGACCCAGGCCTCTAGCCCATGCCAGTCCCAGCCATCCCACCAAGGCATCCTCAGCTGCAGCCTGGATGGGGCACACACCAGGACACCCTTAGTGCTCACTGTAGCTCCAGCCATCTGTCAGATGACAGAGGCACAGAACACCCCAGAGCACTCCAAACCTGCACCACTTTGGCTCCAGAGGACTTGCCAGGGCACCTGTAGCATAGCAGTCCAGGAACCCCTGGCCGGTGCCTGCCATGGTTCCAGCCACTCCACCAAAGCACCCCTGTGTGGAGTGCTCCAGGATGCACTGGCCCATAACCTGCCTTAGCTCCAACTGCTCCTGTAGGGCACCCTCTGCACTTAGCACTTGCACCCACTATCAGTTTCAGCTGTTCTGCCCGGGTGCCCCCTGCACCAAGAGCCCCAGGACCAGGCCAGCCCATGCCCACTTCAGCTATGTTCACCTGCCAGGGCACACTCTGTGGGGAGTGCCCCAGAACCCCCCAGCCCACACCCAACCTTGGCTCCAGTTACACCGCCAGGGTGCCTCCTACATGGAGCATAACAGATTCCCCAGCTTGTACTTCACCTGGGTACCCTCTGCAGAGATCCCAAGGGCTGCCCTAGTCCATACACTCTTCAGCTAGCCTGCCCTGGTACCCTCTGCACAGAGAGCCCAGGGACCACCCAGACTATGCCCATTTCAGCTCTGGCCATCCCACAAGGACAGCCCCAGCACTCCAGCCTATGCCACACACAGCTCCAGCCAGCAAACCAAAGTCATCAGGTACACATAGTTTACATGGGATGGCCTTACACAAGACCATTCCTTTGAGTTTAGAAGTAGCTGTTCCACCTAATTCATAGAAATAAACACAAAGTCAAGCAAAATGGGGAAAGAGAAATATGTTGCAATGAAAGAAGACAAAACCTCAGAGAAAGAACTAAATGGAGATAAGCAATATTTCTGGTAAAGAGTTTAATGATCATAAAGATACTGCACTGGAGAGAACAGTGGAAGAGCTCTGTGAGAACTTGAAAACAAGGAAAATATAAAAAGAACCGAGTTGAAGAATACAATAACACGGCACATGGGTGGCTCAGTCAGTTGAGCATCTGCCTTCGGCTCAGGTCATGGTCCCGGGGTCCTGGGATCAAGTCCTCTGTCGGGCTCCCTGTTCAGTGGGGAGTCTGCTTCTCCCTCTGCCTCTCTTCCCCAACATCTCTCTCTCAAATAAATGAATGAAATCTTAAAAAAAATACCATAAAGGGAATCAACAGATAAGCAGATGTAGAAGAATGGATCAGTGATTTGAAAGGATAATAGAAAGCAACCAGGCTGAACAGCAAAACAAAGAATTTTTATTTTATTAAGTAGGCTTCATGCCCAGTGTGGAGCCCAACATGGGGTTTGAACTCATGACCCAGAGATCAAGACCTGAGCTGAGATCATGAGTCAGATGCCTAACTGGTTGTTACCCAATACCCTGAAAAAAGAATTTTTAAAAATGAGGATACTTTAAGGGATCTCTTAGACAACATCAAGCAAACAAACATTCACATTATAGGGGTCCCAGAAGAAGAAAAGAGAGAGTAAGGGGTAGAAAACTTCCCTTACCTGGGGAAGGAAACACATTTAGGTTCAGGAAGCAGAGTTCAAACAAGATGAACTCAAGGTAGTCTACACCACAACACATAATTAAAATGTCAAAGATCAAAGAGAATTTGAAAAGCAGCAAGAGAGAAGAAAATAGGTACAAGGGGAAACCCCATAAGACTGATTTTTCAGCAGAAATTTGTAGGTTAGACGGGAGTGGCTGCTGAAAGGAAAAAACCTGCAATCAAGACTACCTGTAAGATTATCATTCAGAATTGAAGGAGGAATAGTTTCCCAGCTGAAAGTTAATTACTACTAAACCAGCCTTATAAGAAATGTTAAAGGACTTTTCTTTACATGTAAAAGGCCATAATTAGAAGAAAATGTCTGAATAAAAAGATGTAAGATATGATACCATACACAGAACACATGTTGGCGGGGGATTAAAAAAGTTTTTAGAATGTGTTCAAACTGAACCATCAAGTTAATACATATATCCTTAGGATGTTATATATGAACCTCATGGTAACCACAAACCCAAAACCTGTAACAGATACACAAAAAAATACAGAGAAAGAAAGCCAAACAAACTAAAGAAAGGCATCAATCATAGCAGAAGAAAGGAACAAGAAAAACTACAAAACCAGCCAGAAAACAATTAACAAAATGCAATAAGTATATACCTATCAATAACCACTTTAAATGTAAATGGTCTAGATGCTCCAGTCAAAACACATAGGGTGGTGGAATGGATAAAAAACAAGAACCATCTATATGCTGCCTACAAGAGACTCACTTAAGACTAAAGACACAGACTGAAAGTAAAAGGATGGGAAAAGGTACTCCATGCAAATAGAAGGCATGGGGCGGGGGGCGGGGGGGAAGCCAAGGTAGCAATACTTTTATCAGACAAAAAGAAGAATGTAACAAATGACAAGGCCATTAACAATGATAAACCAATCCAACAAGAGGATATAATAATTACCAAGTGTCTATGCACCCAACATTGGAGCACCTAAGTACATACAGCAAATATTAATAGACATAAAGGGAAAAATTGACAGTAATACAATAATAGTAGGTGACTTTAACACGCTACTTAATATCAATGGATAGGTCATCCAGGAAGAAAACCAATAAGGAAACAGTGTCATTGAATGCCACATTAAACCGAATGGACTTTACAGATACATACAGGACATTCCATCCAAAACCAATAGAACACACATTCTTTCCAAGTGCACATGGACCATTCTCCAGAATAGATCACATACTGGGTCACAAATCTCAATACATTTAAGAAGACTGAAATCATATTATGCATCTTTTCTGACCACAATGGTATTAAACTAGAAATCAATCACAAGAAGAAATCTATAATAAACAGATACATGAAGGTTAAATAACATGCTACTAAACAATGAATGGGTCAACCAAGAAATCAAAGAGGAAATAAAAAAAAAATACATGAAGACAAATGAAAATGAAAACACAATGGTCCAAAGTCTTTGAGACACAGTGAAAACAGTTCTAAGAGGAAAATTTATAGTAATAAAAGCATACATACCTCAAGAAACAAAATCTCAAATATGCTATCTAGGCTTACACCTAAAGGGGCTAGAAAAAAAAAAACAAAAACCAAGGCCACAGTCAGTGGAAGGAAATAATAGAGACAAAAAGAAAAATCAATGAAGCCAAGAGCTAGTTCTTTGAAACAAGTAAAACTGATAAACCTTTAGTCACACTCATCAAGAAAAAAAGAGACAACCCAAATAAATGAAATCAGAAATCAAAGAGGAGAAGTAACAACCCAACACCACAGAAATGCAAAGGATTATGAGACTACTAGAAAAAATATGCCAACAAATTGAACAACCTAGAAGAAATGAATACATTTTCAGAAACTTCCTAAACTGGGTTCCTGGGTGGCTCAGTCAATTAAGCATCTGCCTTTGGCTCAGGTCATGATCCCAGGGTCCTGGGATCAAGTCCCACATCAGGCTCCCTGCTCAGCGAGGAGTCTGCTTCTCCCTCTCCCTCTGCCCCTCCTCCCTACTCGTGTGTGTGCTCTCTCTCAAATAAATAAAATCTTTAAAAAGAAAAAAAAGAAACCTCCTAAACTGAAGTAGGAAGAAAAATAAAATCCAAACAGAACAATTTTAAGTAAGAAAAATAAAATCCCAACAGAACAATTTGTAAAGAACAAATTGAATTAGTAATAAAAAAATTCCCAACAACCAGAAGTCCAGCACTACATGGATTGACAGGTGAATTCTACCAAACAATTAATGAAGAGTTAACACCTATTCTCAAAATATTCCAATAAAATAGAGGAAGGAAAGCTTCCCAGTATGTTCTACAAGGCCAATATTGCCCTAACAAAACTGAAGACACTACAAAAAGAAGAAAACTACAGGCCAATGTCCTTGATGAACATAGATGCAAACCTCCTCAACAAAATATTAGCAAACCACAATTGTAAACAATACATTAAAAGGATCATTCACCAGGGTGCCTGAGTGGCTCAGTCAAGCATCTGACTCTTGATTTTGGCTCAGGTCATGATCTCAGGGTCATGAGATTGAGTCCTGTGTTGGGCTCTGCACTCAGCAGGGAGTCTGCTTGAGAGTCTCTCTCTCTCCCTCTCCTGCTGCCCCTCCCCCTGCTCTCTCTAATAAATCTGGGGGAAAAAAGATCATTCACCATAATCAAGTGGGATTTATTCCAGGGATGCAAGGATGGTTCAATATTTGCAACTCCATCAACGTGACACACCACATTAACAAAAAGAAGAAAAATCATGATCATCTCAATAGATACAAAGAAAGCATTTGACAAAATCTAACATCCATTCATGACAAAAACTCTCAACAAAGTGGGTTTAGAGGGTTTATACCTCAGCATAATAAAGACCATTTATGAAAAACCAACAGCTAACATCACAGTGGTGAAAATCAGAGCTTTTCCTTTAAGATTAGGAACAAGACAAGGATATCCAGTCTTACTAGTTTTATTCAACATAGTACTGGGGTCCTAGCTACAGCAGTCAGACAAGAAAAATAACAGGCATTCTAATTGGTAAGGAAGAAGGTAAACTGTCACTATTTGTAGATGACATGATATTATACATAGAAAACCCTAAAGACTCCACCCAAAAACTATTAGAATTCAGTAAATTTGCAGGATATAAAAGCTATACATAGAAATGTTGTGTTTCTATACACTAATAATGAAGTACCAGAGAGAAATTAAGAAAACAATTCTATTTACAATTGAACAAGAATAAAATACCTAAAAATAAACTTAAACAAGGAGGTAAAAGACCTCTACTCTGAAAGCTATAAAACACTGATGAAAGAAATTGAAGATGACAGAAAAAATGGTAAGACATTCCATGCTCATGGATTACAAGAATATTGTTAAAATATCCATAGAGTCAAAGCAATCTACATATTCAATGCAATCCCTACCAAAATACCAACAGCATTTTTTAAAAGAACTATAGCAAATAATCCTAAAATTTATATGGAACCACAGAAGAACCCAAATAGCCAAAGCCATCTTGAGAAAGAAAAACAAAACTAGTGGCATCACAGTTCCAGATTTCAAGATATACTACAAAGCTATAGTCATCAAAACAGTATGGTACAAAAACAGACACATAAATCAATGAACAGCATAGAGAGGCCGAAATAAACCTGTATTTATATGGCCAATCTATAGCAAAGGTGGTAAGAATATATAATGTGGAAAAGACAGTCTCTTCAATAAATGGTGCTGGGAAAACAACAGCTTCATGCAAAAGAATGAAATTGGACCACTAGTCTTAACCATACACACACAAAACTCAAAGTGGATTAAAACCTAAATGTGAAACATGAAACTATAAAACTCCTGAAAGAAATATAGGCAGTAATTTCTTTTACATCAGCCTTAGCAACATTTTTCTAGATAGGTGTCTTCAGGCAAGGGGAAAAAAAGGCAAATATAAACTACTGGAACTACACCAAAATGACAGGGTTTTTTATAGTGAAGGAAATCAACAGAACAAAAAAGCAACCTACTGAATGGGAGAATATATTTGTAAATTATATTTCTGATAAGGGGTTGATATCCAAAATACATTAAGAACTTATACAACTCAACACCGAAAAGACAATGTGATTTAAAAATGGGCAGAGGACCTGAATAGACATTTTTCCAAAGAAGACATACAGATGGCCAACAGACACATCAAGAGATGCTCGGCATCACTCATCATTAGGGAAATGTGAATTAAAACCACAATGAGATATCTACCACCTTACACCTGTCAGAATAGCTAGAATCAAAAACACAAGACATAACAAGTGTTGGTGAGGATGTAGAGAAAAAAAGAACCCCCATGCACTGTTGGTGGGAATGCAAACTGGTATAGCTACTGTAGGAAACAGTATGGAGACTCCTCAAAAAATTAAAAATAGAAATATCATATGATCCAGTAATTACATTCCTGGGTATTTACAAGAAACAAAATAAAACAACCCTGAAAACACTACTTCAAAAGATTTTGCACTTCTATGTTTATTGCAGCATTATTTACAATAACCAAGATCTGGAAGTAACCCAAGTGTCCATTGATAGAGGAATGGATAATATATAGTTATATAGTTTATATATATATTTAATGGCAAGATCTCGTTCTTTTTTATGGTTAACATGGATGAACTTAGTATTATGCCAAGTGAAATAAGTCAGTGAGAGAAAGACAAATATCATATGATTTCACTTATATGTAGAATCTAAAAAACAAATTGAAGAAACAGACTCATAAATACAGAAAACAAACTGATGTTTGCTAGAGGGAGAGGTGTGGGGGGTGTGGGCAAAATGGGTGAAGGGAAATGGGAGGTATAGGCTTCCATTAATGGAATGAGTAATCATGGGGTTCAAAGGTACAGCATAGAGAATATAATCAATGGTATTGTATTAACATTACATGGAGAGAGATGGCAGCTACACTTGTGGTGAGCATAGCAAAATGTATAGAGTTGTCAAATCACTATGTTGTACACCTGAAACTAATGTGACATTGTGTGTCAACTACATTTCAATTAAAATAAATAAATAATAAACGAGGGCTAGAGCTATCATGGAAAATGTGGAAACTGGTTTCCTCACCAACCTTAAGTGCCTATCCTTCAAGATATGAGTTTCATCATTTAACTTTAAGCATGGAATCATCACATTACCAACATGGAGTTAACTGAAGTATTCACTGGAACTTAAAACAGCAGGATAATTAAATGTGATAACTACATAAGAACCTAGTAGATTATTTTTTTAATTATTTTAGGATTCTGTGGAAAGCTAAATGGTAAATACAGTGATGAAAGAAGCAATCAGGTATAAATGAAAGGGGGGAAATTGGAGGGGGAGACGGACCATGAGAGACCATGGACTCTGAGAAACAAACTGAGAGTCCTGGGGGGAGGGGGGTGGGGGGATGGGTTAGCCCGGTAATGGGTATTAAGGAGGGCACATTCTGCATGGAGCACTGGGTGTTATACGCAAACAATGAATCATGGAACACTACATCAAAAACTAATGATGTAATGTATGGTGATTCACAATTAAAAAAAAGCAATCAGGGAAATACAAATCAAAACAACAATGAGGTATCACCTCACACCTGTCAGAATGGCTAAAATTAACACCACAAGAAACAACAGGTGTTGGAGAGGATGTGGAGAAAGGGAAGCCCTCTTGCACTATTGGTGAGAATGCAAACTGGTGTAACCACTCTGGAGAACAGTACGGAGGTTCCTCAGAAAGTTAAAAATAGAACTACCCCATGATCCAGCAATTGCACTACTAGGTATTTACCCAAAGAATACAAAAATACTAATTCAAAGGGATACATGCACCCTGACGTTTACAGCAGCATTATCAACAATGTCCAAGGGGCGCCTGGGTGGCTCAGTCGTTAAGCGTCTGCCTTCGGCTCAGGTCATGATCCCAGGTCCTGGGATCAAGCCCCGCGTTGGGCTCCCTGTTTGGCGGGAGGCCTGCTTCTCCCTCTCCCACTCTCCCTGCCTGTGTTCCCTCTCTCGCTGTGTCTCTCTCTGTCAAATAAATAAAATCTTAAAAAAAAAAAAAAGAAAGAAAAAACAATGGCCAAATTATAGAAAGAGCCCAAATGCCCATCGACTGATGAATGCATAAAGAAGATGTGGCATATGTATACAATGGAATATTAGTCATAAAAAAAAGAATGAACTCTTGCTATTTGCAATGACATGGATGGAGCTAAAGACTATTATGCTAAGTGAAATAAGTCAGAGAAAGATAGATACCATATGATTTCATTCATATGTGGAATTTAAAAAACAAAACAAATCATCATAGAAATAAAAGAGAGAGGAAAACCAAGAAACAGACTTAACTATAGAGAACAAACTGATGATTACCGGGAGGGGGGGTGGGGCGGGTAGGAGGGGTAGTGGATGGGTTAAGGAGTGCACTTGTGATGAGCATTGGTATTGTATGTAAATGTTAAATCACTAAATTGTACTCCTGAAACTAATATCACACTGTATGTTAACTAACTGAAATTCAAATGAAAAAAAAGAAGCTATCAACCATCTACTTTGGTGAAGATATGATAAACCATCTACTTTGGTGAAGATATGACAAAATAGTTACTATAGTATGAGAAGATTGAGAAGAGTTGTTTTCAGCAGTAAACACACACAAATAATATGTAAATCAATGCATATGTATACACACACACATGATATTGTTGCTGAGAAGAATTTATCTCTCTCTATATAACTAAGTGTTAACTGGTTATATGTATGTTCCATATCAGGTATCCGCTCAAGTCCATATAGCTGAAAAATGAACAACATATATGCAGGGACCCATGGGCTTAAACAACTGAATGACTGGATTGCTGACATTAAGAAATTTACAGTGTAATACCAAAACAATATAATACAACAAATACCCAATCATGGAATAACCATAAATCACTCAAGAATAAAAAGAATTGCAAAATGGAAATTGCTAGGAGAAAACAGAATGAGAAATAACATCTGGATAGTCAGCAACATGAGAAGCAATCACTTCTCTTGGCATTGCTTATTTTACTACAGTAAAAGATGTGTTTTAGAAGGCACAATATTGGGTGACTGAGAAAAATGAATTATCAACTCTAGAGAGTACAATTTGTTAACTTATCAGATTTATCAGAATAAAATTTCATATTCCTATTTTCCTAATATCCTTGGATATTACCCCACAACACTGATGAGTTATGCAAAATTAACTGTAGTAGACCTGTAATGTTCTTGGCTGCCTGCTTTATTAACTTTTATTTGAGAATTTTAAGTTTACTTTCTGTGTGAATGTAGCATTCACCTAAATATACATTTTGATGCAGTAAGACTGATAAGCTATAAAAAATAAACATTAGGATTAAGGCAGTCTTACCAAATGTAAAAACAGATTCTTAATAAAAGGAATAGCCAAAAGGAGTGGAAGTCATCCATACTCTGCTTTTTGAGGTCTTGTTGAATTTCTACTGCAGCAGTCTTCTGTTGAAATTAGTTGTATAAAGCAAGATAATGGCAGATAAAATAAGCTTTAAAATCCAAAAAGAGAAAATCCTTAGATTTTGTTATATGGTTATTCCAATATCCCAATAGGGTTATTTCTTATACAAGCCTGTTTTAGGCTAAATATTTTAAAGAATTCAGAATAGATACTTTCAAATAGAACACAGTGATACGCACTTTTATATTTCAGGGCATTTTAGGGAGATGAATTGTATCTTGAGTCAATCTTTTCTAGAAAAGGCATTCACTAATTTTAAGTGCAGCAAAGACCCAGAATTATTACTGTAATATCTATTTTAAAGCCTTAAATATAAACTCCACTGCAATGTAGGTTTTACATAGGTTTGAGTATATCAGGAGTTATATTATGTAAAATAACTACATAACGGTTAACTTCTAATAACATATTAATCTTATCCCTTGATTTCTGTATAATAAAACTTATTGTAGTTGTTAACTCTTAGAAGATAAAATAACTTACATAATAGTTGAATTTAGTTATGTTTTATTTTTGCTTTACATTTATAAGGCAACAAAGTTAAGGCTCTGTGACATGAAACACTTGTCAGACTTTTGTTTTGAGATGGAAAAAAAAAGTGGTCCTTATTAAAAATAATCAGTGTTATTTCTCTCACATTCCCTTTTTACTTCTGCAACCATGAGAAAACAGTCTATAGAAAGTTAAACTAAGGTAATAATTAGAAGTGCTCTGAAACAGTGCTACTTGGAGTGGTTTGTAGAAGAGTTGCCATGGGATTTGCTACTGGTCCACAACAAGATAAGGAAATTACATCAAAATGTAAACAAACTACATTAATAAGTACATGGTTTTGTTCAGTTAACTTTTTCATAGCAAGATTTTCAAGATGAAAAAAGCAATGTGTTATTTACATTGTGTTATAGGTTCTTATCTCAGTGAGAACCAGCTTAAATAGCATTGCTCTAAAGCATACAAGTTGTTTGATTCTGCATTTTTAAAAGCACTAAGAGAGTTTAATATGTGTGATTTGCATCTTGTTTGGGATAGGGGGAGCAAATTCTGTATGTCTTAGCATAATGAGGAAAAACACTTTGGAATACTTATATAGCTTTGCAAATAATGTATCAAGGAGTCAAGAATATCAAGATCAATGTATCTTCTAGAAGAAAATAGCAGACTAGGAAGCTCCAAACTCCTGTATCCCCTTGGAAATATGAAATAAACAACTAGAAACTGGATAACTTCATAGATGTCTAGAGGTCTGAAAAACAGCCAAAGGTTTACAGTAACCAAATGAATGCCCAGTCAAGAAAAAGCCACACTCAAAATGGTAGGAAATTTTGTGGTGTGTTTATTTACTCTTGCCCTACCCTAAAACTGGTGCTAAGTAAGTGGTAGGAAGTAGTTGCCCAATTCCCAGTTTCTTATCTTGAACCAGAGGGAACAGAACAGGCCTAGTTTTTAACATTCTAGCCTGTTTGGAAGCTGCCTGAAGGACTGGTCTCTTTCACCTAACTCAGAGTTCAGATAAGGAAAAGTTTATAACTAGAAAAAGCCCTGGGAAGCATCAGACACTGTTAAAGCTATATGGGGACCACAGACCTGCAGATATGTAAGGCAAGAGATTACAGGTAGCACAATAATATAGAAGGCCCCCCCACACAGGCTGGGATGAGAGTTTTATGGAAATTAAGAGATTTAAAAGCGGCCATGTACATGGGAAGATTTCAACACACACACATGCACACATGCGCATGCACACACACACACACAGGCAGGGCAAGACTCATGCCAAGAAAAGACCTTAAGTCACCATTCCAGGCTGATCCCAGGGATCAGATCTTGTCCTGCTAATTACTGGAGGTCTTCCTCACCATGGAGCCATTCAGCAAAACTGGGAAAGGTGGCTCTTTTTTCCAAATATCTAATTTTCACTAAAAAAAAAAAAAAAAAAAAAAAATCACAAAACACACAAAAAAACAGAAAAACGGTCCATTCAAAGGGAGAAAACAAAATGGAAGAAACCATCCCTGAAGAAACATAGAAACTGGATGTGTTAAATGAAGACTTTTAAATACCTGTCTTAAATATGCTCAAAGAACTAAAGGAAAACAGAGACAAAGAAATAAAGGAAGTCAGGAAAACAATATATAAATAAAATGAGAGTATCAACAAAAGGATCAAAATTATAAAAAGAACCAAGCAAAAATTCTGGAGCTGAAAAAATACAATAACTGAATGGAAAAATTCATTAGAAGGGTTCAACTGCAGACTTGAATAGATAGAAGAATAAATCAGCAAACTTGAATACAGGTCATTTGAATTGATCAAGTCTGAGAAGCAAAAGGAAAAGAATGAAAAAAAAAATTGTACAAAGCCAAAGGGACTATAGGACACCATCAAGCAGCCCTGTGTACACATTATGTGAATCCCTGGGGAAGAAAGTTCCTGAGAGAACATTTGAAAAAATAATCATCAATAATTTCCCAAATTTGAAGTCAAGTATGTGCAAATCCCAGAAACGTAAAGAATTCCAAGTAGGTTAAACCCAAAGAGAATGACACCGAGATGCTTAATCAAACTCTTGAAAGCCAAAGACAAAGTGAAAATCTTAAAAGCAGCAAGAGAAAATTGACTTGTCATGTGAAAGGAAATCTAAATAAGATTATCAGTGGATTTTTTCAGCAGAAACCTAAGAGGCCAGAAGGCAGTGGAATAATACATGTAAAATGATGAAAGAAAAAAAAAAATGTCAATCAAGAATTCTATTTTTAAAGTTGAAAATAGAGCTACCCTATGACCCAGGAATTGCACTACTTGGTATTTACCCCAAAGATACAAACGTAGTGATCTTAAGGGGCATGTGCACCCCAATGTTTATAGCAGCAATGTCCAAAATAGCCAAACTATGGAAAGAGCCTAGATGTCCATCAGCAGATGAATGGATAAGGAAGACATGGTGTATATATACAATGGAATATTATGCAGCCATCAAAAATGAAATCTTGCCATTTGCAATGACGTGGATGGAACTGGAGGGTGTTATGCTAAGCGAAATAAGTCAGTCAGAGAAAGACAATTATCATATGATCTCACTGATATGAGGAATTTGAGAAACAAGACAGGATCATAAGGGAAGGGAGGGAAAAATGAAACAAGACAAAACCAGAGGGGGAGACAAACCATAAGAGACTCTTAATCTCAGGAAACAAACTGAGGGTTGCTGGACTGGAGGGGGATGGGAGGGATGGGGTGGCTGGGTGATGGACATTGGGGAGGGTATGTGCTATGGTGAGCACTGTAAATTGTGTAAGACTGATGAAGCACAGACCTGTACCCCTGAAACAAATAATACATTATGTTAATAAAAAAAGAAATCTATATTTAACAAATCTGTCCTACAAAAAATTAGGGAAAAATTAAGACATTCCCTGATAAACAAAAACTAAGGGAGTTTAATAGTACTAGACCTGCCCTACAAGAAATGCTTAAAGTTGAGAGGACACCAGATGTTGATTTAAAGCTATAGGAAAATATAAATATCTGTAAAAAGGTAAATATATGGACAATAGAAAAATCAATATTGTGGTTTTAATATGTAACTCCACTTTTTTTCTGTAGGATTTAGAAGACAAATACCTAAAAAATAAATCTGTGTTAATGGGTACACAACATATAAATATATAATTTGTAACTTCACTAACAAAAGGGAATGGAGCTGTAAAGAAGTAGAATTTGTGTGATTGAAGTTGGTATCAATTAGATTGTTACAACTTTAGGATATTATGCATAACCGCCATAGTAACCACAAAGTAACTATCTATAGGACATATATAAAAGGAAATGAAAAGGAATCAAAATGCACCATTATAAAAAACCAACTAAACACAATGGAAGGCAGTAATATAGGAAATGAGGGACCAAAAAAAAAAAAAAGCTGTAAGACATAAAGTAAACAAAATGGCAAAAATAAGTCCATCCCTGTCAGTAATTATTTTAAATGTAAATGAACTAAACTCCCCCATCAAAAGACATAAATTGATATAATGGCTTAAAAACGTGATTCCAATATATGCTGTCTAAAAGATATTCACTTTACATTTAAAGACATGCACAGGTTGAAAGTGAGAGGATGGAAAAATATATTCCCTATCAAAATCCCAGTGGTTTTTTTTTTTTTTTACAGAAATAGAAAAAGCCATCTTAAAATTAATATGGAATTTCAAGAGACCCTAAATAGCCAAAACAAGCTTGAGTAACAATAGAGGTCTCAGACTTCTTGATTTCAAAACTTACCATAAAGCTACAGAAATCAAAGTAGTTGGTACCAGCATAAAGACAGACATATAGACAATTGGAATAGAATAGATAGCACAGAAATAAATCCTCATAATTCAGCAATAATAGAATTTTTTTTAAATGGATCAAGGACTTGAATAGAGGTTTCTCCAAAGATATACAAATGGTCAGTAACTACATGAAAAGATACTCAACATCATGAATCATTAGGGAAATGCAACTCAAAATCACAATGAGATACTTCCTCCTATCTTTTAAAGTGATCACTATCACAAAAAATAGGAAGTTGTAAGTGTTGGTAAAGCTGTGGAAAAATCAGAATCCTTGTGCTTTGCTGGTGGGAGCTACTGGTAAGTGGTATGGTCATTTCTCAAAAAAATTAAATAAAGTTACCATATGATCTAGCAATTCTATTTCTGGGTACATATCCAAAAGTAATGAAAGCAGGGACTCAAAAAGATATCCGTACACTCATTTTAATAAAAGCAGCACGGCTCACAACCAAAAGGTAGAGGCAACCCAAGTATTCATCAACAGATGAATGGATAGACAATGTGTGGTATATACATACAATAGAATATTATTCGGCTTAAAAAGGAAGGTTATTCTGACCCATGCTACATGGATGAACCCTGTAAACATGCTGAGTGAAATAAGCCAGACGCAAAAGGACAAATATCATATGATTCCACTTAGATGAGGTATCTAGAAAAATCAAATTCATAGACACAGAAAGTAGAATAGTGGTTGCCAAGGGTTGCAGCCAGGGGTTAATGAGGAGTTACTGTTTAATGGATACAGTTGCAGTTGGGGAAGATGAAAAAGTTCTGGAGACAGATGGTGGTGATGGTTGCACAACAACATGAATGTACTTAATGTACACTTAAAATGGTTAAAATTCTAAATTTTACTACAATAAAAAGTTTGAAAAAAACTAAAATAGAATTACCCTGTGATCCAGCAATTCCTTTTTTGGGGTCTATACCCAAAAGAATCAAAAGCAAGGACTCAAAGAGATATTTGCATACCCAAGTTCATAGCAGCATTATTCATAAAAACCAAAAGATGAAAGCAATCCAAGTGCACTGACAGATGACTGGATAAATAAAGTTTAAAAAATTTTAAAAGGAGGGGTGCCTGGGTGGCTCAGTTGGTTGGGCGACTGCCTTCGGCTCAGGTCATGATCCTGGAGTCCAGGGATCGAGTCCCGCATCGGGCTCCCTGCTTGGCGGGGAGTCTGCTTCTCCCTCTTGTGCTCTCTCTCTCACTCTCTCTCTCAAATAAATAAATAAAATCTTAAAAAAAATTTTTTTTAAAGGAGGACAATTTTTAAAATAAAAGAATTAAAAAGAAAATGACATTGAAAATAAGCAAAGAAGATCTAACATAGTGATCATAGGAATTCCTAAATAAATAACAAAACAAAGTGAAGAGAATAGTGATTAAAAATTGTATTTCAAGGGGTGCCTGGGTGGCTCAGGGCATTAAGCGTCTGCCTTCGGCTCAGGTCATGATCCCAGGGTCCTGGGATCGAGCCCCACATCGGGCTCACTGCTGGGCGGGAGGCCTGCTTCTCCCTCTCCCACTCCCCCTGCTTGTGTTCCCTCTCTTGCTGTGTCTCTCTCTGTCAAATAAATAAATAAAATCTTTTAAAAAATTGTATTTCAAGAAAACTTTCTGTACTTTAAGTGTCTGTCATTACGTTTTTGATTGTAATATAACTGCTTGACATTAAGCCTTTGATTGCCAAGGCATGCATTTCAAAGACATCCATCTCCAACAAAGATATTGCCAACTGTATAATGCAGCTATAAGCAAAACAGCTGGATAAGGAACCAGGCTGTCCCCACCCATGAAGTTCCTCTTTTAGAAATTCCTCTGTAACCTGGATAACTGAACAGTTGAGTGTCCCTATTTTTCCCTTCCCATGCACTAATTTCTTTTCTTTCTTTCTTTCTTCCTTTTTTTTTTTTTTTTTTAAGAATTTATTTGACAGAGAGAGACACAGCGAGAGAGGGAACACAAGCAGGGGGAGTGGGGGAGGGAGAAGCAGGCTCCCCGCTGAGCAGGGAGCAGGATACAGGGCTCGATCCCCAGACCCTGGGATCATGACCTGAGCTGAAGGCAGACACTTAAGGACTGAGCCACCCAGGCACCCCTCCCATGCACTAATTTCTACTCTTATGTTTGAATTTGCCAATAAAGAATGAACCCATGAGGGGCACCTGGGTGGCTCAGTCGTTAAGCGTCTGCCTTCTGCTCAGGTCATGATTCCAGGGTCCTGGGATAGAGCCCCTCATTGGGCTCCTTCCTCTGCAGGAAGCCTTCTTCTCCCTCCCCCACTCCCCCTGCTTGTGTTCCCTCTCTTGCTGTCTCTCTCTGTCAAATAAATAAATAAAATCTTAAAAAAAAAAATGAACCCATGAAACCTTAGGCACACCACCCTCAGACCCTAATAAAGACAGAGCTCAGGTCTGTGCTCCTGCCCATTCTATCTGTGATTTTGCCATGTAACCCTCAGACATGCCCTGCATCCTTCAGAATCTGCCAGTAATAAATTTTGTTCTTCTAAGTCTCTGATGGCTTTTGCTGAGGTGTGCCCTGCAATCATAATAAGAATGACAAGGAATGGTCTAGCACCAACTTTGGCTCCAGTCTAGGAAATGTCTATTGGAGTTTGCCACAACTAACATGGGCCCAGGCAAGTGTCTCAGGCATTCCTTGGTGACAGCATCACTACCAATAGGCTGGGACTGACACACACTTTCTTTAAAATATTTAAAACTATATATTGAAAAAGAACATTGTGGGGCGCCTGAGTGGCTCAGTTGGTTAAGCGACTGCCTTTGGCTCAGGTCATGATCCTGGAGTCCCGGGATCGAGTCCCGCATCGGGCTCCCTGCTCAGCAGGGAGTCTGCTTCTCCCTCTGACCCTCCTCCCTCTCATGCTCTCTGTCTCTCTCATTCTGTCTCAAATAAATAAAATCTTAAAAAAAAAAAAAAAGAAAAAGAACATTGTGTATCTGTGAATAGTGAGTCAAAATGACCAACACCAATACATTCTTGTAAATTACCAGATTTTAAAGAGGGAGAAAATTTCTTTGAGCATTTTGGCAAAAAGTCCACATGACTTAGAGAGAAAATTATATCATGATCAGATATTGACAGCAACACTTTTATCCCAGAAGAACACAGATATTTAAGATAGCCAAGGAAAGAAAATGTGAACAAAAAATTTTATATCTGGCATAACTAACCTTCAAGTATAAAGGGCACAAATCGATGAACATGTAGGAACTTCTATGTTCTTATGATCCCTTCCAAAAAAATCTAGACAATGAGCTTCAGATACCAGAAAGGAAATTATGAAATAGTTAGATATGAAAGACAGTGAATGTTGTGGGAAACAATAGCATTTACAGGAAAATTAACTTTTAATCTTTATAGTGAAATACCAAAATAGTTTTAAAATCAATGTATTTACAGTGCAGCTACTATGGAAAACAGTATGGAAGTACCTCAAAAAACTAAAAATAGAACAACCATATGATCTAGTAATTCCACTTCTGGGTATTTATCTAAAGGAAATAAAAGCACAACTTATAAATAGGCACCCCCATGTGCACTGCAGTATTATTTACAATAGCCAAGACATGGAAGCAACCTAAGTGTCCATCAATGAATGAATGGATAAAGAAAATGTGGGGGGCTCTGTGTGTGTATACACAAAATGGAATACTATTCAACTATAGAAAAGAAAATTTTGCCACTTGTGACTAGATGGATGGACCTGGAGGACATTATGCTCACTGAAATAAGCTGGACAGAGATAAATAGTATGATCTTATTTATCTGTGGACTCTACAAAAATAAAACAACAAAAAAACCTGAACTCGTAAGTATAGAGAACAGATTGGTAGTTGCCAGAGGGAAGGGGGAGGGGGAGTGGGTGAAATGGGTGAGGGTAGTCAAAAGGTTCAAATTTCCAGTTATAAAATAAATCTTGGAGATATAATGTACACCCTTGTAATTATAGTTAATAATACTGTATTGTATATTTGAAAGTTGCTAAGAGAGTAAATCTTAAAAGTTCTCATAAGAAAAAAATTGTAACTGTTTGGTGATGGATATTAATGATTTATTATGATTATTTCACAATATATACAAATACTGAATCATTATATTGTACATCTGAAACTAATATAATCTTGTATGTCAGTTATATCAGAAAGAAGGAGAGAAAGAAGGAAAAAAAAAAGAACAAAAGAAAGAAAAGAATTATCAGCCCCAAATGTCAATAGCACCAAAGTTGAGAAACCCTGATCTCAGCAATTTGATCAAGAACAGCTGATAGAAATGTATTGTGATGAAGTATTTTCTTGAAGAAATTCAGTCAGAGAAAGACAAATACCATATGATTTCACTCATATGTGGAATTTAAGAAACAAAAAAATGAACATAGGGCAAAGGAAGGAAAAATAAAATAAGATGAAAATAGAGAGGGAGGCAATCCATGAGACACTGAACTCTAGGAAACAAACTGAGGGTGGCTGGAGCGGGGGGGGGGGGCGGAGGGATAACTGGATTACGGGCATTGAGGGCACTTGATGTAATGAGCACTGGGTGTTATATGCAACTGATGAATCACTAAATTCTACCCCTGAAACTAATAATACAGTATATGTTAACTAAATTGAATTTAAATAATTTTTTAAATTCCACAAGTAAAATCCCTCCACCAATTTTTTTCAAGGAATATTGCAGTTGAGCCTGAGAGATATATACATCAGAGATCATGTTTCTCATCCTATTATTTTTTTCTTAGAATATTAAAGGACATTATAAAAAATACAATAAATATATTTAATTAGAGAAAGAATAGAGAAAACCCTTAGTAAGTATGATGGAAATAATTAGTGCTTAGATGAAAGTTTAGAGTACTTAGTATCTATATTAGAAAAAGAAAAGTCCAAAATTAATAACCTAAGTTTCTACCTTAAGAAGCTAGAAAAGCCATACAATGGAGTATTACTCAGGAACAAGAGGGAATGAAGTATTGATACTTCATTTATAGACGGATGTACACCAAGGACAAAGTATTGTATGATTCCATATACAGGAAATGTCCAAAATAGGCAAATCTATAGAGAACAAAAGTGGATTAGTGGTTGCCTGGAGACTGGGTAATCAGGAAGTGATGGCTAAGGTGTGTAGAATTTCCTTTTGGGGTAAGGAAAATGTTCTAAAATTGACTGATGATGAATACACAATTCCATGAATGTACTGAAAGATACCATTTGTACATTTCAAGTTGTTGAGTTGTATGATGTGTGAGTTATATTTCAATAAAAATGTTTTTAAAGGTTAGAAGAACAAATTAAATCAAAAGCAGAAGGCAACTTAATAAAGAGCAGAAATAAATGAAATAGAAAACAGATCAACTATAGAGAAATTAATTAAACCAAAAGCCAATTTCTTGAATAGATTGATAAAATTGATAAGCCTCTAGCCAGAATGATAAAAAACAGAAAGGAACAAATTACCAATATTGGAAATTTAAAAAGGGACATTACTACAGTTTCTACAGACATTAAAAGGATGGTATTGGAATATGATGAACATTTATATCAATAATTAGACAACTTATATGAACTGGACACATTTCTTGAAAGATACAAATTATCAAGAAGAAATGGTCTGAATAGCCCCATATGAAGTAAAGAAATTGAATAATGAAAAATATTACCATAAAGCAAAGTTTGTGCTTAGATATCTTCAGCAGTAAATTCTACCAAACACATACAGAATACCAATCCTATATAAATCCTTTTAGAAAATAGAGGAAGATGAAAGCTTTCTTACTCATTTTAGAAATAAGAATTACCGTGATTCTAAAACTACACAAAAACAATAAAACTACCAATAAAAGCTCTTGTGATCACAGAAGCAAAATATCTTGCAAAATATTAGCAAGTCCAGTTCAACAATAAATTAAAAGGTTAATATTCTATGACCAAGCTGTATTTATCTCAGGAATGTTGGTTTAACATTCAAACTTCAGTCTGTGATATTTACCATGTTACTAGGAGAAGAGAGGAAAAAATGATCACATGATTCAGTAGAGGCAGATAAAACTTTTGACAAATTTCAATAGCATTCATGCTTTAAAAAAATAGAGCAGTGCTCGCTTCAGCAGCACACATAGTAAAATTGGAATAATACAGAGATTAGCATGGCCCTGTGCAAGGATGACAGGCAAATTTGTGAAGTGTTCCATGCTTTTTTAAAGATTTTATTTATTTGATAGAGAGAGAGAGTGCGCCCACAAGCAGGAGGAATGGCCGAGGGAGAGGGAGAAGCAGACTCCCCTCTGAGCAGGGAGCCCGATGCAAGGCTCAATCCCAGGACCTTGGGATCATGACCTGAGTTGAAGGTGGATGTTTAACTGACTGAGCCACCCAGGCGCCCCAAGTGTTCCATATTTTTAAAAATGATTTCCAGTTTGGGGCACCTGGGTGGATCAGTCATTAAGCGTCTGCCTTCGGCTCAGGTCATGATCCCAGGTCCTGGGATCGAGCCCTGCATTGGGCTCCCTGCTCTGCGGGAAGCCTGCTTCTCCCTCTCCCACTCCCCCTGCGTGGGTTCCCCCTCTTGCTGTGTGTCTCTCTGTCAAATAAATAAAATCTTTTACAAAAAATGATTTCCAGTTAAAAAAAATTAAAGCAAATTAGCAATAGAGAGAAACTTCTTCAACTCAATAAAGGGCACTTATAAAAACCTTACTCTATAATCATGTATAAATGGTAAAAGACTGAATGTCTTCTCACTATGTTTGGAATAAGGCAAAGTTTGCTTTCCCCCTTCCTACTTAACACTGTGTTATGGTCTGAATGTTTGTGTTCCTCCCCCACCAATTGATATTTTGAGATTATAATCCTAACTAATACCATCATATTATGATATTCATGGGTGGGGCCTTTGGGAAGTGATTAGGTCATAAAGGCAGAGCTCTTATGAAATGGATTAGTGATCTTATAAAAGATTCTACAGAGCTCCCTAGCCCCTTTCACCATGTGAGGATACAAGAACTCTGTGACCCGGATGAGGGCTCACCTGACTATGTTGGCAGGTTGATCTCAGACTTCCAACCTCCAGAACTGTGAGAAATAAATTTGATATTTTAAGCTACCTTGTCTGTGGTATTTTGTTATAGCAGCCCAAATGGACTAAGACACATTATATGAAGATCCTAGTCAGTGCAATAAGGTAAGAAAAAGAAATAAAAGCCACATACATTGGAAAGGAAGAAGTGGTCTTTACTCACAGGGGACATAATTGTGTTTGTAGAAAATCCTAGGGAATCTACAAAAGCAGCTTTAAAACTAATATAGATTGGGGCTCCTGGCTAGCTCAGTTAGAAGAGTATGTTACTCTTGATCTTGGGGTCATGAGTCATGAGTCATGAGTTTGAGCCCCATGTTGAGTATAAAGATGACATATATAATATATATATAAAATTATATATATATATATATATAAAATAAATTTAGGGCACCTGGGTGGTTCAGTAGGTTAAGCGTCTGCCTTTAGCTCAGGTCATGATCCCAGGGTCCTGGGATGGTGTCCCACATTGGGCTCCCTGCTCAGTGGGGAGTCTGCTTCTCCCTCTACCCCTCCCCCCTGCTCATGATCTCTCTCTCTCATGCTCTCTCTCGCTCTCAAATAAAAATTAAAAAAAATAAACTTAAAAACATTAGTACAGGGGCACCTGGGTGGCACAGCTGGTTAAGCGTCTGACTCTTGGATTTGGCTCAGGTTGTGATCTCAACCTGGGACTGAGCCCCATGTCAGGCTCCACACTGAGCAGGAGTCTGCTTAGGATTCTCTCTCCCTCTCTGCTCCCCCACCCTCATGTTGTCTCTCAAATAAATAAATAATTTTTTTTTTTTTAAGATTTTATTTGTTTGACAGAGAGAGACACAGCAAGAGAGGGAACACGAGCAGGGGGAGTGGGAGAGGGAGAAGCAGGCTTCCCGTAGAGCAGGGAGCCCGATGCGGGGCTCGATCCCAGGACCCTGGGATCATGACCTGAGCCGAAGGCAACACTTAGTGACTGAGCCACCCAGGCGCCCCTATAAAGAAATCTTAAAAAAAACAAAAAAGCAAAAACTAGTACAGATTAATGATAATACGAAGTCCATATATAAAAATCAATTTAAAATTGAATTTTAGGGGTAACTGGGTGGCTCAGTCAGTTAAGTATCTGCCTTCAGCTCAGGTTCTGATCCCAGGGTCCTGGGATTAAGCCCCACATCAGAGCCTGCTTCTCTCTCTCCCTCTGCCTACTGCTCAGCCTGCTTGTGCTCTCTCTCTCTGTCAATAAATAAAACCTTTTAAAAAATGGAATTTTAAAAAAACAATGTATATATAAGACCAAAAATGTTAAACTTAGAATTAAACCTAAAATATGGGTTAGCTCTGTATTGAAAAAAATATTTGAAAAAAATCACTGAACAGTATTTTTAAAAACCCTAAATAAATGGAGATATAGATCATATTTATGATTCAGATGATGCAATATTATTATCCCCAAATTCAACATAATCCTAGTCAAAATCCAAGCAAGTTTTTTTTTTAAATGACAAGCTCATTCTAAACTTTATATGTAGAAGAATGTAGAAGAAAAAAAATTGGGAAAAAAATGAACAAAGTTGGAAGTTTTACATGACCTCATTTAAAGACTTTATGAAACAACAGTAGTTGAGATAGTGTGTATTGTTAAAGAATAGACATATAGATCAATGGAACCAAATACAAAGTCCAGAAGTAGATAAACACATAGTCAATTGATTCTTTTTTTGAAAGTTTTTTTTTTCCTTTTTAAAAGATTTTATTTATTTATTTTTCAGAGAGAGAGAGAGAGCACAAGCAGGGGGAGTGGCAGGCAGAGGGAGAAGCAGGCTCCCTGCTGAGCAAGGAGCCCAATGTGGGACTCAATCCCAGGACCCAGGGATCATGACCCAATATATAACTTAACCAACTGAACTTAACCAACTGAACCACCCAGGCATCCTTAGTCAATTGATTTTTTTTTTTTTAAAGATTTTATTTATTTATTTGACAGAGAGAGACACAGTGAGAGAGGGAACACAAGCGGGGGGAGTTGGAGAGGGAGAAGCAGGCTTCCCGCAGAGCAGGGAGCCTGATCCTGGGCTCGATCCCAGGACCCTGGGGTCATGACCTGAGCTGAAGGCAGACGCTTAACGAATGAGCCACCCAGGCACCCCTAGTCAATTGATTCTTGACAAAGGAGTCAAAGTAATTCAACAGGAAATGTATAGCCTTTTCAACAAATATTATTGGAATAATTGGATATCTATCCATCTTCCTACCTACCATCTGTGTAACTATCAAACCTCAACCTTTACCTCACACTATACAAACAGAAAAACTTGAAACAGATAATATACTTGAATGTGAATGGCAATACTATAAAAATTTAGAAAAAATACAGGAGAAAATCTTTGTGATCTTCGTGTTGGCAAAAATTTCTTAGGACATTAAAAGCATTAACCACAAAAGAAAAAAAATACTTGATTTTACCAAGATTTAATATTTCTATTCTTTGAAATATGCTAAAAAGAATGAAAAGATAGGCCACAGACTGGAAGTAAATTTTCACAAGATGTATGTGAAAAAGGACTTCTATCTAGTTTAATAAGATAGCCCAATTTAAAAAAAGGGCAAGAGTTTCATAGACACTTCACCAAGGAAGATATATGAATGCCCCCAAAACATATCAAAAGATACTTAAGATCATTAGTCATCAGAGAAATGCAAATTGAAGCCAAATAAGATACCACTACATATCAAATAAAATTGAAAGAATTTAAGACTGACAATGCTATGTGTTGGTAAATATGTGCAGCCACTGGAACTTTCATATACTGCTGGTGGAAATGCAAGATGGTACATATACTTTGGAAAAAAGTTTCATAGGTTCCTATAAATTTAAACATATGCTTTGCATATAACTCATTAATTTCATTCCTTGGTATTTACCCAAGACAACTGAAAACATACCTACAAAGACTTACTTGTATATGAATGTTCATAGCATTATTCATGATAATTAAAATCTAGAAACAACTCAGATTTAATTCCACAGGAGAATGGATAAAGCATGGTATATCCATTTAATTAAATATCTCTGAGCATTAAAATGAAATGAATTAGCGATATATGCAACCACATGTATCAAACTCTGAAACATACTGAGTTAAAGAAGCCAAATACAGAAGAGTAAATATTCTGATTAAACTTTTCCCCCACAATTGCATATAATCTCTAGTGATAGAAAGTAGAATACTGTTTCTCAGAGACAACAGTGGAATAGGGGTAGGTTAGGGATTGAACAGAAAGGGCACAAAGGACAAAGGAAACTGTTCTCTATCATGGTGGTAGTTACTCAGATGTATTCCTTTGTCAAAACTCTTATACAGCGTATTTAAAATATGTGAATTTTATTATATGTAAATTATTCCTCAGTACATGTTTTAAAAATTAGCAAACAACTTGGCACTGCAAACTCTAAATAAAAAATATCCTAATCAGGTATCATCTATCCTAAGAATGTAGGGATCAATATTTTAAAAATCTGTTAATAAAATCCAGTCTTAAAAAATATAATATTAATTGTTGAGGAGAGGTGTATGACATACATTCCTGATTTAAAACAAACAAACAAAACTTTGAAAACTAGAAGTAGAGGGGAACTTCCTTAATCTCATTAGGGGTATGTACAATACACTTCCAGTAAAAATCACACTGGATTGTAAAAGTTTTAAAGCATTTCAGTTTTTAGGCAACAGGCTTGGGCAATAAAAACGTCAACAAGGCAAGAGTCCATAGTGATTGCCCAGCTGGTGCAAAAAGGCTTATTAAGTAACCCACATTGAAACAGCCATAGGCCCTAACTGACCAATCAAGATGCCATCTCACAGTAAGGTCAAAATGCTTGCTTGCACCTCTTCCATTGAAAATATTTCCCAAGGGATTGCTGGGAAAATGGTAGAGTAGGAAGACCCTAAGCTCACCTTGTCCCACGGACAAAGTAGGTAACTACCACATCAGTGTAAATAACCCAGAAAATGACCCCAAAACTGGCAGAACAAACTCCACAACTAAATGTAGAGAAGAGGCCACATCAAAGAGTGTAGGAAGGGCGGAGATCTGGTGAGGAACCAGACAGACCTCCGGACTATCCATGGGAGGGATGGACCCACAAGTGCTGAGAGGGGGGAGAAATAGACTATCACACCAGGGAGCCTGCATGAGGAAGAAGAATCCCCATAACATTTGGCTTTGAAAACCAGAGAGGCAGAATTTCAAGAGTTCTTACAACCAACAGGACTTAAAACCTGGAATTATAAAATCAGCAGGCTTGGCTCCGGGAGAGCTGGGAGGGCAAGAGGAAACTGAGTCCCTGCCCTTAAAAAGATAGCACAAAAAACAGGCTGCAGAGATACAACATAGAAGCAGCAGTTTGAAAAATGCCTGGCCATACACGAGGGAGGGTTATTTACTAATCTCAGAGTGTGTCTGGAGGGACAGAGATGGTTGGGAAACTCCTCCAGTAACAAAGGAGCTGGCAGGCACCCCTTACCTTTCCCCGCTCCCCAGCATAAACACATAGCCACCAGTGGAAACCAGTGTAGTGTCATACACCACCTAACTTGCTTATACTGCACCCTGCCTCCCCAGCTTTGGCAGATCTGCCCCTCCAGCCAGGGTTGCCTCAGTCCCAGCACTGTGGGTCCCGTTCCCCAGAAATCCTGAGCAAACCTTGCCAACACTGTGTATCCTGTGCACAAACCTTGCTAAGATTCCAAGTCCTTCCCCCACACACTTTGTGGATCTGCCCCCTCTAATCTGCTCTATGCCAGAGCCCATTCAAAGTGGGACCACAAACCTGGCAGTGTGCAAGCAGTCCTGGCAGGGCCAACACCACTCTGAAGTGACTCCTGCTCTGGAGAGAGAAGGATATCCACACACACCAGTCTGACTGTGACCCCAGCAGCAGGCTGGGGGCAGACAGCTGGTCTGAGTGCAGGCCCCACCCACCAACAAAAGCTTCTCAGGGCACAACACAGGGAAAGCACCCTGCAATTTGGTGCTATTGCATCTCTGGTAAACTCCTAGTCTGACTCAACTCAAGCCCAAGGAAGTCACAGACTGACCCACTAATAGCACAGGGACCAAACACTGCTCACAACAGACAAAGAGAGCCACTGCAGACTGGACTGGAGGAAAAAGCAGGTTGGTTACAAGAGCAAGGTACACCAAACACACATAGGAGGAGACATTCTGTAAACAGGGGACACTGCACTGCACAGCATTAGAGGATCTCTTCTTTATAAAACCACAACTTTTTTTTTTTTTTTTAAAGATTTTACTTATCTACTTGACAGAGAGAGACACAGCGAGAGAGGGAACACAAGCAGGGCAAGTGGGAGAGGGAGAAGCAGGCTTCCCGTGGAGCGGGGAACCCGATGTGGGGCTCGATCCCAGAACCCTGGGATCATGACCTGAGCCAAAGGCAGACGCTTAACGACTGAGCCACCCAGGCGCCCCAAGCCACACCTTTCAAGAGCAGGAGACATATCGGACTTACATAACACAGAAACAAACACAGAGAGGTAAACAAAATGAGGAGACAGCAGAATATGTCCCAAATGAAAGAAAAGGACAAAACCACAGCAAGAGACTTAAGTGAAACAGAGATAATATACCTGATAGAGAATTTAAAATAATAATCATAAAGATACTCATTGGGCTTGAGAAAAGAGTGGAGGGCATCAGTGAGATCCATAATGAAGAGATAAAAAAAGAATCAATTAGAGATGAACACAATAAATAAAATTAGATGGAATAAATGGTAGACCAGAGGAAGCAGAAGAATGGATCAGCAACCTGGAGGACAGAGTAATGGAAAGTAATCAAGCTGAATGAAAAAAAATTTATGCAAAATAGAACAGACTTAGGGAACTCAGTGACTCCATCAAGCATAATAATAGTTTCATTATACAGATCCTAGAAAAAGAGAGAGAAAAAGGGCCAGAAAACTTATCTGAAGAAATAAAAGTGAAAACTACCCAAATCCAGGGAAGGAAACAAATTCAGATCCAAGAGGCAAAGATCCCCCAACAAAATCAACCAAAGGATGGGCACCTGGGTGGCTCAGTTGGTTAAGCATCCAACTCTTGATTTTGGCTCAGGTCATGATCTCAGTATCATAAGATCAAGCCCTGCATCAGGCTCCACCACACCGGGCATGGGGGCATGGAAACTGTTTAAGTTGCCCCTCTCTCTCCCTCTGCGGTCCGTGGCTCCCAGCCCCGCCCCCCCCCCCCCCCCCCCCGCCGCCCCGTGCACTCTAAATCAATCAGTCAACCAAAGGAGGTCCAACCAAGCACACAGCAATTAAAATGGCAAAAAGTAGTGATAAAGAATTTTAAAAGCAACAAGAGAAAAGAAAACAGTTACACACAAGGGTAACCCCATTAGATTATCAGCTGATTTTTCAGCAGAAATTTTGCAGGCCAGAAGAGAGTGAAGTGGCATATCTGAAGTACAGAAAGGGAAAAAAATCTGCAGCCAAGAATATTCTATCCAGCAAGGCTATCATTCAAAATAGAAGGAGATGTAAAGAGTTTCCAAACAAAAGTTAAATGAATTCATGACCACTAAACCATCCCTACAAGAAATGTTAAAGGGGACTCTTTAAGTGGAAAGGGAAGACCATAAGTAAGAGTAACAAAAATAGGGAGCATAAAAGTGGCAAAAATTGGGGCACCTGGGTGGCTCAGTTGTTTAAGCATCTGACTCTTGATTTCAGCTCAGGTCATGATCTCAGGGTCATGGGACTGGCCTCAGGTCTGGCTCCACACTCAGCAGGGAGTCTGCTTGGGACTGTCTCTCTCCCTCTTCCATTGTCCCTCCCCCACCCCAGCATGAGCTTTATCTAAAATAAATTTTTTTAAAAAGCAGTAAAAATAAGTATATCTGTAAAAATCAGCCAAGCAACTCACAAAATAAAAGGATGTAAAGTATGACACCTATACCTAAAACGTGGGATGGAGAGGAGTAAAAAAAAAAAAAAAAGGATTCAAACTTAACCGACCATCAACTTAATATAGGCCCCTATATGCAGAAGAGGTTATATACCAAATTCATCCTATGAAGCCAGCATTACCCTGAACCAAAACCAGATAAAGATACTACAAAAGAGAGAACTAAGGGCAATATTGCTGATGAACATAAATGCAAAAATCCTCAACAAAATGTAGCAAATTGAATCCAACAATACATTAAAAGAATCATTCACCACAATCAAGTGGAATTTATTCTGTACGCAAGGGTGATTCAATATTTACAAATAAATCAACATGACACATTACATAAATAAGAGAAAGGATAAAAACCATATAATCATTTCAATAGATTCAGAAAAAGTATTTCACAAAGTACAACAAACATTCATGATAAAATTCCTCAACAGGGGCACCTGGCTGGCTCAGTTGGTGGAGCATGTGACTCTTGATCTTGAGGTTGTGAGTTTAAATCCCAAGTTGGGCTTAGGGCTTACTTAAAAAAAAAAAAAAAAAAAAAAAGAAAGAAGCCTTGACAAAGTAGGTTTAGAGGGACTATACCTCAGATAATAAAAGCTACATATGAGGGGCGCCTGGGTGACTCAGTTGGTTAAGTTTCTGCCTTCGGCTCAGGTCATGATCCCAGGACCCTGGGATCAAGGCCCAAGTCAGGCTCCCTGTTCAGTGGAGAGCCTGCTTCTCCCTCACCTCTGCCCCATCCCCCGTCGTATTCTCTTGCTCTCACTCTCTCTCTCTCGCTCTATCTCAAATAAATAAATAAAATCTTTAAAAAAATAAAAGCTACATATGAAAAACCCACAGCTACTGTCATATCAATGGGGACAAACTGAGAGCTCTTTCCCTAACATAAGGAACAAAAGAAGAGTGTCTACTCTCACCACTTTTATTCAACATAGTACTGAAAGTCCTAGCCACAGCAATCAGGCAACAAAAAGAAATAAAAAGCATTCAAATTGGTAAGGAAGAAGTAAAACTTTCATTATTTGCAGATGACATGATACTATTATGTAGAAAACCCTAAAGATTCCACCAAAAACTACTAGAACTGATTAACGAATTCAGTAAGACCACAGGATACATAAATCAATGTACAGAAATCTGTTCCATTTCTATTCACCTTAATGCAGCAGAAAAAGAAATTAAGAAAACAATCCCATTTAAAATTGCACCAAAAATAATAGAATACCTAAGAATAGGGGTGCCTGGATGGCTCAGTGGGTTAAGTGCCGGACTCTTGGTTTTTGGCTCAGGTCATGATCTCACGGTAATGAGATTAAGCCCTGCACTGGGTTCTGTGCTGAGTTGAGTGTAGAGTCTGCTTTGGATTCTCGCTCTCCTCTTCCTCTGCTCCTCCCCTGCTCACACGCTTGTGCTCTCTCTCTCAAAAAGAATGATCTGAAGATGGGCAGAATAAACTCCACAACTAAATGTAGGGGGAAAAGCTCCATCTGAGAGGTTGGGAAGGGCAGAAACCATGGTCATGACCTGCCCCTAGGAGGGAGGGAGCTGTTGACACAGAACAGGGAAAGCCCCAGGGAGCCCACTCAGGGAAGACAAATCCTCAAAATGTCTGGCCCTGAAAACCAGAGGGGCTGAATTCGATGAGTTTGTATAACCAGCGGGACTTGGAGCCTGGAGCTTTAAAAGTCAGCTGACTCGGCACTGGACAAGCCAGCAAGATGAGTGATAGCTGAGTCCTTACCCCTAAGAGACAACAGTCCATGGAGAGGCAAAATAGAAGGGACAAGTTTGCATAACACCTGGGACAAATGCAAAGGAGACCTGTTTATAGGGAATTTGGAGCATGTTGGGAGACTTCTCCAGGAACAAAGGAGCTGGCAGGAGCCATTTTCCATCTTGCCCCCGCCCCCAGCATAGTCAACAGAGAGCCACCTGCAGGAGGCTGCACTGCACAGACTCACTTGCTACCTAACCTGCTAGCAGTGCATCTGCGCACGAGTTCTCCTGAGCACTCACCCACTCCAAGCCTGCCGGCCTCGGCCCTGGGCTCAGTGCAAATTTTGTTAATGCCACGTGTGCCTTGCCCAGCCACTGCGTGCCATGCCCCCAACCGCTGCTCTTTGAGGAATCCAGCCTGGGACTAGCGGTTCGGCACAAATTATGCTAACACTGCCACCCTGCCCCAGAGCCCTCCTGTGGTCACACTCCCTCAGAGCTGGACTGCCTGGGTCCCACTAACAGCCAACAATAGGCAGAGTCAGTGCAGACATGTGGACTGAAAGGAAAAGTGACTCAGACAAAATAGGACTCAAGCAACACACATAAGAGATGCCCCTGAAGTAGCAAGCTTCTGATAAACAGGGGGGACACAGGAGCATAGGACACTACAGAACCTCCTCTTTTTCATAAAGTCACCACTTTCAAGAGCAGAAGATGTAGCCAACTTTCCTAACACACAAAAACAGACACAGCAAGACAGACAAGATAGAGGAATGTGTCCCAAATGAAAGAACAGGACAAAATCACAGCAGGAGATCTAAGTGAACAGAAATAAGTAACATACTGATCAAGATTTAAAGTAATGATTATAAAGATACTCACTGACTTCAGAAAAGGGTGGAGGACATCAGTGAGACCCTTGACAAAGAGATAAAAAAAATAACATATCAGAGATGATGAACTCAATAAATGAAATTAAAAATACAACAGATGGAATAAATAATAGGCTACAGGAAGCAGAGGAGCCAGGAGCTCCAACTTCAAGCAATTCTTCAAGGACTGGAAATGAGAATGGGCATCTCCCTGTCCCCTGCCTCCTGCCTGCTTTCTCCTTCTCCAGTTGCCTGATCAGTGCTGAGGTGCCCCCATGGATATTCAATAGAGACTAGTGCTTTCCTGGACAAAAAATAAATAAAGGGGACAAGGCAACAAGAAAATATAACAATTGTAAATACTTATGCATCCAACATGGGAGTACCCAAATACATAACACAGTTAATTACAAACATGGAACTAATTGATAGTAGTACAATAATAGCCGGAGACTTTGACATCCCACTTAAATTGACAGACAGATCATCCAAACAGAAAAACAAAAAGGGAACAGTGGCTTTGAATGACACACTGGACCAGATGGATTTAGCAGGTATATTCAGAACACTCCCTCCTAAAACAGCAGAATATACATTCTTTTCAATTATACATGGAATGTTCTCCAGAATAGATCACATATTAGGCCACGAAATATGCCTCAACAAATAAAAAAAGACTGAAGTCATACCATGCATCTTTTCTGACCACAACGTTCTCAAACTAGAAACCACTCCCAAGAAAAAATCTGGAAGGATCACAAACACATGGAAGTTAAATAACATGCTACTAAACAATGACTGGGTCAACCAAGAAATCAAAGAGGAAATTAAAAAGTACATGGAAACAAGTATAAATGAAAACACAATGGTCCAAAACCTTTAGGATACAGCAAAAGTGGTTCTGAGGGAAGTTTATAGCAATACAGGCCTACCTCAAGAAGCAAGAAAAATCTCAAATAAACAGCCTAACCCTACACCTAAAGGAGATAGAAAAACAAACCAAACAAAACCCCAAACCAGAAGGAAGGAAATAATACAGGTTAGAGCAAAATAAATGATCTAGAAACTAATAAACTAGAAGAGAACAATGAAACAAAAGCTGCTTCTTTGAAAGATCAACAAAAATAGACCTCTACTCAGACTCATAAAGGACTCAAAACAAAATCATAAACAAAAGAGGATAAATACCACAGAAATGCCAACAATTATAAGAGAATATTATGAAAAACTATATGTCAGCAAATTAGACAACCTAGAACAAATGAATAAATTCCTAGAATTATATAACCTACCAAAGCTGAAGCAGAAAAAAACCAGAATATTTGAACAGACTGATTATCAGCAAGGAGACTGAATCAGTAATCTCAGGAATCAGGGGTGCCTGGGTGGCTCAGTTGTTAAGCGTCTGCCTTCGGCTCAGGTCATGATCCCAGGGTCCTGGGATCAAGCCCCGCATTGGGCTCCCTGCTTGGCAGGAGGCCTGCTTCTCCCTCTCTCTCTCCCCTGCTGTGTTCTCTCTCTCGCACTGTCTCTATCAAATAAATAAATAAAATCTTAAAAAAAAAAGTAATCTCAGTAATCAAAAAACTCCCAACAAACAAAAGCCCAGGACCAGACAGATTCACAGGTGACTTTTACCAAACATTTAAAGAAGAGTTAATACCTATTCTCCTTCAACTATTCCAAAACATAGAAGAAGGAAAACTCGAATACATTCTATGAGGCTAGTATCACCCTGATACAAAAACCAGATAAAGACACCACGAAAAAAAGAGAACTACAGGCCAATATCTCTGATAAACATGGATGCAAAAATCTTCAACAAAATACTAGCAAACAGAATCCAAAGATACATTAAAAAACTTATTCACCACGATCAAGTGGGATTTATTCCTGGGATGCAAAAATGGTTCAATATTTGCTAATCAATCAACATGATACATCACATTAATAAGAGAAAAGATAAAAAAAATCTGATCGGTGGGAGGAGCAAGATGGTGAGGAGGAGACCTGGATTTCGTCTGGTCCCAGGAATTCAGCTGGATGGGGATCAAACCATTCTGAACACCTACAAACTCAACAGGAGATCGAAAAAAAGAATAGTAGCAACTCTCTGAACAGAAAAGCAACCACTTTCTGGAAGGTAGGACGTGCGGAGAACTGAATCCGAGGTGATATTCGGGGGGATAGACAGCGGGGGAGGGGGCTTTCATCGGCCGCTTCTGGCAAGTGATAGAGCCGCGGAGCACAAAACCGGAACTTTTAAAAGTCTGCTCCACCGAGGGACGTCACTCTGGTGGCTAAGCGGGGGGTAGAACCCTCCGGGACAGTGTGGTCTCAGGACCCTCGGGGTCACAGAAAGACTTGGGGGGGGGTGCTGAGTGCGGCAGAGCTCCCAGGGATCTGAGGGGGGAGGCCGGCTGCAGAGCAGAGCCGAGGCGCGGGCTCTCAGCTCGGGGTGGCCATAAACAGCGATCCGCGGCACAGTCGGGCCACTGCTCCTCCAGCAGGGACCCAACAAGCGGCAGATCCGGGGAGACTCCCCTTCCTCCCCCGGGAGGAGCGGTGTGGGAGCGCACCGCAGGGATCTGCTGGGTTTGGAGACTCCACACAGGGTCGGGTGCCAGAGATAGAAATGCGCGGTCACAGGCCGGGTGAGCACAGAGTGCGGCCGGAGACCGGGGAGACGGGAGTGACTGACGGCTTTTCTCTGGGGGCTCACTGAGGAGTGGGGCCCTGAGTTCTCGGCTCCTCCGGGGAGGAGATTGAGAGGCCACCATTTTCACTCTCAGCCTCCAAAGCTGCACGGAAAGCTCGCAGGAAACAAAAGCTCCTGAGAGCAAACCCAAGCAGATTACTTAGCCGGGAGGGGGCAAGGGCGGGGCAATTCCGCCTCCGGCAGAGACATTTGGGAACCAGGCAACAGGCCCTTCCCCCAGAAGATCAGTGAGAACAGCCAGCCAAGACCAAGTTTACCAATCAATGAGAACGGCAGAACTCTAGCGCTAGGGGAATAATGCACATAGAATTCATGGCTTTTTTACCATGATTCTTTAGCCTTTCAAAGTTATTTTTTTAATTTTCTTTTTTTCTTTCTTTTTTATTTGAATTTTTCTTTTTCCCTTTTTCAACCAATATCTTATTTATCCCTTTTTAAAAAAATCTTTTTTATTTTTCAGTTTTAGAGTCATATTCTATCCCTTCATAGTAGTTAACCTTATCATTGGTATATATATGTAAGCTGTTCTCTCTTTAAAATTTTGGGATACAGTTTCTTCTAACAGACCAAAATATACCCTAAATCTCTAGTGTATGGCTTTGTTCTAGTCTCCTGCCTGATCACATTCTCCCCCTCCCCCTTTTTTTTAAATTCCTTTTTTTTTTAACCAACTTCTTATCAATTCCTTTTATAAAATCTTTTATAATTTTCATCTTTATAGTCATATTCCATCCATCATATTAACCCTTATTTTTGTACATATATACGTTTTTCTTTCTTTAAAATTTTGGGAGGCACTCTCTTCTAACAGACCAAAATATGCCCCAAATCTAGTGTGTGGCACAGATCTATGCACCAGCCTGATCATATTTGATCATATTCTTTCTTTTTTTTTTTAACTTTTTCTTTTTTTTCTTTTCTCTTTCCCTTTCTTCCCCGCCGGTTTCAGGTCTCTTCTGATTTGTTCAGTGTATATTTTTCTAGGGTCGTTGTTACCCTGTTAGCATTTTGTTCTCTCATTCATCTATTCTCCTCTGGGCAAAATGACAAGACAGAAAAAATCACCTCAAAAAAAAGAACAAGAGGCAGTACGGACTGCCAGGGACCTAATCAATAGAGACATTAGTAAGATGTCGGAACTAGAGTTCAGAATGACGATTTTAAAGATACTAGCTGGGCTTGAAAAAAGCATGGAAGATATTAGAGAAACCCTTTCTGGAGAAATAAAAGAACTGAAGTCTAACCAAGTCGAAATCAAAAAGGCTATTAATGAGGTGCAATAAAAAATGCAGTCTCTAACTGCTAGGATAAATGAGGCAGAAGAAAGAATTAGTGATACAGAAGACCAAATGATGGAAAATAAAGAAGCTGAGAAAAAGAGAGATAAACAACTACTGGATCATGAGGGCAGAATTCAAGAGGTAAGTGAAACCATAGACGAAACAATATTAGAATAATTGGGATCCCAGAAGAAGAAGAAAGAGAGAGAGGGGCAGAAGGTATATTGGAGCAAATTATAGCAGAGAACTTCCCTAATTTGGGGAAGGAAACAGGCATCAAAATCCAGGAGGCACAGAGAACCCCCCTCAAAATCAATAAAAATAGGTCAACACCCTGACATCTAATAGTAAAACTTATGAGTTTCAGAGACAAAGAGAAATCCTGAAAGCAGCTCGGGACAAGAGATCTGCAACCTACAATGGTGGAAACATTAGTTTGGCAACAGACCTACCCAGAGAGACCTGGCAGGCCAGAAAGGACTGGCAGGATATATTCAGAGCACTAAATGAGAAAAATATGCAGCCAAGAATACTATATCCAGGTAGGCTGCCATTGAAAATAGAAGGAGAGATAAAAATCTTCCAGGACAAACAAAAACTAAAGGAATTTGCAAACACGAAACCAGCCCAAAAGAAATATTGAAAGGGGTTCTCTAAGCAAAGAGAGAGCCTAAAAGTAACATAGACCCGAAAGGAACAGAGACAATATACAGTAACAGTCACCTTACAGGCAATACAATGGCACTAAATTCCTATCTTTCAATAGTTACCCTGAATGTAAATGGGCTAAATGCCCCAATCAAAAGACACAGGCTATCAGATTGGATAAAAAAACAAGACCCATCGGTATGCTGTCTGCAAGAGACTCATTTTAGACCCAGACATCTCCAGATTGAAAGTGAGGTGGTGGAAAACCACTTACCATGCTAATGGACACTAAGAGAAAGCTGGGGTGGCAATCCTTATATCAGACAAATTAGATTTTAAACCAAAAGACTATAATAAGAGATGAGGAAGGACACTATATCCTACTTAAAGGGTCTATCCAACAAGAAGATCTAACAATTGTAAATATCTATGCCCCTAACATGGGAGCAGGCAATTATATAAGCCAATTAATAACAAAAGCAAAGAAACACATCAACAACAATACAATAATAGTGGGAGACTTTAACACCCCCCTCACTGAAATGGACAAATCATCTAACCAAAAGATCAACAAAGAAATAAAGACTTTAAATGACACACTGGACCAAATGGACTTCACAGATATATTCAGGACATTCCATCCCAAAGCAACGGAATAGACATTCTTCTCTAGTCCCCATGGAACATTCTCCAGAATAGATCACATCCTAGGTCACAAATCAGGTCTCAACCGGTACCAAAAGATTGGGATCATTCCCTACATATTTTCAGACCACAATGCTTTGAAACTAGAACTCAATCACAAGAGGAAAGTTGGAAAGAACTCAGATACATGGAGGCTAAAGAGCATCCTACTAAAGAATGAATGGGTCAACCAGGAAATTAAAGAAGAATTAAAATTCATGGAAACAAATGAAAATGAAAACACAACTGTTCAAAATCTTTGGGATGCAGCAAAGGCAGTCCTAAGAGGAAAGTATATAGCAATAAGAAATAAAAGGCATCCAAATCGGCAAAGAAGTCAAACTCACTCTCTGCAGATGATATGATACTTTATGTGGAAAACCCAAAAGACTCCACCTCAAAATTGCTGGAACTCATACAGGAATTCAGTAAAGTGGCAGGATATAAAATCAATGCACAGAAATCAGTTGCATTCCTATACACAAGACAGAAGAAAGAGAAATTAAGGAGTCGATCCCATTTACAATTGCACCCAAAACCATAAGATACCTAGGAATAAATCTAACCAAAGAGGCAAAGAATCTGTACTCAGAAAACTATAAAATACTCATGAAAGAAACTGAGGAAGACACAAAGAAATGGAAAAACATTCTATGCTCACGGATTGGAAGAACAAATGTTGTGAAGATGTCAATGCAACCTAGAGCAATCTACACATTTAAAGCAATCCCTATCAAAATACCATCCACTTTTTTCAAGGAAATGGAACAAATAATCCTAAAATTTGTATGGAACCAGAAAGGACCCTGAATAGCCATAGGAATGTTGAAAAAGAAAAGCAAAGCTGGTGGCATCACAATTCCGGACTTCCAGCTCTATTACAAAGCTGTCATGATCAAGACAGTATGGTACTGGCACAAAAACAGACATATAGATCAATGGAACAGAATAGAGAGCCCAGAAATGGATGCTCAACTCTATGGTCAACTAATTTTTGACAAAGCAGGAAAGAATGTCCAATGGAACAAAGACAGTCTCTTCAACAAATGGTGTTGGGAAAATTGGACAGCCACATGCAGAAGAATGAAACTGGACCATTTCCTTACACCACACACAAAAATAGACTCCAAATGGTTGAAAGACCTCAATGTGAGACAGGAGTCCATCAAAATCCTAAAGGAGAACACAGGCAGCAACCTCTTCGACCTCAACTGCAGCAACTTCTTCCTAGAAAGATCGCCAAAGGCAAGGGAAGCACAGGCAAAAATGAACTATTGGGACTTCATCAAGATAACAAGCTTTTGCCCAGCAAAAGAAACAGTCAACAAAACCAAAAGACAACCGACAAAATGGGCGAAGATATTTGCAAATGACATATCAGATAAAGGGCTAGTATCCAAAATCTATAAAGAACTTAACAACCTCAAAACCCAAAGAACAAGTGATCCAATCAAGAAATGGGCAGAAGACAGGAACAAACATTATTCCAAAGAAGACATCCAAATGGCCGACAGACACATGGACAAGTGTTCAACATCGCTCGGCATCAGGGAAATCCAGATCAAAACCTCAAAGAGATACGACCTCATACCAGTCAGAATGGCTAAAATTAACAAGTCAGGAAATGACAGATGTTGGCAGGGATGCGGAGAATGGGGAACCCTCCTACACTGTTGATGGGAATGCAAGCTGGTGCAGCCACTCTGGAAAACAGTATGGCGGTTCCTCAAAAAGTTGAAAAGAGAGTTATCCTACGACCCAGCAATTGCACTACTGGGTATTTACCCCAAAGTTACGAAAGTAGGGATCCGAAGGGGTACGTGCACCCCGATGTTTATAGCAGCAATGTCCACAATAGCCAAACTATGGAAAGAGCCAAAATGTCCATCGACAGATGAATGGATAAAGATGTGGTATACATATATACGATGGAATATTATGCAGCCATCAAAAGGAATGAAATCTTGCCATTTGCAACGATGTGGATGGAATTGGAGGGTATTATGCTGAGCGAAATAGTCAATCAGAGAAAGACAGGTATCATATGATCTCACTGATATGAGGAATTCTTAATCTCAGGAAACAAACTGAGGGTTGCTGGAGTGGTGGGGGGTGGGAGGGATGGGGTGGCTGGGTGATAGACATTGTGGAGTGTATGTGCTATGGTGAGCACTGTGAATTGTGTAAGACTGTTGAATCACAGACCTGTACCTCTGAAACAAATAATACATATGTTAAAAAAAAAAAAAAAAGGAAGAAGATAGCAGGAAGGGAAAAATGAAGGGGGGAAAATTGGAGGGGGAGACGAACCATAAGAGACTATGGACTCTGAGAAACAAACTGAGGGTTCTAGAGGAGAGGGGGATGGGAGGATGGGTTAGCCTGGTGATGGTTTTTTTTTTTTTTTAAGATTTTATTTTATTTATTTATTTGAGAGAGAGAGAATGAGAGACAGAGAGCATGAGAGGGAGGAGGATCAGAGGTAGAAGCAGACTCCCTGCCGAGCAGGGAGCCCGATGCGGAACTCGATCCCGGGACTCCAGGATCATGACCTGAGCCGAAGGCAGTCGCTTAACCAACTGAGCCACCCAGGCGCCCATGGTGATGGGTATTAAAGAGGGCATGTACTGAATGGAGCACTGGGTGTTATACGCAAACAATGAATCATGGAACACTACATCAAAAACTAATGATGTCATGTATGGTGATTAACTTAACATAATAAAATTTTTAAAAAATCTGATCGTTTCAATAGATGCAGAAAATGCATTTGATAAAGTACAACATCCTTTTATGACAAAAGCCCTCAACAAAGTAGGTTTAGAGGAACATACCTCAACATGATAAAGGCCATATATGAAGAACCAACAGCTAGTATCATACTCAATAGGGGGAAAACTGAGAGCTTTCCTCCTAAGATCAGGAATAAGACAAGGAAGTCCACTCTCACAACTTTTATTCAACATAGTACTGGAAGTCCTAGCCACAGCAATCAGACAACAAAAAAGAAATAAAAGGCATCCACATTGGTAAGGAAGTCGTAAAATTTTCATTATTTGCAGATGACATGATACTATATAGAGAAAACCCGAAAGACTCCACCAAAAGACTACTAGAACTGATAAATGAATTCAGTAAAGTTGCTGGATACAAAATCAATGTGCAGAAATCTGTTGAATTTCTATACACTAATAATAAAGCAACAGAAAGAAAAAGAAAATAATTCCCTTTAAATTTGCACCAAAAGAGAAAAGCGACCACTTTCTGGAAGGTAGGACGGGCGGAGAAGTGAATCCGCGGCGATATTCGGGAGGATAGACGGCGGGGGAGGGGCCTCCGACGGCCGCTTCTGGCAAGTGATAGAACCACGGAGCACAAAATCGGAACTTTTAAAAGTCTGCTCCGCTGAGGGACGGCTGGTGGCTAAGCGGGGGGTGGAACCCTCGTGGGACAGTGTGGTCTCAGGACCCTCAGGGTCACAGAAAGACCGGGGGTGCCTGAGGGCGGCAGAGCTCCCAGGTATCGGAGCAGGGAAGCCGGCTGCAGAGGCGGAGCCCAGGCGCGGGCTCTCAGCTCGGGGTGGCCATTGACCGTGATCCTCGGCACAGTCGGGCCCCTGCTCCTCCAGCAGGGACCCAACAAGCGGCAGATCCGGGGAGACTCACCTTCCTCCCCGGGGAGGAGCGGCGCAGGAGCACACCGCAGGAATCTGTTGCGTTTGGAGACTCCAAACGGGGTCGGGTGTCAGAGATAGAAACGCCTGGTCACAGGCCGGGTGAGCACGGAGTGCGGCCAGAGACCGGGGAGACGGGAGTGACTCACAGCTTCTCTCTGGGGGCTCACTGAGGAGCGGGGCCCCGAGTTCTCGGCTCCTCCCGGGCGGAGATTAGGAGGCCACCATTTTCACTCTCAGCCTCCAAAGCTATACTGAAAGCTTGCAGGATAAAAAGCTCCCGAGAGCAAACCCGAGCAGATTACTTAGCCGGGAGGGGGCAAGGGCGGGGCAATTCCGCCTCCGGCAGAGACATTTGGAAACCACGGCAACAGGCCCCTCCCCAGAAGATCAGCGAGAACAGCCAGCCAAGGCCAAGTTTACCAATCAATGAGAACGGCAGAACTCCAGCGCTAGGGAACTACTGCACATAGAATTCACAGCTTTTTTACCATGATTCTTTAGTCTTTTAAAGTTAATTTTTTTTAACTGTCTTTTTGTCTTATTATTTCTTTTTGAATTTTTCTTTTTCCCTTTTTCAACCAACATCTTATCAATCCCCTTTTTAAAAAAAAAAAAAACATTTTTATTTTTCATTTTTAGAGTCATATTCTATCCCTTCATAGTAGTTACCCATATTTTTGGCTTATATATATAAGTTCTCTCTTTAAAATTTTGAGATAGTTTCTTCTAACAGATTAAAATATACCCTAAATCTCTAGTATATGGTGCTTTCTATTCCCCTGCCTGATCACATCCTCTCCCCTTTTTTTTGTCTCTTTTTCTTTTTTCTTTTTTTAAATCCTCTTTTTTTTCAAACAACTTCTTATCAATTCCTTTTATAACATTTTTTATAATTTCCATTTTTACAGTCATATCCCATCCCTTCATCATATCAACCCTTATTTTTGTACATATATAAGTTTTTCTTTCTTTAAAATTTTGGGAGGCACTTTCTTCTAAAAGACCAAAATACACCCCAAATCTAGTGTGTGGCACTGATCTATATACCATATAGATCATATTTGATCACATTCTGGTTTTCCTTTTGTTGTTGTTGTTCTGTTTTGTTTGTTTTTGTTTTTATCTTTCTTTTTTTTTTTTTTCTTTTTCTTTTTTCTCTCTTTCCCTTTCTTATCCCACTGCTTCAGGTCTTTTCTGATTTGTTTAGAGTATATTTTCTGGGGACGTGGTTACTCTGCTAGTATTTTGTTCTCTCATTAATCTATTCTCCTCTGCACAAAATGACGAGACGGAAAAAATCACCTCAACAGAAAGTACAAGAGGTAGTACCGACTGCCAGGGACCTACTCAATACGGACATTAGTACGATGTCAGATCTAGAGTTCAGAATCATCACTTTAAAGATACTAGCTGGGCTTGAAAAAAATATGGAAGTTATTAGAAAACCCTTTCTGGAGAAGTAAAAGAGCTAAAATCCAACCAAGTAGAAATCAAAAAGGCTATTAATGAGGTGCAATCAAAAATGGGGGCACTAACTGCTAGAATAAATGAGGCAGAAGAGAGAATCAGTAATATAGAAGATGAAATGATGGAAAATAAAGAAGCTGAGAAAAAGAGAGATAAACAACTACTGGATCACGAGGGCAGAATTCGAGAGATAAGCGATACCATAAGACGAAACAACATTAGAATAATTGGGATCCCAGAAGAAGAAGAAAGAGAGAGAGGGCCAGAAGGTATAATGGAGCAAATTATAGCAGAGAACTTCCCTAATTTGGGGAAAGAAACAGGCATGAAAATCCAGGAAGCACAGAGAACTCCTCTCAAAATCAATAAAAATAGGTCAACTCCCCGACATCTAATAGTAAAACTTACGAGTCTCATAGACAAAGAGAAAATCCTGAAAGCAGCTTGGGAGAAGAGATGTGTAACCTACAAGGGTAGAAACATTAGATTGGCAACAGACCTATCCACAGAGACCTGGCAGGCCAGAAAGGACTGGCAGGATATATTCAGAGCACTAAATGAGAAAAATATGCAGCCAAGAATACTCTATCCAGCTAGGCTGTCATTGAAAATTGAAGGAGAGATAAAAAACTTCCAGGACAAACAAAACTAAAGGAATTTGCAAACACAAAACCAGCCCTACAGGAAATCTTGAAAGGGGTCCTTTAAGCAAAGAGAGAGCCTAAAAGCAACATAGACCAGAAAGGAACACAGACAATATACGGTAACAGTCACCTTACAGGCAATACAATGGCACTAAATTCCTATCTTTCAATAGTTACCCTGAATGTAAATGGGCTAAATGCCCCAATCAAAAGACACAGGCTAACAGACTGGATTAAAAAACAAGACCCATCAATATGCTGTCTGCAAGAGACTCATTTTAGAACCAAAGACACCCCCAGATTGAAAGTGAGGTGGTGGAAAACCACTTACCATGCTAATGGACACCAAAAGAAAGCTGGGGTGGCAATCCTTATATCAGACAAAGTAGATTTTAAACCAAAGACTGTAATAAGAGATGAGGAAGGACACTATATCATACTTAAAGGATCTATCCAACAAGAAGATCTAACAATTGTAAATATCTATGCCCCTAACATGGGAGCAGCCAATTATATAAGCCAATTAATAACAAAAGCAAAGAAACACATCAACAACAATACAATAATAGTGGGGGACTTTAACATCCCCCTCACTGAAATGGACAGATCGTCTAAGCAAAAGATCAACAAGGAAATAAAGACTTTAAATGACACACTGGACCAAATGGACTTCACAGACATATTCAGAACATTCCACCCCAAAGCAACAGAATACACATTCTTCTCTAGTGCCCATGGAACATTCTCCAGAATAGATCACATCCTAGGTCATAAATCAGGTCTCAACCGGTACCAAAAGATTGGGATCATTCCCTGCCTATTTTCAGACCACAATGCTTTGAAACTAGAACTCAATCACAAGAGGAAAGTCGGAAAGAACTCAAATACATGGAGGCTAAGGAGCATCCTACTGAAGAATGAATGGGTCAACCAGGAAATTAAAGAAGAATTAAAAAAATACATGGAAACCAATGAAAATGAAAACACAACTGTTCAAAATCTTTGGGATGCAGCAAAGGCAGTCCTAAGAGGAAAGTATATAGCAATACAAGCCTTTCTCAAGAAACAAGAAAGGTCTCAAGTACACAACCTAACCCTACACCTAAAGGAGCTGGAGAAAGAACAGCAAATAAAGCCTAAACCCAGCAGGAGAAGAGAAATCATAAAGATCAGAGCAGAAATCAATGAAATAGAAACTAAAAGAACAGTAGAACAGATCAACGAAACTAGGAGCTGGTTCTTTGAAAGAATTAACAAGATTGATAAACCCCTGGCCAGACTTATCAAAAAGAGAAGAGAAATTGAAGCAGTCATCAAAAATCTCCCAAAAAACAAAAGCCCAGGGCCAGATGGCTTCCCAGGGGAATTCTACCAAACCTTTCAAAAAGAGTTAATACCTATTCTTCTGAAACTGTTCCAAAAAATAGAAACGGAAGGAAAACTTCCAAACTCATTTTATGAGGCCAGCATTACCTTGATCCCCAAACCAGACAAAGACCCCAACAAAAAGGAGAATTACAGACCAATATCCCTGATGAACATGGATGCAAAAATTCTCACCAAAATACTAGCCAATAGGATCCAACAGTATATTAAAAGGATTATTCACCATGACCAAGTGGGATTTATCCCTGGGCTGCAAGGTTGGTTCAACATCCGCAAATCAATCAATGTGATACAATACATTAACAAAAGAAAGAACAAGAATCATATGATCCTCTCAATAGATGCAGAAAAAGCTTTTGACAAAGTACAGCATCCTTTCTTGATCAAAACTCTTCAGAGTATAGGGATAGAGGGTACATACCTCAATATCATAAAAGCCATCTATGAAAAACCTACAGCAAATACTATTCTCAATGGGGAAAAACTGAGAGCTTTCCCCCTAAGGTCAGGAACGCGGCAGGGATGTCCACTATCACCACTGCTATTCAACATAGTATTGGAAGTCCTAGCCACAGCAATCAGACAACAAAAAGAAATCAAAGGCATCCAAATTGGCAAAGAAGAAGTCAGACTCTCCCTCTTTGCAGATGATATGATACTTTATGTGGAAAACCCCAAAGACTCCACCCCAAAACTGCTAGAACTCATACAGGAATTCAGTAAAGTGGCAGGATATAAAATCAATGCACAGAAGTCAGTGGCTTTCCTATACACCAACAACAAGACAGAAGAGAAATTAAGGACTCCATCCCATTTACAATTGCACCCAAAACCGTAAGATACCTAGGAATAAATCTAACCAAAGAGACAAAGGATCTATACTCAGAAAACTATAAAATACTCATGAAAGAAATTGAGGAAGACACAAAGAAATGGAAAAACGTTCCATGCTCATGGATTGGAAGAACAAATATTGTGAAGATGTCAATGCTACCTAGAGCAATCTATACATTCAATGCAATCCCCATCAAAATACCATCCACTTTTTTCAAAGAAATGGAACAAATAATCCTAAAATTTGTATGGAACCAGAAAAGACCCCGCATAGCCAGAGGAATATTGAAAAAGAAAAGCAAAGCCGGCAGCATCACAATTCCGGACTTCAAGCTCTATTACAAAGCTGTCATCATCAAGACGGCATGGTACTGGCACAAAAACAGACACATAGATCAGTGGAACAGAATAGAGAGCCCAGAAATGGACCCTCAACTCTATGGTCAACTCATCTTTGACAAAGCAGGAAAGAATGTCCAATGGAAAAAAGACGATCTCTTCAACAAATGGTGTTGGGAAAATTGGATAGCCACATGCAGAAGAATGAAACTGGACCATTTCCTTACACCACACACAAAAATAGACTCCAAATGGTTGAAAGACCTCAATGTGAGACAGGAGTCCATCAAAATCCTAAAGGAGAACACAGGCAGCAACCTCTTTGACCTCAGCCGAAGCAACTTCTTCCTAGAAACATCGCCAAAGGCAAGGGAAGCAAGGGCAAAAATGAACTATTGGGACTTCATCAAGATAAAATCTTTTGCAAAGCAAAGGAAACAGTCAACAAAACCAAAAGACAACCGACAGAATGGGAGAAGATATTTGCAAATGACATATCAGATAAAGGGCTAGTATCCAAAATCTATAAAGAACTCATCAAACTCAACACCCAAAGAACAAAGAATCCAATCAAGAAATGGGCAGAAGACATGAACAGACATTTTTCTAAAAAAGACATCCAAATGGCCAACAGACACATGAAAAAGTGCTCAATATCGCTCAGCATCAGGGAAATCCAAATCAAAACCTCAATGAGATACCACCTCACACCAGTCAGAATGGCTAAAATTAACAAGTCAGGAAATGACAGATGTTGGCGGGGATGCGGAGAAAGGGGAACCCTCCTCCACTGTTGGTGGGAATGCAAGCTGGTGCAGCCACTCTGGAAAACTGTATGGAGGTTCCTCAAAAAGTTGAAAATAGAGCTACCCTATGATCCAGCAATTGCACTACTGGGTATTTATCCCAAAGATACAAAAGTAGGGATCCGAAGGGGTACGTGCACCCCGATGCTTATAGCAGCAATGTCCACAATAGCCAAACTGTGGAAAGAGCCAAGATGTCCATCAACAGATGACTGGATAAAGAAGATGTGGTATATATATACAATGGAATATTATGCAGCCATCAAAAGGAATGATATCTTGCCATTTGCAACGACGTGGATGGAACTGGAGGGTATTATGTTGAGTGAAATAAGTCAAAAAGAGAAAGACATGTATCATATGATCTCACTGATATGAGGAATTCTTAATCGCAGGAATCAAACTGAGGGTTGTTGGAGTGGGGGGTGGGGTGGGAGGGATGGGGTGACTGGGTGATAGACACTGGGGAGGGTATGTGCTCTGGTAAGTGCTGTGAATTGTGCAAGACTGTTGAATCTCAGATCTGTACCTCTGAAACAAATAATGCAATATATGTTGAGAAAAAAAAAAAAAAGAAGAAGAAGAAGAAGAAGAAGAAGGTAGCGGGAGGGGAAGAATGAAGCGGGGGAAATCGGAGGGGTAGACGAACCATGAGAGACGATGGACTCTGAAAAACAAACAGGGCTCTAGAGGGGAGGGGGGTGGGAGGATGGGTTAGCCTGGTGGTGGGTATTGAGGAGGGCACGTTCTGCATGGAGCACTGGGTGTTGTGCACAAACAATGAATCATGGAACACTTCATCTAAAACTAATGATGTAATGTATGGGGATTAACATAAGAATAAAAAAAAAAAATTTGCACCGAAAAAATAAGATACCTAGGAATAAACCTAACCAAACAGGTGAAAGATCTGTACTCAGAAAACTGTAAAACGCTGATGAAAGAAATGGAAGATAACACAAAGAAATGGAAAGACATTCCATGCTCATAGATGGGAAGATCAAATATTGTTAAAATGTCTATACCACCAAAAGTAATCAACAGATTTATTGTAATCCCTATCAAACTACCAACAACATTTTTCACAGAACTAGAGCAAAATTCTCTTTAAATTTGTATGCAACCACAAAAGACCCCGAATAGCCAAAGTAATCTTGAAAAAGAAAAAAGAAAAACAAATCTGGAGGTATCACAATTCCAGATTTCAAGTTATACTACAAAGATGTAGTCATAAAAATAGTATGGTACTGGCACAAAAATAGACACATAGGTCAATAAAACAGAATAGAAAGCCCAGAAATAAACCCACATTAAATCGCTAATTAACTTACAACAAAGCAGGACAGAATATGAAATGGGATAAAGACAGTCTCTTCAGCAAATAGTGTTGGGGAAACTGGATAGCAACAGGCAAAAGAATGAAACTATACCACTTTCCTACATCATACACACAAATACACTCAAAATGGATTAAAGACTTAAATGTGAGACCTGAAACTGTAAAAATCCTAGAAGAGAACACAGACAGTAATTTCTCTGATATCAGCTGTAGCAATATTTTCTAGATATTTCTCTTGAGGCAAGGGAAGCAAAAGCACAAATAAACTATTGGGACTATATCAAAATAAAAAGCTTCTGCACAGTGAAGGAAATAATCAACAAAACCAGAAGTCAACCTACAGAATGGGAGAAAATATTTGCAAATGACTTATCTGATAAAAGGTTAGTATCCAAAATATGTAAAGAACTTATACAATTCAACACCCCCCCAAAAATCCAATTAAATATAGGCAGAAGACGTGAACAGACATTTTTCCAAAGATGACATACGGATGGCCAACAGGCCAAAACATGCTCAACATCACTCCTCAACACGGAGATGCAAAACTACAATAGATATCACCTCACACTTGTCAGAATGGCTAAAATCAACAATACAAGAAACAACAGGTGTTGGTGATGATGTGGAGAACGGGAAATCCTCTTGCACTGTTGGTGGGAATGCAAGCTGGTACACCCATTCTTATAAACAGTATGGAGTTTCCTCAAAAAGTTAAAAATAGAACTACCCTACAATCCAGCAATTGCACTACTGGGTATTTACCCAAAGAATACAAAACACTAATTCAAAGGGATATATGCAACCCTATGTTTAGAACAGCATTATTGGGCGCCTGGGTGGCTCAGTTGGTTAAGCGACTGCCTTCAGCTCAGGTCATGATCCCAGGGTCCTGGGATCAAGTCCCGCATCAGGCTCCCTGCTCTGCGGGGAGCCTGCTTCCCCCTCTCCCACTCCCCCTGCTTGTGTTTCCTCTCTCGCTGTGTCTCTCTCTGTCAAATAAATAAATAAAATCTTTAAAAAAAAATAGAACAGCATTATTTATGATAGTCAAGATACAGAAGCAGCCCATGTCCATAGATTGATGAATGGATAAAGAAGATGTGAGAAAAAAAAATATATATGCAATGACATGGATGGAGCTCGAAAGTATAATGCTAAGTGAAGTAAGTCAGGCAGAGAAAGGCAAATACCATATGATTTCACTCATATGTGAAATTTAAGAAACAAAGTAAACAGCAAAGGGAAAAAAGAGAGAGAAACAACCCAAAAAACAGACTCTTAACTATAGAGAACAAACTACTGCTTACCACAGGGGAGGTGGGTGGGAGGATGGCTGAAACAGGTGATGGGGATTAAGGAGTGCACTTGTCATGATGAGCACTGGATGATGTATGGAATTTTTGACTTACTATATTGTGCACCTGAAACTAATATAACACTGTAGTTAACTATACTGGAATTAAATAATAAAAAAAAATGTGGCCAAAAAAAAAAATCTCCTAGTAACCAACCTCAAAGACATGGATATCTGTGATTTACTTAATAAAGAAATCAGGGGTGCCTGGGTGGCTCAGTTGGTTGAGTGTCCCACTCTTGATTTTGGCTCAGGTCATGATCTCAGGATCATGAGACTGAGCCCCACATCGGGCTCTGCACTCAGGGTGGATTTTCTTGAGATTCTCTCTCCCTCTGCCCCTCACCACCACCCCAACCCCAGGCTTGCATGAACACACTCCCTCTTTCTCTCAAATAACCTTTTTTTTTTATAATTTTTTTTTTTAAAGATTTTATTTATTTATTTGACAGAGAGAGAGATAGCGAGAGCAGGAACAGAAGCAGGGGGAGTGGGAGAGGGAGAAGCAGGCTTCCCGTGGAGCAGGGAGCCCGATGTGGGACTCGATCCCAGGACCCTGGGACCATGACCTGAGCCGAAGGCAGACGCTTAATGACTGAGCCACCCAGGCGCCCTCAAATAACCTTTTTAAAAAAAGTTTTAAAAAGGAAGAAAATAAATCAAAAGAACAGGTTTTTTTAAAGGATTTTATTTATTTTTATTTATTTGACACAGAGAGAGAGAAAGTGAGAGAGAGAGAGCACAAGCAGGGGGAGTGGCAGGCAGGCAGAAGGAGAGGGAGAAGCAAGCTCTCTTCTGAGCAAGGAGCCCAATGCGGGGCTCTATCCCAGGACCCTGGGATCATGACCTGAGCTGAAGGCGGCCATTTAACTGACCGAGCCACCCAGGTGCCTCAAAAGAACTGTTTTAAGGTTGCTCAATGAGCTACATGAAAATACAGAAAGACAATTCAATGAAATCAGAAAAAATACAGGAACAAAATAAGAAGCATAAGACAGAAGTCATAAAAAGAACCAAGCAGAAAATCTGGAGCTGAAGAATACAATGAGTAAGATGAAAAATGCAATACAGAGCACCAACAACAAAATGGGCCAAGCAGAAAAAAAAAAAAAAAAATGTGTGAATTAAAAAAAAGTGTGAACTAGAAGATAAGGCTTTTGAAATTATCCAGTCAGAGGAGGATAGAGAAAGCCAACTTAATCTATGGGACAACATCAAAAGACACAATTAGTGCATTATTAAAGTTCCAAGAGAGAGAAGAGAAGGAGAAGGAGTCAGACAGCTTATTTAAAGAAATAGTGGGGAGGAACTCCCCAAATCTGGGTAGAGATGATAATATCTAAGTTCATGAAGCTCATAGGTCACCAAAGAAACTCTTTTTAAAGATTTATTTATTTGACAAAGAGAGATAGCAAGAGCAGGAACACAAGCAGGGGGAGTGGGAGAGGGGGAAGCAGGCTTCCCGTGGAGCAGGGAGCCCGATGTGGGGCTCAATCCCAGGATCCTGGGATCATGACCTGAGCCTAAGGCAGATGCCTAATGACTGAGCCACCCAGGCACCCCCAAAGAAACTCATCTTAGCGTGAAGAGATCTTCACCCTTATCCGACACATTAGACCAGATGGACTTAACACACATATATAGAACATTCCATGCAAAAACCCCAGAATACACAAGTGCACATAGTACATTCTCCAGGAAAGATAATATGTTAGACCACAAAACAAGTCTAAATAAATTTAAGATTGAAATTATATCAAGAATCTTTTTTGACCTCAATGGTAAACTAAAATTACAAGAAGAAAAACCAATTTTAAGGAAAAAAAAAAATCACAAATATGTGGAAATTAAACAACATGGTACTGAACATCCAATGGGTCAAAGAATATCTCAAAAGAGAAATAATACCTTGAGACAAATGAAACCAAAATATAACATACCGAAACTTAAGGGATGCAGCAAAAGCCATTCAAAAGGGAAGTTCACAGTGATAAATGTCTACAATAAGAAATGAGAAAGGCCTCAAATAAACAACCTAACTTTATATCTCAAGGAACTAGAAAAAGAACAAATGAAGCCCAACGTTAGTAGAAGGAAGGAAATAAAGGTCAGAGTGGAAGTAAATGAATTAGAGACTAAAAAGAGGATAGAAAAAAATGACTGAAATTGAGAGCTGATTTGTTTTGTTTTGTTTTATTTTTAAAGATTTTATTTATTTATTTGACAGAGAGAGACACAGCAAGAGAAGGAACACAAGCAGGGGGGCGTGGGAGAGGGAGAAGCAGGCTTCCCGCCGAGCAGGGAGCCCAATGTGGGACTCCATCCCAGTACCCTGTGATCATGACCTGAGCTGAAGGCAGATGCTCAATGACTGAGCCACCCAGGCACCCTGAGAGCTGATATTTTAAAAAAGATAAACAAAATTGAAAAATTTTTAGCTAGACTCACCAAGGGAAAAAAGGGATATAACCAATACCACAGAAAGACAAGGGAGCATAGGGACAACTATGAATAATTATACACCAACAAATTAGGCATCTAGAGGAAATGGGTAAACTCCTAAAATATACAACCTACCAAGACCAAGTCAAGAAGAGATAGAAAATCTGAACAAACCAGTTACTAATAAGGAGATTGAATTAGCAATCAAAAATCTTGCAACAAACAAAAGTCCAAGATCAGATAGCTTCACTGGTGAATTCTACGAAACATTTAAAGGATTAATACACATCCTTCTCAAACTCTTCCAAAAAAATAGGAGAGACCCTTCCAAACTCATTTTCTGAGGCCAGTATTATCCTGATGTCAAATCCAGACAAGAACACTTCAAGAAAAGAACAGTACTAGCCAATATACCCAATGAATATAGATGCAAAAATCCTCAACAAATTATTAGCAAACTGAATTCAACAATACATTAAAAGGATCATACACCATAATCATGTGGGATTTATTCTAGGGATGCAAGATTGGTTTGATTCATATTAATCAGTGTGATACACCACATTAACACGATGAAGGGTGAATATCCTATGATCATCTCAATAGATGCAGAAAAAGCATTTGACAAAATACACACTTATGATAAAATCTCTCAATAAAATGGGTATAGAGGGAACATGACTCAACGTAATAAAGGCCATATATGACAAGCCAACAGCTAACATCATATTCAACAGGGAAAAGTTGAAAAATTTTCTACTAACATGAGGAACAATACAAGGATGCTCACTCTCACCACCTTTTTTTTTTTTTTTAAAGATTTTATTTATTTATTTGGCAGAGAGAGACACAGCGAGAGAGGGAACACAAGCAAGGGGAGTGGGAGAGGGAGAAGCAGACTTTCTGCTGAGCAGAGAGCCCGATGCGGAGCTCGATCCCAGGACCCTGGGATCATGACCTGAGCCGAAGGCAGATGCTTAACGACTGAGCCACCCAGGTGCCCCCACTTTTTTTAAGAGAGGGAACAGGGGGAGGGGTAAAGGGAGAGGGAGAGAGAGAGAATCTTAAACAGGCTCCACACTGGGCATGGAGCCCGACATGGGGGCTCGATCTCACAACCCTGAGATCATGACCTGAGTCAAAATCAAAAGTCAGATGCTTAACTGACTGAGCCACCCAGGCAACCCCAAAAATTGTAAATTGAACCATCGCAAGTTAGGGACTGTCTGTACACTGAAGCCCATAAGAAATTGATGGAAGTAATTGAAGACACAGTGGAAAGATATCCATGGATTGGAAGAATATTAAAATGTCCATTATACCCAAAAACATTTATTGATTCAATGCAATTCCCATCAAAATTCCAATGGCTTTTTTCACAGAAATAGAACTAACAATCCTGAATTTGTATGGAACCACAAAAGACTCTGAATGAGGAACAGAGCTGGAGGCATAACTTCATGATTTCAAACTATACTGCAAAGCTACATCAATTAAAACAGTATGGTATTGGCATAAAAGCAGACACATAGATCCATGGGAAAAAACAGAGAGCCCAGAAATAAACCCAGGCATATATGGTCAACTAATTAACAACAAAGGACCCCCAAACAGTTTCAATAAATGGCACTGAGAACACTGGGCAGTCACATTCAAGAGAATGAAAATGGATTACTATCTTTCACCACACACAAAAATAAACTCAAAATGGATTAAAGACTTGAATGTAAGACCTGAAACCATAAAACTTCTGGAAGAAAACATAGGGAGTGAACTCCTTGACATTGGTCTTGGTGATTATTTTTTTTGGACTTGACACCAAAAGCAACAAAAATAAACAAGTGGGACTACATCAAACTAAAAAGCTTTTGTACCACAAGGGAAACCATCAAAAAATTAAAAAGCAACCTATGGAATGGGAGAAAATATTTGCAAATCATATATCTGATAAGGGGTTAATATCCAAACTCATGCAACTCAATAGCAAAAAAACAAAATCCAATTAAAAAATGGGCTGAGTGTTCTGAATGGACATTTTCTAAAGATGACACCAGGTGACCAACAGGTACATGAGAAGGTACTCAACATAACCAGTCATCAGGGAAAGGCAAATCCAAACCGCAATATCACTTCACACCTGTTGCAATGGCTGTTATCAAAAAGACGAGAAATAACATGTGTTGGTGAGGATGTAGAGAAAAGGGAACCCCATGTGCCCTATTGGTGGGAATGTAAATTGGTACAGCCACTATGGAAAATAGTATGGAGGGGCGCCTGGGTGGCTCAGTCAGTTAAGCATCAGACTCTTGATTTTGGCTCAGGTCATGATCTCAGGATCATGAGATTGAATGTGGAGCCTTCTGCCCCCCCCCCCCCCAGTTCATGCATGTGCACACTCTCCAAAAATAAATTAAAAATAAAGAAAGAAAACAGTATAGAGTTTCCTCAAAAAATTAAAAATAGATCATATGATCCAGCAGTTCCATTTCTGGGTTATATATCCAAAGGAAATGTAATCAGAATCTTGAAGAGTTATCTATACTCCCATGTTCATTGTAGCATTATTCACACTAGCAAATGTATGGAAACAACCTAAGTGTCTGTCTACAGTGAATGGATAAAGAAAATGTCACACACACACAGGAATATTACTCAACCATGAAAAAGAAGGAAATCTTGCTATTTGTGACAACATGGATGGAACTTGAAGGCATTACATTCAGTGGTAGGAGTCAGACAGAGAAAGATAAATACTGTGTGATATCACTATTTTATGTGAATTCCAAAAAAAAGCAGAACTCATAGAAACAGAGTTGAGAAGTGGTTGCCAGAGGTTAGGGGTTGGGGAAATTGGGGAGATATTGGTAAAAGGGCACAAACATCTAGTTACAGACAAAAAAGTTCTGGGGATGTAATATACAGAGGGGTGACTATAGTTTAACAATATTGTATATTTGAAAGTTGCTAAGAAAATTGATGTTAAATTGTTCTTCCACAAAGAAGAAATTTTAATTATGCAAGGTGAGGGAGGTGTTAATTAATGCTGTTGTAGTAATCATTTCACGATATATATCAAATCAACATGATCTACATCTTAAGTTCACAGAATATTTATGTCCATTATATCTCAGTAAAGCTGGGGAAAAGAACTGGGCAAAGAGGGACTTGAATAGATAGTTCTCCAAAGATGACATACAAATAACCAATAAACACATGAAAAGATGCTCAACATCACTAATCATTAGGGAACATAAATCTAGAACAATGAGACACTATCTTGCACCCAGTAGGATGGCTACTGTCAAAAAAAAGGGGGGGGGGAGGGGGAAATAAGCAGTGTAGGTGAGGATGTGGAGAAATTGGAACCTGTGTGCACTGCTGGGGGAATATAAATGGTACAGCCAGCATGGAAAACAGCCTGATGGTTCCTTGAAAAGTTTAACATAAAATTACCACATGATCTAACAAATCCAGTTCTAGGTATGTTCCCCAAAGAACTGGAAGCAGGGACTTGAACAGGTATTTGTATACCAATATTCCTAACAGTATTATTCACAATAATGAAGTACTGAAAGCATAACATGGATGAACCTTGAAAACATTATGTTAAGTGAAACTAGCCAGATATAAAAGGACAAATGTAGGATTCCACTTTTATGTGGTGCCTAGAATAGGCAAATTACCGACAGAAAGTAGAATAGTGGTTGCCAGATGCTGGGAGAAGAGCGCGATGGGGAATTACTGTTTAATACGGATGGAGTTTCAATTTGGGATGATGAAAAAATTCTGGAGATGGGCAGTGAGGACGGTTGAACAATACTCTGAATGTACTTAGTGGACTTAATGCCACATAAATGGTTAAAATGGCAAATATTATGCATATTTTATCACAAAATAAAAAATTTATGGTATCAAGAAATAGGGAACAATACTATTAGTTCCAGTAACAGGTGCATCAGCATAAAGTTCCTTCTCAAAATTAAAAATTATCAGATATTATTTGCAATCTTGCATTTGCCAAGAGCAACTGACATTGCTTTCGATTATATGACTTGAAAATGAAGTTAATAAGAGTGTAAATCTTGATGAGTTATTAAATACATTTGCGGAAAAGTCAGAAAAATCTTATGATCAGTGAAGACTTCACATATTATTATAGGAGCACATACTGTATTACATAAAATTATGACACCCAAAAATATTTTTGCAATTTGCAAGTTTATACTGTTACTCAGTTACCACTATTACCCAGGATATTTTACGAGTATTAAGACATTTTTAAAGGAAAAGCCCTATATTTTAGTTCCTTTAGCAGCACGTTTTCCCTGCTTTTTGAAAAAGAGCTTCTCATTTCCATTTTGACCGGGCCCCACAAATCATGTACTTGGCCCTCCCTGACCCCCCCTTTTACCAGTGACAGCCTGTCCATTTCCGACAGAGTCCCTTTGCCTTTGTAGCTCAGTGGTGTCCTCTCTCAAATGGGAATGAGGTCTACTCTGCTTCATAGATTTGATGTGAAACCCACACACAGTGGTTTGGAAAATATAGGTGCTTTAAAATACTGGGGGCATCATTGTTCATACAAAGTATTTTTTAACCATTGCCCTTCATGGAGTCTGAGTGTCTAGATAAATAGATTTCTTATCTAAAATAAAGAAATGTAGGGGCACCTGGGTGGCTCAGTTGGTTAAGCGACTGCCTTCGGCTCAGGTCATGATCCTGGAGTCCCAGGATCGAGTCCCACATCGGGCTCCCTGCTCAGCAGGGAGTCTGCTTCTCCCTCTGACCCTCCCCCCTCTCACGCTCTCTGTCTCTCATTCTCTTTCTCGCAAATAAAATCTTAAAAAAAAAAAAATGTAATTCATTATTTCCTATGGAGTTGTCCAGACTTTTGAGAGAGAACTTCAATGACTCCTTCTGCTCATAAAGGTCATTTATCTAGATGAGTGATCTCATGGATGGAATTTATTTCTTCATGTGACTAAAAGCAAAGTATGAAAGTGATGCCAAAATACCGGACTCCCGTCAAAGGTCATAAAGCCTAAAATTTCAAATACCGTTTCTGATAACTCCCCTAACTTCTAAGCAGCTCCGAGTGGAAACAACCCGAGGAGAGCGGAGTTTCCTCAGCACCATCCCTGGGCAATCCGTAGGCATCAGACCCAGAGTGGGAACAACACAGCTGGAAGCAAAGACGCAAAAATGTCCCAGCGCTGTGGGTAGTTGCACTCACGAGCTCTGCCAGATTGGAGGACGGAGTCTGAGAGCCAAGAAGAGACCAAGGCAGAAGCTGGGGTCCCAAATCTGAAAGCCCACTTCATATTCACTCTGACAATATCCTGACCGTTGGGACAGGTGACACAGTTAACCCACTGTCACTGGGGGCTTCCTGAACCCTTAAGACATCCTGCCTAATCTCCCTGGAGACCATGCACAAGTGACTGACTTCGGGGTGGCGCCGAGACCCGGGGACAAGCTCTCGTGTCAAGAGGCTAGCTCTGAGGGACCAAACTTACAACTGATCAATAGGTTAACAAGCTGGTTGGGGGCAGGGTCCCAATTGCTCTGCTGCTCATGCCTCCTTCAAGTGGGCCCACATCTCCCTCCTCCAGGCCTGTGGAATCCAGTTTGAAGTGCTCTCTCTCACTGGCCATCCCTCAGACAGGCCCTCCCACTGCCTAACCTTTGCCCTTTCTAATTGCCCTGATCTCATCCCAACCTCCATGGCTATGTTTAAAGTCCACCTCTGGGGGAACACACCGACTGAGTGTTCCAGATAATCCCCTTTCCAGTCCTGCTTGACATCTGGCCAGCAGGCTGTGGGCCTGGACTTCCTGGGACACTGGCTGGGGTTTGAGGAAGGACCTCAGTACCTACCTGGCTTCAGGATGAAGCTGGCCACCGGCTTCTTGATCTTGTGGCTTAGCCTGGGAGGTGGCCTGGCTCAGAGTGACACGAGCCCTGAGGCTGAGGAGTCCTATTCAGACTGGGGCCTTCGGCACATCAGGGGCAGCTTTGAATCTGTCAACAGCTACTTCGATTCCTTTCTGGAGCTGCTGGGAGGGAAAAATGGAGTCTGTCAGTACAGATGCCGATATGGTGAGTGCATGCGAGGCCTCCCCTGGTGGGCCTGTGGGCAGCTGGAGCGGGGGCCCAGCCTGGCAGGCTCTTCTCCCCGTCAGCCACCTCCTAAGTCGGCTTGCCAGACCCAGCGAATAAAAACATAGGACTCCCAGGGAAATTTGATTTTCAAATAAACACCAAAGTTTGTTAATATATTTGAAATACTTGGGACACACTCAGGCTGACAAATTATTGCTTGTTTATCTGAAATACAAATTTCACTGAGCTGCCTGTACTTTTTCTAGCAAACTTACTCCAGGGAGCCTTGTTCCCCGGGGCGCTTTAATGAGTTTGTTGTGAGGCCAGTTCTGAGGAACAGGAAGCAAGGGTGGGGGGGCGGGGGGAGAAGATGAGGGGTCTTTGGGAGGAGTTCCTAGGGATGAACACTGGAGATGAGCATTCGGAGACAATTCCGCCAGCGGGTGAAACAGCCTCCTCAGCCACGCCGTGACGGTCTCCCTCATGCAGTTCACACCTTCCCTCCAGCTCTGTCAGTCTCTGACGGGCGTCAGTGTGTCCGACCCTCCCGGGAGGGCAGTCCCCGCGGCCACTGCCTCCCTCAGCAATGGCAGGCCTGCAGGGGTAGGGAGGCCTTGCAGCCAAACGTCTCTGCCCACCGTGGGTCGGGCCCTGAGCAGGCCTCGCACTGTCCCTCAGGCCTGATGTCCGAGGTACAACTGCGAACGGGTAGGAGCCCCACGTTGCCGGAGTTGTAAAGAGGGCACCTGGGAGCCAGGGTGCACATGTAGTTGCCAAGAGTCGTCCCTGGCGTCAGGTCTCCCTTCTCTGCACCGGGGGGACGTGTAAGGGCAGCAGAAAGCGGGGCCCTGGACCTCTCAGCCGGGAGGCAGGGGTGACTTCAAACGCGGCTGAGCAGGTTTTCGAAAGATACACAGCTTCACATAGCATTCGTTTTATGGCTTTGTTTATCAAATATTTCATCATCAGATTGGATGAAAATGGTGAGTCAGTCTAGCCTAGCAGGAAACCATTTGAGAAATATTTTCTCCAAACACTCAGCAGATAAAGCTCAGCTTCAAGAGAGAGACTCAAAAAAGCTGCTTAATTGCTGGACTCACCCAATCAGTCCCGCTCACTCCCTTCCACCTTCGAGCCAGGGACAGCACTTCCTTACGAAGCACAAGTGACTCAAAGACAATGGGTCATCCTTGCAGCACAACCAAAAGTCTCGCAGGACACACGTCTTAACCACATACAGTTATGGTGAACAAAAGAGCTGCATCTTCTCTGCGAAGATCCCATAGGGTCAAAAGCTGTCTTTGCTGGGACCCCCTGGGCCCGTCGCCCCATCTTTGTTCAAGGTGGGTTGGGCAAATGCGGAGGTGCCTTGTCACTGGACTGTGCTCACCCAGTTTGCATCCGTGGTACAGGAAGGAGGAAACGCACTCCTCGTATTGAATAAATACAGGTGGCGTTTTCCTTCCTAGAGGCAATAAGAGACTTAAGTCTGTGGTTTAGCAAATACAGAACCACAGGAATTTTTCTTAGGAAAACAAGAATCAAACCTTCTCCTTCCTTCTCTAGCAAAATAGCATTAAAAGATTTCAGCAAAATTTGGTTGTAAGCCTCTCCCTGGACAGGGTCAGCAGTCACTGTTGGGGGATGGGGGATAGTCAACAAAGACATTGCAGGAAGGCAAATAACTCCACTCACTTTGAAAACAGAGCCCATGAGGAGGGGCCTGAAAAACACGTAGGAAATACGGGGTTAAGCCTTATTACCTTTGGAACTCAGGGGAGCCGAGGACCTGGAGGCTGTGGCCAAACAGTACAAAATATCTTCTCCGGTTGACCGTCAATCAAGCAATCTTTGGAACAGATAATTCCTAATAATTAACTGGGTCTCTGTCCTTTCTCAGTTTGCTTTGTGATACATTTCTGGTGCATAATGCTTCTCTCTTTAAAGCAGTGGTTCTCAAACTCCCCTGTGCTTTGAACCATCTGGTGGGCTTGTTTAAAAAGACGGCTGCCCGCCACCACCCCCTTCCCCCCTCCTCGCCTCCCCGGTTTCTGATTGGGTAGGGCGGTAGGTCAGGGGTGTGGCCAGAGAATTTGCATTTCTAAGAGTTCCCAGGTGATTCTGACGCTGCTGGTCCTGAGACCACACTTCTGAGGGGGAAAAAAAAAATCTGCTTTGAAGGCTGCAATTTTTTGTCAGAGGAAATAATTTAGCAACAAGCAGTCTACAAGAAAAAATTTCTATTTGATAGGTACTTAACCACTACTTAAAACCATAGTTCTCTATCTTGGCCCTGCACTTAACAAGCACCTGGGGGGTTTTCAAAACTCCTGCTGCCCAAACCAATTTAATCAGAATCTCTGCGGGTTGGAGACATCAGTATTTTTAATGTTTCCCAGGTGATTACCAAGTGCAGTCAAGGTATGCAGCGCTATTTTAAGAGGTCATTCTTGGAGAACTTCAGCCCATGGGTTGTTCAGACAGGTGAACAACAACATTGTGTCAACATTGATTTCCCCACTACTTAGATCTATAGCACTTGTTTTCTTGTCAACACACAAAATCTGTAATTGCCAAGGATCGGGCTATCAATATAATGAGATTCAGCAGGTATCAATAACAGATGTAACCCAACTGCTATAAGGGGTCTGCGCTAATGTGAACAAGATTCCCTCTCCCACCCCCAGGGATTCTGATCCAGTAGGTCTGTGGTAGGACTCTGGAACTGTACAGGTGGTTCTTGAACCAGACTGAGAAATAACTAGTAATGGAAAAATCATGGGTTTGAACTGGGGGTGGGCATGTGTGAATTCCATTGCTGGTGACCTTGGGCAAGTTACCTAACTCTCTCAACCTGTGTTGACTCATGTTTTTTTTTTTTTTTTTTTAAGATTTTATTTATTTATTTGACAGAGAGACAGCAAGAGAGGGAACACAAGCAGGGGGAGCGGAAGAGGGAGAAACAGGCTTCCCGCGGAGCAGGGAGCCCAAGTGGAGCAGGGAGCCCGATGCGGGGCTCAATCCCAGGACCCCGGGATCATGACCTGAGCCGAAGGCAGATGCTTAACGACTGAGCCATCCAGGCGCCCCTGTTAACTCATGTTTATAAATAATGTTAATAACACCTACCTTACAACCTACAAGGTTGTTATAAGAATTAAAGAGAATATATAGAAAGAATTAGTGCTATGTATGGAGCATGGCAGATACCAAATAAATTTTATAAACCTTATGAGAAAGATGGTCTGGTGAACAGGTTAATTATGCATTCAGATTCTTCCTGTTCTCTTTCAACATAAACTTAAAAAACACAGAAATCCCAGCGGCTGGACAACACCCTCTCAGCTTCTGGAAGAAATCATCGAATGATGATCTAAGTGTTCTGTGCCTTTATGAAGGTCTCTGGATGAGGGTATTTGGAGGAGAGTTTCTGTGTCTTGTAAATCACGATTGAAGATACTGTCCACATTCACACTTTGATAAAAGGACCTCATGAGGAATTTCTTCTTGGGTTTAGTTCTAGAAAAAGTATCTCTAAACATCAGTCTTCTTTTTTCAAGAGGGCTTTTATCTGTGTAAAATCTAGAGCAAAGTTTTATGAACCTGTGAATTTGTATATTTTTCCAGGGAAAGGATTCACCGCCTTCATCAGATTCTTAAGGGGATCCATAGCCCAAGAAAAGGAAACAGCCACTGGTTTAGAGGCAAAGATTGTTCTCGTGCTAGGGTGACCCCATGTCCCAGTCTGCTGGGGACCGAGGGAAGAGGCAGGGTGGGAGTGGGGATTCCTGGGATATGGACTTCCAGTACCAACACAGGGGCAGTCCCAGGCAAACCAGGACAAGTTGGTCATCCTCCCTCCTGCAGTGACTTAATCAGTTTTAGTGACTGAAATAGAGTTTATTGCTTCAGTAAAATTGTCGTAGTTCTGCTTTGTTCCCTTGGTGTTTCTCATGCTATATTTGAGTGTTTCTGGAAGGATATACATTTATTTTTTTTAAAGATTTATTTATTTATTTGAGAGAGAGCATGCTCACTCGAGAGCGTGCATGAGCCAGGGAGGGGTGGAGGGCGAGAGAGAGAGAAACTCAAGCAGACTCCCTGCTGAGTGTGGAGCCCAATTCGGGGCTCATCCTACCACCCTGAGATCATGACCTGAGCGGAAATCAAGAGTCAGACGCTTAACTGACTGAGCCACCCAGGTGCCCCTAGAAGGATATACATTTCAAATGAAGTACTTTGATTCTAGATTTCTGGTGGAGCACAGCTTCTGCAGGAGCCAGCTGGGTGGGGAGAAGAGACACACCCTCCGGGGAAGACGTAACCCTTGACCTGGGTCATAAAGCCCAGAAGTTTTTACGGTGCTTTTCAGTGACAAACCTGAGAGGGAAAAAAGGTTGGGTCCAGGAGGTAGTGTGCATGCCCTGTGGCAGAACTCGGCTTTCATGGCTAACCCTCCTCCTAAATCTCCCTTGTTTGTCTTTTAAGTGTCTGACGTGTTTTATGGTGTTTCACTTTGTTCAGAAGGTTTTCATTTTCATGAGATCAAGTCTGTCAGTCTTTTTCTTTATGGCTTCTGAATGTTGTGTCTTGCTTAGAAAGCCATCCTCACATCACAATTATAACAACCTTCTGCTAGTATTTTTTGGGAAAGCAGCCATAGCTAAAATGTAATGAATGACTCTTGCTGTGTTCCAATTGAACTTTTTTATGGACACTAAAATTTGAACTTCAGATAATTTTCACATGACACAAAATATTATCCTTGTTTTGACTCCCCCCTACACACCATTTAAAAATATAAAAACAATTTTTAGCTGGCAGGCTATACAAAAACAGGCAATGGGCTGGTCTTGGCCATCATTTGCCAACCTGTGAACTAGAGGACCAAGTGGTCATCCTCCCACTCCTGTAAATAGCCAAAACCAGAAAATAAAATTAATCTGTGGACACAGTACATTATGAGTGCCTAGACTCAAAACATCAAACTGTAAAGACTCAATGCAACTCAAAACAACTCTATCAGTTGAGGATATAGTAAATTACTTCTGCCCAGACTCAAACCATCACCCTTTTACTTAGAACTTTTCTTTCAAGCTTCATTCCTAAATGTAATTCCTACAGCTATCATTAACTATTAAATACGAAAGAAAGAAAGAAAGAAAGAAAGAAAGAAAGAAAGAAAGAAAGAAAGAAAGAAAGAAGAAAAAGAAAGAAAGAAATCACCATAGCAGGACAGGTAGGAAGTGTCTGGAGTTGGCATTCCATTAGCTTTCAAACTGGGATATCAGAATTTTATCTTCTGATAAAAAAGGTAGAGGGTAACCCCAGGAAACTGCACTGCGTCTGCTGCAAAAGCTCTTTATCAACAAAATTATTAAAGAGAGAGGTTTTATCCCAAAATTTACACATTTGTTTCTTCCTGAAAAATTTCCCCCCTAATTTCTTTTAAGTTAATATGTGTAGGACATTTGTAAAAGAACAATCCAGGGGCACCTGGGTGGCTCAGTTCGTTGGGCGTCTGCCTTTGGCTCAGGTCGTGATCCCAGGGTCCTGGGACCGAGCCCCACATTGGGCTCCCTGCTTGGCGGTGAGTCTGTTTCTCCCTCCTCCTCTGCACCTCCACCTGCTTGTGCACTCTTTCTCTCTCTCTCTCAAATAAAATGTTTAAAAAAAATAGAACAATCCAAAGAAAAAATAAAATCACCATAATCATCTTACCTACAAGAGACAATTCACATTTAATCTATGGCATAGTGTGATTATTTTCATATGTGTAATTTGATTGCTAACACTATTTAATACATTTTACCCATTCTCTCTCTGTCTCTCACACACACACACACACAAATGTGCACACACGTGCACACACAGAGTAGATTAGTACCATATCAATGGTAGGTTACCTTTCTCAAGAACTTTGGAAAGTCATGTAGGGATTACTGGTGGGCTGGCAGACTCCATCAATAAGCACAGTTCCTCTCCATTACAAATAAGAAATGTTGGGTAAAAAGAAAACATTAAAAAAAATACATCCTCGAGTTAGAACGGAATAAAGGGAAACCAGTTCCAGTTGAAGGGGAAGAGCAGTGCCAAAGTGGTGAGTAGGGGCTGATGCTAAAAACCTTGGAGTTTTTAGTCAGGTACATATGTAGACTCTATGGGCTAAGGAATGGGTTTTAATATTAAGACAAAGAGGGGCACCTGTGTGGCTCAGTCAGTTAAGCATTTGCCTTTGGCTCAGGTCATGATCCCAGGGTCTTGGGATTGAGCCCCACATAGGGCTCCCTGCTCAGTAGGGGGCCTGCTTCTCCCTCTCTCTCTCTCTGCCCCTCCCCCCGCTCATGCTCTTTCTCTCTCTTTCAAACAAATAATCTTTTTTTTTTTAAAGATTTTTATTTATTTATTTGAGACAGAGAGAATGAGAGAGACAGAGAGCACATGAGAGGGGAGAGGGTCAGAGGGAGAAGCAGACTCCCCACCGAGCAGGGAGCCCGATGCGGGACTCGATCCAGGGACTCCAGGATCATGACCTGAGCCGAAGGCAGTCGCTTAACCAACTGAGCCACCCAGGCGCCCCTAAATAATCTTTTTAAAAAACTATTAAAAAATACTCATACAAAGAGAGGAAGAATAACTTCACTGTAAGAATTGGGAATTTGGAACTGAACAGTCTGTATAAAGCTTAGAGCCTGAGGAGCTGCCCAGTCTGTTTATTTTATTTTATTTTATTTTATTTTTAAAAGATTTTATTTATTTATCAGAGAGAGAGAGCAAGCACAAGCAGGGGGAGCAGCAGAGGCAGAGGGAGAAGCAGACTCCTTGCCAAGCAAGGAGCCCAATGTAGGACTTGATCCCAGGACCCCGTGATCATGACCTGAGCTGAAGGCAGATGCTTAACTGACTGAGCCACCCAGGCATCCCTGACCAGTCTATTTAAATGGATTGGAAAAGATCTATCCAATATTCCAAGAAAGTAACAGGGATGATATCCATCCCGCTGGGGCTGAGGCTTGTAGGCGAAATAAAGAACACCCACCAAAAAAAATCACTACTCCAAACATATTCTGTTCTCAGGTGAGGAATTTGAACTTACACAGTTGGCCTGGTATGAGTTCCAAGCTGAAAAATTAACATAAATACTAGTGTTTATAGAATCTTAAGACTCCTGGAACCACAGCAAAGGTAATTGAGGAACCACTCTTTACTACATGACCCGGGGCCCAGCAATTCCTTTAGAAAAACAAGCCCTTCTGAAGTTGAAGTCTTACTAAACTATTATACACCACGTGGAAAAATAATCGAACTTCAGGGAGACTCAGCAGACGTTAAAAAATGACTTAGCATCCCAAAGACTGGAGACCATAAAATAATATAACAAGAATATTTGAGATTATTAAGGAAATAAAAGAAGGACTAGAAAACATAATAAAAAAAAAGAACAGTGAAAACCAACATACAGATTTAAAAGAAGAATCAAATAGGATTCCAAGAAGTGAAAATTATAGCCATTGAAAGAAAAAACTCAGTGGATGGGTTAAATAGCAGATTAGTGAACCTAGAGAGAATTGGTGAAATGGAAAATAGATTTGATGGACTGGTCAAATTGAGTGCAGAGAGAGAAAAAAGATGGAAAATATAAAAGAGAGGTTAAGATATATAAAGGACAGAGTTAAGAAGATTCATCATTCAGTAATATGAGGCCCAGGAGGAGAAATTAAGGAGAATGAGGAAAGGAAAACATTCAGACAGGGGCTATGTGTTCCAGAAGTGAAGGAAACCAGGCCTTCAGATCGTTCCAACCAGGAGAAGAATAGTGAAACTGAGGACATGAAGAAATTGGAACCCTTGTGCATTCCTTGTGGGAATTTAAAATGGTGCAGCTGCTGAAGAACACAGTTGGATAATTTCCCCAAAAGTTTAGCATTGCTTTACTAAATGACCCAGCAATTCCACTCCTTAGGTGTATGTACCCAAAAGAATTGAAAACAGATATTCAAACAAATATTTGCACACCATTGTTCACAGCTGCACTCTTCACAATAGCCAAGAGATGAAAACAACCAAAATGTCCATCAATGGATGGATGAATAAACAAATTGTGGTATATCCAGAGAATGGAATAGTATTCAGCCATAAAAAGAACAAAGTACTGATAGATGCTACAACACAGATGAGCCATGAAAATATTATGTTAAGTGAAAGAAGGCAGTCACAAAATGATACATATTATATGATTCCACTTATTCAAATATCCAGAAAAGGTAAATCCCTAGAGACAAAGCAGATTAGTGGTTGCCAGGGGTTGGAAGGAGGAGAGAATATGTTTAATGGGCATTTGGTCTCCTTTGGAGGGTGATGAAAATGTTTTGAAAGTAGACAGAGGCAATGGTTGCACAACATTATGAATGTATTGAATGCCCCTAAACTGTGCACTTTAGATGAAAATGCGAATTTCACCTAAAAAAACAAAAAGAAAGAAAGTAGACAGACTTCATCAAAATTAAAAACTTTGGCTATTCAAAGAATACCAACACGAAAGTGAAAGAAGGGACTCCTGGGTGGCTCAGTCGGTTAAGTGTCTGCCTTCAGCTCTGGTCACGATCCCAGGGTCCTAGGATTGAGTCCTACATTGGGCTTCTTGCTCAGTGGGGAGCCGGCTTCTCCCTCTCCCTCTGACTGTCGCTCCCCCTGCTCATGCTCTCTCTCTCTCCCCTGCCCTCTTTCTGGCAAATAAATAAATAAATAAATAAATCCTAAAAAGAAGAAAGAAAGAAAGGAAGGAAGGAAGGAAGGAAGGAAGGAAGGGAGAGAGAGAGAGAGAGAGAGAGAGAGAAAGAAAGAAAGAAAGAAAGAAAGAAAGAAAGAAAGAAAGAAAGAAAGAAAGAAAGAAAGAAAGAAAGAAAGAAAGAAAAAGACAAGCCACAGAATGGGAGAAAGTATTTGGGAAGAAGACATATGAGTGACCAATAAACACAGGAAAAGACAATCAACATAATTAGTTATTAGGGAAATACAAATCAAAATGACCATGAGATACCACTTTACATTCATTAGGATGGCTGTAATCAAAAAGACAGATTATAGGGTGCCTGGTGGCTCAGATGGTTAAGCATCTGCCTTCGGCTCAGGTCGTGATCCCAGGGTCCTGGGATCGAGAACCGCATCGGGCTCTCTGCTCCTCGGGAGCCTGCTTCTCCCTCTGCCTCTCTGTCTCTCATGAATAAATAAATAAAATCTTAAAAAAGAAAAAAAAGACAGATTATAACAAGTGGGGGAGAGGATGTGGAGAAATTAGAACCTTTATACATTGCTGTGGAGAATGTAAAATTGTGCCATCACTTTGGAAAATAGTCTGGTAGCTCCTCAAAATGTTAAACAGAGTTAGCATATGACCCAGAAGTTTTATTCCTCTGGGGAAATGCAAACATATTGTCCACACAAAATAATGTTTGTAGTAGCATTTTTCATAATAGCCAAAAAGTGGGAAAAACCTAAATGTTCATCACACTTACTGACAATAAAAAAAATGAAATACTGATCCATGCTATAACATGGATGAACCTTGAAAACATGATGCTCAGTGAAAGAAGCAGACAGAAAAGGCCACATATTGTATGATTTCATTTATGTGAAATGTCCAGAATAGGCAAATTTATAGAGACAGAAAGGTGGTTAGTGGTTGTCTAGGGCTGATAGATAACCTCATCTTGGAAGAAACATACTTCCACTTCTGCCATATTCTCTAGGTCACATAGACCAACCCTGGGACAACACACAAGGGCACGAACACCAAGAGACGGGGATTGCTGGGGGCCATCTTGAACCATGATCTCATATACACGTCATACTACAGAAACAAAAACCAAACAGTGGCAGAGACTGCTTAGTGTCCCCTATTATCCTCCCCCTTTTCTATAGTAATAAACCCCTCCTCCCCAATTTTAAGCTGGGCTCATGGATGCCTCCATTGAAAGAAGACTTCAATTCCTAGCCCACTTTTACAACTAGGTATTGCTGTTTGATTAAGGTCTGGCCAAAGGAAAATAAGAGGAAGTGATGTGTGTATCATTCCAGAGTGTGTTTATTAAAGAGTGGGCTATGACCCACTACTTCCTTTTATCCTGCTGCTTGCAGTATGAATGTATTGCCTGAAGCTCCATCTTGAACCATGAGAGCCAGGGTTGCATTCTAGGGCTGGTAGAGCAGAGGGCTAGAAGTAGCCTGGGTTCCAGAAAAGTGCAGATTTGCCATATGAGCCTTATGATCCTTAATTCTGGATTATGATATATTCTGTTTTGTTTAAGCATCTGAATAATACAATATGTAGGGGATAGAATAAATATATGGTGAAAATTATAATACTCTATTAAAGGACATAAAGGAAGACCCAAGTAAATAGACAACTGTATTATACCCACGTTTGGGAAGATAGAATATTCTAAGAAAAATCAGCTGTCTCCAGATTAATCTATAAAGACAATGTATTTTCAATAAGAATCCTGTACTGTCTCTTGTAGAATTTACTAAGTTGACTCTAAAATTCAATTGTAAGACAATAGGTCCAAAAATAGTCAAAACTATTTTTAAGGATAATAAGGGAGGGCTTTAAAGCATAGACTTAGTATCTAAAAATTAAAACAGGGGAGTGCCAAGGGGACTTCAACTGTACTTGTAACATTTAATTAAACCAAAAAATATGGATAGCAAGTTTGGCTATGTTAACATTTATTATGTTTGTGTAGTGGGTACATGGGTGTTGTTTTCTCTGGCTTTTCTTCAGTTTTGAAATATTTCATAATATCAAATAATTAAAAATGAAATACCTTGTAGGAGAAGGTGAAAGAAATGCTATGTGCCTCACTCTGAGGATTAATTCTTAGCTTATTTCCTCAGTCTTATGCTCTGTCTTGCATCTCTTAAAAACGGGCAAAGGAATATGGTGGAAGAACATGGGCTTTGGAGACATAAAACAAGAAATCTGGATTTATATGCTACTTACCCCACTCAGTGCATGACTTAGGCAAGTCACACGCCTCTCAGTCCCATTTTCCTTAGCTGGGTAACAGGAAAATATTCACTGTTACGACTGTCCTGCAAGCTTCTCTTTACCTGTGATGACTACCATTGATAACATGGACGAAGCTTCTCTCTACAGAATTGCAAGATTATAAAATAACTCAAAAGCCATGTAGCCATGTAGCAGAAACCAGATCGTTTCTGCTTAGTTCTATGATACAAAGTTTCAAACACTGCATGGTGATGTTTTCTTTGCTCTTTGATCAATAATGCTTTGCTTACATTTATGGAATCTTACAAAATTTCCTTCAAGTTATTCTGAAAAAATTTTGAGGTACTGTTAAAGTTCTGATTTGTTAAGTGTGTGATCAGGTAATGTTCTGCTTTGTCTTACAGTGGATGAAGGAGTAAGACACCTTGAGTTTATTTTATTTTAGAGAGAGAACATGTGCGTGAGCTGGAGGAGGGGCAGAGGGAGAGGAAGAGAATCTCAAGCAGGCTCCCCACTGAGCTTGGAGCCCGACGTGGGGCTCAATCTCATGACCCTGAGATCATGACCTGAGACTGAAATCATGAATCAGAGGCTTAACCGACTGAGCCACCCAGGTGCCCAAGGACACCTTGAGTTTTAGTTCTGTTTTGCCATGGACCTCACCTCCAAAGTCATGCACTTAAGAAACATTAGAGAAAGGCCTGTATTGTTATATACTTCCCTCTTAAGACCGCCTTTGCTGCATCCCAAAGGTTCTGAGCTGTGGTATTTTCATTTTCATTTGTTTCCATGAATTTTTTAAAATTCTTCTTTAATTTCCTGGTTGACCCATTCATTCTTTAGTAGTTTGCTATTTAACCTCCATATATTTGTGTTCCTCTCTTCATCCTCACCAACATCTGTCATTTCCTGACTTATTGTTATAGTCATTCTGACTGGTGTGAGGTGGTATCTCATTGCTGTTTTGATTTGTATTTCCCTGATGACAAGTGATGTTGAGCATTTTTTCATGTATCTGTTGGCCATTTGTACGTCTTCTTTGGAGAAATGTCTGTTCATGTCTTCTGCCCATTTCTTGACTGGGTTATTTGTTCTTTGGGTGTTGAGTTTGATAAGTTCTTTATAGATTTTGGATACTAGCCCTTTATCTGATAAGACATTTGCAAATATCTTCTCCCATTCTGTTGGTTGTCTTTTACTTTTATCGACTGTTTCCTTTGCGGTGTAAAAGCTTTTTATCTTGATGAAGTTCGTTTTTGATTTTGTTTCTCTTGCCTTTGAAGACGTGTCTAGCATGAAGTTGCTGCGGCTGAGGTCACAGAGGTTGCTGCCTGTGTTCTCCTCTAGGATTTTGATGGATTCCTGTCTCACATTTAGGTCTTTCATCCATTTTGAGTTTATTTTTATATGGTATAAGAAAATGGTCCAGTTTCATTCTTCTACATGTGGCTGTCCAATTTTCCCAACACCATTTGTTGAAAAGACTGTCTTTTTACCATTGGATAGTCTTTCCTGCTTTGTCAAGGATTAGTTGACCATAGAGTTGAGGATCCATTTCTGGGTTCTCTATTCTGTTCCATTGATCTATGTGTCTGTTTTTGTGCCAGTACCATACTGTCTTGATCATGACAGCTTTGTAATAGAGCTGGAAGTCCAGGATTGTAAAATTGTAAATATTTATGCCCCTAACTTGGGAGCAGCCAATTGTATAAACCAATTAATAACAAAATTAAAGGAACACACTGATAATAATACAATAATAGTAGGGGACTTTAACACCCCACTCAAGCAATGGACAGATCATCTAAGCAGAAGATCAACAGGAAACAAGGGCTTTGAATGACACACTGGACCAGATGGACTTCATAGATATATTCAGAGCATTCTATCCTAAAGCAACAGAATATACATTCTTCTTGAGTGTACATGGAACATTCTCCAGAATAGATCACATACTGGGTCACAAATCAGGTCTCAACTGGTACCAAAAGATTGGGATTATTCCCTGCATATTTTAGATCACAGTGCTTTAAAACTTGAACTCTATCACACTCGACTCCCACTGTTGGTGGGAATGCAAACTGGTGCAGCCACTCTGGAAAACATGAAAGTTCCTCAAAAAGTTAAAAATAGAGCTACGCTATGAACCAGCAATTGCAGTACTAGGTATTTATCCAAAGGATACAAACATAGTGATTCAAAGGGGCACATGCACCCCAATGTTTATAGCAGCAATGTCCACAATAGCTAAACTATGGAAAGACCCCAGATGTCCATCAACAGATGAATGGATAAAGAAGTTGTGGTATTATATATACACAATGGAATATTACTCCACCATCAAAAAATTGAAATCTTACCATTTGCAATGAAGTGAACTGAACTAGAGGGTATTATGCTTAGTAAAATAAGTCAGTCAGAGAAAGACAAATATCATATGATCTCACTCATATGTGGAATTTAAGAAACAAAACAGATGATCATAGGGAAAGGGAGGGGAAAATCAAACAAGACGAAATAAGAGAGGAAGACAAACCATAAGAGACTCTTTTTTTTTTTTTTCATAAGAGACTCTTAACTACAGGAAACAAACTGAGGTTGTTGGAGGTGGAGGGTAATAGGGATGATGGGCATTAAGGAGGGCACGTGATGTACTGAGCACTGAGTGTTATAGGCAACTGATGAATCACTGAACTCTACCTCTGAGACTAATAATACACTGTATGTTAATTAATTGATTTTAAATAAAAGAAAAGAATAAAAAATAAAAATTAGAAAAGAAAAAAATAAAAACAAAACAAAACATTAGAATCGTTAGTAAATGAATGCTCATAAAATTCTTTGAGATTAGGAGAAAAATGCCAAACTAGTCTGAAGATTGTTACCCTTTTATGACATTATCATCATCACCATCACCATCAATTACCACCTAATTGGGATGTGAATGATGACTTTTAAAGGAAAAATTGAATATGCTTTTAGATAATTTTTATTTGATGCATGTTCCCAAATGCTTCATTTCTAAATATTTCTTTCTGCTTCTTTCCTCTCTTTCTCCTGCTAGGAAAGGCACCCATGCCCAGACCTGGCTACAAGCCTCAGGAGCCCAACGGCTGCAGCTCCTATTTCCTGGGTCTTAAGGTACCAGAAAGTGTACGTACCACCATCATTATTTTCTTAGTTGATTGGTTTTAACTAAGGCAAGTCCAAGAGTTATCCCTGATGGGAGTGATCATTTATGGAATATGGCTGAGCAGTAAAATTGCTTTAAATTGGAGGGATGCCTGGGTGGCTCGGTCGGTTAGGCATCTGCCTTTGGCTCAGGTCGTGATCTGAAGGTCCTGGGATCAAGTCCCGCTCAGCAGAGAGCCTGCTTCTCCCTCTCCCTCTGCCTGCTGCTCCCCCTGCTTGTGCTCTCTCTCTCTCTCTCTCTCTGACAAATAAATAAATGAGATCTTAAAAAAAATTGGATACAGAGTAAGGGAGATAATTTTCAAAGAAAGTATCTGATTTCCTTTTATCCGAGGCAGCGCTCCCTCAGATAAGACTTTATGTGGTGAACTTTAAAATCACCACTGCAAGTATCCGCCAAATCGTAGGGGATCAAACATCACTTCATATGAAATCTGACAAGTCTGACTTATTTAAATTTAGTGAGACTTTTCCCATGATGTGCTGGAGCCTTTGGCACTGACCAGTGAAGACTTTGGCAAGTGGTTGAGATCAAGCTGGTAGCATCAAACCAGCTATGCTGAGAGCACTAAGACCATAGTATTCTACACATACCCACCCACATACAGGCATCCAGCCCCCCCACACCCCCCAATCTAACCGCTGGCTCAACATTTCTCTTCCTACTGCTGGCCGTTTCTCAAACCACTGGCCTCCCCTGAAAACAAGTAATAAACTGATTGACTTTAAGACCTCTTGGAGGCCCTTTTATCTTTTTTACTTCAGAAAAGAGGTGTTATGTAAAAGGTGGGTAGAGGGATTTCACATTTCGGTTAAGCGTCTGCCTTCGGCTCAGGTCATGATCCCAGGGTCCTGGGATTGCGCCCTTCAGCGGGGAGTCTGCTTCTCCCTCTCCCTCTGCTGCTCCTCCTGCTTATGCTCTCTCTCTCTCTCAGATAAATAAATAAAATCTTTAAAAACAAAATGCTGCCCACCAATGTGGCATTTTTGTACAAATTGGGAAAATGTCCCCTTGCCTCTTCCATTTGTCAGAAATTTATCCTAATGTACTGAGGAGAGGAGAGGAAATTTGCCATTTGCTAGACATTTTTCTTTTTTTTTTTAACAGATTTATTTATCTGTTTGCCAGAGAGAGAGAGCAAGAGAGCGAGAGGAGGAGCATTAGGGAGAGGGAGAGAGAATCTAAAGCAGACTCGTGCTAAATGCAGAGCCCAACAAGGGGCTGGATCCCACGACCCTGGGATCATAACCTGCGCCAAGACCAAGAGTCAGACGCTTAACCAACTACACCACCCAGGCGCCCTGGCTAGACATTTTTCTTAATAAATATACAAATCTGTGATGTCTTGTGGGGAGGTGCCCCCTTTGATAGGATGCTTTTGCGCACTGCACAACCTGCACAACCATGGGCCCAGCCTTGTCCACAGTCATCAGTATGTGCATGGACACAGAGGAAAGGCAATCTTTTCAAATATATATTTATATTAGAGAAATCCCCCTTTTTGGCAAATATACTCGATACCAATTTAGTAACTATGGAAGTGGTATTGAAACCTCTATGGAAATGTACAAATGGTTGGAAATGAAGATGGACACATTAATGCTTCAGCAAGGCTTGACTTGTGAACAATTTTTTCTCTTCCTCGTTCTTGAAACCTCCCCCTCCCCATCACTGTTTTTCTGTAGAGCCCTTTGTTCTAGGAACTCAGTATGAATGTCGATGCTTAGTACCAAGACGAGGATGGCCGGCGCCAGCGCTTGAAGACATACGGGGCACAGCTGGTAGCACGAACCAGATTCCTCTTCAAACTGCCCCGATCCTGTATTTTCCTATAAAACCTTTCAGCCTCTTACCCCAGGACAGGCGTGTGATCTTGGAGGCGTGAGCCGGCTGCAGCCCCCTTTGCCTGGCAAAGGAATAAACCATGGCCCTTCGTTATCCCCAAACTCTGTCTTCACGTTACATATTTTGGGAGGGGTCAGTTTTCAACAACAGTAGGCACTCTATTTCGGGAATGATGTCATTTTGTTTGTTGGTACAAGTATTGTTTCGAACTGGTTCAAGAATTTCCAATTTAGTTGACTTGAATGATAGCAACTATACTCATTGAATTTTCAGTTACCTCTGCTGTGATGTGTGTTTAGTTGTAGGGATGAGGTACAAGTAAATGGAAGGAATCAGATGATAGGAATCTGCCTAGAAATGCAGGGCCCAGGCTGAAACCTTGTCTGATGAGTTACATTACCTCTTAATGTAACAATGTGTTTTCTTTTCTTTCTCTCAGAAGGGCATTTTAAACTATCAATGTCCATATTCTGCTTTAGGTGTCCTTGGAGTAAAAGTTCAAAGAAGGGACCACTTAAGGAGACCCAAGTGAAAAGGATCTATAATAGCTGATTAATCAATCAATCCCCACTTATACTGCGAAACCAGATTTCCAGTCTCCCCTTGGGTCCAAGTCTATGAACAGAAGAACCGCAAAAGATTCTAAGATGCTCTACCTATGTCTCGACGCCCCTGTTCCAGACTATTGCACAGACCACAGAACGATCACTCTCTGTAGTCATTCATTCCATCATGTCCCTGCCTTGCTCCAGAGTTTTTATTAATTCTTACCAGTTACTTTGCAAGTCAGGGCCATCCACTGACTTGCCTTTCTCTCTAATTAAAAAGTAATAAACAAACAAACAAATACAACCCTGCTAAGCCCTTAAAAGACTAAACAAACTGACTTGCTCACATATGATTTGCTCATATCTCGTTTCTTTACCTGCTACACCCTAAGTCTACCCTCATCACTAATAAGCCTCTCCAAAAAAACCCATGTAGAGTTATCAAACTCTAGATGTGGCATCCTATGAACCTCGTTACTCAGTTTATGCCACAACATTTGCAACTGTTTATAGGATGCTTAATACATGTCTGTGTGTGTGTGTATGTCAGATCTCGCTGTTGACTGCAGTCAGCCTGCGGTCGGGAACCACGCCTGCTAGAGCCCACCCTGTTCCCTGACACGTAACACACCTTTAAAACAGTGCTGTGTGGGATGGGTCCCTGATAAATGCTGGTGAACTCTTGATGAACTGAGGCTTAATTTTTCATACTTCTGAGCTTTCAGATCCTTGGCTCAAGCAAAATCTCCCATAGCATAGGTTTTAGTTGGATTTGGAAGCCCTGCAGCTCTACCTTCTTCACTAACCTTCTGATCTCTATTCTCATCCCTATAGTGGCCTGCGAATTTGAAAATTACTACCTCTAAAAGAAAAAGAGAAAATGGGCTATTCAGAGTTCATAAACTAATAACTGAACCATGATTGAAACTTAACATCCCGTGACTGTCAACCAGATGTGTTCTCCCGAGAGACTGGTGTTTTGGAATTGATCTGAATGTATAACAGGAATTTGAGGACTGGCTAGTTCATAACAAGGAGGGCAAGGTTGCCTAAGGTCCTTAGTCTAAACGTGGCGTTTTCTTCCTTCACTTTTCCCCAGATGGACTTGGGCATTCCAGCAATGACCAAGTGCTGCAACCAGCTGGACGTCTGTTATGATACTTGCGGTGCCAATAAGTATCGTTGTGACGCGAAATTCCGATGGTGTCTCCACTCTATCTGTTCTGACCTGAAGCGGAGTCTGGGCTTTGTCTCCAACGTGGAAGGTAGGTATCTTAAGGGCATCTGCGTGTGAGCAGGGAGTTCTGTTCCTGTTTTCATACAGAAATGTATCCAGAGCCCCTTTATGCAAAGGGACCATTAGAGCTCACTGAACTTCCTTTCTAGAACACTGTGACAAACATAAGAAGGGCGAAGGAAGATTCTGGGCATTCCTTCACTAAAGTTCTTGCTGTCCTGCCCAGGAGCTGCTGGCCACACTCCTGATGGACAGGCCACACCAAAGCCGTCCCAGAGATCTAAAAATCTGTCCTTTAAGACCGGAGAAAGAGTTGCCCAACTGGCTTTTGTTATGCATTCCACTATTAAATAATTTTCCATATCAGGAGTTATTCTGTATAGGACCACTTGGTTTGGTGTAAGCCCTTTTTCCCTTATTCTGTTCTCAGTTTGGCAAAGAATTTTTAAAAATCTATCTTTTTTGTATAAAGCTCTCTGTATACTTGAGGATAATTATTTTTAAACAACTGCTTAGCCACCCAGTTTCTAGCGCTGATTGTGTAATTTCTTTTCTCTAATTCACCTTAGGAAAAGCTTTAATCCTTTAGTTTCCAAAGCCAGAACATTACATCCAGGTATTAGCATTATATATCTTTAGATGGCAAAGTTTGACATTTAAGCTTATAAGGAGCTGGCCTCATGCCACTAGAATGTCAGCAGTAGAAAGAATCTTGGACTGTTTTCATAGATCAATGTCTAGAGTGTAGTCCTAAAGGGAATGTGTGAAGGCTTGAAAATATGAATAATTAATTAGGCCCCGTAAAAGGGAGTATTACACTATCTGTACCTACAAAAGGTGAATAAGTACCTGCTGCTAATCTAGGGTCAGGTCAAGTTACTTCCTCTAAGCAACGTTCTATTGATTCTTTCTCCTAAATATCTCTTTGATATACCACTTGCCTGATTACTGCAAGTTAATCAAATCTCTGGGTCCCATCCAATCTATTTTTCCCCAGAGGGACCAGATATATTTTTGTACCACATGAATCCAGTCATTTCCACCCTCTGTGTAAGTCCTTCAACTGGTTCCTCTTCCTTGGGATTAAATCCAAACTCCTTAGTATGATATATGTAGCCTTTTCTCATCCATTACCCTACCTCTCCAGCAGCATCATGCATATTTCTGATTTCTCTCCTGACTTCTGCCATTCCAAACTCCTTGGGTTGATGGACCATATCCTTCTGCCTCTATAGTTCCCTCTGCTTGGAACATTCTGATCATTTTTGTTGTTGTTGTTAAATAGATTTATTGAGATATAATTCACATACTATACAATTGAACAATTTAAATGCTTTTAAAATATGTTCAGAGAACTATGCAGTCAGCCCCACAATCAATTTTAGGACATTTTCAACACTCCAAAAGGAAATCCCATAGCCACGAGCAAGCCCACTCCACCTTTCCCCTACCCGGCCCTTGACAGCCATAAATCTTTCTACCTCTATTGATTTGCCTATTCTGGACATTTCATATAAATGGAATCATAAAATATGTGGTCTTCTGTGACTGGCTTCTTTAACTCAGCAAAGTTCATCCATGGGGTAGCATGTATCAGTATTTCATTCCTTTTTATTGCTAAACTATATTCCATTACATGGATATAATGTATTTTCTTTATTCACCAAATGAAGGACATTTGGGTTGTTTCCACCTTTTGTCTATTGTGAACAATTCTGGTATGAACATTGATGTATGGGTTTTTGTGGAGACATATTTTTTTCATTTCTCTTTAGTATATATCTAGGAGGGGAATTCTGGGTTATAATGGTAATTTTATGACAAACTGTTTTCCAAAACAGCTGTACTATTTTACATTCCCACCAGCAATGTATTAAAGTTCCAATTTCTCTACATCCTTACCAACCCTTGTTATTATCAGTTTTTTTTAAAGTTTATTTACTTAAGCAATCTCCACACCCAACATGGGGCTTGAACTCATGGCCCCGAGATCAAGAATCACATGCTCTTCCAATGAGCCAGTCAAGTGCCCCTCTGTCTTTTTAATTATAGACCTCAGTGAGTGTGAAATTGTATCTCATTGTGGTTTTGATTTGCATGTCCCTAATTGCTTATGATGAGCATCTTTTTATGTGCTTATTGGCCATTAAATATCTGCTTTGGAGAAATGTCTATTTGGATCCTTTGCCTCTTTTTAAGCTGGGTTACTTGTCTTTTTATTATTGAGTTGTAAGCTTTCTTTATATATTCTGGACACACATCCCTTATCAAATATAGATTTCACTAATATTTTCTCCCACTTTGTGGGGTTTTTTTACTTTCCTGATGAAATTACTTGTAATGCATAAGTTTTCCATTTTGATTAAGTGCAATTTATCTATTTTTTTCTTTTGTTGCTTATACTTTCGGTGTCATATGTAAGAAGGCTTTGCTTAACCCAAGGTCACAAAGATTTGCTCTTCTAAGAGTTTCTTCTTCTAAGAGTTTTGTTTTAGCTTATACATTTAGGTTTATGATCTACTTTTAGTTAATTTTTACATATGGTGTAAGAAAGAGGTCCAACTTCATTCTTCTGTGTGTGTATATACAGATGTTCCTGCATATTGCTGAAAGACTATTCTTCCTCACATTTAATTGTTTTTGCACCCTTATCAAAAATCAATTGAATATAAATGCAGTGTTTATTTCTATACCTTCAATTCTATTCCATTGATCTATGCCTGTGCCACACCGTCTTTATTACTGTGGTTTTGTGGTAAACTTTGAAATCGGGAAGTGTCCTTCAACTTTGTCCTTCTTTTTCCAAGAATGTTTTGGGTATTCTGGATGCTTTGCATTTCCATATGAATTTTAGGTTCAGCTTGTCGATTTCTGAAAGAAATGGCAGCTGGAATTTTGATAGGGCTTTTGTTAAATCTGTAGATCAATTTGAGGCATATTACCATCCTAACAAAATTATGTTTTCCGATCAATGAACATGAATTCTCCATTTACTTAGATTCTCTCTCTTTTTTTTTAAAGATTTTATTTATTTATTTGAGAGAGAGAGAATGAGAGAGAGCACATGAGAGGGGGGAGGGTCAGAGGGAGAAGCAGACTCCCTGCCGAGCAGGGAGCCCGATGTGGGACTCAATCCAGGGACTCCAGGATCATTACCTGAGCCGAAGGCAGTCGCTTAACCAACTGAGCCACCCAGGCGCCCTACTTAGATTTTCTTTAATTTCTTTCAACAATGTTTTATAGTTTTCAGAACACAAGTCTTACACTTCTTTTGTTTAATATATTCATAAGTATTAATTTATTCATTTTGTTATTATTGTAAATAAAATTTTCTTAATTTTATTTTATTAATAATGTACAAAAAATATATATGTATATGTATGTTGTATAAATATGTATACATATATATATACAACTGATTTTGCATATTGATCTATTATCCTGCAACCTTGCTCAACTCACTTATTAATTTTAATAGATTTTAGTGGATTCCTTAGGTTTTTCTATACACAAGATAATGCCGTCTACATATCATCTTCCTTTCCAATTTGGATGCCTTTTATGTATTCCTCTTGCCAGTTGTCCTGTCTAGAACTTCCAGTACAATATTGACTAGAAGTGGGGAGAGCAATGTAGAGAGCAAATAAACAAATGGTACCAAACAACCAAAGGGCCAAAGAAGAAATCAAAAGAGAAATTAAAAAAAAATATATTGAGGGGCACCTGAGTGGCTCAGTCAGTTAAGTGTCCAACTCTTTTTTTTTTTTTAAGATTTATTTATTTTTACTTTAGAGAGAGAGAGAAAGAGTGTGTGGGGGAGGGCTAGAGGGAGAGGGAGAGAGAGAATCCCAAGCAGACTCCCTGCCTTTCACAGAGCCTGAGGTGGGGCTTGATCTTGATCCTGAGATCATGACCTGAGGCAAAATCAAGAGTTGGACACTTAATTGACTGAGCCACCCAGGCACCCCAGCATCTGTCTCTTGATTTTGGCTAGGTCATGATCTATCTCAGAGTCATGAGATTGAGCCCTTCATCGGGTTCTGCACTTAGCGGAGAGTCTGCTTGAGATTCTTTCCCTCTGCCCCTCCCCCTGCTCTCTCTCTCTAAAACAATAAATCTTTTTTAAAAATATTGAGATGAATGAAAATACAACATACCTAAACTTATGAGATGCAGCAAAAATAGTTCTAAGAGGGAAATTCACAGCCATAAATGCCTATATCAAGAAAAAAAAGAAAGATCTTGAACAAACTCTAGCTGTACACCTCAAGGAATTAGAAAAAGAAAAGCAATGGAGCCCAAAGTTAGTAGAAGAAAGGGAATAACAAAGATCAGAGCAGAAATAAATGAAATGAAGGCTAAAATAACAATAGAAAAGATAAATGAAAGTAGGAGCTTTTTTTAAAAAGATGAACAAAATAGGCAAACCTGTAGCTAGACTCACTAAGAAAAAAAGAGAACTCAAATAAATAAAATCAGAAATGGAAGATGAGACATTTCAACTGATACCACAGAAATACAAAGGATCACAAGAGACTACTATGAATAATTATATGCTAACAAGTTGGACAACGGAGGAGAAATGGGTAAATTCCTAGAAACACACAACCTACCAAGACTGAATAATGAAAAAGTAGAATCTGAATAGACTGATCATTAGTAAGGTGATCGAGTTAGCAATCAAAAAATCTTCCAACAAATGAAAAAGATGGACTTTTAAAGTGGCTTCAACATTTAAAGAATTAATCATCCATTTAAATGGCTTCAACCTTTAAAAAAATTAATACCAATCCTTCTCAAACTCTTCCAAAAAATAGAAGAGGAGGGAACACTTCCAAACTCACTCTATGAGGCCAGCATTACCCTCATACCCAAACTAGACAAGGACACCACAAGAAAAGAAAATTAGAGGTCAATATCCCTGATAAACATAGATGCAAAAATCTTCAACAGAATTTTAGCAGACCTAACTCAAAAATACATTAAAAGGATTGTACATCATAATCAAGTGGGATTTATTCAAGGGATGTAAGAATGGTTCAACTTCAGCAAACCAGACAATGTGATACACCACATTAACAAAATGAAGGATAAATATCATATAGTCATCTCAATAGATGCAGAAAAAGCATTTAATGAAATTCAATATCGATTTGTGGTAAAAAAAACTCTCAACACAATAGGTAGAGGGGAACATATCTCAACATAAGAAAGGCCATACATGACAAGCCCACAGCTAACATCATGCTTAATGGAGATAAGCTGAAAGCTTTCCCTCTATGATCAGGAATAAGACAAGAACACCCACTTTCACCACTTTTATTTCATATAGTATTGGAAGTATTCTAGCCAGAGCAATTAGGCAAAAAGAAGAAATAAAAGACATCGAAATTGAAATGGAAGGGGGGGAAATCGGTGGGGGAGACAAACCATGAGAGACGGTGGACTCTGAGAAACAAACTGAGGGTTCTAGAGGGGAGAGGGTGGGGGGATGGGTTAGCCTGGTGCTGGATATTAAAGAGGGCACATACTGAATGGAGCACTGGGTGTTATACACAAACAATGAATTATGGAACACTACATCAAAAACTAATGATGTAATGTATGGTGATTAACATAATAAAATTAAAAAAAATTTTAAATAAAAAAATGGAAGATGTAAAACTATTGCTATTTGCAGATGATGTGATATCATATATGTAAAACCCTAAAAACTCCACCAAAAAAACTGTTAGAACTAATAAATTCAGTAAAATCACAGGATACAAGATTAATATACAAAAATCAGTTTTGTTTCTATACACTAATAATGAATTATCAGAGAGAAAAATTTAAAAAATTTTCATTTACAATTGCATTGAAAGAATAAAATACCCAGGAATAAATTTAACCAAGGAGGTGAAAGACCTGTGCATTGAAAACTATAAGACATTGATGGAAGAATTGAGGATGACACAAATAAATGGAAAGATATTCTGTGATCACAGATTAAAAGAATTAATATTCTTAAAATGTGCATACTACCCAAAACAATCTACAGATTCAATGTAATCTCTATCAAAATTCTAATGGAAGGTGTTCTGAGATGCCTTCCCTAATAACTCTTACCCCCAGAGGGATAGAGAGTCTTTCTGTGGGTTCCCATACAACCTTGATTTCACTTCCATCATGGTGTAGTGTAACCATTTGTTTACCTATCCATCCTGTCTACCTCTTTGTCCAAACTGTGAGTACTTGGGAAGGGGTCACTTTGGTCTTTGTATCCCTGATGCCTAAGAGAATTATTGACCAACACACATGGTTTTTCAATGAGTGAATAGTTATTCATCCCACACTTGAACAGAGAAAGCTATAGGAAACAGAGTTATCTGAGGGAATATTCTGCAAAAATGGTAGAGTTTCCATGGAGTGAGCATAGTGGTATGGGAGATTCTGATTGCTAAACATGATTTTGACCTGGAGGCCCATAAAAGAAGGGTACCCCAAAGTATATTCTGCTTTATTAGATGGGATGGAAGCTTACGAAAAAGCTTCTCTTAAATGTATGTTTTTCTTTTTAATTCTGTATTTGGATTACTGCCTTTACTTTTCTCCAGATGTCATGTTATCCTTGGAATTACATTGCTTCTTAAAATTACTCAAACTACCTGAGGTAGTCTTGTATGTTAACCTTTTATTTCTCTTCATCTTTTTCAAGTAGCCTGTGATTCTCTGGCTGATACTGTGTTCAATACTGTATGGACCTTGGGCTGCCGACCTTTTATGAATAGCCAACGGGCAGCCTGCATCTGTGCGGAAGAGGAGAAGGCAGAGTTATGAGAAAGAGGTGATCCCTTCCTGGTTTTGAGTGACGCCGTGGCTGTCAGTCTCTGAGATGGTAGTGTGGCAGAGTGAGCAATCTCATCCTTGCTTCCAGAAGTTTGGATACCACAAAGCAAGAGAAAGAAAGCCTTGTTCTACAGCTGAGAAGTGAGTCCTGTCCTTTGAGGAGAATTGGAAAGAAGCCATGGAGTGATTTGAAGACTACTCTTCATTTGACAATGGTCTCCCCAACCAAGACATATTTGCCTGGCAATTCAGTTCTTAGTTTAAAGACTAAAATAAAGACTAAAATACTGGGATTCCTGGACTTGGTAATTATATTCATAAGTGAAGTTTTGCAGAGTCCAACCATGTGGGAGGCAAGGACTTTCCTCTGGTCCATGTTTCAGTTGCCAGTAAGCATCTCACATTTAATAAATTGTACTTTTTAGAAAAGAGATGAATGAATTCCATTATCACCAATGTGCTTCCATTTCACTTAGAAGAGAACAGAACCCTTCCTGGTAAGTTCCCCCAATGATAACCATCATTCCCACTGGTGCTGGAGAGATGAGAACAGGTGGGCAAAGTCAGAGACTTACCTGGTTAAGGCCAATGAAGGTGAGGTCAGATGGAGTTAGGTCTCTGAGGTTCAATTCTTTCCTCAATGAACTATTTCTGTTGATATTCCCAATTCCTAAGTGGTGTTAGTGTCATGTTAAGATCTGAGAAGCATGTGGTAAAAAATTGCCACTGAAGATAGCTAGGAAAAGTCCCTGAAATCTGAGGGGATGCAAATGGTCAATCCCTAAACTATGGTTCTCAACCCTGACTGCAGATTAGAATCACCAGAGGAGCATTAAAAAACAAAGAATCTCTGGGGGTGGTATCTACCTATTGGTGTTTTATAAATGCTCCCCACCTGATTCTGATGCACTGGGAAGGCTGAGGTCCACTAAGGTCAGGGATTGGAAAATGAAGCTCAAATCAGGCCTGACATCTGCTTCTGTGGAGTTTAACTGGACCACAACCATGTTCTCATTTGTTTATGGCCATTCCTGTGCTACAACCTCAGAGCTGAATAGTTGTGACAGACTGTTTGGCCAGAAAGCCTAAAATGTTTACCATTTGGCCCTTGACAGAAAAAGTTGGCCAATTGCTGACCTAGGTCATTCTGTCTTTTTCCTTCCTTTTGTCAATTTTCCTGGTTCCGTTAAGAATTGTTGATGATAGCCATTTCTAAGAAGAACAAGAAGAAAAACTGTTTCCTGATCTTATGTAAAGCCATAAAATTAATTGGCATATTAAGAAATTGGATTTAATTGCATATAAAATTCATCCCTGTGGTTTATATTTATTTCAATAAAATTTATTAAGCATCTACTTAAAAAATAGACTACGGTATAATTTTACACCTTTTTCTATTGCCTTATCAGTCTGAGGGCATAGAATGCCAAATAACAGGGCATATGGTACCAAATTTTAATTTTGTCTACAGTTCAGTCATTGAACCTCTTAAATGCATGTTAATACATTCTTAAAAGATTTATTTATTTATTTATTTTAGGGGAGTAGGAGGGGCAGACAGAGAGAGAATCTCAAGCAGACTCCACGTTAAATGGAGACTGACATGGGGCTCGATCTCATGACTCTGAGATCACAACCTGAGCTAAAACCAAGAGTCGGACGCTTAACCCACTGCACCACCCAGGTGCCCTGCATGTCAATAAATTTATTAATATTTATTAATTGAAAATATTTCACTTAAGATAATATAAAAACATCAAAGAAGAAAACATCATGCAAGAGGAAAACCCAATAGTAATTTTTAGTACACACTTATATTGATAAACTTCCAAATCCCCCATGAGTATTCTGTGTTTGAATTGAAATTTCAGGGTACAATTACTATTTACATATTTAAGGAGTCATTGGGTATTTAAGTCAAAATTTCAAGCAACTATTTATTTCAAGTTTGTAGTGTGAAGTATCATGCCCAACTTTTGACTGTAGTTGTCCTATTGCATCCTACACTAGGGGTTTTATTGTAAGGAAAGAAACGTGGGAAATGGAGTGAGCTGCTTTCTGAAGGGACAGTGTAGCTTTCAACGTCAGGAGGATGAAGCCCCACGTGGGTCAGGTCAGTCAGCAGTGAAGTGCTCTTTCCCAACCCAGGGGCCCGAGTCAGAATGAGTCAGTTCTGGGAGTCTGTCGAAACCCACAGTATGAGGTTTAAAGAAGTGCCATGTTCGAAGGTGTTCACTGATGTTCTCAGAGGGGAGTAATTCCAAAGAGGTGGGCAACCCAGAGCCAGGAGTCGGGTGTTGGGTGGTCCTAGTCCTCCCAGTCGATGTTAATCGGGCCGCCTGTCAGCATCTGGCTCTGTGGACCAGCTGTGTCCTCTCCTTCCACTGCCTCACGGCGCATTCGCCGGTGGCAGCCCTGGGCACAGCGGGAATGCTCGTCCAGCCGTCCACAGACAAGGACCTGGCAGTGCAGAAACACTTCCTGGAAAGACCGTAATGATAATTAACAAAAATAGTGATAACAGCTACCACTTGCGGGGCCCTTTCTGGAAGCCAGACACTGTATCAGATGTTTTCATATATAGTATCTCGTTTCATCTAAACAACAACCCTTTGAGGTGGATATTGTCATCCCCATTTTACAAATGAGGAAACTGAGACTTAGGTTAGACAACTTGCCCAGAGTCACAGCATTGGTCAGGTGGGCAAACACACTGAATGAGTCACGTGGGTGATCTAACCCGCCCCCCACGTATAACTTCTGCCTTTGTACAGGGACAGGAGAGACCTTCGAGAAGGGAATGCCTAAAAACGTTAACATCCTCACTCTTCACATCAAAGTCTGGGAAAAACATCGGTGCCCACACGCTTCTGTGGAAAATAACAAGTTCTTTCTCCAAGCTTCTTCCTATAAGCTACCTCCCAAAGCATGCTGCCTGCTTGGGGATTAGCCATCGCGGTTAGCAGTTGTTCTAGAACGTAACTGGAAAGGACATGAATTCATTTAAACACAGTATGGAAAAGATTGTTGGTCTCTTAGACTTCCTTTGGTTTGCATGTTTCAACAACTCTACTGAAAAAAAAAAAATTCCACCTTAACATACTCTCTATTGCCTCTTATAACCTCTGTGTATGTATATTTTTCAAAAATGTAGCATGTTCAATATGCATGTAAATCGTTATGACAAATGATTTTTCCTATCTCTCTTTTCTATATTTCTCATTTTAATAACTGCTTAATATTGCACTAATTGATATATGTATGGTAGCCCTGTTGGGGGCTTTTTCTCCTTCTCTGTGTAACAATGCTCTATAATATCCAACAAATCTAGTTTTTCTTTTTTTGCTTATTTGTTTTTGACAAACTGTCAGAATTAGAATTTTTAGATAAAAGAATCTGATGATTTTATGGTTATTACTACATATTACCAGACAAATTCCCAGAAACTATACCCATTTATACTGCCGCTGTATACTTCTCCATATAACTTTGCAAGCATTGAGATTTATAGTTTTTATAAAATTAATATGTATAAAATAGTGTCTTATAATTGTTTTAATTGGCACTTTAAGTACTGTTTTCACTGAACAATTCACCGTTTGTCTTTTCTGTGAATTTTCTGCCCATATCCTTTGCCATATGACTAACACACAGCTTTTTTCAACCATACCCGCCCACAACAGCTTAAAATTATGATCATACAGGCGCGCCTGGGTGGCTCAGTCTGTTAGGCATCTGACTCTAGATCTCAGCTCAGGTCTTGATCTCAGGGTTGTGGGTTAGAGCCCCACGTTGGGCTTAGAAAAATGACTTAAATGAAATAGAACTTAAAATTATGATCATATAGTATTTTCTTTGAACAAACACAGTGATTTTATTGGGAGGGAGGCAGGTAATTGTGACAGTCATGAAGGTATGAAGCTTCTAGATAGCCAATTCTGCAGTATTTTTCATAGATGTAATGCAGATCCTAACCGTGGGCTCACAGAGAATGCCAACAAATTGGCACGCCAAGAAACGAGGCTCGGATCTGGGGGTGAGGGAGGGGGTGCAGTGTGGGCTCCAAGGTAAAGGTGTTCAGCTCACCTTGTGGTCTTTGCCCACAAACTTGAAGACAGGGACCTGGAAGTGCTTTGCTAGGTGGTCCCGGGACGTGTACTGCTTCACGGAGTCATCTGAAACACAGCTGAAAGCAGGACAGGAGGGCACGTGAGACTTGATGGCTTCAACAGAGGTGGAAAAACAATCTGGGCCAATGTGTTTGGTCCGAAGAGACGCTCACTGGGTGGAGGAGGCTGGGCTGCACTCAAGCTTTTTGAGAATGAAGGAAAAATGAAATTCCTTCCCTGCAAAGGCATCTTCAGCCCTGCTCATGAATACAGTCTGTCCCATTTCTCATTCTCTGTACCCACCAACTGGGCACGAGGACCTCTCGATATGTCAGTGTATCGAAGCATTAGCAACAGCAACCACCTTTCTTTCAAAGATACTTTTTGAAATGAAGATATCTCTGGAAGGCTGTATTTTCTTTTCTTTTCTTTTCTTTTTAAAGATTTTATTTATTTATTTGCGAGAGAGAGAGAGAGAGCATATGAGAGGGGGGAGGGTCAGAGGGAGAAGCAGACTCCCCGCCGAGCAGGGAGCCCGATGCGGGACTCGATCCCGGGACTCCAGGATCATGACCTGAGCCGAAGGCAGTCGCTTAACCAACTGAGCCACCCAGGCGCCCAGGAAGGCTGTATTTTCATTTGTAATATGTCACAGGAGTTCTGCATTCACCTACTTGATGATTGGTTTGAGAAGGCTTTTCTTTAACTGGATTTCATAAACATTTATTGGACACCTAATATACATTAACCCCCAAAGGGGGTTCAAAGGTGAGAAAACCCCAATTTGTGCATCACAGAGCTGCATAAAGATTTAAGTTCCAGAGAGAATAACTGGTTCTACTGGGAAAGCTCAGTCCCCTCCACATTGCTGTACTTCCTCTTTTCCCAAATTTAATGCTAAGATGTGGTTTGAGAGGGTTTTGGGATTTTCATCTCAGGTCTACTGCTTAAAGTGAAACTCCTAGGCTCACCTCAGGGTTAGCTGGGGAAAAGAAGTCTTCTTGATTCTCAATTTTGAGACCAAGGAAGGTTTAGTACTTGAAGAACATTTTCTCTTGAGAGGCCAGGGATTACACTTGTATCATTTTTCCCACTCTGATTTTTAAAGGAAATTTAATTCCTTTTTCTGGATACCTAATAGTTCTTGTCTACCAGGCCAGGAAAAAAAAAAAAAAGTGGGGACCAGAAAGAAAAGTCTATGAAACTGGATCCTTGCTTCACATGCTTACAGACAACTTTCTAGTTCATTGCTAAGGGCTGTTTCAGTGCAGTTGAAAAAAATCCAATAAAATTGTTTAAAAAGAAGGCATTGTGATTTATAATACCCCTGGTACCATATTCCCCTGAACTGAAGAGGATCTAAATATATAATGCGGTTTCTGTTATTTCTTGTTATTTATGTACTCATTTTCATTTTCCTGAGGTAAAGTTAATTTATACCATCTTTTGATTATGTTCTATAATAAATACCCATTGCATAGCTAATCTGTGCAACATGGTCTGCTGGGAGCTGCAGAGGATATAAAGATGAATAATATGGTCTGTGATGTCAAGGACTTTATAGTCTGTACCTAGGACAAAAATAGTAACACGATATCAAAATGGTACTTTTCATCTAAGGGCCTCACCATTTTCAATTTATTTTTATCTAAAAATACCATGGTTTTTCTTTAAAAGAGAAAATGAGGCAGAAAGAGTTGTTACAGGGTAATATATTACAGAATGGGATCCAGGACAAATTTCGGCTCTTGACTTGGTGTTTGCTGTGATTAGACAATGCTGGTTCATCAACTCCAAGTTCATGTGTTAAAAGAGAGTAAGGATGGTATAGGATAATCCAATAATCGATTACCCAAAAGTTGTCCAATATTTCACTTTGGAATTCAGTATGTTTATTTTTCTGGAGATTAACTTTCTAATTCTACTTTGCTGAGGCTTGTATTAAGTTACTTTGCATTCTCTGAGCATACTCCAACTAAAACTGGAGCGAGGTGAATGAGCTGTGTTAAGTATCAGGGCAGCGGGGTGGGGTGCCTGGGTGGCTCAGTCATTGAGGATCTGCCTTCGGCTCAGGTCATGGTCCCAGGGTCCTGGGATCAAGCCCCGCATTGGGCTCCCTGCTCGGCAGGAAGCCTGCTTCTCCCTCTCCCACTCCCCCTGCTTGTGTTCCCTCTCTCACTGTGTCTCTCTCTGTCAAATAAATCAATAAAATCTTAAAAAAAAAAAAAAAGAGTGCTTCTAGAGCCATTTGAATTAAAAAAAAAAAGTATCAGGGGAAAACGGCCTGATTTAAATGTAAGCTGAGGACAATGAAGAATCAAACAATTTATAAATGTAAGCACATTGCATTATGTTTATTTTAGGGCTCTGGACTTGCCTCAAATGATTATTATGATAAATGTTCATTCAATAGTTCACTTGACAACTGTTTAATACCCTTACTATAGGTTAGGCATAGAGGGGGAAAGAGAAAGAAGGAAAATTTCTAGCTCAGGTTGGAAAGAATCAAGGAAGGCTTCATGGAGGAAAGAAATCCGGCTGAATCTTGAAGGAACAGTGAGAGTCAGGCAGGAAGAAAAGGAGAAGATTTCTGGCAGGGAAACAGCAGGTGCAGCAAGGAAGGTGTAAGAAACAATGGGGTCTGGGAATTGCCTGTATTCCCTCTGCTGGGAGCAGAAACTGGAGAGGGCAGAGGTCAGAGGGTGAGGCAGGGTGAGCCAAGCTCAGAGTTGGATTTTATCTCGAACTGTTGCACAGATACCATTCCAGTACTCTCCATTATTGTGCCAGAGATGGGACTCTTTGCCTGTTTACTAAATAGACCTCTACTGCTGTGTTTTTGAATTCTTGCCTCTGGCTTTTAAGCATTTTAATTTCTCCTGCAGCATATTTTATATATATATATATATATATATATATATATATATATATATATATATATATATTTAGCTATTTTGAATGTGCTAAGGCCTGGAAAATTAAAAAGCACAGCTTCTTAGAACTATCTAAAATAAAGAGCATATAGTCCTTAACTGAGCATCTGAATAACAAATATATAAATAAACTTTACAAGCTTTACTGAGATTGTAGATTACATGTTTTTCCAGTAAGTGAGTTATGATTATACATTTATTTTTGCAAAAAGTAAATACAGGGGTAGGAAAAGACTCTTGGAATGAAAGAAATGTTCCCTATCTTGATTGTAGTGATGGCTTCATGATATATACATCAGAACTTACCAAACTGTATACTTTCAATGTGTATGCTCATTGTATGAGAATGGTACTCCAATAAAGCTATTAAGAAAAAAAAAAAAAAAAGGAACCCAAATCTACTCTCCCCTAAAAGTAAATCCATTCCTTAATCTCCTTACCATTAGGTACGTGAGTGAAAAAAAATAAATAAAAAATGATACTTCTACTTTTCATTTTAAAACTTTGTGGAGATAACTTTAAGATGGCAAGAAATCCAAAGAACTACAGACCCCTATGAGACCTATTACTGGCCATGCAAAGCAGCTCAGAATGATACATTTTCCATGTTCTGAAAACAAGCTAAGGAGGCTGCAAGTACTCCTGCTGGAAAACCGTGAAATGTACCAACCAAAGGAAATCAAGTGTCATCAAAGGTTTTCAGCAGGGATCTAACAGTATACATATATATTTTTTTTTCTTATTTTTAATATTTGTTTTCCTTTTGATTGGTTACCCAGGGACTCTTGGAGCTGAGATTTGAGAGTTGGGATTTAGGGGGCTGTGGCGAGGCTGTTTTTGCTGTCCAGGTGAAAGATAAGGGCTGGAATTAAGACAGAGTAGAACAGAGAGAACAAGTTTGGGGCTACTGCTACTTCTACAAAAGCCTCTTGATTGATCCCAATGTGCTTCAGGGTTGAACATCACTGTGTAAGAGATTGACAGCAGCAGGCGGAGGATGCCTGTGGTGAGAGATCCAGCAGATAAAAACTAAGTAGACATTTCAGAGTCCATGAGGCCAGTTAGCAAAGGGCATGGCCCAAGTGGTGCTCTTGTTAGACCATTTCCCTTTCTTTGAGCTGCAGGTCCTGACCCTACCTGAGCTATGTCCCACCTGTCATTGAGAACAAGGAAGAAACTGATAAGATTCTACCATGGGTTTGGGGTTTGCGTGTAATTCTCCTGGGAATGTAAGCAATGGGTGTGACAACTGCTAGGCCTCCAATGGGCCTGTGAGACACAGTTCTCAATCCAGGGATCCTTAGGAAATTAGGAAATCTCTTTTGTATAAAACAAGCAAACAAAAACCAAATTTCACTTGATCTTTCTTCTCCTAAAACCTGCCAAGTAATTCTTCTCTCTCCTTCACTACTAAGCTTCCTAAAAGAGGAGTCTACATTTGCTGCTTCCGCTTCCTCATCCCCTTACACTTATCAGCCTCCCCCCAACCTTGACACTCATGCTCTACTCTCTCTCTGAACCTCTCTCTCTGAACAGATTAATCAAGCCTATGTTTCAAATAGAAACAGGGATGATTCTTGATCCTTTATCTCTAGTCCTGACCTTGTTCCTGGGTCTGATATACAGTTCCAACTGCCCACTGAACTTCTCTTCCCATGTATCCTGCAGGCATTTACAATTTAATAGTATTATTTGGAATTATCATATCCAACATTTCACCTCAAATCTGCTTTTCTACTTATAGCCTTCCATCTGGATTCATGGCATCTAGTCAGTCATCCGTGCTAGACCTCTTGGAATCATTTTTGATTTCCTGCTCCCTCACCAGTTTTTACCTCCAATGTCAACGAATGGTTTCTGAACCAATTAAGAGCTCATAAAAGTACCCTGTTGTTTTAGGAAATGATCGAGTACGCTGTGCACTTAGAAATCAGATGTGAACTGGGGATAATAAATTGTATAAGCAACATAATTACCCATCCTGGATGAGGTAGTACTTCAGGATCTCGTCGATCTTGGAGGTGGGGGTGGCAAAGCAGCTCTCCACCAGGCTTTCTAAGCCATTCACGTGCACCACAGGTTCAATGCCAAAGTAGAGGGAGTCTCGAAGCTTGAGGGTGGGCAAGGCTTCCCGGTAAGTCTCTTCAAACTCATTGTCCTTGAAGATCTCCAGAGTGAACGGGAAGATTCCATGACTGCGGCTCATGATTTCCAGTGGGGCGTTTCTAAGGTGGGGGACGTATCCTTCTGAAATGGTGTACAGGCGTGGATACTCGCAGGTCACCGGGATCAGCACTTTGCTGGTTCGGATGATGATGTCTCCGCTGCTCCCTGGGGTCTGCTTGGGTAGACCTGTCACAAGGTTGCTTGCCACAATCTTGTCATTTACCACCTGAGCCAGGCCAGGGCCAGGAGAGAAAAAAGACTGTATGTCTATTTTTCCAGAGTTCCCCACCCCACCCTATCCCACCCTCCCACCCCAGCCCCCACCCCACTCCACTCTTGACTGTAACATTCTCCACACTTCTATTTACATTAAAACAATTAGAGATTTGGTTGCTGAAGCCTGAAGCCTTTTTAAAAAATCTCTTCTACTCTTTTTAGCAAGATGTTCTGAGTGTTAAGAATTTTATATACTACTTCTTGGTCAACCCACACATTCCTTTGGAGTATTACTCATTAAACCTGAACTATGCAGAATCAGCAAATTCAAAGCTCTGGTATTTCAGGAAAGAATGGCTTCAGTATATTATTATTATTTTTTTTTTTTTTGGAATCCTAGACCTGCTGATCAGGCTGCGGCCTGACCTTGTGCTGAACTCATCCACAGGCAGAGAACTTCAGCTACCGCATTTATGCAGATGACTTTCAGTTCTTTATCTCCAGCCTTGTCTGCTTCCCCGGGTGCCAGCGACTCCAACCCACCCCAGGGCATTTCCACTCTATCATCCTCAGATACAACAAACATAATTTGCCTGAAGTGGAACAGCTTTCTCCTGAGATATCACCCCCAGGTCTCAGTCCAAATCTAATTAGCTCCCTGATTTTCTCTTCATTGCACTCAATAAATAAATATTTGTTTAATCAAATGGTTGCAAGAACCTCTGCCCTGATCTCCTGGATCCAGGTCCCCTTTATTTCTATCCATCTTGTACGCTTCTGGTCTCATCACGACAGCACCTGCAACCTCACTCTAGGGGATAAAGCCCAAACGTCTACCCTTGCACACAAGGCAGATCTTTGCAAGTACAGTCTTCCCCCTCCTAATTTTCCAGTTTCCTTTTTCCATATGCATTCCTTGCCAGTCAGTCTGCACTGCCCATTCACTCAGCATAAGCCTTAAATACTCCCATCTCTGACACTGGCTCACTTGTTTCCCATCTGAAATGGCCTTTCTTTTCCTCTCTGTCCGGATAAGCCACACACAGGCTTCCACCCCAGTTCAAGGCTCACTTGTCTTGACTGCTCCAGGGTTTGTCCCTTTCTGGACTGTGACAGCACCTGTCATCTGTATCACTGTTTCTTATTTATGTTGTGTGTGTGTGTTGTCATCTCAATCCTACTGTATATGTTCCCCAAAGTTAGGAATCTTATTTCATATATCCCTCAGACTCCAGTGCACATTCTTGGATGAAAGCACAAACCTTTTCCCTCTACCTAGTTCAACACTTGAACACATCTGTTATATCATAAATGAGCCTTCATCTGTATCAGTTGCTTTCTTCAAGTAAAAAAATTGGTTGGAGGAGATGCAACCAGCCTCCCGGGACTGGTGCTGATGCACTCAGGAAAATGTCTGCTCATATCAGAGATATAGGACTACTGAAGAATAGAATGAGCAGAAGTCTTCTTACCCCCCTGCACACACAGGGCCAGGACCACAGCAGATGCTCAATAATACATGTGTTAAATGAATGGCATATGAGTTTTTGAGCTGCATTCTTTTATGTGGAAATATTTCATCTATGACAAGGCACACTGCATACCTCTGTCAACTCCCTCCCAAATAACTGGCTTTTGGTCATCCCCCGAGTATCCTCCAGGAAGAACCTACATCAACCACTGTGCCACACGTCTTGAGGGAGAAGAGGATGTTGACGTGGGTGCCATTGGACACTCCTCGGCAGGAAGTGTTGGTCAGGAAGAGCTCCAGACCGCCAACCAGGTCCCTGGGGATGCTCACTTCAATGGTATTCGACTTGCACAACACGGGGACTGTGGCGGAAAGGGGGTACTGTTAGAACCGAGAAATCTGAATTGGGAGAAGGATAAGGAAGGCTTATAGGAGAAATAATTTTACCCTCCCACAACTTGAGCTTTTTGTTCCATCCTCAAGGAAATCTAAGAGACTCAAAACAAGTTGGTGAAGGGGCTCCTGGCTGGCTCAGTCGTTAAGCGTCTGCCTTCTTCTCAGGTCATAATCCCAGGGTCCTGGGATCAAGCCCCGCATCGGGCTCCCTGCTCTGCGGGAAGCCTGCTTCTCCCTCTCCCACTCCCTCTGCTTGTGTTCCCTCTCTCGCTGTGTCTCTCTCTGTCAAATAAATAAATAAAATCTTTTAAAAAAACCAAGTTGGTGAATAAAACCAGGACTCCTAACTCCTCAGGTTGTGGTCAAATAATGCTCCTCAAACACATTGATCTCTGAATGAGGAAACATTGTGTTCAAGTTTTGATTCAACATTTATTTCAAAGTATGGATAGCATAGTTCCATGAACTGAAACACCTAACGGGTTAACTTTTAGCACAAACACAATTTATTGGCAATACAGAAAAAGTACTGCTTTGATATAGGCTTAAATTACATAACAGTACTGCTTTGACTTTACCATTAATTATGTCTCTCTCATAAAACAGAGGTAATAAAAACAACATTAGTGTACTTGGGGAAGAATTCCAAATTGTCCTTGCATTGTTCAGTAAACCATAAATGCTGACTATAAATTCCACTTTAACTTAATATGAAAAGGATCGCTTTTCTTTAGTGTTCCTGTGTTCACTTTTCTGGGCTCTACACATACCCTAAAAGGAATATTTATGGGTACTGTCAGAAAATATGTGAGGATATATCATAACAATGACACAAGAAATCAAAGGTAGGTGTTCATTAAATATTTGCTAGATGAGTGAGTTAACATTCGGGACATAAATAACTAGATTTCCAGAAAATAGTTGTCAGAGGATTGTTGATGCTCATATTGTAACTGTAGGGAGAAAAATCAGTTCCTTAGGGCTTTCAGCATAGTTTCACCACCCAATTATCTGTTAGAAAAGAGAGGAGCTGCATCAATGTCTTATTAGTTATACTACTAATAATATAAATTACGGGGAAAAATCTCAAGTAAAAAGCAAAGGAAACCGTATGATCCAGCAATCCCATTCTGGGTATATATCCAAAAGAATTGAAAGTAGGATCTCAAAGAGATATCTGCACGCCCATGTTCATAGCAACATTATCCACAATATCTAAACCATAGAAGTAACTCTAGTGCCTATCAATGGATGAGTGGCTAAACAAAATGTGGTATATAAATACAATGGAATATTATTCAGCCTTATGAAGGAAGGAAATCCTGTCAGATGTTAAACACGGATGAACCTGGTGGATATTATGCTAAGTAAAATAAGTCAATCACAAAAAGATAAATGCCATATGACCCCACTTACATGAAGTGTCTAAAGTGGTTGACTTCATAGAAATAGAAAACAGAATAGTGGTTGCCAGGGCACAGGGTGGGGTGGGGGGAGGAAGGAATGGGGACTTGTCGTTTCATGGATATAGAGTTTCAGTTTTGCAAGATAAAAAAAAATTCTGGAAATTTGTTGCACCACAACGTGAATATATGTAACACTACTGAACTATCCATTTAAAACTGGCTTAGATGGTCAATTTTCTGCTATATGTTTTTTTAACCACAATTTCTTAAAAAGCAAAGGAAAATTAACTTTTTGGTAATATTTTCTTAGAGAGCTTCTCTTTTGAAGGATCCCAGAGTAAAGATGCAGGGATACACACTTCCGAAGAAGCTGGTGTTCTAAACGAGAATCGTGACACACTTGAGTGAGGAAGACAGGGCGATTTGAGGGCGGGGGGAGCAGAGGTTGAGCCCATCCATGTACTACCTTGGCACGTGTGGTTGTCCTCAGACAGCACCAAGCCCCGGGGACATTCACACTGATAGCCCTTCTCGGACACAAGGCAAAGGTGGCTGCAACCACCATTGTTGCTGTGACATCCTTCAATGTCTGCAATAAAACCAGAAGAACAGCACATGACCTTGCAGGCCTCTTCCCCAAGGATTCTGGTTCTTGGGATGGTGCTTGGCATCAGGGAATACGCTTGACTCATCACAGCATCACTGGGGCCTAACTCAGTCACCAAGTCACGTAGGGAAGCCCACGAAAAAATGTTTATTAAATGTGATAGCTACAAAGAGCAATCTTACAACATCCACAGCTCTAACCTCTTCAGCTGGTCATTTTGTAGAATGTCCTTCACTCCGGATTTGTCTGTTTTTCTCAGGGTTATACTATAATTTTGGGGAGGAAGACCCAAAAGTCATTTCTTTTCTTTCTTTCTTTCTTTTTTTTTTTTTTTTTTTTGGTGAGCAAATATTTATTAATTGCCCAGAAATTATATAATTTCATGTCTAAATGTATTGGTTCTAGTTGATTCTTCACCAAAATTTTTTGCTTCTGGGAATAAAGTGAGACAAGTCGTTTTACTGAGATAGTGAATGAGACAAGATGTGTAAGTGCACTTATATTTTTATAGAAAACTTTATCAACAATGAGTTTTATCTCATACCAGAAACAAATGTGGAAAGGAAATAGATCAGTCTGAAGTTTCTTGGGCAAAGTAAGAGCATAAGACACTAGAAATGAGAAACAATATAAACATGTCCCTTCAGAAGATTTCATCATCTCGACAATACTGGTTGTGGGTTTATTTATTTATTTATTTTTAATGTACTGTATGGTGGCTAACATAATAAAAAAAATTATAACCAAAAGTCCTTTCTTAATTGGTATAACATTTAATGTACCCATTTTGAAATTTTATATAGAGTATTACTGATATAAAGGGGACTGACCGAATGTAAATTCAACTAGACTAGTTAGATGGATCAGTTAGTTATTGGATTGCCAGACCCTCTCCTCAAATCTCTATTAATAATAGCACTGGGATACGTGTCTTGGGCTGACAGCACACTATAAAAATGAGGCCTAGACAACACATTTGGTCCACTCCACTAAGCTCTTTGTGACATTCCTCTTTTTTTTTGTTTTTAAAGATTTTATTTATTTATTTGACAGAGAGAGACACAGCGAGAGAGGGAACACAAGCAGGGGGAGTGGGAGAGGGAGAAGCAGGCTTCCTGCAGAGCGGGGAGCCGGATGTGGGGCTCGATCCCAGGACCCTGGGATCATGACCTGAGCCGAAGGCAGACGCTTAACAACTGAGCCACCCAGGCGCCCCTGTGACATTCTTCTTTTGAGTCAGTTGTTTCCTTTTAAAAAGTTTTGCATTTTTGGGGGGTGCCTGGGTGACTCACTCAGTTAAGCATCCAACTCTTGATCTCAGCTCCGGTCTGGATCGCAGGGTCATGAGTTCAAGCCCTGCCAAAAAAAAAAAAAAAAAAAAGTAAAACCTTATGCATTTTCAAAAAGCATACACCACCAGATGGACAAGAAAAAAGGATTCAATTGAAAACTAAAGAAACTACCACATGATTTCATAGTTAGTAGAGAAAAATTAATGACCTTTGTGGGCTCTAGACATTAGGCTTGGGTCGTGATCTCAGGGTCATAAGATCAAGCCCCACGTAGGGCTCTGTACACTCTCTCCCTCTGACCCTTGCTCCCCCAACCCTGTGCTCTCTCTCTCTCTCTCTAAAATAAACAAATAAAACTTAAAAAAAAGTAAGGATTTTAAATATGAATCTTAATGCTGAAGTATAACTCGTGTACAAATTTTATCTTCTGTTAAAATACTTTTCAATCGTGATTATTAGGTTTTAAAATTATATGAGGATTAACAGTAATACTTCCAATAAAATGCTCATGAATAATTACAAATGTTCCTCATGAAACATTTCATTAATATTCAAACATGCAAAGATTATTACATAAAATAATTAAGATTTAAGGAAAATTCAGGACATTACCCTTATTCAATAAAATTTAAAGTACATTTAGTCTTGTTATAAGGGACAGTAGTCTAATATTCTGGCTAATGGCCCTTCAGTGAATAATGCAAACTTTGTTGCATGGAATAAATTGTGGGAACTAGCCACAATTTTTCCTTTTGGGGTAGTATTTTATTATGTTGAATATAACTAGAATAAAGTGAACTCTTATAAGCCGTATTATACCACAAATTCAATTAGCTTCAAGGACAAATCATATGTCCTCTGTAAATAATGATTAAGCTATTTATCTCTTTATATAATCTGCAAAGAGTGTTTTTTTTTTTTCTTTTGGTCCCTCAACTCCCAACATAATGAGATTCAGACTTATTTAAGTAGAAATGATGACATTTTAGTTGTGATAATTTGCAAGGGCAAATGTGCCTTACCGAAGGGACATTATCTAAATTTCATATCATTGTCACAGTATACAATTTCAACTATTTGACGTATATTACAAATTCTTTTTTATTACTTAATCATATAAAATGTACATACCCTTCTTGCAATTAAAAATAGATAATGTGGGGCCCTTGGTGGCTCAGTGGGTTGAGCACCTGACTCTTGGTTTCAGCTCAGGTTGTGATCACAGGGTCGTGGGATCGAGCCTCATGTGGGGCTCCACGCTCAGTGCAGAGTCTGCTTGAGATTCTTTGCCCCTCCCTCTTCCTCCCCCTCTGCTCCTCTCCCCGGCTCATGTTCTCTCTCTCTCTCTCTAAAATAAATAGATGAAATCTTAAAAAAAAAAGATGTTACTAGTCTCCCCCACAGTATGTCAATCTCCAATAAATGTAAAGCCCTAGAGGGGGAATAAAATGGCTTCATGTAACCAGTTTCCCAAACTTCTAAGATGGTAAGACTCACCTAATGGAACTTGGTAAAAACACAAACTGTAAGGCCCCTCTCACTCCACTGAACCAAGTTTCCAGGAGAGAGGCCTGGGAAGAGCCAGGTGTGAAGGCATCCAGGTGATTCTTCTCAGCCGGAATGTTCGAGAACCACTGCTATAAACCATTTTTTATGCTACCACCTCTCCTCTATTACCTTGCTACTCCAGGTTTGCTCCTTGGATCTGCAGCCAAGGTGTCACCTAGAAGTTATTTAGAAATGCACTATCTTTGCCTAAGCCCAGACCTACTGAATCAGCACTTTAAAAAGATCCCAGATGATTTAAGGGCACATTAAAGTTTGAGAAACACATAATACCCTATTTTTATTTCCCAAATTAAAATGTGGCTCTCAGGGCACCTGGCTGGCTCAGTATGTAGAAAGTCTGTGACTGTTGATCTCAGGGTTGTGAGTTTGAGCAGCGAGGATAGAGTTTACTTCAAAAAAAAAAAAAAAAAAAGTGATTCTCTGCCTCTTGCAAAATGCAACTACTCCCTCCCGTTAAATCTTGAAGATAAAATCAACACTGAATTTTGCCTGCAACATGACCGTCCTCGATCACAATGAATCCCTTTTGTCATTTTTTTACACAGCCTAAACTTGACTCTCTTCTAATGTTGGACACTTTCATGAACATCAATCAAAGAATAAACCAATGGTTTAATTTGGGCTCTTGATTTGACTCCTTTCTTGCCCATTCTCACCTTCACACGTCTTGCCGTCACTTCTTAGCACGCGGCCAATCCCACACCCACAGCGATATGAATTTTTCAGGTTTACACAGATCTCACTGCAGCCACCATTGTTTTGCTCACATTCATTTTCATCTGTAGGAGAGAAACCACACCACTTACATACTGCTTGCTGCGCAACTCAATCCTATCCCAAGCCCCTTAGCAGAATCTTCGTATCTTTTCAGAGCCTGTTGATACATCAACTCCTTTGCTATAATCCTTATAATCACTTCCATCAACTTGATCTCAACCAAGTTATTTGTCCATCTGCCCTCTGCTAGAGCAGAAGGCACTTAGTTGCTTGCCAATTCATTCCCTCCTAAGAGCAAAACTGGTGAAATGAAGTGGGTTTTTTGTTTCCTGGATTCACCTATTTTTGTGTATTGGTGAATATCACTTTCTCCAGTGAGTTCCTGAAGATTTGCTAAATTAATACAGACTTATAAACCAAACTGTGTTTTAAATACATCAAAGGAACTCACATCACAGAAGTAAGTAGCTGATAAAAATTTTGTGTGAGGCAGTCTTCTGTTACAACATCAACAACTGCCCTTGAAGTCTATTTTAAATATTGGATAGTATATCCACACTATAATTAAGGAATAATTGTTAACCTTTTAAAGAATAGGATGAAGGATATGGACTCTTGCTATTAAAAAATGCACAGCTGGGCACAAATACCGATGCCCTTCCTTCTACAAAGAAAGAGAAGCTTGGAAACAAAATGTATCATGGCTTGGGGCTGGGATTGGGGTATTGGGATTTAAACACCCATGGGGTGACAGAAGGCATGGCGTTGGGCCCAGGAGAGGAGATGACCTGCAACCGAAACCCTGCTTAAATCCACGACCCCAGAAAAGATATCCCTACAATGAAAGGGGGTGTAGAAGAACTTTGCCCCAAGGCCCATGGACGCAGTAAACAAGCCCTCTCTGAGGCTCCAGGAGAGAGAAAATCCTTTATAAACAACGGAAACCCCAAGTCAGGCCTTGCCATGGTTGAAGTATGAACTTAACTCGAAGCTGAGAAATTGGTATAAAACGTGGCCTGGGCCGATGAAGCTTCCGTGATACTTGACAGAAGCATTTGAAAAACCGCTCTGTAGTCAAACTTCCCCAAACCAGGTGGTCAGGGTGGTTCCACAGAAACACAATTACAACAGAAGGTGGTTTGCCACAAAACACTACACAGGAGGAAATGGTCCACTGTGAGAATGACTTGGCAAGACAACAAATGGGCGGCTTTGAACTGGAGATAACAGAATCATCCAGAAAAATTCATAATGCAAGGATTTTAAAAGTTACTAAACAGATAAAAGAAAGGATACTAACCAAGATAAAAGAAGCGAGCAAAAAGACAAGGCAGAATTGAAACCAAACAAACACAGCACTTGTAGAAATGGAAAATATTTCCATTTCCATTCCACCCAGGGATGCCTGGGTGGCTCAGTCGGTTAAGCGTCTGCCTTCAGCTCTGGTCATGATCCCAGGGTCCTGGGATCGAGTCCCGCGTCGGGCTCCTTGCTCGGCGGGGAGTCTGCTTCTCCCTCTCCCTCTGCCTGCTGCTCCCCCTGCTTGTGCGCTCTCTCTCTGACACATAAATAAATAAAATCTTAAAAAAAAAAAAAGAAATGGAAAATATAGTGGATAAGTTCAGACTCTTCATTGGAGCCCACTACCACCTGGAAAGTGGATGGTGACAGACGTGCCAGCAGCAGTTCTGAATGTGGCCACACACTGTCCCAAGCCTGGGCAGTTTACCTTGAGACCGATTTTTTTTTTTTTTTATGTGAGAGAGTAATACACTTGTACTGCTTTAAGCCATTATTATTTGTGAGTTCATTGTCATTTACAGCCTTAGCTACTCTGTGTCCCAGCCATTCCACTTTTATGGGTATGCTCTAGAGAAAATCTCACACATGGAGTATCATTTTAATGTTAATTTTAAGAACAAAAACAATGCTATCTATTCTTATGGGTACATACACAAATAATAAAAGCATAAAAACACGGACCAGAAGAACACACACTAACTTCAAAACAGTGATTAGTCCTGGAGGGTGAAACAAGAAAATGAAAAAGGAGATGGAGTGAGATGGCTTTATTTGTATTTGTAAAATTTTATTAAAAAGAAAAAGGAAGAAAAAAATTAACAATAGTTAAATCTGGGTATATGAGTTATATTATTTTATCATCCCGGCCAATAATCCTGTTGTATTATTTTCCTTTACTCCTCCCTGATTGAAAACATTTACATAATTTAAAATGAAGAGTTAAAAGTATGTTACATTTTTTTAAGAAATAAAGGAAAACTGACATATACACATTAACACAAAATTTTGCCTTTAATTTCAGGGAATTCATGACGTCCCTGAAACTGACAGACAGATGTCAGGTAGGAACTGAACTGGGGGTTTTCCCCTATGCACTGCTAGGCAATGATGTCCAGGATAAATTGTTAAGCACGAGATGTATATGATATGCAACCTTTGGTGTAAAAAAAGGGCAGTAAATAAACATATATATTTGCATTTTTTATATTTGCCTGAAGAAACCCTTGGAGCATACATAAGAAAATAATATAAGAGATTACATGAGATAGGGTTGGAGAAAGGAGAAATGGAACAAATGGAGGACAGACAGCTAGACATTTCATTGTATACCCTTCACACTATTTAGTTTGGGACCCATCGAACTATCTTACCTAGTCAAAAGTTGTATTAAAATAAAAGCTGAGGAGCACCTGGGTGGCTCAGTTGGTTAAGCGTCTGACTCTTGATTTTGGCTCAGGTCATGATCTCATGGATGGTGGGATGTCGGGCTCCACACTCAGTGTGGAGTCTGCTTGAGATTCTCTCCCTCTGCCCTTCCCCCCACTTGTGGGTGCATGCTTTCTCTCTTCTCAAATAAATAAAATATTTTTTTAAAAAACAACCAAACAAAAAACCCCCCAAAAGCTGTGTAATGAAACAAAGCCTGCCTTAAAATGACGTCAAATATTTTCCAAGCACACCGCGTGTGTGGGTGTGTGTGGGTGTGTGTGTGAGAGAGAGAGACAGAGAGAGAGACAGAGTGAGGGAGGGAGGGCAGTTGGGAAAGATTACAGGACCATCCTCTCCTGTATCCCAAACCTTTTAGCATTAAATCACATGAAGTCCATCATATAAGAGCCCTAACAGCTGGTATGGGAAGGCGTAAACATGCTCCATAGGATGGTCAGTGGGGTTCATTAAGGAGGCTGAAGAACAAAAGCTTTTCTAAAATAAGAATCTTTTTATCTACCTTTCAACCTAATCCCCATTCCATTCTGACCAGTTACTGTTCTTCTTGAGGAGGCGGGTATGGGCCCGTCCTCCCTTTCTCTCCAGATGAGTTTTAAATCTATTTGAGTCTGAATACAAAAGCTTCATAATGGAGAAAGATATGATCTTCAATCTTGGGTTTTTCAACTCTATTTTCTTCCAGTTACAGACAACAACACATGTGTACAAGTAGACAATTCTAGATTTCCTAGAAAATAATCTGACTTCCCTTTCTTGCTACTCAGAGAAACCAAAATTATGTAAGTGAAGTGGTAGGAGTATGTCCTTAGATAACTCTAGACCAAAGTCATCCAAGAGAAATACAAAGCAAGCCACATAAGTAATTTAAAATTTTCTAGTAGTCACATTAAAAAAATTCTAATAATATATTTTATTTAATTCAGTATGTCTAAAATATTTCATCTCAATATAAAATCAATATTAAAATTATTGAGGTATTTTTCCTTCTTTTTTTGAATGAATCGAGCGTGTATTTTATACTTACAGCACATCTCAATTTGGATTCTAAATTTTCATTGGAAATACTTCATCGGTATTTAGAGTCATAAAATTTACAGTTGGTTACTCAAGTTGTCCCAAACATTTTCAGTTTTCCAATGACTGAGCCAAGTATCAGGTTTTAAATTAAAATTAGGTAAAATTTAAAATTTAGTTTTTCAGTCATACCAGCCATATTTCAAGAGCTCCACATTCACACATGGCTAGGGGCTGTTGTACTGGACTATGCAATTCCAGACTGTCCCCACACACGATATAAATTCAGTTTGAGGCTTTAGTCCTGAACTAAAAAAGGCAAACACCATTCTAAGTGTTTAGAGACACAAACTAGAAAACTGACAGAGCTCTGCGTCAGGAAGCGTTTGATGTATCCTTTTGATCCGAATGGCCCGTTCCCACTTCAAGCTTAGTCTCTTACCGAAGCATGTCTGCCTGTCGGGGCCCAGCACCGTCCCTGGAGAGCACATGCACTCACTGGTGTCTACACAGCCGCCATGGCAGTCCTCGTCGCAGATGTCATAAAAATCTGTGGAAGAATGAAGTCGACCTTGCATGAGGGGTGAGGACCAAAGGACACTCTCATTCATGAGAAAGCCTCATGAGTTCAGTCATGAGGTAGGAGTTCGTGGACAACACTGAGAGAGTTCTCATCGTTCAGGGTTTACGTGACCCCAGTGGAAAGAGATACTGCCCAGGGACATCTGTCATTCAGATCAATGGTTCCCAACTTCAGATCCATGGGCGATAGAGTCTCTGCAAATCTAAAACCTCACCAAATATGAGCTGTAGATTAAAGAAGTGTTATGCCCTACTCTTCTATGTACTCTGTTTTTTTAAATGTGTACAGATTTGATGGGATTAATAATACAAAAATTCATTTTCAAATATTCCTGATCTCAAGTAGCTTTTTCCCATTACATATCATTTAAAAAAATCAACGGATACTAAGCACAATACTACCCTATGGATGTCTGATATAGATCTTAAAAAGGGGTCCTCCATACTCAAAAAGGTTGGAAATCCACTATTTAAACCCAAATCAACATTTCATTTTCTAAAGTTTTGTTTGAATGGAACAAAGACAAAATAAAATAGAACTGATCAGAGTTATAGCTCCTCTCCCTTTCTGTTTCTTTAGGACATTTCCGGAAACACAAGGACAGATCACAGAAATCAGAATCTGACGTTATCTGTGGCCCTAAGTCATTATTCAGATTCTGAAATACTACCATAATTGGATTTCCTATGACATTTTCCTGATACCATCTGATGCCTTATGGGGGAGGAAAAAGAGCACAGAGAAGGCACTCACGACCACAGTAGACATGGAAGCAGACACTGGGCTTGGTCAGATGATACACATAGTAGCCTCCCGGGCAAGCCTTGACCTCCACCGTGGTGTTCCAGAGGCAGCAGTTCCCGCTGAAGCTGGCACAGGCCTGGCGTTGCACGATGCCATCACCTTCTAGAGGGTGGCTGCCATTGAGCCAGACAGGTGCATGGGTTCCACAGTGGTTTTCTGGTATGCAGAAGGTGGGCATGGCATCCCCTGCCATGCCTGTGAAGCGGTACCACTCCCCATCCACATGGTTGTCACAAAGAGGGGGACCTTGAGACTCATCGAACTGATGGTCAGTGTTCCTCCATGGTTCATTCAAACTGATGTAAGCGGAACAAGGATCTAGGGCTGGGAATGAAAAGACACCTCAGAGGCACCTTGTGATGTTTCTAATTACAATGGCAATAGCCTAAGTCCACCTTCTTAGTCTTACACTTTGGCTTTTTTTTTTTTTTAAGAAAGAAATAACCTAAAATCCCCCACAGTAGCTATTTAAGATTCTTCAAGTTAAACTTAAACATGTTTTATAAATGCCTTTTACAAAATTATTTCAAATCTGTTTAAGGTTTACCATTACTGTTGGACTAAACTTTTTATCCAGAGTAATCATTTGATAGAAGGATAGTTGTTCGAGACCAAAGGAGGTTAGGATTATAGTCTCACTGAACTCTAGTGGTCAGAAAATATTTTGAATATTGTGTTCACCTGGAAGCTATATTATATGAAAGTATGGATAAACCTGGTGTCCAGAGAAAAGTGACCAGACTTGGAAGGGAGTCAAAATATTATCAACTGGAGAAGAAGCTGAGAACCACGGTTTGGAGAAAAAAAGACTGAAGAGTACGCATCAGTTCTTACAAATCTAGGTATTCTGTTAACAAGAGCAAGAACAGACTGTTGGAGGGGCACATGGGTGGCTCAGTCAGTTGAGCGTCTGCCTTCAGCTCAGGTCTTGATCCCAGGGTTCTGGGATCGAGTCCTGCATCCAGCTCCCTGCTCGGCGGGGGGGGGAGTCTGCTTCTCCCTCTCCCTCCCTCTGCTCATGCTCTCTCTCTCACTCACTTTCTCTTTCAAATAAATAAAAAAAGAACAAACTATTGGGGGAGCACATTTTAGTTCAGCTATGGAGTAATGGAGAGACCTATCACCGTGTTGTAAGTTCATCATCTTTGGAAATTTTCAAAAAGTATTTGGATGGTCATTTGTAAGCAAGACTGTGGATGAAATTTCACACTACTGGAAAGTGTGTCTGGTTAATAAGGCGTCCAGCTCATTCCACTGAAAAGGAAAATGCCTCTGGCACATGTCTGCAGTTTTGAAATACACAGCATACTGGCAAATTATTACCAAAGATATTCTCAAAGTGAATGTTGGTATATACGCCATCAGCTTATTGAAAATATGAACTTTATGTATAAGCAATCAGCCATGGCATCACTATCTATAATAAAGCCAAATTTCTCAAGCATGCATTTTTAGTGCATAAATTGCATGGACAAATATCTCATCAAAAAAAAAATTTTTTTTAATATTTTATTTATTTATTTGACAGAGAGAGAGAGAGAGAGCACAAGCAGGGGAAGTGGCAAGCAGAGGGAGAAGCAGGTTTCCTGCTGAGCAGGAAGCCCGATGCAAGGCTCGATCCCAGGACTCTGGGATCACGACCTGAGCCGAAGGCAGCCGCTTAACTGGCTGAGCCACCCAGGCGCTCCTCTCATCAAAAATATTTTAATGACTACAGACACCAGTAACCCCAATATTCTCACTGTTTCCCTCAATTTCAGGGAAATATTGAATTAATGTAGGGAAATTGTCCTTAGGAAGAGTCTATAAAGCCAAGAAATTCTAGAAAGGAACACTAGCCAGAGTACTATCCTTTGTAATGCACATGAGGCCGACTTACCTGACCTAGCAGGCAGGGAATTCACATTAAGGCTGATACATGTTGTAGGCAGAAAATTTAGTTTTAGCAAATACTGCACAATAATTAAATGTGGATGGGTCGTGATCATAAAGTTTAAGTTGTCTAGAAAATATTTTGGATTTTCCCAGTCTACATTCCAAACTCCAGTTCACTCTCTAAATTCCGTCACACGCAGAGGAGGGTGTAGCCTAGTGCTAATGGCCCCAAAGAGACTCTTGACAGTTGGGGACAGGAAAGAAGCAGGCTATTGCATTTTCTGGAAATAACACATGTGCCGAGTTGCACATGGCAGGAACCACTCTGTCTTTTAAAGTGTCCATGAGATATCCCAGCTGTGCCCTAGACCATATTCAATGTCATTTGAGGGCAGGAAATGTCCTCATACAGACTCCTCCTCTCTCAAAAGGGAAAAATTCCCTCATCTGCTCTCCCAGCTGTGGTTCTCTTAAGAAGCAAGGTTTCCAGGGCAATTTCACAGGTGATTATAAATTCATAGAAATCTTTGGTTGATCTCCTTGGCTCTAATTTTATAAGAAATGGTTAGGTACTCAACTTTTAATGGCTTTTGCAGAAATTCCTAAACCTCCCTCAATAACTATTTCATGATTTGTAAAGTTTTTCCTTAAATTTAACTGTCATTTCTTGTGCCATTTATTAAAAGTTCACTTCCTCTCGTTGAGGGGGGGACATATGGCACAAATAGGGGACATTTACCGACTACCTTCTGTAAAACAAATGTATTTTTTAAGTTCCCCACGCAATATGTTCTAACATTAAGTAACCCATTTCTCTCCACCCCTTCAATCCTTTCATAATCTGGCCACCGGTTTTCTTGTGTTCAGTCTCTCCGAGTGGAGCCTGGAATTGGGTATTATGCATACTGCACCCCAAATTGCTGAAGTACACACTCCTTAAATGCGAGACCTTCAAAAAGAACAGCCCCGTGGGTTCCTTTCAAAGTTGAGTCCGGGCCAGGCCTGCCAGAAAGCTCCCCGGCCTTTACCAGGATTCCTGCCTGGCGGCCCCTCCCGCCTTCCCCCGAACCCGGGACGTGCAGACGCCCGCGTGTCCGCAGGGCCAGCCCCTCGCGGCCAAGTGCGGAGAGCAGACGTCCGCGTCCCTGCCCTTCCGCTGCTCCCAGCCGACCAGGTGGAGGGGAGGCCGCCCCTCGGGCTGGGTCCTGGGTCCGGAAGCTTCCTGTGTTCTTCCTTCTCCCTCCCTTCTCCCTATTCTCCCCCTTTGCTTCCTGCTCCCTCCCCTCCTTTCCTTTCCTTCCCCTCCTTTTCTCTCACTTCCCCTCTCCTCCCAGGGAAGACCCCCCTCCTTGCTCCCCAGCCCCCAAAGCTTTCCCTTTATCTCTGGCATTGAGTCATACGTTCTAGAAGGGCTGCAAAAAATAAATAATATAAAAAAGATCTGGGATGGGAGATTTATGATGGCAACAGGAGGTACTAGAGGGCGAGGCGAGTAAGCAATAAAGAATGGAAAGAAAGGGCAGTGGTAGTTCTGAGGTGGTGGGGGCGACTTTTGCTTCGACAAGTCCTGGCTAATTATTGCAGCAGATACAGGGTGAATAAACTTAGTTCAAGACTCTTTCTAATAGACTTTTTTTTTTTTTAGATCAGTTTTAGATTCAGGGCATACTTGAGAAAATAGTACAAAGAGTTTCCATATACTCAGTGCCCAGTTTCCCCTATTATGAAACATTATACATCGGTGTGGTATCTTTTCCACAATTAATGATCCAGGAATGATGCATTATTATTAACTCAAATCCATAGTTTAGATTTCCTTAGTTTTTGCTTGTGTCTTTATTCCAGGATCCCATCCAGGTACCATATTACCTTAATTTTCACATCTCCTTAGGGTCACAGCCTATTTTTAATGTGTACCCTTGAAGGTGCTGGCGCAAGACCTGAATTATCGTGAAGAAATAGATCAGGGTCAACTAAACAGAGCTACGCAAAAGTGCCAAGAAGGATGGCTCTGTCCGTCTCAACCTCCTCTCACCCTCTCTTTCCATTAGAACTTAAATTCTATTGGAAAAAGGAGAAATGTGTTAGTAACTGGAACTGAAACTTTGTTTTGCCTTCTTGGCCTCTTTTGTGCCAAGACTGAGAAGGGAAAGAGTTTAAGATTCACTCAGTCCATGCAAAAGTCGTATTTTTCAGATGTCCAGACTGAGAAGTTCGATTTATCCAGATCTGTGCCTTTCATGGGGATAGAGCTTTCATTCAGTGCCTTGTATTCATTAAAGAAAAAAACTATCCTCAACTCTAAAGATTATATTTTTGCTCTTAAAGTTGGAATTATAAAAATGCCTATTATATAAAGAAGTTAGAATTCTTCTTACATGTACTCCAAGAAATATTTATCTAGTGGAAAGCTGTTAGCTATGGCAGATCCATGGAAATTCGGGATGCCCAGGCAAGAGGCTAATTGGAACATGAAATACAAATTCTTTGAAAATATATCTGTTGTAGGTTATCACAGGTTTTCTTACACTATTCTAGAACCAGCATTTAAGATACTGGAACCTAGCTCTTAATCTGGACATAATAGCAAATTCCTGCAACAAAATCACGTTGTGCCAAGTACTTGACACAAGACTCACCCATTGGTGATGCAGGTGTGATTGTGAAGAAGAGGCAGGTGAGAAGCAGGAACTGAAACATCCTTCTGGACCAGCCACCAGAACAGACTGGAAATCCTCTTAATTTCAGTTGTCCTTTGTCCCTTTCTTTTTCAAGCACTTTTAAAAAAAAGCCCGCTAGGCTCTTCTGAAAAAAGACTTTACGGTACTGGCTGGGGCTTTATCAGAGGAAGAGGATGAGTGGGATAAGGTGTCCATTGCTCTGGCCTTGACCCCAGATAGAAACACTGCTTTACACTGTCAACAGGGTTATTGATATTTTTCTTTAGGGGGGGGGGAAAAACCCATCACAGTCCCTCATCCTCCTATTGTTTTCTCTCAAGAATTCCCTGCAACAAGGCCTCCAGTATCTTATCCAGAAGGGAACTCTAAATGAGGGACACCCCCTCCTGTCAAAATCTTGTTTTGTGACTTCTAGGAATTAATTTCATGAAGTTGCAGCCCTACCGTTGCTTACGGAATGAGAATGGGATAAAGCCAAATTGTTGCAGCTGGTCATTAGGAAATGTCTTGGTCAGATGGTGAAGGAGTTTACAATAGCACACCAAAAAGTACTAAGGAAAGGTGTGGAACGGGGACGATATTGTCTTGAAGCAAGGTCCTGTGTTCTGTTACGGTGTTTGGTCTCCAAACTTCCTAAAGAAACCAGGTTTAGTTGAATTTTTACCAACTCAAGCAGCAATACCTCATGTTTTCATAGTGCCTTTCTTCCCCCAATTTAAAATGGTTTAGTGTTACTTATTTTACTAATTCTCACACTAAGACAGAGGCAGGGGCTTCGAATTAGGAATGACTCATTAAATTAACAACACTAAAAACGGATGTTTACTAGAATTTCATTTTTAGACAGAAGAGGCAAAATGAAAGGATCTGTATATTATGTGTCCCCAGACAAGGGAATGCCAGCTCCTTGACATTCTATAGTGTGTGGACACCTAAGAATTGGCAAGCACTGTTACTGAACATAATGAGAAGGGGAAGGACAAAAAGAAGGGTAGGGGAAAAAGGTTTTTTTTTTCCCCACCATTTTTTTTAAAAGTAGGACACACCCACCATGGGGCTTGAACTCACGACCCTGAGATCAAGAGTCGCATGCTCTACCAACTGAGCCAGCCAGGCGCCCCAAAAGGTGTTTTTTTGTTTTTTTTTTTTAATACTTTATTAAAGAAGGATCTGAATGAAACCAAAATTTCTCCCTCCTAATCTTACCTTGACCTGATGCTTTGGGCTTCTATCATTCTTATCCTTTCTCTCATCTATGTTTCTTGTTCGAATCAAATTCCTAGTGGCTGGGGAAGGGATATTTATTGTTTTAGGAAGTAGTTCGTAAACTTGTCTTCCTAATCTCTTATCACAATTTTTTCCTATGCTAAGTGGCCTTCAAATTATTGTGGCTCCTTTCCTGTAAGGGTTTCAGTTCAATTAAACATGAGTGCTTACTAGGGGCCAAGTGCAATGCTGTCTCTGGTTTTTGATAGTGATGAAGGTAAAAGTGATCCCCACAAGCAGAGAGTTTACCATGCTCTAGAGTGGAAAGCTCTAGCAAGGGGGTATCTGGTGATCTGAATTTATAGTTGGCCACTTTATCACTAATGCTGGCAGAACACAGGCAACCTGGCCATTTTTAGCTTATTAAGTTGCAATCTGATGGCAGCAGTGGATGATTCTGGGACCAAGGAACTGTCTCATTGCAGTTAAGAGTTAGTGCTCTTAACAGAAAAAACAAAACCCTGCAATTTCCTGTCCCTGAGAAACCATCTGAGTACTTCATACGTGTTGCAGAGGAACAGAGGACGTGTGCATAGATAAACCCAGACTGCTGCCAGGATTGATTGCCAGAGTCAAGGACTTTCACCAGATAGCCCTTTGGTTCTGTAAACAAGCATTCCCAGGATGGTAGGACTTTTTTTTTTTTTTTCTTATTCCTATTTTTTCCTTTTTAGTTGACTTGCCCTCTCATTTTAATTTTTTATGATGAAACATTTCAAATATATACAAAAGTAGAAAGAACAAGAAACACAGCTGCAATTACTAATATTTTGTCAATCTTATCTATACACCAAGATGCATTTCTAAGATAAGGCCTTTTTTACATAACTATGTCATTATTACTACTATGGAAACAGTACCATCTAATACCCATTTCACATTTAAATGTCCCCAATTGTTTCAAAGATTTCTTTGCATTGCTAGTTTGAGTCAGGATTCAAGTAAGAGCCATACATTGCATATGGTTGTGTCTCTTAAATTCTTTTAATCTAGAATGGTCTCCCCTCTTCCCCAATCCCCACACCATTTGTTGAAGAAAGCCAGTCATTTGTCCTATAGAATGTCTCACATTCTAGATTTGTCTGACTGCTTCTTGTGTGTCTTTTAGCGTTCCTTTTCCCATATAATATTAATTCTTGTTCATATTTTCTTATTTTTCTAAAGTATGTGCTACTAGAAATTAAAAACAAAAATACTCTGGTGACACTGAAGGAATTTAATGCACGGGGGCAGGGGAAATTGATCAGTTAGGATATAGGTAAACCAGTCTGCTGTTCAGGAAAGATCTGAGCTTACGTAACAATTTGAGAACTACTGGCATATAAATGGGGGAGGGGAGTGGGTGAGATCATCCATGGAAAATTGGGTCTGAGATGGAACCCTGGAGAAGCCCAACATCAAAGATGTGGGCAGAGGAAGAGGATACTGCAAATGAGACCAAGAAATAGAGAGTTAAAGAAGGAAACCCAAGGGGCGCCTGGGTGGCTCAGTTGGTTAAGCAACTGCCTTCGGCTCAGGTCATGATCCTGGAGTCCCAGGATCGAGTCCCGCATCGGGCTCCCTACTCGGCAGGGAGTCTGCTTCTCCCTCTGACCCTCCTCCCTCTCATGCTCTCTGTATCTCATTCTCTCTGTCTCAAATAAATAAATAAATAAAATCTTAAAAAAAAAAAAAAGGAAACCCAAGAGTAGAGTCACAGGAGCTGAGGACAGTTTCAAGAATGAGGGATTGCTCAGTGGATGATGCATTTATAAAACATATGCAAAGGAAAATTTATAAAGTGGGCCAATTTTATATTCAGTAGAATTCATTAAAGTTAACCTATATATTTATCCCAAGGAAGTAACTATGTAGTACATTCTGGAAGACAAGGAGTTTGTACTTACTTGGGAGAGCAACAAACAAAAGATCGTTGGCAGTAATAAAAATGAATCACAACTAGGGCGCCTGGGTGGCTCAGTCAGTTGAGTGACCGACTCTTGATTTCAGCTCAGGTCATGGGATGGAGCCCCGCCTCCGGCTCCGTTCTGCTTGAGATTCACTCTCTTTCCCTCTTCCCCTCCCCTGCTCTCTTTCTCTCAAATAATAAATAAATCTTTAAAAAAAATGAATAATTTTTTTTTTAGATTTTATTTACTTATCAGAGAGAGAGAGTGAGCGAGAGTGCGCACAAGCAGGGGGAGGGGCAGAGGGAGAAGCAGGCTCCCCGCTGAGCAAGGAGCCCAATGTGGGACTCCATCCCAGGACCCTGGGATCATGACCTGAGCTGAAGGCAGACACTTAACCCACTGATCCACCCAGGCATCCCAGAAAAAGGAAACATAACTCTTAACAGTGAAACTGAGTTCCAAAATCTAAGAAATTCCACTTTTCTGTGAAATCTTTCTAGATTGATCTTAAAAATTCCACCTATTTGTTTTTTTAATTTATCTATTTTTAAGATATTTTATTTATTTTTCAAAGAGAGAGCACAGCAGCGGGGGAGGGGCAGAAGGAAAGGGAGAAACAGACTCGCTGCTGAACAGTCACGCAGGGCTCCATCCCAGGGCCCTGGGATCATGACCCGAGCCGAAGGCAGATGCTTAACTGACTGAGCCACCCAGGCACCCGTTTTTGTTTTTGTGAGCATCCACTATGTGCTCATTACCCTCCTACTGGTAAGCAAGATAGAATAGTACATGTGACATGAGCTCTATTCTTTCCATTTACCATATTCACCATACTCACCAATCCTGTCACTCTGGTTGTTTGGTCATAGGATTCACTGATGAGTTGTGACATAGATGTCCTCTGGTTTAACTAGACCAACGGTTCCCATCAAAATCACCAGAGGGACTTATTAAATACAGATTGCTGGCCCCATGCCTAGTTTCTGATTCAGTAGGGATCAGAGAACTTGCATTTTTAACCAGGAGATACCAGTTGCCGCTCCAGCAGTCACACCATGAGAGAACCCTTTTACTTTGCCAGCTCTAAAGGTCTATTATCCCTTACTTAGCAAAACCGCATTACCTACACTCACAAATGGGTTTAACTCTCCATTATCTATCTCCACTGAAAATTCACTAAAGCCTAACAATGTTGTTGAATATGTAGACGTTATTTGTTGAAATCAAAGAGTGGCTTAACATTTTCAATCTTATCTTCTTACACTTTACTTCTGTCTCAGGGATGTCTGTATTGGGTTGCTATAGCTGCCAGGAGGCTCTCAGTACATCTCGCACTGCACTAAATACAGGAATTTAACATATGCTTTTTGATATGCCTTCAATGGAGTAGGTAGCATGTGATATTTTCCTGTTTGGTGATCATTATTTGATTTGATCAAATTTGATACAAACTCTTAAAAAAATGAGTATTTAATCTTGGTTCATTCTTGAACGGTGTTCTGAAGTCCAGGAGACCACACTGGGCAATCTGGTGGTCGGATAAAATGGAAATCTTCCTGATAATCAGGATATAAGGATATTTGTCTCAGTACTGCCATTGGCTTTATTCTGGCTGTAGAAGTCACTTAACCTCTGGTGGCTCTGGAAAATTAGGAAAATATTGACCATCTTAGATTCAGGAAGCATTAATGAAATGCCTGTTTTTATAATTTTATTTGTTTAATTATTTAATTTATTTATTTGGCAGAGAGAGCGAGCACAAGCAGGGAGGGCGGCAGGCAGAGGGAGGAGCAAGCTCCCCGCTGAGCAGGGAGCGATGGGCTGTCGCTTCCCCTGCTTGTGCTCTCTCTCTCTGCCAAATAAATAAATAAAATCTTTTTTTTTTTTTAAATGCCTGTTTAAAAATACAGGCTCTAGGAACCAAATTTAATTTCAAAATGGTATTTTTATAAGAATTAATTTTAGAAGTAAACAGTTTTCCACTAGAATCACAGGAAAATAAGTTTTGTTGCGTGGTTGTTGTTGTTTTTGGTTTTGCTTTAAAGAATCAGATGCTGTAGTTCAAAAATTGAATAAGTATTTATTGTTCCAGAAGGTACATTGCTTTTTATACATATTTCATAAATGATACAGGATTTTACACATGTTCAATATTTTGCTATTTGTTTAAAGGACTTTCCTCCACATTTTCCTCCCTTGCCTCCCACACACCCTGAAAGAATTTGCTCATTGCACTGTGCTGTTTCTTCTTCAAAACCCTGCACACAAACAGGACAGATGATTTAAAAATAATTCACATAACTTAAGAAAAATAAATGAGGGAAGGGGTTGAACAACTGGGGGGCCTGGAAGGAAGGGGAGACATGCATCCTTTCGTTCCGTCATGCCAGTGGAAGGGGTGGTGGCAGGAGCAGAGCAGTGGCGGTCCTGGAGGGCCTTCAACCTCTGCAAGGCACCTGGAATCTGGGTTTGTCATCGCAAGTGTTTCTTTTCATACACAATGATCCCCAAAAGAGGAAGAAAATGAGAAATAACCTCCCTGCCACAATGAGGAGGGGCGAATCATGTGAAAGAAAAAGCCAATCGGCTGTGTGGCAAGCCTCATCATCCTTTCCATCCTGCCCCCACAGTAGTTAAAAACAGGATATTAGACACGGATTCCTTTGACTCTTCAAGTGCAGATGTCATCTGGAAATATGGTAGAAAATATTTTGATAGAGTATAAGATTAATTCTTCCTTCTCTCAATTTAAGATAAGAAAAAATAGGGTGAAGAGGGTAGGTTGAAGGAAGCCATAGAAATGTATTCCTGTATAAAGATAAATTGCACCCTTTGAGATCCACACACTTGATTTACAACTACTGAAGTGGTGGAGGTGGTGCGACTCACAAACAGTGTGGAAGTGTGTGTCCTTCAAGATAAACAAAGTCTCCAGACAAGGCAGCGCCATCTGGGTGGGCTGGAATGCTGTCACACAAGCAGATTAACAGCAATGAAATTATTCTGGTTTGAAATGGCTACAGAGCCATGATTTTTAGCCAATTTGTAAACCTTACATCTTCCTGATTTGGTAATACAGCTGAACACCCCCCCCCCTCTGATTTCAGTTATGGAGGGAGAGGGGAATATCAATAGGATAGTTAAATAAAGGAGGGAAATTCTGCCTCCTCTTAAAGATTAATTAGTAAAAAACAAAACAAAACAAAACAAAACAACCTCATGCAGTGTTGCCAATGATTCCTAGATACTGATCCAGAGCACTGGAATATACAGACATTGAAGAAGGTATTACGGGATAATCCAAAGTGTCAATTATCAAACAGTCGTAAGTTGGTTCCAACTCTCATATGGATAAAATTAGCGTAACCAACAGGAGTGGGTAGTTAGAAAAGGGGCATAAAGAGGAGAGATTCCTGGTCACTTTGCAGAGACTGGGTCCAATTTAAAATAAATGCTAATGGCATGGACTCAGACTCTGTTTGCCACCCACACATCTTGAGGATTTGCTTTTCCGGTAGATTTATTTACTCCTATGTCAAAAATAAGAAAAGTTAAATTAAAAAAAAAAAAAATTAGAGCTGAGTGGGGTGCTGGTGTGTTACTGTTTTGCTGACCCTGCAAGAAGATGCAAGAAAGGAACACCCCCAGCATCCTTGTCTCTTTATGAATCTCTCAACTACATAATGCATCATTTTCATCCAGAAACTAAGATGCTTGATTAAGACAATATTCACTAAGCCCTTGGAGCTTATATTCCACAAAGCCTGATCCTTAGATTTTAATATTCCCTTCTTCCCTAAGATCCTTTTTGTTTTTGTTTTTTAAAGGTAAAAACCCTCTACCCTGACTTGGCTCCCAGCTTCCACCTGCAATGCTTTAATTAAAAAGGCAAGAGTTATAAACAGGTGTTCTTTCTGCCAGGATTCAGAGGCTCTTTGCAGATCAATCTTTTTCACCAATTTGTCGAAGGGGCAGATGTACTTGTAATGGGTCTCTCAGTCTCTTAAGGTCCATTTCTGCCTAAAATAGAAACAAAAGGTGAGAAAAATTGGCTAGTGAAGCTTTCAATGATATTATTATCTCCTGAGAAAAGGAAATTGTCTTTTCTGCATCACTATGAATCACAAAAATCATTTCAATTACTCTCAAAATAAGAGTGCCTCAGAAGCAAAGGGCTTTAAAGGCCCAGGACAACAAAGGGAGACCAGAATGGAAGTCTGTCCTGGCAGCTTCAGCTGTCAACAGAGCCTCCAGAAAAGGCTGTGCTGTCAACACGGCAGGACTCAGAGGCTCAAGAACCTGGGGAGCACGTGATGCACCCTAACGGCGGTTCTCAACCTTTAGTTATTCCTCCAGTAGTTGTTTAAGTTTTTCGCTTAGTGATTTTAAAAACAGGGATGTGCTGTCAACTGCAGCACTTTCAAAACTCACATGGGCTGGGACCTCACCCCTATGGAGCTGGATTGTTAGGCTTAGGGTGGGGCTGAGGCATCTGTATTTTTAACAGCGCCAGGGATGATTTGATGCGTTCCCTCCAGTTGAGAACCACCACACAGAGCAACAAGAAGACACGAGTCAACTTAGGCCAAGGCAGGAAGACAGACTAAGCCTATTCAAAGTACAACTCTTGGTACCAATAAGAGACAGAGAAGAGCAACCAAACATTAAAGAGGATAGAAAAGCTTCTAGAGATTTTTAAAAAATCTCTAAAATCATGTAAGACTGCAGAGAAGAGGAATAAAGATTTATTCAGCAAAATCAAAGATATCAGAAGGAGGCACCCGCAGAAATTTGAAAGAGGTAACTATTATGACAAATAAAATGTATCAGTCTTTTTAAAAACAGCATCTTCTAGTTCAATAAACTCTGACTTGTGCCTGGCAAACATTTGCAGTAGTCTCTCTTACCTGGAGTTTATTTTTGCCCCACTGGTATCACACATTTTAGGTGGGAAATCTTTGGAAATTGTTGTAAAAAGATTTTAAAAAGAGAGAAAAGTAAAAATAGACAACTTTAAAGAAACAAAAAGAAAAAAGTAAAAATAGCTCTACAAATTTCAATATGCTACTGTTAATAGGATAGACAGGACCCATCATCTTTTCACCTGCTTGTGTTCTAAAACTTTCCAGAGAGGTGTCCATGCTAAAATAGACATTCTTATTATCTGAGGAATAATTAATATAGGAAGAAGGTGTGATCATTCTTTCAGAGTTTACCCATTGAAGCACTATAGTTATGGATAATAGTAATACATTATTAGTAATAGTAATATAGTAACATATTACTATAGTAATGGTAATATATTATTATTATTATTATTATACCAATACCATACAAAATGGAGCTGGAATTTATTTTTATTTTTGGAACACTTACCTGAGCAATTGCATCCTTGAGTTGATTATATTTCTCTAGGTCAAAACGTGACTTTTTGGCTCCTTTATGGAAAAATAATAAGTATTGTCTATCTCTGGCTTCTGGATAAACATATTCCTATAAATTAAAGGAGAAATTAAATTATTAGTCCTTAGAATATTGGCTTTACAAAATGAGCACTAACTGTTGATTAGGTTCAATATACATGCACACATATAAAGATATATACTGATAAATGTGCTGCGTTAAATATTTCTTAAACATTTTTTATTGTGAAACACACATGTAAGAGTACATAAAACAAAAATGTACATTACAATGAATCATCACATAATGAATAAGTTAATCATCACCAGATAAAGAAAATCTAACATTGCCAACAACCTGGAAGGCATCCTCCTGCCTCTTCTCTATTAGTGAGCTTTCCTTACTCCCAAAACTCATCACTGTCTTGCCTTTTATTGTAATTATTTTCTTACTTTCTTTACAGCTTTCCTACTTAAGCATGAATCCCCTTGAACTCTAATTTTAGCTTAATTTTACCTGTTTTTTTAATTTTATAAAAATGAAGTCAGACAGTAAGTATCGTGTATGGCTATTTTCGCTCAACATGTTTGTGATAGTCATACTTTTGTAGTCCATTCATCTCCATTGCTATGTTATATTCTATTGTATGACTACATCAAAATTCATTTATCCATTTTACTATTGATAGACTTTTGGGTTGTTTCCAGGCTTTGCTATTATAAATAATGCTGCCAAGAACATTTTTGGGCTTATCTCTTCTGTTGGATATATATCTATGAATGGAGATCCTAGATCATAAGGCATGCCTGTGTTCAAATTAGGAAGGGATATGAAACAGGCTTCCAAAATGGTGATACCAATTATACTCCCATCAGCAGGATATGAGAGTTGCCATTATTCCATATCCTTGCCAATGCTGGGTATTGCCAGTTTAAAAAAAAAAAAATGCTAGCCATTCTGGTGTGTGTGCAGAAGTACTACCTCATTTTTCAAAAACAGCTGTACTGAGACATAAATCACATACCATACAATTCACCCATTTAAAGCATAATGTTCAATGGTTTTTAGGGTATTCATGAAGTTGCACAACCATCACTACAATCAATTTTAGACCATTTTCATCATCCCCAAAAGAAATCCTGTACTCTAATAGTCACTTCCCATATCCCTCAACATCTCCAATTCCAGGCAACTATTAATCTACTTTATATCTCTATGGATTTGCCTTTTCTGGACATTTCATATAAATGGAATCTTTTGTGGCCTTTTGTGGCTGCCTTCTTTCAAGGTTTATCCATTTGTAGCTTTTATTGGTACTTCATTTCTCTTTGTTGCCAAGTAATATTCCATTGAATGGATATGCTACATTTTATTTATCCATTAATAAACTGATAGACATTTGGGTTGTTTCCACATTTATGGCTATTATGAATAATGCTGCTATGAATATTCCTGTACAGGTTTTGTGTGAACATGTTTTCATGTCTCTTGGAGATCTATAGCATTTTCCTGATCACTCATGAGGCTGAGGCCTTTTTGTTTCATGTATTATTAGCCATCTGAATTTCCTTTTTTAGATGTGCTTATTCAAATCTCCTGCCATCTTTTTCTATTGGGTTGTCTGGTTTTTTTCTTACTGATTTACAGGCTTTGTTAATATATTCTGGTTATGGATCCTTTGTTGGGTATATGTACTACAAATATCTCCTCCCAGGCTGCTTGCCCTTTTAATGGTGTTCTTTAATAAACAGAAATTCTTAATTTTCTTAAAAGATTTTATTTATTTATTTGAGAGAGGATGAGCAGTGGGGAGGGGCAGAGGGACAGAAAGAGAAAAGCAGACTCCCTGCTGAGCAGAAAGCTCAATGCTGCTGGCTCGATCCCAGGACCCAGAGATCATGACAGAGCCAAAGGCAGACACTTAACCGACTGAGCCACCCAGGGGCCCCCAGAAGTTCTTAATTTTAATATACTCAAATTTATCATTCTTACTCTTCATGGTTAGCACTTTTCAATCTGGGTAAGAAATCATTCCCTATTCCACAGTAACTGACATATTTTCCTATATTATCTTCCAGAAGCTTTATTTTTTATTATTTTTTTAATAAATATTTTATTTATTTATCAGAGAGAAAGAGAGAGAGAGCACAAGCAGGGGGAGCAGCAGAGGGAGAGGGAGAAGCAGGCTCTCCGCCAAGCAGGGAGCCCGATGTGGGACTCAATCCTGGGACCCTGGGATCATGACCTGAGCTGAAGGCAGAAGCTTAACCGAATGAGCCACCCAGGCATCCCTATTTTATTTTTTAAAAAGATTTTATTTTTAAGTAATCTCCACACCCAACATGGTGCTTGAACTTACAACCCTGAGATCAAGAGCTGTATGCTCTACCAACTGAGCCAGCCAGGTGCCCCTCTTCCAGAAGCTTTATTGTGTAGCCTTTCATATTTAGATTTATAATCCATCTGGAATTAATTTTTGTTAATTAAGGATGTATAAGGATGGGGTTGTTTCATTTTTTTTATATGGATATTCAACTGTCCCAGCACCATTCGTAGAAAAAGACTCTTCTTTATTTGCAGCGCTATCTTTTTAAAATCAAAAGTTCATTTATACCAGGTCTGTTTCTACATTCTCTCTATTCCATTGGACTGTCTTTGTGCCACTGTCTCAATTATTGTAGTTTCATAAATAAAGCTATAGTCTTCCATATCCTGTATCCACATCCTTCCAAATCTTTTACATTTTCATTGAAATTCTAGAAGCAGCTTATTCAAATCTCTTCCCCGCCCCATCCCCAAAATTGTTAGAATCTTGACTGGGATTGCACTGAATCAAACAGATCAATTTGTATACAACTGACATGTTTTAGTATTTATGTTTCTAGTCCATGAACATGCTTAGAAGTTTCCTTTAATTTTATGTTTTTCTGCATAGAGGTCCTGCACATCTTTTGCACAATTTACTTCTAGATATATTTATTTATTTATTTTTTATTTTTTATTTTTTTTATTTGACAGAGACACAGAGAGGGAACACAAGCAGGGGGAGTTGGAGAGGGAGAAGCAGGCTTCCCGCGGAGCAGGGAGCCCGATGCGGGGCTCGATCCCAGGACCCTGTGATCATGACCTGAGCCGAAGGCAGACGCTTAACGACTGAGCCACCCAGGCGCCCCTACTTCTAGATATATTTAAAAGTCATTTTAAGTTGCATCTTTTAAAGTCTCATTTATAATTTTTTGTTGTTGGCAACTGATTTATGTATATTGACCTTGTATCCAGTAACCCTATGAAACTTACTTATGGATTCTAACCAAATATATATACATGTTTTTGTATTTTTTTATGTACAAAAATCTTTGAATAACATCAGTTTTCTTTCTTTCCAATCTTTACATTTTTTTCTTGCCTTCTCTTCCAGGGATAATTTATGTTTGCTTCTGCCTGGCATCTATGAGCACTAGCAGTGTGGGATTACCACTATTTTATGAATACCTTAGTCTAATTTATGGAATTGAGATGAATGAAGTTGGGCTATAGTTCAGAGAGAACCTACAACAAGTTCATCCTTATTCTACAATGGTAGCCATTAGAGGTTCCAAACCAACGCAATCTCTATGGTTTTGGTCCTAGATCATCAAGTATGGCTCAGCTTCTTAGTCTCTCCATCTTACCCTGCTTAGTCAGCATAAATCCCCAGAGGAATAAGCATACCTGACACCAGGTTCACCTTCCTGGAATTCTTCTTCTTCAGGTCCTTGCATGGTAATTTTTGCTATCTTATAAGTTCTCTAGTGTTTATAGGCAAATGTATTTAATGTTTTATCTAACTATTCTAACTTTTCCTAATGGGAGGATTGGTCTGATGCCTAGTATGTCATATAAGAAGCAGAAGTGAATATTGAGTTACTGATGATGACAATAATGGATTAATAGTAGCTAAAGGGAAATAAAAATTGAAAAAAAAACCCCTGAATGTCTCATCTCCTAAGACATTACAGTCTAGTATAAGGGTAAAGGCATTATATGTGAATAATTATAATACAAGATAGCATAGGATGAGTGAAATCAGAGGCACAATGTGCTACAGGAATTCAGAAGGAGAGTTCTAAGTTGGCTGTTGGGAACTGGCCAAAGGTTCATGAAAGATAAGCACTTAAGAAACCTTGAAATATAACAGGTAGAGATCAACAGGGAGAACTCTCCCAGTTGATAGAATGATGGGAAGTTAGGAATGAAGTGGTAGAAAACTCAGGGCATTTGGGGGAATAAAGAATACAATTTGATTTGTTTAGAACACATAGTAAGTATACTGTAGGGAACTGACAGACCTCTGGAGAAGACAGAGAGCAACCAGTTATGAATATCAGGCTAAGGAGTTTGGACTTCAATCAATAGATAAAAAGAACCTATTAAAGGGGTGTGTATATAAGGGACAGGAACAGGGAAGAGAGGAGAGAGAAGGAAAGAAACAAAGACAGACAGACAGCAAAGCCATGTCCAGAGCTGTGATTAGACATGACTCATCTGATTGTTCAGTTCTGTTGAGCATGAGCCAGACATGGGACTAGGTGGATACTCTGGGCAAACAATGGCAGGACATGAACAGTTTATTGTCTCTCTTCTCTCCTAGACAAGTTTGGGAGGCCCAGGAAGGTTAAATACCATTCTTGGGCTTTCATTTTCTCACACATAAATAGGCCGTGACCAGTGGTCTAACAACAACAGAAACAAAATGCCTATGTCAATCGCAGCCATATAAAAATATAAGAGAAGCAATTCTCAGCTTTCTTTTGATACCTAAGAAAATAGAAAAAGGTTCTCATGTCTCACTTACTGCAAATGTTTTTTATCAAGGGAAGTTGGATCTGTGTTGGTATCATACAGATAATAATAAGTGATAATAAATCCTTCTTACTTTTTAAAGTGACACAGGGATTTTCAAGCTACTTTAAAAGTAACACTGACGGGCGCCTGGGTGGCTCAGTTGGTTAAGCGACTGCCTTCGGCTCAGGTCATGATCCTGGAGTCCCGGGATCGAGTCCCGCATCGGGCTCCCTGCTCGGCAGGGAGTCTGCTTCTCCCTCTGATCCTCCTCCCTCTCATGCTCTCTGTTTCTCATTCTCTCTCTCTCAAATAAATAAATAAAATCTTAAAAAAAATAAAATAAAATAAAATAAAAGTAACACTGGCAACAAAAATTAGTTCCAGATAGTGATATTTAGTAAATGAGTCTTGGCTGCTAGAGAACAGGCCAGGCATATAAAGTGATTAGATATCTATAATTTTCATCTCTCTTCCATGAAGCAAAAACAGTAACAAAGAAGCCTACCTATACTCTAAGCATACTTAGAAATAGCCCAGAGTTGAGTTTAACTATTTGATTAGTTATCACCAACTTTCCATTCCAAGAATTCAATAAAAACAAAAAGCTTGAGACTACCCTATCCAACTGTTAAATTAATTACATAGTACATAAAAAGCCAAGCCAACTTGGTTGAACAAGCTATCCTGAAGCAGATCATTCTTCTCCCTTTGCCCTCTTATTCTGTAACTTAACGTAAAATATTTTTTTTTTCTGAATTTAATGGTTTATATGGCTCACTTTATAGTCTGTGAGGTTCATGAGGTCAGGAACCCTGATTTACCTCCCTACCTTTAACACCTAGAATAGGGCCTAATACACAATTAGTATGCCATGTGCACGTGTGCATACGAGAGAGAGAGAGAGAGAGAGAGAGAGAGAGAGAGAGTGTGTGTGTGTGTGTGTGTGTGTGTGTGAGTGTGTAGGATAAATGGGTACTTAAAGGGAACTGGCCTTAGAAAGAATACAAGAGAAAAGAGAACTACTTTGACAACCAAAACTTCATTAGCATCTCATTAAAAGTTTCTAGAAGAGGAATTCTTACCTGGCGTGTCATTACAAAATATGCATACATTGCCATGGCACTTCCGTAAGTGATAAAGTAGGTGACTGGCTCCATGATGTCCCAGGAATATTCCCACCAGGTAAGCCGGGCCAAAATGCCAAACTGTGTGGCCATGTAGGCAAGTCCACCCCATAGCACCAAAGTGGTCCTCTTCTCAGCTTTTCTGCTAATCTCAATTCGTACCTACAGGGCACACATAATCAATCAACAATATGGCGTTTTGACAGAGAACCAATTTTAAATTTAAACTGTTTTACGTTCATGGAAGAAACAGGGCTCATAATCAAGACATGTTAGTCTCCATTCTAGTAAACGTAGCTTGTCTGTAGTTTTCACTGAATATTTCATAGGAATAACACTTTTCTTAGACACTTGTGTTTTATGTTTCACCCTAGAAGTAGATGAAAATATGGTGAAACTACAGGAGTAAGTCAGTGTCAACAACTCTTCATCCAGCTACACAATTATCTTTTTTGAGGGAGGGATATGAAAACATGCCAGTGTTCTCTTAACTGTAGTATACAAGATGTAATCTATCATCATTGTTTACTCAAGGGGTCTGCCAGAGGGCAGATAGTACAGTGAGTCAGAGCATGGACTCTGGATTCAGAACAGCTGTGTTCAGGCCCTGAGCCGTGTATCGTCTCAGTGTCACTACAGAGTTATTCTGAGGACTAAATAATGGAATACAGGTAAAATACTTGCACAATTACCAGCACACAGTAAGTATTCAATAAAAGAACAATTATTTTGTTATAGCTGGTACATTAAAAAAATGCTTTTTTACATCTTGAAAATACCAAATTTAAATCTCATTCTTCTTCACAACAGTTCAAGTTTATCACATTTCTAATGGTCTTAAATTTAATGAGAACAACCTTGAGATACAAGTTCATTATTTTTAAGGAAATGAGAAAAAGCACAATATGAAGAGTATTTGTTCCCTTTCTTAACCTCTGATAGTCTAATTCCTTATAATGAAAATATTTGCATCATCATTAAAAAATAAGAATGACACATTTACTATAAAACATCTGGAAAAATGTGAAGAAGAAAATCAATCATCATCCTACCACTCCATTAGCATTTTGGAATATATTTCTTCTGACATTTTTCCTGTGGTTTACATATACATATATATAAATATGCATAGCTATATGCACACATTTAAAAATTAGATCATAGTATACACATATGCACACTATTTTATAATTTACTTTGCATAAAATATAATAATATTCTTCTATTGCATATTAGGTCTATATAATCATTTTTAACAGCTGCATAATATTCCATATAATATTGATTCTTAACTTGGCCAAAATCATTATCCACTACACACATAACTTTTCTCAATCAGTAATTATTTCAATTTTTGTTGCAAAGGTGGTAAATCTGGTAAGGGCAGACATTTAGAGCTCAAAGTTCTATGACCATTATGAAGACTCAAAACTATTCCTTTTTAAGTTTTTTCTTAGCTTTAATTGGACTTTTTTTATGTTCAGACCCCAAAACTAAAGGACTAGTTTGACTGACACAACTCAATTACCAAAAAAGATGGGGGGAGGAGACGCAAACATATATGCTCTAGAAAATTACTGTTGAAGAGGAAAGTCTGAGATTTGAATTGGCACCTTTTCCAGGGGAGCCAGTTGCTCTTTGAGATCCTCTAATCTTTCAATAAGCTCCCTTTCCTTGTTTAACTGGTGCTGCTCGATGCACAGCGTGGTGTACAGCTGCTGGACGAGTGTCTTGACATCATTCAGGGTTGCTGCGTTTTCATGGCTTAAGAGGTCTGAAAAAAGGGGTTACATTTTTTAAAAGTTTGCCTTAGATAGAGCATTACTATTCCCAGGGTTATTAGACAACAATAAAAACAAGACAGATGCATTTGCTATGGGACCCCACCATCAGTGTTCTACTGAAGGAAAGTGATAGTTCCTTTTCAAAAAAGAGGTATCTACAAATCCTAGAAAGTCAATTCATATTTAGGCAACTTGAAAATTTTGAAGCCAACATCTACTGTTATATGCTTGGAAGTCAAAATGCTACAAATAAGGTTACAAATAACAATAATCTTCATTAGATAAAAACAAAAAAATTTAGGCAATAGGTTAAAAACTAGTAGAGAGGTTTAGAATCAATCCGACTATCATGCTTATCAAAATGCTTATCTATAATTTATCTGTGGTCCTGCCATTTTAATTGGTGATTGTTTTCCTGTTTAACACAGAAAAACTACACAGTATATCAAATTTGCAAATACAAAGGTATAAAGAAAAATACAATTATCCTAAAACTCTTACGCTCCCATACACCTTCCCCTTAGCATACCAACTTTTATTTATCCCTGTTGGGAAAAGACACAGAATATAGCTGTTTAGGCCTCAATATCATGTTTGAGAGGGCATTAAGTTAAGAGAATGATTGAAAGGGTAAAAGATTAAATTCTTTGATTCAATATCTTCTTCTGTGAGTAGCGTGTGTTTCCAGAGATCTAAAAATTACGTTTTGAAAATCTAGTAAAAAATCAGCTATGGGGCACCTGGGTGGCTCAGTCAGTTAAGCGTCTGCCTTCAGCTCAGGTCATGATCCCAGGGTCCTGGGATTGAGCCCCATGTCGGGCTCCCTGCTCAGTGGGGAGCCTGATTCTCCCTCTCCTCCCTGCTCATGCTCTCACTCTCTCTCTCAAATGAATAAATAAAATCTTAAAAAAAAAAATCAGCTGATCTCAGCTGTCAAAGAATAAAAACAAAAAACACTAAAAAAGAAAATTTTGTTTTAAAATCTTATTAGCCTTAAATGTGACATTTTGTTATGTACAGCATAAGGTCACTCATCTAAATCAAAATAAGCCATAGTCATAATTAGCCATGTGTTTAAACTTTTTTCAAGGATGTCCTTTAGTACAGTTATCACAGAAATTTAATCAATGAAAAATTCAAGTAAGGGCAGCCAATTGCATTAGAGAAGAGCTGATATAGTAAAATGGGATATAGCACCTAGCATAGTATCTTGCACACTTCAGCAAATGTGTGCTGAGTTAATGGGAACAGACAAAAGAACCCACTTTGAGTTCTAAAAGTCATCTATGTCAACAGGGCCTTCTTTGTACTGAAGGTGTAGCTCACATTTGCATATGGCTTTACACTTTCCAAAGTTACCAGAAGAGGAAGCTGCACTCTAGAAGGCATAGCTTATTTGGAATGTCACAGTGAGGTGGTAGAGTCCATGTCTCCTGACCCCATGACAGGAACTGAGTCATAATGTTGCTACTAGATCAATAACAGTATTTCTCCTGAAAGCTTAATCCCCTTCAAAAAGACAAGCCCTTATCAATTATCTATGGCTAACAAACTCTCTACACATATATTATTTATATCATGTTATCCTCAAAATAACAGCATGAGTAAACTTGGCAGCCAAAATTTATAAATGAGGAATTTGAATCCTAGAGATAAGATTAACAAATGTTTTTGTACTAGGTACTGATCTAGTCACTACAGAGGGAAAAAAAATTAAATATGAGAAAAACTAATGATGTAATGTATGGTGATTAACATAACAATAAAAAAGTTGTCACCTGAAAAAAAAAATTAAATATGAGGTGGTTGCTCTCTTTAAGGAGGTCTCATAATAATATTCACAAAGTTGCATAGCTAGTAGGAAATGGACAAAGATCATCTGGTAATCCAATGACTTTCCTATTTTATGTTTTCTTTTTCCATTTTATTTTTTAAAAGATTTATTTATTTGAGCAGGGGAATGGGGGGAGGGACAGAGGGAGAGAGAAAATCTCAAGCAGACTCCACGCTGAACATGGAGCACATGGGGGGCTTGATCCCACAACCCCAAGATCACAACCTAAGCTGAAACCAAGAGTCAGATGCTTAACTGACTTGAGCCACCCAAGCGCCCCCATTTTAACTTTCAAAACTGTAATTACTGTATTTGCTTAGAAGTCCAAGGAAGGAAGGGAAGGAAGGAAGGAGGGAGGTAGGGGAGGAAATAAAGAGGAAAGGAAGCAAGTAAGCAAAACTAAACAGAATCTCTTCTCTTCTTTTTCCTAATGAAGCATGGACATGTTAATGACCAAGCATGTACAGATAATCATAACCTGAAAATCTATAAAATTGGAAATCAGGCTTGAAATTTGTTTTACAAAAAAAGTAAGTCTCTATTAGAATATTGTTCATTGAAAACTTGTTAGTTTAAAAAATTAGTATTTGTATTACAGGTTCTGCTGTGTAGAACATTATTTTTTATATCAATCTTTTCTTTTATGGCTTCTGGGTTTTATGTTATAGTTAGAAAGTTCTTTCTCAATCCAAGGTTATAAAAATATTTCTCTTTAGATTGTCTTTCAGTACTTTTAATATTTTTCTTCTTCAAAATTTAAATTTTTGATCCACATACCCTTTGACACAGTCTTCCACTTCCAGGTATTTTTCTTACATATATACTCATAGACTTCCTAAGTGACACATATTCAAGACTATTCAACACTACAGTATATACTATAGCAAAAGATGAAAACTACATAAAGGTCCATCAATAAGTTTCTAGATCCTTTCTTGTCTTTCTCTCTTTTGTGTGTTGCTGATTTTCTTTACTGATATATTTGGATTTCTTTCTCTTTATTCTTTGCATGTTTATTAGTGTTTTTTGATATATGGCTACTATTAGGTTTGTATATAACCTTTTCTGCATACAGCAGTCTATATTAAGTTGGTGGTCGTTTAAGTTTGAACCCATTCTTTTCTCCTCCCCTCCCGATGTTTTAAGTATATGTTATTACATTTCATATCTTTTTTTTGGTGAGTTGCTGGACTTTTTTATGAAAATACTTTTTTTACTGCTTTTGTGTTTTCTGCCTTTTATTCTGTCACTTTTGGTCTCCCCGTTCCACTTTAGTATTTCTTGTAGGGCTGGTTTGGTGGTCATGAATTCATTTAACTTGTCTGGAAACTCTTTACCTCTCCTTCTATTCTGAATGATAGCCTTGCTGGATAGAGTATGGTTGGCTGAAGATTTTTCCCATTCAGCACTTGGAATATATCATGCCTATCCCTTCTGGCTTGCGAAGTTTCTGTTGAAAAATCTCCTGCTAGCCTTATGGGTTTTCCCATGTAAGTTACTGACTTCTTTTGCCATTTTAAGAATTTTTTATCATTAAGTTTTGCAAATTTAATTACAGTATGTCTCGGTGTGGATCTGCTTTTGTTGATTTCGATGGGAGTTTTATGGTGCCTCCTGGATCTGGATGTCTGTTTCCTTCCCCAGACTAAGGAAATTTTCAGCTATTATTTCTTCAAATACATTTTCTGCCCCCCTTTTCTCTCTCTTCTTCTTCCAGGGGCTTCTACAATACTTATGTATTATTATATTTGATGGAGTTATTGAGTTCCCTAAATCTATTCTCTCTCGTTCAGCTCCATTGCTTTCCATTACTGTCTTCTAGGTAATTAATTTGTTCCTCTGCTTCTTCCAGCCTGCTGTTCATTGCATCAAGCCTGTTTCTAATCTGGTATATTGCACTCTTCATGTCTGATTCCTTTTTAAAGATTTATTTATTTATTTAAGAGAGAGAAAGTGTGAGGGGGAGAAAGAGCATGAGGAGGGGGAGGGGCAGAGGGAGAAGTCGAAGCAGACGCCCTGCTGAGCAGGGAGCCCAATGCAGGGCTCAATCCCAGGATCCTGGGATCATGACCTGAGCCGAAGGCAGATGCTTAACGTACTGAGCCACCCAGGCGCCCCTGATTCCTTTTTAACTCTTTTATCTTGGTAGTAAGGTTCTCAATGATGTCTTCCATTCTTTTCTCAAGCCCAGTGAGTATCCTTATGATCACTGCTTTAAATACTCCATCAGGTGTGTTACTTACATGTTTTGCTTAGATCTCCAGCTGCAGCATTATCTTGTTCTTTAATTTGGTATAAATTCCTCTGTCTTCTCATTTTGTCTTAGTCTCTGCCTGCTTCTCTGTGTTACAAAAGCCAGTTATGTCTCCTGCTCCCTCTTCGACGTAGCCTCTTCTCTCCCGTTGCTTTTTTTTTTTTAAGATTTTATTTATTTATTTGAAAGAGAGAGTGAGAGAGAGAGCGCGAGTACAAGCAGGGGTAGGGGCAGAGAGAAAGGGAGAAGAAGACTCTCCTACTCAGCAGGGAGCCCAATGTGGGGCTTGATCCCAGGTCCCTGGGATTAAGACCTGAGCCAAAGTCAGACACTTAAATGACTGAGCCACCCAGGCGCCCCACTCTTCTCTCCCTTTAGTTGTGGAGTTTGTAATGTCAGTCTTTAGGTTGATTTCTGGGGTATTTTGGATGATTTGATAGTTATCTAGTTGTGTTCATGGGAGGAGGTGAGCCGAGGGTCCTCCTCCTCTCACCATCTTCCTCAGAATCCACTCTTACTTTTTCAGCTTCATCTACAATTGTACAAGGTCTCAGTCCTATAATAAATCTTTTATTCCACAATACTTATGTGGTTCTGCTTCCTCAGTTGAACCCTGACTGATATAAATACTATGTATGTATGTGTATATATATGCTATTAATTGCATAAAAAGGGGAAAAAGTTATGCATTCATATTTTCTTACACATGCATCAATAATATTTGTCAGGAAACATAGGAAACTAAGAACAGTGCCTGCTGGTACAGAAGGAGCAAAGGGTAGATGTGGAACAAGGAAAAGAAAACTTTTTCCCATACATTCTTTGACTTTGGGAGTTAAACCTTGTGAATGTACTATCTATTCTAAACAAATAAAAAAATTTAATGTGCAATCACACACCTTCCAACACCTTCATGGTAATGAAAAAACCATGAAATGATAATTCAAAGATCAATCTCACAGATGTCCAATTACTAAAGCCCCAGTAAACTCAAGAGAATTGGCTTTATTTTGTTAGATTTTCTTGTCAGGAAGAATACGGTTCCAAAGTATTGTCATGGTGGAGGAAAACATCAACTTCAAACCTTTGAACTGGGAAAATTTGCCCACATATTTGGAGATGAAATTATGAGAGAAGATAAATCTGCTAATGGCTTAACAACAACACTTTTGGATGATTTGTGTATGCTTCACTAAAAATGCAATTAGATATTTATTAATGTTTCTGCACATGTCATCTCTGCCAGGAAATTAAGGTACAGAAAGGCAAGGAGGTATGTTAACATAATGGGGATTAAAAGTCTTTTTAGCTCTACTAGAATGGTTTGAGAAGGACTTTGGTTGAGTCTCTGATAAAGTATTTGTTACTGTTTGTATTTGGTTTGCCTGTTCAACTGTTTCTTTCAAGTCATTTACATCATTAAGAGAGAAGCAAGGTCTCCAATATCTTCTGGATGGATAAATGGGGAAAAGGGCTTAGTGGTGCCAATCAAAATGATTCTCCTTAGCACAACAACTCTGAACAACCAGTGACTTAGATTATACTGTCTTCCTCCCCAATACTAAGTGGAAGGAGTTAATTACTACTTCAACATGGACTGAGATAAAAGACCTTTTGTACTCGCTTTCCATATTCCTCCCTCCAATCTAGATTTAGGTTAGGTTTAAAATAATCTAATTGCTAAAACAGTTACTATTCTCATCCTGCAGTGGGCAGAGGGCAATCCAGCCATACACAGCTATGGTAATCAAAAGAATGCAATGATGCTTACAGCTAGCCTTAGTGCTATGACCTGCCCCCTTGGTTTTTTCTGCCTCTCCCCTTTCAATTTTGGGCTTAGGTACAAGGGTTGTCAACACTTAGGTATCCATAATACTTATGGACTGTCAATCCCACATAAATGTTAAATAGGCCTTTATTAGATCCTCTATCAATAAGCCCTTTATCCTCGGTGCCTGATGGAAGTGCATAAAGTTCAGGTTTACTGGTACACAACATACAGCATTTTTAGCTCTAAAGTGCTATCCATCAACAGGGAAATGAAAGGGACACCTGGGTGGCTCAGTCAGTTAAGCGTCTGCCTTCGGCTCAGGTCATGATCCCAAGGTCCTGGGATCGAGTCCCTCACTGGCCTCCCTGTTCGGCAGGGAGCCTGCTTCTCCCTCTGCCTGCTGCTCGCCCTGCTTGTGCCCTCTCTCTCTTTCTGACAAATAAATAAAGTCATTAAAAAAAAAAAAACAGGGAAAAGGAAAATAGGAGAGAAGTAAAAGGTAAAGGCGGGGTGAGTAGAAAAAACTTTCAAAAAACTTATAAAACTGTCCTGGAAAAGTTCTCCTTCATTAACTCTTTTATTAGATTTGTTCCATCTGCTCCATGTATATATAAAATCCTAGTGTTCCTCCTCATCATCTGATACCTGAGCTCTAGTACCTTCAATTTCTTTTCTGTTTAGCCTTTTCACTAAAAAGAGTTCCAATGTGGGGAAGAGGAATATGCCTACTCATCTGGATGATTGCCAACCTTCTCAAATGCAGAAATTCAAACTGCTCTCTTGATGCAGATGAAAAAGAGTGGTAACTTGGATGCCAGCAGTATCTTCCTCACACAGGGAAAGGAACATAATATGGTGGAAACAAAATTAAAAACTATTTTATATATTATCAAAAGAAAATTATTTTCTTTACTATGTTTTTTTAAGATCTTTTTTAAAAATTTTAATTCCAATATAGTTAACATACAGTATTATATTAGTTTCAGGTGTACAATATAGTGATTCAACACTTCCATACAACACCTGGTGTTCATCATGACCTGTTTCAGCGATCCCCCCACACCCCCTTACCTCTGGTAGCCGTCAGTTTGTTTTCTTTAGTTAAGAGTCTGTTTCTTGATTTGTCTTTTTCCTTTGTTCATTTGTTTTTTCTTAAATTCCACACGAGTGAAATCATATGGTATTTGTCTTTCCCTGACTTATTTCACTTAGGATTATACTCTCTAGCTCCATCCATGTCATTGCAAAAGGCAAGACTTCATCCTCTTTAATGGCTGAATAATATTCCATTGTATACATACATACACCATATCTTCTTTACCCATTCATCTGTCGGTGGACACTGGGAATGCTTCCATAATATGGCTATTGTAAATAATGCTGCTATAAACAAAGGGGTACATGTATCCCTCTGAATTAGTGTTTTTGTATTTTTGGGGAAAATACCCAGCAGTGCAATTACTGGATCACAGAGTACTTCTATTTTTAACTATTTAACTATCTTAACTATTTTTAACTGGCTGTACCAGTCTCCTTTTTCTCTACATCATCACCAACACTTGTTTCCTGTGTTTTTGATTTTTACTATGTTTTAAAAGTTTGGGAAAAAGTGTTTATGGACTTAAAACAGTATTATTTGAGCTTCTGTGAGAAATGGTATCTAATGGCATAATCTCTCATTGTCTAATAACAGAGGTAAGAGAGCTATGATGTATGAAAATATTTTAAATACTGGAAAGATACTTTAGGGGCGACTGGGTGGCTCAGTTGGTTGAGTGACAGACTCTTGGTTTCAACTAAGGTCATGATCTCATGGGTCTTGGGATACAGCCCGTGTAGGGTTCTATGCTCAGCAGGGAGTCTGCTTGAGATTCTCTCCCTCTGTCCTTCCCCTGACCAAATTTCACATTTCAATTTACAATTATTCTCTGAATTACAGACTTCTGACCCTTGCAAACTTAACATTCTTTTTTTAAAAAAATTTATTTTTAGGTAATCTCTACAACCAATGTGGGGCTCAAACCTATAACCCCAAGATCAAGAGTTGCATGCTCCACCAAATGAGCCAGCCAGGTGCTCCACAAACTTCATATTCTAACTGACATCTAGGGAAGCTGAGTAGTATTCCACAGTTCTGAGATGCAGATAAAGCAAAGAGTTGTTAGAATGATGAACTGATTACCAGAGAATCAAATATAATATCTCCCCCTTTCAGTTTCTACCTTTACTTTCCCTTATAATGATGCTATTTAAAAACCTAAAACATTCATTTCTGCTTTAAAAACACAGTATTAGACAAGGTGGTTAGATTAGTGATTGATTAAAAGCCTCTAATTTTGGACAACATAATATATGTAAGCTTACTGTCCCGCTTATTATACTTTATGTAAGGATGTATTAGTGAACTTTTAAAATTTTACTAATAGAAAATCTAAATGGAATGAACTCTCTAGGTAATTCACATACACACACAAAATACTCCTAAGTAGAATGCCCTCAAGGTCTACCCAGTTTGTCACAAATGGCAGGTTTCCTTCTTTTTCACAGCTGAATAATATTCCATTATATGTATGTACCACATCTCCTTTATCCATCCATCTGCAGACAATTAGGTTGTTTTCCTATCTTCACTACTGTGAATAATGCATCAGTGAATATGGGAGTGCAGGTATCTCTTTGAGATCCTGGTTTCATTTCCATTGGTTATATAACCAAAAGTGGGATTACTGGATTCTATGGTATTATGGTATGGTCAGTCAAGGGATGCCAAACTCCCAATTGTAATAGGAGTAAGTTCTAGGGATCTACTGTACAGCATGGTGACTATAGTTAACAATATTGTATTGTATACTTGAAATTTGCTGAGAGTAGACCTTAAGTGTTTCACCACACACACACAAAGGTAATTATGTGAGATGACAGAGGTGTTAATTAATCCTATTGTGGTAATCATTTTGTAATATTAAAGTGTATTAAATCATCACACTGTATACCTTAAACTGCTCTAAATGCTATATACCAATTATCTGTCAATAAAGCTGGAAAAGAAAGAGCAAATTTAAAGAACAATAACAATAACAAAAAACTGAGTAAACTAAGGCCTGTACTTCTGTTATTTTTAAAGAGAACTTCTAGTCCAAAAATCAGGGAATAAAGAAAAACATATTAGCATAGCTGGTATGTAGCTAACAATCCCTGGGTCTATATATATGTTCTGTTACTCCAATGTAATAAAGTCTGGTTCAGTAATGTCTTACTATTTAAAGGATACTTTTCCATTCTTGCCGTATTTACTATACTTTTTCTAAGCTAGTTCCATTTCAACTAGCTTGCATGTGGAAGAGAATCTGGCTTCTGAACAACCAAAATGCTACTGCCTTAACTCACTTATTTCACTCAACACACAACGACCATCTGAGTCAATGGAGGACACAAAATCACAGTGCCTTCCATCTGAGCATTAACAACAAAGAGGAATAAGAAGAGTTCAGGGAACAGATTAGTCACTTCTAGTTGGCTGGGAGTCAGAGCAAGGAAGGACTGTTAAAACCTTCATGGAAGAGCCGGCCTTGATGATTTTGACACGAGGAATAGGTTAGGAAGAAAGAAAAAAAGGCACCGTAGAGAAAGGTGAGCAAACACTGAGATGGCAAAGAATGGCCTAGTTCAGAAAAGAGAAAGGAATAGAGGACAGAGGAAAAGTAGACAACATGTAAGAGGGAAAGAGGAAAACTTTTAAAGTAGATGTGGACCAGATTTTGGAGGCATTCAATATTTAGGCTTTCACTGAGAACATTTTCTACCTTAGACACAATTCTCAAAAGCAGAATTGAAAAGAAGGGACATCCTAGGAGGCTGGTGATAATGGAAGGGGCATTAACAACAGCAGTAAGTGACAATAAGATCAAGGGCAGAGAGAGAAAAGTGACCAAAAAAGACCCAAATCAAAGGCTATTTTAGGGCGCCTGGGTGGCTCAGTTGGTTAAGCGACTGCCTTCGGCTCAGGTCATGATCCTGGAGTCCCGGGATCGAGTCCCGCATCGGGCTCCCTGCTCGGCAGGGAGCCTGCTTCTGCCTCTGACCCTCCACCCTCTCATGTGCTCTCTCTCTCTCATTCTCTCTGTCTCAAATAAATAAAAAAAAAAATCTTAAAAAAAAAAAAAGGCTATTTTAGAGAGCTATCTAGCATCAGTAGAGTCATATTGGAGTCTGGGATAAAAAGAGAAATCAGTAATACCAACTGCCTTCATTTAAATTTTTGATATTTTGTTCATCATGGGTTTTTTGCATTAACTTTAAAATAGTTCATTAAAATATTATTTTAGTATGGACAGGGAAGTCCATAATATATTTTAAAAAGATTCCCCCTGCAATGTTATTAAAATAATGTAACTTTTAGCTTGTATGGAAGGAAGGAGGTTAATTTACGTAGAACATTCATTTCTGTGAAAGAGTGACAATATCCAATACTAAAGCATTCTCGTGTCTAGGCAGAATCTAAGTTTCAGTCAGTGTACTAGCCAAGTACTCAAGAGTGAGGTAATCAATGAGCTGTTCAACTGAAAGAGTTTATCTGGATGTAAGACTTTCAGTTTCTTTGATTATTATCGGCTTCTCAAGGTTATCCAAAGAAAAGCAAAGTTCTTTCCAAAAGCCCTTCCACATTTCTCTGGCCTTATCAAGATTACTTTTTACCTCTCTTTGGTGGTCGTACATGATACGTTAAGTCATTAATGACCAGCTTAAAGTCGTCAAGGAGTAGGAGGTCTATCCCTGTAGAGGCAGCAACTCGAACGCCATCTGTGAAAAATTTAAATGTAAAAATTTAAACTTGTCATATGTCCATAATTATTTGAGAATGATCAGGAAAAAGCAATCCTCAAAATCAATTTTAAAAATTATATCTTTTCTTTTAAATTCCAGTTCACTTCTGCCTCATCCCCAAGTTCTGTGCTAAATAAAGCTTTTATTATCTGAGGCTTTTTGCTTTGGTGATCTCAAGTCCATGAAGATTTAACAATATACTCTTCTAACAGAACTTTATGAACAAGTAAAATAATTACAAAGATCTATAGCTGTTAATTGGAAATCTAGGGTTGCTGGGAGAGCTGCAAGAATGTCATATATCTATCTGTGATGGAAGTTTGTTGAGTAAAAAACACAATGCTTTCTAATGTATGTACTTCTCAGTATAATTAGTGGTTAGTTGCCAGTAATTTGGTAGGGACAGATGATAGGGTCTACTAATTACATTACTAGATAAGATGAAAATTAAGTATATTTAAACTACTTAAAGCACAGAAATGTGGCAAATTGTTAACAACTGGTAAATCCAAGGGTAAATAGGTACTTCCTATATAGTCTTTTATGTTTTCTGTAGGTTTAAGATTTTTCAAAGAATGGGAAAAAATTGTAAGGTATTCAAATAAATAAATAGGACAGATATCATGTCAAATGGGAATTTTTAGTGCCTTATTTCATTCTTTTCCAATCATATATGTCTTTATTTTGTAAACTTTCATGTGAAAGACAGAAGATCGAAAAAGAAGTCCTTAACACTTCATATCCCCCGAGTTAAGGGCTCAACTACTAGAAAAATTTATTTTATGCCTAAAGTAATAATAAAAGGTTCAATAACATGTGATTGACTGCTCATCTTTGCCCATGGCATTATATGTGAGGTGCTTCTGAATGAGACTTTTTGTGTATATACAGTCCTAAAATTGAACAATCATACTTTGAGAACTGGGAGACAAATCACTGTCTCTCCTGACATTTGCTAAGCAAAAAAAAAAAATGTGTTTTAAAGTTAAGAGTGTGGGGATTCTTTTGCAGTGGGGGGTGTGTGTGTAGAAGTGGTCAGGGGTGAAATGAGGGTTGGGTGGGAATAAATAATGAATGTGACTGTACCTGGTGAATAGATCGCGACTCTGTCAATTCCCCGATCCTCTTCTTGCAGTTGTCGTAAAAACACACCAACCGAGTCTGAGATAGGTTTGAGTGTGAACTGGCAGCGTTCACGCCGGGACGGTAGCCTCACAGATATCACAGGTAACCCGTTTTGATACATCACCGTCACATCTGAATGAAAAAGACCCATAATCATATGATAATTAGATTCCATTATAAGTTAAAGCTACATTATTACTATTCTTATATAGGGTCTATTATCAATGTGGTTTAAAATGGTTTTGTTTTTTTTTTTTAAGATTTTATTATTTTGACAGAGAGAGAGAGAGACAGCGAGAGAGAGAGCACAAGCAGGGGGAGTGGGAGAGGGAGAAGCAGGCTTCCCGCTGAGCAGGGAGCCTGAGGTAGGGCTCGATCCCAGGACCCTGGGATCATGACCTAAGCTGAAGGCAGACGCGTAACGACTGAGCCACCCAAGCGCCACTAAAATATTTTCAAAGGTTTAAGAATATGTCCTTTAGCTTTAGTTGAAGGTTATTCTGGGAACTGGCTTATGGAAGATCAATCATATGGATCACACAATTCACTTTTCAGGGGGAAAAAAAAAAAAAAAACATGCAAAGGATTATCTTCTAACTAGGTCAGAGAGAAACCTTCCCAGAAATGTGAGGTAAAGATTTTGGTATTGGTGAATATAAACCCCAGTTCTACTGAGGAAGATTTTATTAAGTAGCCAGAGATTGCTGGGCCAGGCTCCATAACCTGTAGGAGGTGGCTCTTAAGAGCCACACCTTTCAAGAATCCCTGGGGAATAACATGTGAAAATACATTAAAAAGTGAGACCCTTACTCAAGGACAGTCAGTTCTTACTTAGGGTATAATTATTATTTCCAAGGTGCTTGGTAAGTAAGTATTCTCTTATACAATATGAATATATTATGATATAATCAAAACAATTCTTTTTATGTTCTCTTGAACATCATCCTGAGGTCAGCTAGAAGCCAAAGCTCAACTATTTGGGATTTTCTAACAAAAGTTATTAAAGGAAACATTATAATAAGCTATGAAACTCAAAAGATTTTCTATATTACAGCACAGAATTCCTATTTCCTTATCTTTTTCCTCAATAGTCTTGATTGACAAAGCCTTAGTCACTAAAACGAATGTCAGAGTAAAATAACTCTTTTGAAATAATTTTTATATGAATTTTTAAATAAATAAATTCTGAATCAGAATTTTTTACATGAGCAACCAAGCATTTATTTTTTTTTATATAAATATTTTATTTATTTATTTATTTGACAGAGAGAGAGGGAACACAAGCAGGGCGAGTGGGAAAGGGAGAAGCAGGCTTCCCGAGGAGCAGGGAGCCCAACGCGGGGCTCGATCCCAGGACCCTGGGATCATGACCTGAGCCAAAGGCAGACGCTTAACGACTGAGCCATCCAGGTGCCTCACAACCAAGCATTTAAAGATGGTAAGTTAGCACTAGCCTGTGAAGGAAAATAGGCTTTAGAGGCAAATGTGGGATGGAATCCTGGCTTTTTAACTTTGGGCATAGTATATAACTTCTCTGAGCCTCATTTTTTTTGATATATAAAATAGATTTAATCCTTAACTGACAGAGTTGTCTCGAGGAATAAATAAAACATTTAAAACACTTAACACATGGGGCACCTGGGTGGCTCAGTCATGATCCCAGGGTCCTGGGATTGAGTCTCATGTCAGACTCCCTCCTCAGCGGGGAGTCTGCTTCTCCCTCTGCCCCTGCCCCCACTCGTGCTCTCTCTCTCTCTGGATCACTCTCTCTCTCAAATAAATAAAAAAATGTTTTAAAAAAATAAAACACTTAACTCACTGCTTGATAGATACCTGATAATGTTTATTAGCTTTTAAGAATCAGAAGTTACATTCTATAATGTTTCTAAGTATTCATACCCCTCAAAATGGAAGAGTTGAGAGGAAACATACAGATTAACGTTCTGGAGATTCCAAATGCATCACACTTTGCAGTGTTGTAATTATTTACATCTTATTTCCTTGCCTATTCTAGTAATTTATAAGGCCTACAGTGTATATATGATAGCCTCACACTATATCCTTTTTTTTTTTTTTTAAGATTTTATTTGTTTGAGACAGAGAGAGAGCATGAGGGGGGGGGGGGCAGGGGAGGGGCAGAGGGAGAGGGAGAAGCAAACTCCCCACTGAGTAGGGAGCCCAACTCAGGGCTCAATCCCAGGACCCATGATCCCAGGGATCATGACCTGAGCCAAAGGCAGACACTTAAGTGCCTGAGCCATCCAGGCACCCCTCACACTACATTCTTTCAGTAAATTTTAAAAGTAACCCTGATTGAGGCATAGTTGGTAAATAACATAAAATACTTTTATTTTAAATGGACATTTGATGAGTTTTGACACAATAATCAAGATAAAGAACATTTCCATTACTCCCCCAATTCCCCTGTTCCCCATCCCATTAATCCCTAGGCAACCACTGATTCAATTTATATTTAGCTTTTCGGGAGTTTTTATATTACTGGAATCATACAGTACAGGCTCCTTTGTATCTGACTTCTCTCAACATAATGATTTTGAGATTAACCCACATTGTTGCATGCATTAGTAGTTTTTTTATTACTGAGTAATATTTCATTGTATGGACATACCATAATTTATTTGTATTATATACATTATATATATACTATATATATATTATAATTTATTCCTTTTCCTTTTCCTGCTGGTTGACATTTGGATTGTTTCCAGCTTTTATGATTACCCACTTTCAAGTCTTTGTGTAGACATATGTTTTTGTGCTATACTTTTTTGTGCTGTACTTTTTCTCATCCTTTTGCTTTTAAACTATCCATGTCTATATTTAAAGTGGGTTTTCTGCACACAGCATATAGTTGGGTCTTGCTATTTTATCCAATCTGACCACCTCAGCCTTGGTTTTTGTTTTGTTTTGTTTTTAAGATTTATTTATTTATTTTAGAGAGAGATGGAGAGAGAGAGTGCACAAATGGGGGGAGAGGCAGAAGGAGAGGAAGAGAATCTTAAGCAGACTCCCTGCTGAGCACGGAGCCCGACTCAGGGCTCAATCTCAGGACCCTGGAATCATGACCTGAGCTGAAATCAAGAGTTGGACACTTCACCAACTGAGGCCACCAAGGCACCCTCCAATCTCAGCCTAATTAAAGTGTGTACGTTATTTACATTTAATAAATTATAAACATGGTTGTGTAATCTACTTGTGTATAAGTCTTACTACTTAATTGACCCACCTGTTCTTTCTTCTACTTTTCCTCTATTCTTGCTCTCTTTTAGATTAACTATTTTTATGATTACATTTAATCTCTACTACTGCCTCATTAACTATACCTTTTTATGTTTTTAGGGGTTTCCCTACAGATGTTGGTAAACTTTTTCTGTAAAGGGCTAGGTATTAAACAAATGGGCATGGCTGTGTTCCAATAAACTTTATTTACAAAAATAAGCAGTGGCCTGGATTTGACCTATTGGGTTTGCTGAACCTTGCTCAAGGGTTTATAATTTACATCTTTAACCTGTAATATTACAGTTGACTTTCACATAATTTACCACTTACCATTGCAGGGTATCTTAGACCAACACACTTCCATTTCCCTTGCTTTGTACTATTGTTCTCATACAATTTATTTCTACAGGCTATAAACCACACATTATTTTTACTTTGACAACTAATTACATTTTTAAAAAATTTTAAAATGAGGAAAAATATCTTTTATATTTACACACATAGTTACCCTCTGCTGTTGCTCATTCATTTAGTATAGATCTAAATTTCTATTTATTATCATTTTCCTTTTGCTTGAAGAGCTTCCTTAAACATTTCTTGTTGGGCTGATGTGTTGACAATAAATTCTCCCCAATTTTGATAAGTCTGAGGTTTATTTCACCTTCATTTTTTTTTTTAGAATTTTTTTTTACTTTTATTTTTTTATTGTTATGTTAATCCCCATACATTACATCATTAGTTTTAGATGTAGTGTTCCATGATGCATTGTTTGTGCATAACACCCAGTGCTCCATGCAGAACGTGCCCTCCTCAATACCCATCACCAGGCTAACCCATCCTCCCACCCCCCTCCCCTCCAGAACCCTCAGTTTGTTTTTCAGAGTCCATCATCTCTCATGGTTCATCTACCCCTCCGATTTCCCCCCCTTCATTCTTCCCCTCCTGCTATCTTCTTCTTCTTCTTTTTTTTTCTTAACATATATTGCATTATGTTTCAGAGGTACAGATCTGAGATTCAACAGTCTTGCACAATTCACAGTGCTTACCAGAGCACATACCCTCCCCAGTGTCTATCACCCAGTTACCCCAACCCTCCCACCCCCCCATCCCAGCACCCCTCAGTTTGTTTCCTGAGATTAAGAATTCCTCATATCAGTGAGGTCATATGATACACGTCTTTCTCTGTTTGACTTATTTCGCTCAGCATAATACCCTCCAGTTCCATCCACATCGTTGCAAATGGCAAGGTCTCATTCCTTTTGATGGCTGCACAATATTCCATTGTATATATATACCACATCTTCTTTATCCATTCATCTGTCGATGGACAACTTGGCTCTTTCCACAGTTTGGCTATTGTATTTCACCTTCATTTTTGAAGAACATTTTGCTGTGTAAAAAAATTCTAGGTGGACATATTTTTTTTTTCTTTTTAGCACTCTAAAGAACTTATGTCTTTTAGTTTGCATAGTATATGTAAGTACATATATATTCTTTATTCCTTGGCACATATGTCTTTTTTCCTGTGGCTGCTTTTAATACTTCCTCTTTATCACTGGTTTTCAGTAATTCGATTCCAATGTTCCTTTCTATGGTTTCCTAAGTATTCTACTTGGGAGTTATTAAATTTCGTAGATCTATGAGCTCATAGTTTTTATCAAATTTGAAAATTTTGGCCATTACTCAAATATTTTTTCTAGTTCTTACCCCTCTCCTTCTGGGATTCCAATTATACTTATAGTAGACTATGTAGTGCTGTCTCACAGGGCACTGAGGCTCTCTTCTTATATATCATGTTTTTTTTCCCTTCAGATTCATTTTGGATAGTTTTAACTGCTATATACTTCAATGTCACTGATATTTTCTTCTGCAGTGTCTAAATCTGTTAATTCCATCTGTAACTGCTTTTCATCTCAAACATTATTTGTTTCATCTCTAGAAGTTACATCTGTTTATTTTTATATCTTCTCTTTTTCTTCATATGCTTGTTTTCCTTTTCCCCCCTGAATATAAAGATCACATTTATAATAACTATTTTAAAATCCTTGTCTGTTAATTCCATCATCTCTGTTGTTTCCATCTGTTTCTATTGACTAATTTTTCTTCTTTTTCCCCCTGCTTCTTCATATGCCTAGTAAATTTTGATTTGAGGTTAGACATCATGACTTTTACATTGTTCAGTGCTGGATCTTGTTGTACAGTTATTTGCATATTATTTTGATCCTTTCAAGTCCTTTAGAAAGTTTCTTAGGACAGATCTAGATTCCTTTATTATAGGGCCAAATTTGGCCCCACTTCTAAGATTCAATGAACACTGAATGTTCATATATTCTGTGATGTCTCTTTTCTGACTGGAGGGAAGTCAAATGATTTCTGGCTCTGTATGAGCACTAAGAATTATCCATTTTACAATTTCTGGTAATTGTTATTGGAAGTTATTCTAGCCTAGTCTTGTGGTTTAGAATTTAGCCAAAGCCTCAGGCTGTGAGCTGAGGCAATATAGGGTCAATCCCATTTGTTTTTCTTCTCTCAGAGATCACAGTCTGGTCCTTATTGTCCAATGTCTAAAAACAACTGTTTTACATATTTTGTCTGGTGTTCTAGTTGTTGACAGCAGGGCAGCAATTTCCATAGCAGTTAATCCTCTGTGGATACATGACTTGGATGTTTACACAAAAATTGAAAAGACAGAAATCTCTATTTCTTTAATTCTTCCAAAAGGGTAGTCTATATTTCCTAAGGAAGAAGAGGCCAAAGATAATTATATGAACTTAATATACAGTAAGTACTATCTAAAGTTTTTAATGTCTAAAGATATTTGAAAATTTTGTCATTTTCTTCTTCATTTCTAAAAGAATCCTTAGCGGGATGCCTGGGAGGCTCAGTCAGTTAAGTGTCTGTCTTTGGCTCAGGTCATGATCCCGGGGTCTTGGGATTGAGTGCTGCACCAGGTTCCTTGCTTAACAGGGAGCCTGATTCTCCCTCTGCCTGCCACTCCCCCTGCTTGTGCTCTCTCTCTCTCTCTCTGACAAATAATAAAATATTTTTTTAAAAACTTTTAAAAAATAGAAGAATCCTTAGCAATCCAGTGTTTCCTTAAAGTCAGAGCCATTAACATGAATATCCCCACTTCTTCTATAGGCAGTAATGATGATGGCATCAGAAAATTAGGTGACTAACTTATTTATTTCTGTGCCCCCTCCCCCCCGCCATATCTTCCTTCTATATGTGAAAAAAACTATTCAGCCACAGATTTCAAGAAGCAGACAGAGGTGAATTTAAATAAAAGATGGGAGTCTTAAACACAAAAGCATGGAAGATTTCACTAAAGCATCAGTTTCACAGTTTAAGTGCTTAGGGGTTACTATTTTAAAATAACTAAGATAAAGTCAACAGAGAAAATTAAGGTCTTTCTCAGCCACTTTTTACACTAAAGATCATGAAGTCTTTCAAAGGAGTGAAATATGAAAGCTCTGAGAAACTGCATGGAATAACACACTTCCGGACTGACAAACCCTTATTATAATACTGCTTTTGAAATAAATCCCCAGGTCTCTTTCTTTGCCACACACTAGATTGTAATTAAATGTCAGATTTCTTGGTTTGCAACCAAAACCAATTACCCAAGTTCCTCAAGTTTAACAATATGTAAAATAGCTGCTGGTTGTAGCAAAGTCACAATGGGTATTTACAAGCTACTGACAGTTAACAGCTCCTATTCTCTAGGGACAAATACTCTTTTTAAGTGTAAATTGCATCAGGTAGTTCTTTGGTTGGGTTTAATCTTTTGCTTTGATTTCCATTTCAATAAAATAAGAAATAATCTAAGTATGTTCTACAGCAGTGTGCTTCAAAGGAGCCAGGAAATTATGGGTCAACCAATGTGAATATTGAGAAGGAGAATATGGCTGGATTTAGGCATAAGAACAAAAAGGAAGGGATTTTCCAGACTAAGAAGAGAACTGCAAGGACAACTGACATTTGGGGTTGAAGAAGGAATTAACTTGCTTGTTTTAGCAACATCTAACAAGGTCAACCTACTCCTTCACTTTATAAAAAGTTTTCCTTTTGGCTTCGGTGATTCCATACTCTCCTGGTTGTTCTGTACCTTTCTGTCTACACTTTCTCATTATCCTTCATAGGTTCTTCTTCCTATATTCATCCCTTTTGAAAGTTTCTAAGTGCTTTGTCCTTGGTTTCTGTGCTTTTCAATCCACATACTCTCTAGGCAATCTCGTGTCTTCCATACTCTCCAGGTACCATCTAAATGCTGATATGTCCCAAACCTATATTCAACTGTCTGCTGAGTTTCCTGTACACATACCTCAAATTCAAAAAATCCTAAAATTGAATTAATCTTCCTTGAACCACTCACCTCTGACATATCTCATTTCAGTCAATAACACCACAATTATTTAACTACTGCCCAATCCAGAAAATTGTCTGATATCCCCGACTACTCTTAGAACCAGAACATGACATTCCTCATATCTAATCAGTCACCGTGTCCTTTCATTATATTTTCTTAACATCTCTAATCCTTCCAATTCTCTCTACTACTACCATCTTCTTAGTCCAGGCCACCACACCTTTCTTCTATCAGCTATATTATAATTGGACTCCTTACTTTATTCCAGCCTTGCTCCTGTTCAAAATATTATCCACATTTAAATAGAGTAATCTTTCTTTTTCCAAAGGAAACCACTCTCTTGAAGTTGGTCTTTGGTGTTTAGCATCGCCATCCATGATACACACACAAACAGGCAGGCAGACACACACAGACAGACAGACAGACACAAACGCAGCTCAATATACCATATATAGTATATGGAAGCCAGCCTTTAAGATGGCTCTCTATGATCCTTGCCTCTAGGTATTGACATCCTTGTGTGGTCCCATCCCATATCAAATCAGGGCTGGTCTGTAAAATCAGTAGAATACAGCTGCTGTGATGGTGTGTAACTTCCCAGGCTATGCCATAAAAGACCGTAGCTTCTGTCTTGCTCTCTTGGATCACTTTCTCTGAGGGAACCCAGTAGCCACAAGAACAATCCTGCAGCCCTATGGAGAAGCCAACATTGAGAAGAAGTGGAGTCTCCTATCAAGAGCCAGTACCAACTTCTCAGCCATGTTGTGAGCCACCTTAGAATTGAATCCTCCAGCCCCGTCAAACCTTTAGATGACTGCAACCCTAGCTGACATGGGATTGCAACCCAATGAGATCCTGAATTGCCCAGCTAAACTGCTCCTCAATTCCAAATCCATAAAAACATGAGATAATAAAGGATTATTGTTGTTTTAAGCCACTAAGTACGACCATAATTTGCTATATGGTATTAAATAAATATGGCATGGTTATTGCATGTACTTAGATGTTACACAAATGGTTGTACTGTATTCAACCTTCTACAACTTGCCTTTTATGCTCAATAATGCTTTGAGATTTATCCAAATTGAATCACATTTCTGGATCATTCATTTTAAGTCCTATGTAGAATTTTACTGTAGGAATATACCACAATTTATTCATCCCTTGAAAAAACAGATTTTTTTGTTCTTTATTATAAAGAAAAAGAAAGCTAAGAGAGTTAACAGCACTCCTTGTTTTTAGTTTCCAATATAAATCTGGCCAAATTTTCTTTTCCTTTTTGAGCTCTTTGTTTCACATTTTACTCCTTATGCCATCTGGAATTTACTTTTGTGAGGTAAGAAGTCAATTTTAACAGCAGTATTTATTGAATAGTCTGCCTTTTCTCTTGATTTACAGTGCTAATTCTATCACACATCAAATTTCCACATATGCAATGTTTCTCTAATCTGACCCTACAATCTTCCTGAACCAGTATTTCACTGTTTTGATTATTATGGTTTTAAAAATACATCTTCATATGTGGTTTGGGCAAACCTTCCCCCCTTTTCTACTCCAAATTTATCTTAGGTATTTGTATAGTGTTATTCTTTCATATGAATGTTTAAATAAGTTCAGCAGTTCCTGTTGGGGTTTAGATTAGCATTGCACTGGAGTTCATAAATTCATGTGAGGGAAGCTGACAATTTTTACAATGTTGTCTTCACATTCATTAATGTGTTATAGCTCTGCATTTATTTTTATCTTATTTTATGTCCTTCAATAAAGTTTATTCTTCCTAATATATGTTTTAGTTTTTTTTACTAGTATCATGCCTAGATAGCTTCAAACAATTTATTTTTAATACTCACTTCCACATTCATAAATATAATTCCAAAGGCCCATACACTTTCTCATTAAATTATATGTTAGGGAAGACATAAGATCACCATTTTAATAGAATAAACTAAATATTATTTTGGTGATAGTAAGGTCCTACCTTACATTATTGCAAAATTACATTATGTCAAAAATATCCTTGAAATCTGTAATTAACATGTATAAACAAAACGTACTTGCTTCACAATAATCTCAGAAGAATCCATTTAACTATGAAAATTGATCACTGAAATTTTCTTTACGTTATTCATAATATATTAAATATACTAAATCTGTCACATCTTAACATCATTTGAAGAATACTCATGTTGAAAACCATGTAAATATTTATGTAGGAAATATCTTTCCACAGCAATATGAAAAAGCCCAATTATATAATCATAACTTTAGTAGCTTAATAAATCCAGTTGTTTCTTTCTAACCAGTAGTCTAAATTAATTTTTAAAAAATATTTAAATTATTTATTTAGGAGAGACAGAGCAGGGGAGGAGCAGAAGAGAGGGACAAGCAGACTCCTTGCTGAGTGCAGAGCCCAATGCTTGATCTCAGGACCCTGAGATCATGAACTGAGCCGAAACCGAGAGTTGGAAGCTTAACCAACTGAGCCACCCAGGCGCCCCTATAAATTAATTTTAATCACATCAACTACATATTTCACTTTGTACCTCAGGTGAATCAGTGTTTGTACAACCAAATCTCTGTAAACTATGTAAAACTATTTTTGTGAAGTTATTATGAGGCTTAACTGATGAAAGTTGGAAAAACACAGTTATAAACCATCTTTGAATATATGGTATTATCAGTCTGATGTTAAACAGCCATACAACCTATGTACCTTTTGTTAATTCTGGTTTTTCTAAAATGAATTCATGAAAATATTTCTCATAAATGTCAAAACCATTTGTGCTAAAAGGTCATCCCCTCCTTTCTTTTCATTCATGTACTCATTCTTCTGAGAATTAAAAATTTGTTTCCTTTTATAAAAATGAAGTCCTGTCCCAATATAGTACTATAACATTTTTTCCTTTTAAAACCAATGCCTTTGATGGTGCTGCTGTGAAAGTAACTTTATTAAACCTTGACCTTTGGCCCACTTTAACTTCTGGGTAGTGAGAAGCAGAATACAGTCCTAAAGTACAGACAGTGGAGTAAGCAGAAAAAGCATGGTTTTGGAATCTCAGCTTGATAGTTCTCAAGTTCTACCACAGGAGACACCTTGAATCCACGGGCACACTACTGAATATAACTGTACCTCAGTTTTCTCACTTATAACGTAGGGGTTCTCGTATGTCACAAGGCTGCTGAGAAGATTCAATGAGAATATGTGAAAAAAAATGCCTCCTTTAATAGTTTCTCTTGATTTTCCTAAAAACTATAGTCCTAACACAAAGTGTAAAATCATAGAATATATCCAATCACGCCTTTAAATCTCAAGATAACAAATCTGACTTGTTCCACTGAGGGCAACAAGAAGAAAAACAGTACATACTATACAAACCAATTCCATGTTTCTTGGTATTTTTGGATAATTGACCTCTTTGAGACACTGATAAAGGTATGGATTCCTCCCTTGGCCCTATTTCCTGAAAATATTCAAACAATTTATACATAAAAATTTTAGATACAATTTATTTTATTGCATCAGAAACTGATCTCCTTCACATTGCCTGTTATGGACTGAATTTGTGCCCCCGCCCAATTCATAGGTGTGACTATCTGGAGATGGGTTGTTAGGAAGTAACTACCGTTAAATGAGGTCATAAAGGACAAAGGACAGGCCCCAATCTGTTAGGAGTGTGGATTTATAAGAAGAGTAAGAACTCTCCCCACTCCCCACCATGTGAGAACACAGAGAGAAAGTAGCTATCTGCCAGCTCATGGAGTTCTTACCAGAACCAGACCATGCTGGCACCCATGCCTCAGACTTCTAGCCTCCAGAACTGTGAAAAAATAAATTTTTGTTGTTTAAGCCACCCAGCCTATGCTATTTTGTTATGGCAGCCCAAGCAGACTACTACATTGTCATATTTTTGAAATAAATGTTGACAAAAACTAAAGTATTTTCCTCATTTTTAACCCCAAATTAATGGCCATCTCCTATTTTTCTAAAGAGATATTGTACAAATTAATAAAAATAAACTAATTCTACATAAAAAAAACCATTTCAATTACAAGGCTGCTATTGTTTGGTTTGCATAAAGAAGTCACACAATGGCCTGGTTTTGGAACATGGTTAACTTGAATATCATCTTTGCTATCTAAAAGGTTGTGCCTTTTTGTTTTCATGAAAAGAAGTGAAAATTCTGAGACTGAGAAAGATATGTAGTAACAAATATAAACACAGCTCACTTTTGCCAGATGATGATGGTAGGCTAGGTATGTGCAAGGAGCCTAAGAATTTCCTAAGACTCTTAGAAGTGAATTCATATCACTGTTTTGATGCAGTGTCAAAAGAAAAGACTACACAAATCCAAAATTCGATTTTAAGGTTTCTGAGTGGAAGTAATCTTCAAGAGCCCTGAGGTTTTTCAATTCTTATAGAGAAACTGATACAGCTTTCCATTCATGACCAGCCCCAGGGAAACTTCCCCCATCAGTTGGGAAATTCACAATGTTGTCTATTTCTAATTACTGTTGGTTAAAGGAGCTCATCATGATTGTTCTATCAAATTCGCAATAATGACTAAAAGCTTAAATTGGAAGTTATGCTTATTCATAAAATCCTAAATACCTCCGAATAAATCAAGCCATAAGTAAACTCTTGTACTAATTTTTCTCTCTTCTTAAAAAGCAAAACTCCTGTCCAAAGTTTAATCAAGCAAAGGAAAATATTCTATTTTGATAAAATCTTCTTCTCATGATGGTGATTACTTCTATGGTAGCAGGCAAGGCTTCCTTTAGGGCTGTTGGAAGAGACTTCAACTCTAGTATGTGCCAATGAAAAAAAAGAAACCCAATGTATTATTACAATGGGTGGGGCTCCTTTCTTCTCTGAGGCAATATAAATATGCATGTTTCTAAGCTTGGAAGATGCACCATCTGTGCAGAGTACCAAGATCTTCCTTAGTGTCAAAAAAAATTTTTTTTTCTGGTAGTTATTTTGGCAAAGAAATTTAACAATCTTTCAAAGATGGGAACGACCATTAATGTTAACAGCCTGTCTAATTTCTGTAAGAGAATCTCACATATTTGAGATTTTTCTTGGACTGTGTCAACACGCTTATTAACAGACAAAAACTAGGAACTAACTCCTTAGAACAAATCAGTAGTTTCATCAAGTTGTATTCTGGAGGGAAATGGGACAATTGCTAATTCCTTCAAAACTTCAAATTATTGGAATAAATGATAGGTATCCTAGAATGGATGACATCATCTGAAATTTGACATAAATTTGCTTCTACTCCAAGCTAAGTCAGTTCAAAACTGTCAGCACATAAAACTTAAAGGTCTTTCCAATTTCACGTGGCAGCTCTTCTTGGCAATGTGAAAGTCAATTTTATAGAACCTTTTCAAAAAAGGTTTTTGTGAAAGAACAAATTCAATCACATTTTGGTAGTTCCTAACTGAAACTTCTACTTACAACAAAAAATCCAAACTGTAAGATATATTTAAAAAATGGAAAACTATAAGCTCTTTCAGCTTTCCCAACTTCATACTTAGGTTGGTGAGAACTCTGCCACATTAAAAAACTAAGGCTTTGTGTTCTATCATCTTTGGTGATTAGGTGATTTTATTACTTTCATTTCTTTTTTGTTGTCAAGTTTTTAAAAAGTTGGAATGAAAGATAGTAGTGGGGTAGTTTGTGCCCTCAACATGATGACAATAAATACAGAATTTCCAAATGTGTATAGGAGTGGCCATTAATAAAACAAGATGACTCAAACGAATCTTTCTTTTTCCCAAAACTATTTGAAAAGCAACAGGAAAGGCTCTACAATATATAAAGAATCCTTACCAATCAATACTAAGATGGTCAATTTTTTTAAATGGGCAAAAAGTTTGAATGCTTTACTAAAGAAAATATTTGAATGGCTAATAAGCACATTAAAAGATGCTCAACATCGGGATGCCTGGGTGGCTCAGTTGGTTAAGCTTCTGCCTTTGGCTCAGGTCATGATCCTGGGGTCCTGGGATTGAGCCCTGAGTTGGGCTCCCCACTCAGCGAGGAGTCGGCTTCTCCCTCTGCCCCTCCCCCTGCTCATGCTCTCTCTCTCTCTAATAAATAAATAAAATCTTAAAAAAATAAAAGATGCTCAGTATCATTAGTCATCAGTGAAATGTAAATTAAAACCATAAAGAGGGGTGCCTGGGTGGCTCAGTCAGTTGAGCATCTGCTTTTGGCTCAGGTCGTGATCCCAGGATTGGGACTGAGCCCCAAGTCGGGCTCCCTGCTCAGCGGGCAGTCTGCTTCTTCCTCTCCCCCTACCCCTCCCTATCCCGCCCCCTGGCTTATGTTCTCTCTCCCACTCTCTCTCAAATAAATAAAATTAAAAAAAAAAAAAACACACAATGAAATAATACTACATATCCACTAAAATATCTATAATCAAGAAGATTGATCCAAATAAGTGTTGGGGAGGATACAGGGAAACTGGAACCCTTGTATGTTGCCAGTGGGAATGCAAAGTAGTACAGCCACTGTGGAAAATAGTCTTGTAATTTCTCCAAAAGTCAAGTATATACCATATAATTCAGCCATTCCACTAAGTACCTACCCAAGAGAAATGAAAACATATGTTCACACAGACTTATAAGCAAATGTTGATACCAGCAGTGTTAACAGTCCAAAATGGAAAACAATCCAAACATCTCTCACTTGGTGAATAAACAAAATGTGATATTTCCATATACTAGAATATTTCTCAGCAGTAAAAATAAAGGGAAGAACTGAAACACCCACTGACCTTGTGTATTTACCCTGAAGAAATGGTACTTGTCCACCACCCACTACAATAGGGATAAACCTCAAGAGCATTATGATATGCAAAAGACTACATATTATAGGAATCCATTTATATGACATTTTTGGAAAAGATTTAATTATTAGAGGCAGAAAGTAGATTAGTGGTTGTCTGAGGCAGAAGGTAGGAGAAGGGACTGACTGCAAAACAGGAATAAGGAAACTTTAAGGGGTGAAGGAAGTAGTCTAAAGCCGGACTGTTACGATGCTATGACACGATACGTGAATTTTATGGTATGTAAAATTTATCACAATAAAGCTTTAAAAAAAAGTAACAGGACAAAAAACAAAGAAAAAGTTGGGGCACATACTTAGTTCTCCATACCATCCATAGACCTTAGGTTAAGAATTTATATATTATCTATACTTGGGCTGATTAAACAGATGATTGTTTAAGCAGATGCTTAACTGACTGAACCACCCAGACACCCTGATTGTTTATTCTTAAACAGGAATTTTCAATAACCTTTCATTACTAGAATTATTTGCCCTCAAACAATTCTTGTAAGAAATCTTGTACCTTTTGTTAACTACAAAATAAATACAACTGTCTACCACAATTCTCAATACAGGGTTAATTTAGTAGCATTACATTCTGGATAGAGAAATGAAGACAGCTAGAAGAGATTATTTTCCTTGTTCTTACTCTAGAGCACCTTTGGCACTTTCCCAATTGCTAAGGTGAAGATACATCCTGGCTTATACTATTAAAAATTGTCAGGAAAACTCTGGTTGTCCCCTTTTCATCCTCAAAAGTATCCTGGGTTGGATGATCAATTATACATTCAGCCTGTCTGTAGCAGAATTACTCTCACCCTTAACTTTCATTAACATGAAGGGAAACCCCCTGAAGGCTCTGGAGATCTTAAGTAGGTATAAACAATGCAATCATAAAGATTTCACTGTTAGTCATTTTATAGTTGAGGATCAGGGACACAGAGAAATTAAAATGAGAAGCCTCAAGCCACATTTTTTAGATTAGAGGGCTTTAACACTACCACCAACACTGTTTATAGAGTCAGTATTTCTGGTGGACAAGTACCATTTCTTCAGGGTAAGTACATTTTTCTCTCTGAGGTGGTACTTTCACTATTTTCACCATTTCACAGATGAGAAAAGCGCTTTGAGAAGCTAATTACCTTGCCTAAGGTTATAAGGTGGTTAAATGGTGAAACTGGGATATAAACCAAGGTCTGCTTGACTCCAAACTTGTTTCTTAACCTCTAAGCATAATGCCTCTCCTGAAAGGGAACACGGGTATGGGTGTGGGTACATATGTGTGCGCCTGTGCGCCAGGTATCCAAAGTGGTTCTCCAACTGAGGGTCCGTGAGCTGGTTTGAGGGAGTCTGCATCATTAAGAAATTATGTGTAAAATTTCCTATGTATATATATAACTTTTCTCTAAAGAAAGAGTCTAGAGCTTTCACCAGATCTTCAAAAATATTTGTGATGTAAGAAAAACTAAGAACCTTTTAGACTGCTTTGGTAAGAAGGTTAAACATTGGGTGCTCGGGTGGCTCAGTTGGTTAAGAGGATGCCTTCGGCTCAGGTCATGATCCTGGAGTCCCAGAACTGAGTCCCACATCGGGCTCCCTGCTCAGCAGGGAGTCTGCTTCTCCCTCTGACCCTCCCCCCTCTCATGCTCTCTCTATCTCATTCTCTCTCTCAAATAAATAAATAAAATCTTAAAAAAAAAAAAGGTTAAACATTTAAGATAATATATACCCTTTATATCAGGTATTATAGTCATGATTAGAAGATCCGTCAAACAACACAATAAGCAATTACTGAAAGGAAGTATAGATAAGGCATGTATACGAGTTGCATATATATAATGTGGTATTTTAGATTTTGTATTTTTAAAAAATGGGGGTCCTCATTTAATACAGAATATGATCCAGCAGCCTCAACTAAGAGCAATGAATGACAGCAGAGATGTTTACTACTGAAGTAGTAGCTGTGTATTAGGCAATTTTCTCATATGCTATACAGACCTAAGGTAAAATTGGTTTAGAAGTAAAAATAAGAAAGATGTATAATTTGGGGATAGTAAGGACAATGAGTTGCATTAAATCAATTATGTGCTTCTATTTCTTGATAACTAATAAGGAGTTGGTTTTCTTAGGTAGGGCAATAGTATTGGTAGGAATTTGGGCAGTCACTTTTTTTTTTTTGAAGTACGTATCTTTTCAACCCCTTATGCAACATAGGGCAACCTACTAGCATTTATGTCCTAGAATAATATTCATCCAGATACCCCAGTACAACTGTACCATTGTTACATTATTGAAATACTTCCATATGGGGTAATAGCAACTGCATAAGTTTAAACAGCTTTGGGTGGGGGGAGGGTTCTGATAACAATGCAAATATCTATTCTGAGGAGTAAGAGTGGATCCTAGGACTTTCAAAATTCCTCTGAGGCTTCTTCACTTTAGGTGTCTATAAGTTTGCTAGATGCTCTTTTGACGGCTGCTTTGTCTATAAATTAATGTTTATAAGGTTGAAATTTGAATTCTATCAAACTAAACTTGATACAGAGGAAATATATATAACATTCAACCCTAAGCAAACAATATAAACTGTAGATGTGCAATACTGGGTAAGAGAAATGACAGTAAGGTTGTAAACACATTCCCCCACTACTGTAACAACAACCACGCCTCCATCCTGTTGCCAGTTTGCAGCATCATGTACATTCACAAAGGACTGTATGTGATCCCCAAACATCTGTTCATTCTTTCTCACATCAAAGAAGGGTATCACAGCCCTGAGTTTAAGGGAAAGAAAAAACAATCAGGGCAGGAGGTCTCAGATTTTGAATTGCTTCTGTCTAGGCGCCGAAGATACGAAGGGGCTGGAGAGTTTGATCGTGATCCATAAAAGGAAGGTCCAATGGTTAGGAAAAACTAAAGATGGTGCTTCTGTGATCTTCACATTACCTATGTGCCCAGTTTTAAAACATAAATGAAAAGATGAGATAATAACATTCCATGATCTATGAAAATTTGATGCGTCTATTTAGTTTTTCTTTCTGATCTCTCCTCTAAATTCACTGCATCTTCATTCAAATTTTATCTCTCTTCTTTAACACTGCCCCACCCCCATCTTCTCTGATTCCAAGTCCATCTTAAGTGAAGGAGTATGATTTATAAATTTATATGTTAGAGAATGAAAAATATTGAGTTAAGGAAAAAAAATATACATAAAAAATGGATTTGCCAAAACTCACCATCAGAGGGCACAACAGTACTGCAATAAACAACTCCCAAATTCTGCCAAGAAGAGAGCCTCTGGTGCACCTAGAAAATACAAAAAGACACATCCACGGTCAGGACAGAGCAACAAATGTGTATGTATATGATAAATAACTTTTTGATTATTTAAGTAATATGTATTCTTTGTAGAAAAGTTTGAAAATATAGTTTAAGAAAGTCAAACTCATATCATCTTAAGATCACAGTGATGAATATTTTGGTTTGTTTTCAAAATTTTATACAAACATATTTACATATACACATATCACACAATTGCTTTTTCATCTACTTTTTAAGCACTCAATATTGGTTTTAAGGGCTACCAAGTCTAAACTAAACTTTCATGTTTCCTCCTCTTGCTAGCTTTTAGACCTGCATTTCCTTCATACCTAGGTGTTAAGTAGTTGTATCATGAATTTGCTGTTATTGGGTTGAGATCTAGTCTTTCTGTTCACTTTCCTTTTCTTTTTTTTTTTTTTAATTTTAAAACTTGGTCAAGCAGCCTCACTCCTAGAGTCCCTAGTAATTTCCTTTTTCTGAATATAAGAAGGAAATCACTTATAATCTTACTACCTTCTCCAATGTATTGTCATTTTGTAGATTTAGGTCTAGAATTTAGTTTCTCACAATTAAACTAAGTTTCAAAAAGAGTATTAAATGTTTTTGACTTGTCAAATGATTCATTTATCCCTTTGTACCTTTTACTTTCCCAGCCACAGCAAGTATTAAAGGAAGGCATTAACTGACTAAAAAACAATGTCTGCCTCTGAGGCAGATACTATATTCCACTCCATCAGCCCTAAAAAAGAAAAATCATTTAGGACTCTATGACAAGATATATCTTAACTCAACCATGATGCGTAACAGGCTTTATATCCTTCATGTGAACATCAATTCCCGCCTCCTTCCAACCTAAGAAAGCACGCAGAAATATGGGACTGACATTTACTAAAAATGTAAATACAGCAGTCCCCTCTTACTCACAGGGGCTATGTCCCAAGATCCCTCAGCGGATACCTGAAACTACGTAAGGTACTGAACCCTGTATGTTTTTTTCTTATACATACATACTTAAAAGTTTAATTTAAGAATTAGGCACAGGAGATTAGCAACAATAGCTAATGATAAAATAGAACTGTAAAAATATACTGTAATAGTTAAATAAATGTGGTCTCTCAAAGTATCTTACTGTACTGCACTCACCCTTCTTGTGATGATGTGAAACAATAAAAATGCCTACATGAAGAGATGAGATGAGGTGAATGACGTAGGCACTGTGACCTAGTGTTAAACTACTAATGACCTTCTGACCATATGTCAGAAGGAAGAGCATCTGCTTCTGGACTGCGGTGGACTGTGGGTAACTGAAAGTGAAACCACGGATAAGGGGGGACTACTGTAATCATTTGAAATTACTAGACTTAGTTCATAGCTGATCATGATACTCTAATGTGTTTGCATGCTGTTGAGAATCTTTAAGTTAATACATACAATTATTTCACTGTGACTTTCAGACTTTTTTTTTTTTTAAGTTTCAAAACATTTAGTTAAATTTAATTTTACACACTGATTTGGGGATGCTCTGGTTAAAGATGGATGTGCTGGGAAACCCCACAATCCCGATCCTCTGCTTGAGCCCCATAAGGGGATCCAAAGAATCCTGGGACTTCATAAAGTGGTTTGAAAACTAATGATGAAGACAGGGGAAGATGAATCCTACCCCTTATTCTACAAATGAGAAAAGTGAGACCCACAGAGGGAAACTGACTAAGAGTCACACATTAGGCAGAATCAGGATTTAGAATCCAGGTCTCAATACTGCTAACCATCTCCTACACAAAACACACAGGGCCTTGGTCTTATCCTCTGCAGGTCTTTTTATTCGACTATGCTTAGGTACCTTCTAGCAATATAATTTTATTTAAAATGCTTAAGTTATTTCTTTTGAATAGATAAAACAGGTACATGATATAAAATTCAAAAAACAAAAACTGAATAAAAATTAAGTCTTTTACTCTTAATGATGGTCTTCCTCACATCCCTGTGGCCCAGCAACACAGTTCTCTCCAGAGGTACCTCGTTAAATCTGAATATCCTATCAAAGACAGTGTTATACATATACAAGCTTGTGTGTATCTGCAGGGATTTTTAAAAACACAAATGGTAGCATGCTAGAGTTCCATTACTCATCTGGCTTTCTTTTTAACTTAACTCACTACTTTTAGTGACTGAATAAAATTACATTGGTTAAATAAATTTTATGGTACATTTTTATGATTGCCTATTGACAGACAACCTTTTATTATTTTAACACATGACACTAGAATAAATATCCTTACGTGTAGGTACCAATATTGGAGGATAAAATACTTCAAGTGTCAAGTTAAAGGTACATACACTTTAAATTTTGAAAGCTATTACCAAATTGTTTTTCAACAATTTACAGGAAATTAACATGAATTCACATACCTACAGATTGCCAGTGTCAAAGCTGAGCAGTATTTCACTATAGCTATAATTTGCATTTTTTGTATTAAAAGTGAAAAATTTTACATATTTTTATCTATGAGTTAATTGTATTTGCTTTTCTAGGAACTAAATATTTACATCCTTTGCCCTTTTTTCAATTTAGTTCTTGGTCTTGGAATATTATTTTGTAGAAGTTCTTTAAATACTAAGAAAATTAGCCCTTTGTCAACAGAACACGTTGCAATCTTCTCTTTAACTTAAGGGGCCTGTGTCATAAATCTTAGAGGCCTTCCCTACTTTGAGAATATTATATAACATTCTCCGTTTGCTTCTTTTAGTTTAATTTTTCAGGTTTAAATCGTTGATTCATTAGGAATTAATCTTGGTTAAAGTTAAGTAGAAATCCAACTAATTTCCCACTAATAACACAGGTGGTCCCATATTTAAATAATTTATTTTCCCCTCTTATTTGAAATGCTACCTTTGTAATTTTCTAAATCCCTATACAAATTTAGATCTTTTTCTGAATTACTATTCTGTCCACTGATCTGTCTGCTCATGCCCTAGTGACTACATTATTTCAACATTCTAGCTTTGTAATATATTTTAGTATCTGGGAGGGTAGTAGGCTAGTTTTCCCTGATTACTTTCCTTTAAGAATTTTCCTGGTTATTCTTCAACTCTTGAACTTAGAGTCAGTTTGTCTAGTGACACAACACAAACACACAATCCCATTAATTTCAAAAGCAGTATAATAGCATAGTGGCTAAAATCACAGAATTTGTAATCATCCTGCCTGAGTTTAGATTCTGATTCATAATCTACTCTAACCTCAGCTTGGAATAAGTTCATTAGTCTCTTTGTGCCTCAGTTTCTTCACTGAAAAATGGACAAAGAATAATACTAGTACCTACCACATAAACTCGCTGCAAGGACTAAATGTAATACATATAAAGTATTTAGAACAGTGCCTGGCATAGAGTAACTGTTTAATAAATGTTAACTAGTTTTTTGCTTGTTTTTTATTTTGAAATTGAGATCACATTAACTCCAATTAACATAAGGGAAACTGATTTCCATAAGATTTTGAGTCTTCATATCCAAAAACCTTGTAAGCCTTTCCAGTTAAGTCTGTATTTGTGTCACTGAGAAACATTTTAAGGTTTTCTTCACACAGATCTTGTCTATATGTCCCTTTCCCTAATGAAATGTTTCTTGTACTAAGTACTAATTGTACTAATCTTGTCCAATAATAAGCTCATGGCCCCTACACTTGTTTTTAGTTTGTATATGCCTGTGATGCTTTACCTGCCCTCTAATTTTGTTATTCTTTTGGAGTTTGTTTTAGAAATGATTCTAAATAATTTTTTTGTGGGCGCCTGGGTGGCTCAGTTGTTAAGCGTCTGCCTTCAGCTCAGGTCATGATCCCAGGGTCCAGGGATCGAGCCCCGCATCGGGCTCCCTGCTCAGCGGAAAAGCCTGTTTCTCCCTCTCCCACTCCCCCTGCTTATGTTCCCTCTCTCGCTGGCTGTGTCTCTGTCAAATAAATAAAAATTTTAAAAATCTTAAATAATTTTTTGTGATCTAATCTGGGAATCGTTTAATGGGAAAGTTTAGCCTACTTACATGTATTAATGTAATATATATTTAATCTTTCAGTCATCAAATATTATGCTATAAAAACTTAACGCTTTGTTTTTATTGCTGCTCTTTCTTCTTCAAAATAGTTTACTAAGTGGTTTGGGCTTGCTTTATTTTAGTTACACATGTTTTTCTTCTGATAATATGGAAAGTTTAATTTGGTTTAGTAGTTATTTCAGAGTAAAAGTCTAAGTTCTTTTAACTGTCTTTAAGGCCTGATGTTATCAGATACCCTATTATCTCTCGGACTTCATCTCTTATCCCTCTCCCTCTCAATTATTCTGCTTTAGCCCTTCAAGACTCTGTCCTGTTTCTTGTATGCACCAGCTATGCTCCTGCTTCAAGACTTCTGCAATAGTTATTATTTCTGATCAGAATATTATTTCTCCAGGAAACTATCAGGCCCCCTCACTTCCTTCAAATGTTTGCTCAAATTTCACTTTCTGAGTGAGGCCTACTCTGGCTACCCATTTAAAATGTCCATCCCAGCAGTTAAGATGGCAGAGTAGTTGGGGGACCCTAAGTTTGTCTTGTCCCTCGAATACAACTACTTCGTTATCAGATCATTCTGAACACCTGAGAAATCAATCGGAGATCTGAAAATACAGATGCTGTAAGTCTACAAGTAGAAAAGAGACCAGTTTGGGAGGTAGGAGGTGCGGAGGCTTCAATCCGGTGTGATATAGTGATGATATGGCGGAGGGATGGGAGCCTGCTTAAGGAGGCTACTGCCAAGTATTCTAAGCAGTGGAGTGCAAAATCAGAACTTTTAGAAGTCTGCTACAGCGGGGGAGAGGGAGGGCGTCCCTGGCTCAAAGGTGCTCAGGTAGCAAAGTGGGGCAAAATCCCAGGTGTGACAGTATGGTCTCAGGATCCCAGGGATCTCAAGAACAACAGGGGGTACCTGAGTGGGGCAGAGTTCCCAGGCATAGGAGCAGGGAAGCTGGCTGGAGAAAAGCAAGTCTAGGTGCCAGCTCTCTGCTTGTGTTGCCATAAACTGCAAACTACTGCACAGTTCTGCAACCGCTTTCCTGGGCAGAATCCAGCAAAAGGCAGAAGGCTGGTAAGACCCCCTCCCCACGGAGCAGCGAGGGTCAGTGCCATGGGAGTCCCTAAAATTTGGAGTTTTGAAATTCAGTCACATGCCTGGATAAAAATGCTCAGTCACAGGCCGGGTGAACAGAATTCTGACGGAAACTGGGGAGACAAGAGTAATTGAATGCTTTTCTGTGAGGGCTCACTGAAGGAGGGTAATTTTCAGCTCCGGCGCTAGAGAGCACGGTGCAGCCATATTTATGGAGCCCATTAGGGCCGAAAGCCTTCAGGGAGCAAAACAGTGCCACCTAGTGGAGTCTGGAGCTGCTTACACCAAGCCCCAGCCTCTCTGAGCACTGGAGGCACTTTTCCACTCGGGCAAATCCACCTGAGAATCAGTGCAACAGGCCCTTCCCCCAGAAGACCAGCACAATTAATTCAATCACACCAAGTTTACTGATCATTGAGGGCTGCAAAACTTCAGCTCTTGGGGAAAACAGTATATGCCATTCTTTAGTCTACTGGTATGTTTCCAGTTATTTTATTTTTCATTTTTTTATTTTTTAATTTTTATACATACTTTATATATTTTTTGTTTCCTTTCATTGTATTTATATACAGTATTTATACACACATTTACATATACACATATACATGTTTTTCTTTCTTATTTGGGTATCTAGTTTAACAAGCAGACCAAACACACCCAGGATCTAGTTTTGTTTTGTTTTCTATTGTTGTGATTGTTATTATTTTTGTTGTTTTTTTTTTTTTCTCTTTCTTCTTTTCTTTTCTGGACAAAATGACAAGATGGAGAAAATGACCCAAAAGAAAGAACAGGAGGTAGTACTCACTGCCAGGAATTTAATCAATATGGATATAAGTAAGATGTCTAAACTAGAATTTAAAACAATGATTATAAAGATATTAGCTGGCCTTGAAAAAAGGATAGAAAACACTAGAGAATCCCCTACTCTAGAGAAAAAAAGAACTAAAATCTTATCAGGTCGAAATTAAAAATGCTATTACCAAGATGCAGACCCAAGTGGAGAATAAAAACGAGGATGAACAAAGCAGAAGAGCAAATCAGTGATACAGAAGATAAAACGATGGAAAATAAGGAAGCTGAAAAGAAAAGGGAAACAAAACTATTAGATCATGAAAGTAGACTTAGAGAGCTCAGTGATTCCATAAAGCAAAATAATATATATATTATTAAGAGTCCCAGAAGATGAGGAGTGGGAAAAGGGGCAGAAAGTTTATTTGAACAAATTAAAATTTTTTCAAGATTTTTATTTATTTATTTATTTTAGAGAGAGAGAATCTCAAGCAGATTCCATGCTGAGAATAGACCCTGACATGGGGCTCAACTCCAAGACCCTGAAATCATGACCTAAGCTGAAACCAAGAGTCAGACACTTAACTGACTGTACCACCCAGGCGCCCCTATTTGAACAAATTATAGTAACAAAGACCACAAAAGAACAATCTACAGGAACAGCGACTTTACAGGTACAATGGCACTAAATTCCTATCTTTCAATAATTACTCTGAATGTAAATAGATTAAATGTTCCAATCAAAAGACACAGGGTATCAGAATGGGCAAAAAAACAAGATCCATCCATTTGCTGCTTACAAGAGACTCACTTTAGACCCAGAGACACCTCCAGATTGAAAGTGAGGGGGTGGGGAACGATTTATGAAAATGGATATCAAAAGAAAGCTGCGGTAGCAATCCTTATATCAGACTACCTAGATTTTAAACCAAAGACTGTAATAAGAGATGAAGAAGGACACTTTATCATAATAAAGGGGTCTATCCAACAAGAAGATCTAACAGTTATAAATATTTATGCCCCTAACTTTGGAGCAGCCAAATATATAAACCAATTAATAACAAAATTAAAGAAACTCATTGATTATAATATAATAATAGTAGGGGACTTTAACACTAGGAGCTGTTTCTTTGAAAGAATTAATGAGATTGATAAGCCCCTAGCCAAACTTAAAAGAGAAAGGACACAATATCCAGGGCCAGATGGCCTCACAGGTGAATTCTACCAAACATTTAAAGAATTAATACCTCCTCTTTTGAAACTGTTCCAAAAAATAGAAGTGGAAGGAAAACATCCAAACTCTTTCTATGAGGCCAACATTACCTTGATCCCAAAACCAGACAAAGACCCCACCAAAAAGGAGAATTACAGACCAATATCCCTGATGAAAATGAATGCAAAAATTCTCACCAAGATAGGAGCTAATAGGATCCAACAGTACATTAAAAGGTTTATTCACCACGACCAAGTGGGATTTATTCCTGAGCTGCAGGGGTGGGTCAACATCCACAAATCAATCAACATGATATACCACATTAATAAAAGAAAGGACAAGAACCATACGATCCTCTCAATAGATGCAGAAAAAGCATTTGACAAAATACAGCATCCTTTCTTGATAAAAACCCTCCACCATGTAGGGATAGAGGGAACATACCTCAACATCATTAGAGCCATATATGAAAGACCCACAGTGAATATCATCCTCAGAACAGAACAGAATAAAGAACCCAGAAACAGAACCTCAACTCTTTGGCCAAATAACCTTCAACAAAGCAAATAATATATACTAACAACAAAGCAGCAGAAAGAGAAATCAAGGAATCAATCCCATTTACAATTACACCAAAAACCATAAGAGACCTAGGAATAAACCTAACCAAAGAGGTTAAAGATCTATCTCTGAAAACTATAGAACACCCATGAAAGAAATTGAGGAAGATACAAAGAAATGGAAAAACATTCCATGTTCATGGATTGGAAGAACAAATATTGTTAAAATGTCTATGTTACTCAAAGCAATCTATACATTCAATGCAATCCCTATGAAAATACCATCAGCATTTTTCACAGACGTGGAACAAACAATCCTAAAATTTGTATGGAACCAGAAAAGACCCCAAATAGCCAAAGTTATGATGAAGAAGAAAACCAAAGCTGGAGGCATCAAATTCTGGACTTCAAGCTCTATTACAAAGCTGTAATCATCAAGACAATACGGTACTGGCACAAAAACAGACACATAGATCAGTGGAACAGAATAGAGAACCCAGAAATAGACCCTCAACTCTATGGTCAACTAATCTTCAACAAAGCAGGAAAGAATATCCAATGGAAAAAAGAAGTTTCCTCAACAAATTGTGCTGGGAAAATTGGACAGCCACATGCAGAAGAATAAAACTGGACCACTTTCTTATACCATACACAAAAATAAACTCAAAATGGATGAAAGACCTAAATATAAGACAGGAATCCATCAAAATCCTAGGGGAGAACACAGGCAGCAACCTCTTTGACCTTCGCCGCAGCCACTTCTTGCTAGACATGTCTCCAAAGGCAAGGGAAACAAAAACGAAAATGAGCTAGTGGGACTTCATCAGGATAAAAAGTTTTTGCACAGCAAAGAAACAATCCACAAAACTAAAAGGCAAACTACGGAATAGGAGAAGATATCTGCAAATGACATATCAACTAAAGGACTAGTATCCAAAATCTATAAAGAACTTATCAAACTCAATGCCCAAAAAACAAAAAAATCCAGTCAAGAAATGGGCAGAAGACATGAAGAGACATTTCTCCAAAGAAGACATATAAATGGTTATCAGACACATGAAAAAATGCTCAACATCACTCGTCATCAGGGAAATACAAATCAAAACCACAATGAGCTACCAACTCACACTGGTCAGAAAAACTAAAATCAGCAACTCAGAAAACAACAGATGCTGGTGAGGATAAGGAGAAAGGGGAACCCTCTTACACTGTTGGGAATGCAAACTGGTGCAGCCACTCTGGAAAACAGTATGGAGGTTCCTCAAACAGTTAAAAACAGAACTACCCTATGACCCAGCAATTGCACTTCTAGGTATTTATCTAAAAGATACAAACATAGTGATTTGAAGGGGCACATGCACCCCAATGATTATAGCAACAATGTCCAAAATAGCCAAAATATGGAAAGAGCCCAGATGTCCATTGACAGATGAATGGATAAAGATCTGGTATATTGCAGTGCCTGGGTAGCTGAGTCGTTAAACATCTGACTTTGGCTCAGGTCATGATCTCAGGGTCCTGGGATCGAGCCCCACGCCAGGCTCCCCACTCAGCAGGCAGTCTACTTCTCCCTCTGCCCCTCCCCCCACTTGTGCTCACTCAAGTGCTCTCTAATAAATAAAATCTTAAAAAAAAGATGTTGTATTTACTCAGCCATCAAAAAGAATGAAATCTTGCCATTTGCAACAACATGGATAGAAGTAGAGGGTATTATGCTAAGCGAAATAAGTCAGTCAGAGAAACACAAACACCATGATTTCACTCATATGTGGAATTTAAGAAACAAAACAGATGAACATAGGGGAAGGGAAGGAAAAATAAAATAAGATAAAAACAGAGTGGGAGGCAAACCATAAGAGACTCTTAACTATAGGAAACAAATTGAGGGTTGCTGGAGGGGAGGTGGGTGGGAGTATGGGGTAATTGGGTGATGGGCATTAAGGAGAGCACTTGATGTAATGAGCACTGGGTCTTATATGCAACTGATGAATCACTAAATTCTATTCCTGAAACTAATAATACAGTATATGTTAACCAAATTGAATTTAAATTAAGAATTTTTAAAAATGTCAATCCTAATAATTGGTACTCCCTATATATATTTATTTATTTATTTATAGATTTCCTGTCTCTAGTATGAGTAGTGATGAACTTAATATAACTATGCCTTTTTTTTTTTAAGATTTTATTTATTTGAGAGAGAGAGAATGAGAGAGAGGGAGCACATGGGGTGGGGTCAGAGGGAGAAGCAGACTCCCCACTGAGCAGGGAGCCCGATGCGGGACTCGATCCTAGAACTCCAGGATCATGACCTGAGCTGAAGGCAGTCGCTTAACCAACTGAGCCACCCAGGCGCCCCTAGCTGTGCCTTTTTAAAAAAGATTTTATTTATTTTAGAGAGAGAGAGAGAGAGAGAGAGAGCGCATGCGCGATTGGGGAGAGGGGCAGAGGACGTGGGGGATAGAGAATCCCAAGCAGATTCCCCGCTGAATACGGAGCTTGACATGGTGCTCGATCTCATGATCCTGAGATCACGACCTAAGACGAAATCTGGACGTTTAATTAACTGAGCCACTCAGTTGCCCCTAATTATGCCTCTTTTTTTCCCTCATCTTTACTATCAGTTTAGTTTATATTATTTCTGTTAGTGTTTATCTATTTCTCTATTATCATCTACTTACCTATATACCCCACACCCTCTTTTATTGGATTTATTGATTTTATTTATTTTTTTTAAATTTTTTTTATTCTTATGTTAATCCCCATACATTACATCATTAGTTTTAGATGAAGTGTTCCATGATTCATTGTTTGTGCATAACACCCAGTGCTCCATGCAGAATGTGCCCTCCTCAATACCCACCACCAGGCTAACCCATCCTCCCACCCCCCTACAGAGAGAGACACTGAGAGAGAGGGAACACAAGCAGGGGGAGTGGGAGAGGGAGAAACAGGCTTCCCGCGGAGCAGGGAGCCTGATGCGGGGCTCCATCCCAGGACACTGGGATCATGACCTGAGCCGAAGGCAGACGCTTAATGACTGAGCCACCCAGGCACCCAGATTTATTGATTTTAAACATCTTTTGGTAGTATGTTATAAAACATAAGGTTTATACCACTTTATGTCACTTTTGTCCCTCACACTTCCAACTTCTGTTAGTTATATCAATACTAGCTTGTCAAGGTTTTAAACATTCATATTGGCTCCATAAAACCTAATCTAATCTTCACATTTATTTTAATCTTAATTTTATGGATCAATGGACTCTATGCTCACTACCAATACTTAGACTATAGTTTCTCCTTTCATGTCTTGGTTGTCTGCACTTTATCCTGTAGAAGTAGGGCTCATGAGAATAAAATTTCCCTGAAATTTGGCATGTTAAAAAATGTCTCTCCCTTTATATTGAAGGATTATTTGGACTGGCATACATTTCCTAGATAAATCTTTGAGGAAAGTATTAAAGTGTTAATGTTGAATGCTGCTTTGGAGAAAACGGAGGTCAGCTACTTTTTTTGGAGAGCTGAGCTCTCAGGGCTTTTTGGGGGGATCTGGAGCCACAGATACCATCTCTCAGAGTCCTCTCACACACCTATTTGACCTTCACTGGATCTGGCAGCTTTTCTTCATATATTGTGCTTTAGGATTGTAGAGATCTCTCTGGTTGTGCTGAAGATGGAGCTTGCTTTCTTATTAACTTTCTTATTTTAAGGTTATTTCAAGAGAAGGGGAAGACTGCTGCCTTTACTGGGCCATTATTTATTTAAATAGTAACTTTCTAATACGAACATTTCAAAACATACAAAGAAGAGCACGGTGTGATGGATTCCTTCCATGTACCATCACCTACTTCTATATTTACCAACATTTTACCAAATTTGGTTCATCTATATCCACCTAGTATTTTCCCCACAGGATATCTTAAAGGAAATTCCAACCAGCATATTGCATTACCTGAAATTATTTCTGTATACATCCAGTAGGCTGTTTTAAGACAGGAAGTCCTCTCTTCCTCTGTGACTTTACAAGTTATCCTTAACAATAAAAAATGTTTTTGTGGGGCAAAGAACTGCATAAACACATGGTTGTTTATGAGTATTATTTGTTAGGATGCTATAGAACATAGGTTGGCAAGTGAAACACCTGTTTTTGTAAATAAAGTTGTACTGGAACACAACCAAGCCCATCTATTTACTTACTGTCGATGGTAAGTCATCAGTCATCTACTTTCACAGTATGAGGGCAGAATTGAGTAGTTGGAACAGAGTCTATATGGCCCAGAAAGTCTAAAATATTTACCATCTGGCCCTTCAATAAAATGTTTGCTGACCTTTGTTGTAGAATGCTACCGCTGTAGTTCTGAGATAAATCACTTTCCCAAAGTCCTCCCAGTCACTTCTATAATGACATTGGTAATTATAAAATATTACTTAGTAAGTGTTCACAAACACACATATAGGTCCTTTCCTTTCTTTAAACCTTCTAATACCTTATAGTCTAATAGGCCAATAGAAACAGAAATGATTTTGCTCCTGCCATTTTTCTTTGAAACGTGGCAACAATAACAACAAACCAACAAAGATAAAACGAAGGAGAGGAATGTACATGCTCAAGTCCAAAGAGGCACTGCTATTCTAAACTGTCTTTCATGACTCTCCTGGATTGAATATATTTAACTGTTTTAATTGTATATTCTTAATAAATCACAAGAAGATAGAAAGCTTTTAATAAATTCTTGACTGATGCTTAAAGTTTAAAAAAAAAAAACTCAAGAAGCTAAAAAAAGAAAAACATTCAGGCAAATGGCACGTATTTATTCATACATTTAAATTTCATAGGCAGAGATGAAGATTAAGGTTAAGAAAGCAAATATCCAAATGTGCAGAAATCCTAAGAGTAAATCTTTAGACACTATCAATGCCAAATGAACAAGGTGATTTGGTGCCAATATAGTTCCCTGAAAAGAAAAAACAAGTTTATACTTTTGGTACAAAATGGTCCATGGGGTGCCTGGGTGGCTCAGTTGGTTGAGCATCAGACTCTTGATTTCAGCTCAGGTCATGATCTCCCCCACCCAGCAGGAAGCCTGATTGAGGACTTCTCACCCTCTCCCTCTGCCCCTCTCCTTGCTCGTGCTCTCCCTCTCTCCCCCCTCCTCTAAAATAAGTGAATAAATCTTTTTTAAAAAAATAGCCCACATACTTTTTCTTGTCCTGTTTCGTTTTGTTTAAGTAATCTCTACTCGAACTCACAACCCCAAGATCAAGAGTTACACGCTCCCCCAACTAAGCCAGCCAGGTGCCCTGATTGTCCACATCTTTGATAAGTAATTTGAGAACTTCTGGGAAAAACAGGGGGTTGTAGTTAAAATATAAAATCTGCTCTGGTATTACAACCATTTCTTAAATCTTAACCCCAGGAAAAGAAAAATGTTAGCATTATCAAGTTAAAGTCAGACTACAAAACACTGTAACATAATTTTCCCAAGTCATAAAATTCAAGCTAATAAAAAATCAAACTTTAGTATTATAAAAAGACATTTCATGCCCTCAGAGCACATGATTAAATTCAAGTCAAAACTTACTTTAAAATTCTTTACTACTATTATAAATTATGCAACTTCCCCTCCACTCACCTTTCATTGGTCAGAAGAGCAAACTCAGCAACTATTTCTGTCAGCAAATTGGGAAGAATGTCAAATCTAAATAACCTGTCAACCTCAAAATATTCATAGGCATTTAGACACTAGACCGTAGGGGTTAAAATAGAAGAAAGAGGGAAAAAAGGAAAAGAAAGGAATATAGAAAAGAAAGAAAAAGGCAGTTCCTTATTTGCCCAATTCTATTTATTTAAAAAATCTTAGATTAACACTGTAAAACTATTTCAGTTGGTCTCAAGCAAGTGTTAAAAAGAAAACCAGAGACCTAGGATGGCATCACTCAGGCTGAGTCCCCAAAACAGGGCTTTATATATAGACTTAAGTGCAGTTTCAACCTCCCCAAGAAATGTAGTCTTAACTGGTCATCAAGAATTTTCTAATGGGTGCCACCGAGTCTGCCAGCAGGGCCCTCTCCATCCCCAAAGGAAGATGAGATTCTCTGTTATGATATGGCCCTCTATTCTTCCCCCTAAGGAACAATCCTTTCCTTTTGCTAACTTTCATGCCCCAGCCTCCTTCTTATAAAAACCTGCCATTTTGTTCAACTCCTCGGGGCTCCCCTGTACTCCCTAGATGGGATGCTGCCTGATGCATGACTTGTTTAATAAAGCCAATTAGCTCTTCAAATCTACTCAGCTGAATTTTGATTTTAACACAGGACAAACCTATAACAGCTTCTACAATTTGGCATCAGTTTTTTCCACGTTCTTGATATAATACAATTGTTGAAGCATCACATCTTTCATAATTTTTCCCACTTCAACTCTATCAATATATTGAAATAAGCACCGTGACTCCAAATCATCGAGAGCTGATATATGGGAAAACACCAAAAGGCTTGGGCCCAGTTCCAACTTACTATCTTCAATTTCTACCCCTAAGTCTTGGTATCCTCATTTGTTAAATTAACAACAGCAATGACAACAAAATTGACTATTTCACAAGGCTGATTTCATTTAAGGATAAGTGACAATATAAATGTGACAACATTTGAATGACTAATGTCCTACCAAAATGTAAGATATTCAGAAATATAAACTCAAAATAATCTTCAATCCCCTTAAAAGACTCTTACTGAGAAGAATTTAATAAGTATAATTTATTTTGAAAGCCACAACTACCTCTAAACAAAGGTATACAATATAAATACCTTATTATATTAAAGATAGAAACCTACGGTAAGATTTTATTTTTTTTAAAGATTTTATTAGGAGGAGTGGGAGAGGGAGAAGCAGGCTCCCTGCTGAGCAGGGAACCTGACCAGGGGCTCAATCCCAGGACCCAGGACCCAGGACCTGAGCCAAAGGCAGACACTTAACAACTGAGCCACCTAGGTGCCCCTAAGGTAAGGTTTTTTAAAAGAGAATCTCTTCATTAAAAAAAGAGAGAGAGAGAGAATCTTCTCAGGTAGCACCATAAAAAATATTTAAAGGGTTAGACTAAATATAGGGCCTATTTTATTCTTTCAATAACTCACCAAGGAAACAAAGTTTCTTATGCAGTTTAAGTGAAGGTGGCATTAATATTTTGTGAGTTAAATTATATTACAATTTAATATTAGAAAATTATTTTCTCCTTGAAAATAATTAATAGTTACTACATTTTATTATAATATAGGCAACATTTCCCCCACTAGAACATATTGTTACTTTATAATGGAAGTCATGATTCAATTTATATACCTTTGACTTCCAAGAGAATTTCTTACCTATAAAACAAGGCAATATGAAGTATTTAAAAAAAAATTTTTTTTAAAGATTTTATTTATTTGGGGCGCCTGGGTGGTTCAGTCATTAAGCGTCTGCCTTCGGCTCAGATCATGATCCCAGGGTCTTGGGATCGAGCCCTGCATCGGGCTCCCTGCTCAGGGGGAAGCCTGCTTCTCCCTCTCCCACTCCCCCTGCTTGTGTTCCGTCTCTCGCTGTGTCTCTCTCTGTCAAATAAACAAATAGATTATTTGACAGAGAGATAGAGAGGGAGCACAAGTAGGCAGAGCGGAGGGAGAGGGAGAATGAGAGGGAGAAGCAGGCTCTCTGCTGAGCAGGGAGCCCGATGCGGGGCTCGATCCCAGGACACTGGGATCATGACCTGAGCCGAACGCAGACGCTTAACGACTGAGCCACCCAGGTGGCCCTGAAGTATTTTTTTTGAAGGACTCTTTGTTGCATCTGGTCAACATCAATTTTTGAATTAGGGAATTATATCTAGCTCCCAAATTATCAATAAGGTTCTTTAAAAATTAGTACTTGTTCAATGATGTGGGGAACAAAGGCAAAAGAAATACATATAAATTGAACCTCCTTATAACCTACAGCCAGTTGACAAGTACTTAAGACAGGCAGGGTGACCTTCCTCCAGGAACTCAACTGCCTCACAGTTAATACTTTGCTATGGGCAAAAGGCAACCTTAGCTTAACATTACCCGACCTCCAGGATCCTATAAATCTCCTTTAATATATAAAAACTCCTTTGGAATTTCCCTTATCTCTACCCTCCCCCCTCCCCCAAGGTATATGTTAGCAATCATCCTCCAAGCATATGGCCCACTCATTTTTATCTGAAGGGTCTCCTGACTAAGGTTTTACTAGCCAGTAGTGAATGACTTTTCCTAACAACAGCTAGTCCCTCAAGGTCCTAGAAACCTTGCTTCCAAATTCCTTAGAGACTTACGCTATCCCTAACCCCTCCCAACTTGAAAGTATATAATCAGCCACTCCTCATGACCCCAGTGGAGCTCTTTCTGCCCATGGGTCTGTCTACGTGCTTTAATAAAACCACCTTTTTGCACTGAAGACACCTCAAGAATTCTTTGTTCACTCTGAACCCCAACAGTTTCACGTCATTCACCACTCTCACAGTGCTTTGAGGATCAAATAGTATAACATATGCAAAAGCATACAAGGCAAGACCTTAGCCATAAAATTCTGCACCACTGCTGATCTAGCAATAGATTAAAATAATCAGAGCACTCAAACCTTAACTGTAACTAGTTGTACATAATATCTTTCAACATAATATAAACTGATAAAAAGGTCATTTCTTTTATCCTAATAAACACAGATATTTATCTGTTTAACTGTATCAAGAAATGCTCATTAAAGCCAATTCTCTTACATTAGGTCTTTAAATTAATAACTAGGTTTTAAGACTTAAAAGACTGGTGATATTTCTGGTCTATCACTACTTAACAAAGTTCAGTAATTTGGTATGAATTAACTTCATTGATAAAGTTTCTATTTTAGATTTTGGTATTACTCCAAAATTACAATGCAGGTTTATACTGTGCAAGAACCAAAGTCCAATATCTACTAAAACTTCAGTGTATAGTCTAGATCCTAGTATTTGAGGCAATTCTACACCTATATTTGGAATGTGTTTATATCCTAATGGGCGCTATATTTTCCTTAATGGATGCACTTTTACTCCATTGGGTCTCATGACAAATATGTTAATGAAACCAGAGCAAGGAATTCTGCTTTTCTTAAACCTTCCCTCCCCACAGTGAAATAGAAATTTCTTTTCTACCTTGTTCCTTTCTTTCTATTTATTAAGAACCTACATTCACACAAAAAAAGAAAATTTTGGCCTCTTTATACCACCTTATCTGGGTTTTTAAACAACAATTATTTTACCCAACATTTTATTATAAAACTTTTCAAACATGCAGCAAAACTGAAAAAATTTTATAGTGAGTTAAATTATATTACAATTTAATATTTACAGTTAATATTTTACACCCTTTATACCTACCCTTCACCTAGATTCAACATTATCATGTTATCTATCCATTCCTTTAAATTTTACAAAAAGTTTTAATTCTTATAGTTTATCATTTTTAAATGCATTATTCCTTACAACTCTCCTGACTGCTCTCAGATTTTGTCCTTACCTGTTTTCACTTGTCATACTGTATTCTAATTGTCTGTTTAGATGTCTGCCTTCCCTTCAGGAGTAATGATCACCGTGATCATTTCTTTATATATTGGTACCCTCTCCACCCTTCTATACCTTAGGAAAAAATAGAAGCTTACTAAATATTTATTTGCGGTGTCTTTGTCTTCTTCCTTAAACCTCAATATCACTGACAAGTTTTACAACTTTGCTTTATGTCCCAGTTTTCTTCCCTTGGGAATTATTACTGACTCTTCTCTTACTGCTAAACTACTCCAAGAAATAAGGAAGTAATTATAATTTCTGTAAGCATTTTGGGAGATATTTAGCGTGCAAATTTCTTCATGTATATATTAAATGTCCATTTTATTTTTAGCTACTGTCATTGTGTAAACATATTCCATGTTGTATTGGGATGGCCATTAAACTGCTAATCATTGTTTTTAAATTACAAAAAAACCCAAATGCAAAATCCTCAAAGGACTCATTGTCGTGTAAAATCTAGCTAGCATTTGTACCTTTCAACAATCATTTGTACAATTCAGAGCAGCACAAAGATTTAGACATAAAGTAATGAAATCAGAATATAAACCACACTGGAACATGAACTCTCAATAAGTGTTAAAGGAATAAATGTAGGTTTGAAAGATATTTTAACTGAGAGTAAAACTGGAACTTAATTGGTTGCTCTTTTTGACAGACAGTTCAATTTGGCTATGGTTCTTTTTATCACCTGAATTCATATTTCCCTCCGCAGTACCACTGAAGTCTGGAAGCTCAGTATTTGTTGATATAAAAATATTGGGGAAATAAGTAGTTGCATCTATAAATTAATGTAATGGGATAAAACTCCCATCTCTGAAATGGCATAAAGTTAGGAAAATAACAAGCTTTAGAAATATTTTGTTTTTGCTTGAGGATGAGTAAACAGGATGAGCTATATTATTCTCTATACTCTATATAACTGAAATACTTTTTAGTTTTCTATGAGACTTCTGTGCTTGTTCTAGATAACTGCTCCCCAAATATACTGTCCACAGATCTGTAGCATCATCTATCAGATAAACATGTTAGAAATGCAGATCTCAGGCCCACCTTAGACTTATCTAATCACAATCTGCATTTTAACAAGACCACTAGGAAATTCATTGCATATTCAAGTTTGAGAAGCACCACTACAGTTCACCCAGATGAGCCTCAAGGAGCGTTACATTAGATGGTCTGATGCAGTACCCTCAGACCTTTAACCTTTCTTGTTCATCCAGACCCCAGCATAAGCATCTAGGGCTTGTGGGGAGGCAACATGACATAATAGAAAAAATATGACATCGAGAGTCTGAAAAGTGAGGTTGTAGTCTCATCTCTAATTATGTGACCCTGAACCTTAGTTCTTCTCATCTGTAAAATGAATGAGTTATACAACATACAAGGTAAGGCACTTCCAACTCTAAAAGTCTATGAATTTATGAATATAAATATCAACAGATATTTAGGAAAATGTCTCAACTATATGTGATATCTCAAGGAAGTGGGCCTACTTTTAATGCTATAGGGCCTTGTCCATCAATTCCTTTATATTTATTTAGGTTTGAAAATCAACCTCTTTCATTTTTCACACTTGGTTTCTGGAAGATACACAGTAGTGAATAACTTAGGAAGTGGGTGGCTGCTATTAATAATTTCCCTGCTTCCTTTGTTCTTAAATGCTGATAAAACACAGGTAATAGGATTCAGGAAAAAGTAAAATCAGATTCTGTGTTTTGCATAAGAGCAAGAGAATGTTATTGCTCTTGGGAAAAACATGGCTGAAACACTTAAAGGTAAAGGATTATGATGTATGACACTGTCAAATGGATCAAGAAATAATAAAATTCATGTATGTGTGTGCACACCCACAGGGAGAGAGAGAGAGGAGATAAAGCAAATGTGGCAAAATATTAATAACTGATGAATCTAGGTGAAGAGCATAAGACTATACGTTGTACTCTTTCTGTAATTTTTTGTAGGTTTGAAATTTTTTCCAAATAGAAGTTGAGAAAAAAATTAACATAAACATATTATCTACCAACCCCAAAATGCCCTGTTGTATTCTCTCTTTCTTAAAGTAGAATACAGATTTATTTATTTTTCTGTAACCTTTACAATGCAAGAGGAAAGTTAGGTTAGAAGGGGAAAAAATAATTATCTAGAAGATTATAAAGAAGTGTAAGTGCAACTTACACTACCATGTTGCTTCTTTATTTTGTCTTTTGGTTACAGACTTGCTTAATTTTCTTCCTAGCTAAGGATAAAATAAAAGGGGGAAAGAAGTGGTGAGAAGTTGCCTCATATCTTCCTTATATTAATGAAGTAAACAATTTTAAGCCAAAAGTAGGCCTTGTATGATTTTCAGTTTTGCTCTAGCTTTAGCTAATAATGAAAAAGAGTGTGGTTACCACTCACAAATATAAATAACTACAGGCCTTTTTTATTCCCCTGCAAGGAGAGGGATACAACAGCTGCTATAAAAATCACTCTCCACCCTCCCATGTGCTATGTAATTGTAATAGACTTATACCATGAGAAGATCAAAACATAAAAAGAGAAAGAGCAAAGCAGTTGGTTTTGTTTCAAAATTCCTTTTCCATTTACTGTAAGTTACTTTACCGAATTAAAAACAAAATAAATACACTGCCTGCATTTCTAACATAACTGTCCTGCTTAATTGTAAATCTCAATCCAAAATACCAGTAATAGACTCATGTACTAGCTGACTGCTAATATTCCTTCAGTCCCTCCAGACTTTCTCCAACAGGAATACCATAAGAACAATAAATCCATCTTCAATTAATTAGATTTAAAACACATTAGTTAAGTTTTGTCTTTAACACTCTGGCCTCATACAAATACACAGATTTTGATAAACTTTCCTCCTTTTATCTACGTATACAGAAGGGGATTTATTTTAATTTGCTTAATTTTTAAAAATATCCTTAACAAAGCCATTCTAGGGTGTAACTTCAGATAATGAACACATTACTTAAAATTAATACAAAAGAATAGTAGTCATTAAAAGTCTTAGTGCAGTACAAAGGGTAAGATCAAATAAGATAGTTGAGTTGATTTTCATATAGAATTCAAAACTGTAAATACTCAACCCAGAATGGTCCTCATCCCACATTCTCTGACTCCAGCTGATCTCTCCATCTGTTTAGGGATCACATGGGAACCAATCTCTTAGCAAACAATCCTAGTCATAACTTTACACAGTCTGAGAGACTGACAGAGCCTTATCTATATATAGAGAGATCCCTGATACACGATCACTACCATCCTCTTCATTTTCTAAGCATGCACAGGGTCCAATTTTTCAAATTATTTTATTTATCCTTGGTTAGTTCTACAAAGAATTTGAGGCAACTACAACACAAACATTTATGATAAAATGGTGGCTAATTTTTTAAAATTTGAAATCAAAATTTAAAAAAACTAGGACCAAGAAAACAAAATACTAGAAAACAAAGATTGGGGACCATTAAAACTTCACAACTGCTAAATTAAGTTCCAAATTAAACCTCTGGTAGCCAGAATAATGGCCCCCTAAATGTCCATGCCCTAATCTCTGGAATTTGCGGGCATATACATGGCAAGGGGAAATTAAGGTTGTAGATGGAATTAAGGATGCCAAAAAGTGGAATCTAAGATAGGGAGATTATCTGAATAAAATCAGTGTTATCACAGGGGACTTCACAGAGTCAGAGCAAGATGTGGCTATGCAGGACAAGGCAGTTGTTGGAAAGACTGAGGAAGATTCTACCCAATGTAGCTAGAGGAAGGAGGCCAAGGCAAGTATGTAGCTTCTGGAAACTGAAAAAGCAGGTTCTCCCTTGGAGCCTCCAGAAAGGAACACTGCTTTGCTGACACCTTGGTGTTAGCTCAGTGAGGCCTGTATTTATTTCTAACCTATTGAACTGTAAGATAAAAAATTTATGTTGTTTTAAGCCACGAAGTTTGTGGTAATTTGTTAGAGCAACAATAGAAAACTATTACAGCCTCCTAGCTCCCAAGACTAATTCTCATTAATAGAAGGGAGGAAACATAACAATTTGTCAGGAAAGGCAAAATATTTTCTAAATCAAAGTTCTAAAAGAAATTTCTCATGCGGCGCTTTACATAGGAGGCTCTGAGTAAGAACAGTGGATATACAGGTTCTCAGTAATATTCTGGATATTACACAAGAAATTTCACATGATTTTTTCTTACATTATTCTTTTCTTACATTAGTCTTTATCATCTTAAAATACAAGTGAGTAAAGTCAATCTTTGAAGGAGTAAAGTAATATAAACCAAGTTTGGATTTTTTGGGCACAGTCAGCCTGATTTGAAGAGATTATAACTTGGAACAGCATAAATATTATGGGTAATTAAGTGTAATAATTCATGTAATAAAGTTCATTCAGAATTAAAAACTATTAATACATTGATACTGGGTAAATCCCACAATTTAAGAATTATAGAAGGATAAGCAAATTTACAAGGATAAGCAAAATTACAGACTGCATAAGGAAAAAGAAACATACATGTGTTATTTTACTTTTGTAAAAGTGTAATATATTCAACATACTCAAATATTAAATATTAAAATATTAATTTTATACGGGAAAGATTTATGGGAATGATTTATGGCAATTATCTCTGGTAAGAAAGGATTTTGGGATTGGGGATGGGAACAAAGTCAGCTTTAACTTTATTATATTGTCTATTGCTTATTTTCCCTCTCACTTTTTTTTTAGTATATGTGCTGCCAAAGTAAGCACAATATATTATTTTCTTAGTAAAAGAGATCTGATAAAATAGGACAAAATGTGAATATTTAAATTAAGGGTATAATTCTCTGTAATTTTGTTTACAAAATTTCCAAATTAAAAAGAAAGAAAGAAGACTATCTTTTTTATAGTCTTTGACAAACACCATTTCTCCAGTTAGGCTTTTCATGGGTGCTGGAAAGAACACTGAAGATTTTATGTTCTGATAAAGGCCTGGACTTTATACGAATGGAACCATACAGCATTTATTAATTTGAGTTTTGCTTTTGTTGTTCAACACTATATGTATTAGATTCATCCATACTGTTGAGTTGACCTTGCTGCATATCTATGTATCCATTATATGAACCTATTGTGTGAATATTCCAAAATGGACATTTGGACTATTTCCAGATTTGGCTAAAAATGCTGATGAACATTCTTCTTCTTTTTTTTTTTTAAGAGAGGGAGAGAGAAAAGGGGGTAATGGTAAAGAGAGAATCTTATGCAGACTTGGTGCTGAGCATGGAGCCCCACTTGGGGCTTGATCTCACAACCCAGAGACTGTGACCTGAGCCCGTGATCTGAGCTGAAATCAAGAGTCAGATGCTTAATCAACTGAGCCACGCAGGCGCTCCTATATGTCTTTTGGTACAGTTAGGTATGCACGTCTTTTGGGTATAACTAGGAGTAGAATTGCTGGGTCATAGGATATGCATATGTTCAGCCTTAACAGATATTACCAGTTTTTAAAGGGGTGGGTGCCAAGTTACACATCTATCAGTGTTTAAGAGTTCCAGATACTCTACATTCTTGGTATTGTCAGTTTTGTTAAGTTTGGGCCATTCCGGTAGATGTGGAGGTTATCTCCTTGTAGTTTTATCCCTTGATGATTAATGACATTGAGATCCTCTTCATATATTTACTGACCATTTAGATATCCTCTCGTGAATAACAATTCAAGTCTCTTGCTCACCTTTTTGTCAGACTCTTTTTTTCTCATTATTAAATTTCTTAATATAGTTGAGATATGAGCCCTTTGTCAGACAGATGTATTGCTAGTATCTTTTTTCACCCAGTACCTAATGGTATCTTGATGAACAAAAAAATTTTAATGTAGTCTAATTAGCAATCTTTTCCCTTATGGCTAGCACTATTTTTATCCTGTTTAAGAAATCTTCTCCTACTCCAAGGTCATGAAGATATTCTCCTGGGTTTTCTTTAATAAGTTTTAATGTTTTACCTTTCCCATTTATGTCTACATTTTACCTAGAAGTTTGCTTTTGTGTGTGTGGGGGGGGGTTCTGATACACGTTGAGGCCAAGATAAAATTTACTTTTATTTTTTTCATATGGTACCAAATTGATCCACCATCATGTATTGGAAAGACCATCTTTTCTCCACGGAATTGAGATGAGCATTTGTTCTAAGTCAGGTGTATAGGTCTGTTTCTGTACTTTCTACTTTGTTCCATTTGTCTATTTATCTACCCTTGCACTAATTCTGCACTATCTTAATTACTATAGCTTTACACAGTATGCACAGATTTATATAGTTTTATACTGTATATAAAACTTTGTATATCTTTATACAGTCTTAATACCAAATAGTATAAATTTTTCAGTTTTGTTTTTCTTCAAGATCGTCTTGACTATGCTTAGCCCTCTGCATTTCCTTATACATTTTAGAATCAGTTTGTTAATTCTCCCAAAAAAATTCTTCCTGGTGTTACATTGAATATATAGATCAATTTGGGGAGAACTGATAATTAAACAATGTTGAGTCTCTCAATACTTTAACATGGTCTATTCCTCCATTCACTTGGGTCGTCTTTGTGATTTTTCTCTGTAAAGGTCTGGCATATCTTTCATTTATTACTAGGTATTTTCATGTTATTTATTTTATGTTATTTGATTTTATGGTAAAGAGTATAATTTTTCAAATTTCATTTTCTAATTGGTGGCATACAGAGATACAACTAGTTTTTTTAGAGACTGTACTAAAGTATAATATGCATCAGAAAAGAATATCCTAAGTGTTACACTTTGGTGAATTTTTACAAACTGATCACAAGCATACAACCAATTTTTGTATACTGACTTCATTTCTAGCAACCGTGCAGTGTTCACATATTTTTTTTTAAAAGATTTTATTTATTTGACAGAGAGAGAGAGACAGCCAGAGAGGGAACACAAGCAGAGGGAGTAGGAGAGGGAGAAGCAGGCTTCCCGCAGAGCAGGAAGCCCGTCACAGCGCTCGATCCCAGGACCCCAGGATCATGACCTGAGCCGAAAGCAGACGCTTAACGGCTGAGCCACCCAAGCGCCCCTTATTTTAATATTTTATCTGTAGACTCTTTTGGATTTTGATGTAAACAATCACATCACCTGCAAATAAAACGGTTTTGGATCTTCCTGTCCAGAACTGAGACCTATTAAGGGAATTCCCATCTACTCCTAGTTTGCTGAGAGAGTTGTTTTTAGTTTTTCATTTTTGTTTTTTTTTCTTTTTTGGTTGTTGCTTGTTTGCTTTTTGGAGGATGTTTGTACCTATCTTTAAGAAGAAGATGGTCGGGGCGCCTGGGTGGCTCAGTCGTTAAGCATCTGCCTTCAGCTCAGGTCATGCTCTCAGGGTCCTGGGATCGAGCCCTGCATCGGGCTCCCTGCTCAGCGGAAAGCCTGCTTCTCCCTCTCCCACTCCCCCTGCTTGTGTTCCCTCTCTCACTGTGTCTCTCTCTCTCAAATAAATAAATAAAATCTTAAAGAAAAAAAAAAAAAGAAGATGGTCTATGGTTTCCCTTTCTTATAATGTGCTTGTTGGCTACAAAACAAGTTATAAAGTATGCCCATTTTTTATATCCTCTGGAAGAGTTTAAGATAGCTATTATTTCTTCTTTAAATGTTTTAAAGAATTGATCACTGGCACAATATCTGGGCCTGGAGTTTTCTATGTGGGAAGGCTTTAATTATAAATTAGATTTTTTTTTTTTAAGGTTTTATTTATTTGAGAGAGAGCGAGAGAGAGCATGAGCAGGGGGGTAGGGGTGGGGGTGGAGAGGGAGAAGCAGGCTCCCTGCCAAGCAGGGAGCCCAACGTGGGGATCAATCCCAGGACTCTGGGATCATGACCTGAGCAGAAGGCAGATGCTTAACTGACTGAACCACTCAGGCACCCCTAAATTAGATTTATTTTATAGATATGAGACCAATCAGATTTTGTATTTCTTCTAGGATGGATTTCACTGGTTTTTGTTTTTTTGGGGGGGGGTTGCCTTTTTTTTAAATAACAGCAGTATTGACATATAATACATATGCCATATAATTTGCCTCTTTGAAATATACAATTCAGTGGTTTTTTAAATATATACATAGAGTTGGGAAACAACCATCACCACAATCAGTTTTAGAACATTTTCATTATCCCCAAAACTCTGTACTTAGCAGTAATTTCCTGTTACTCCTGACCTCCAACCCCTGACAATCACAAATCTACCTTTTGTCTCTATGAATTTGCCTATGGTGGACCCTTCATATAACTGAAATCATAAAATATATGGTATTTTATTACCAGCTTCTTTCACTTAACATAATCTTTTCAGGGTTCATCTATGTTTTAGCATGTATCAGTACTCCATTCCTTCTTGTTGCCAAATGATATTCCATTGTATGGATATATGATATTTTGTTTACCTATTCATCTGTCTGATCTGTCAAATCAGATATCTGAGTTGTTTCTACTTTTTGGTTATTATGAATAATGTTAATATGAACATTTGTGTATATTTTTGTGTGGACATATGTTTACATTTCCCTTAGGTAGTTAACTAGAAGTAAAATTATGAGATCATATGGGAACTCTCTGACATTTTGAGGAATTGCCAAACTGTTTTATAAAGTGGCTGTACCATTTTACACCCCCACCAGGGTTCCAATTTCTCTATATCCTCGCCCATACTTACTACCTTCTTTATTATAGCCACCTGAGTGATGTTAAGGGGTATTTCATTGTGGCTTTGATTTCTATTTCTCTGATAACCAGTAATGTTGAGCATCTTTTTTTGTGCTTACTAGCTATCATATCTTTGTTAGAGAAATGTCTATTCAGATACTTTGATCATTTTTTAATTAGTTGTTTTTTTATTATTGAGTTTAGTGTTGGTTTTGTTAAATTATGTTATTCTAGGAATTTGTCCATTTCATGTGAAGTTTAAAAATTATTGGCATAAAGTTGTTCAGAATACCCTCCTATCTTTTCCATCTTTTTAATGGCTGTAGGATCTGTAGTGATATTCCCTTTTTCTGTTCCCGATATTGGTAAATTAGTTCTACTTTTGTTCTTAATCTGTTAGTTTGAATTATAATTTCTCCTTTGATGTAGTTCTCAAATATTGGAAGATTTTCCAGTGAAACTGTTATAATTCCCAGCTTAATTCCACTATGGTTAATGAACATACTTTGTATGATTTCAGTCTTTTGAAATTTATTAATTTATGGCCTGGCTTATGGTCAATTTTGGAAAATGTTCTATGTGCATTTGAAAATAGCCAAGTATCTATAGTTGTGGTGTTGCCAGAGGCTTTTAATACCAGCTGAGTTAAAGTTGACATTTTTTGGAGACAATTAAGGGCTTAACTGTTTCTTGCTTGACTGGAGAGCTATGTACCTCTGCAAAGTCAAAACCTTCAAGAAACTGTTGTGAGGAAATTTCCAAATAGAATATGCTACTACCCTAAATCCCATGGAGTTGAAATCAAAGCAGAAAAGCATATTTGTTTGCGTTTCCTTCTGGTGAGAAGGATCAATTTCATGTTAAGAACCCAACCATGCATATTAATTCTTATTAAGACTAGAAACAAAGGTTGGACTGGGTTGTTTTTACTCTCTAGGGTTATTTAACTAATTGGTTTTTAAACCAGTTTCCTAGAAAGAATATATATTCTTCAAAAAGCTTGATAACTCATAATAAACACCAGATGAAATTTAAAATTAGCTAACTACTTCACTTCATTTTACATGAAGGGAGCACTTCATTAGGAAACTACCAATCTTGTATTTCATGCAGGCCTTGGGGACCAAATGTTCTGGTTTAAAACAATTTTAAACCCTTATAAACTTTTTACTCTTTGATTTTCATCATAGATCTTTGTTCCCTTTCTACTCTTGTTTCCTGCAATATAGGAGCCCATCGCGTCTCCTAGACAGGAGTAATGATCACAATGAAGTCAGAAAATTAAAAATGGGACAATGCTTTAGCGATAAAAAACAAAAATCAATTTCAGTTGGCAGAATGGACAATGAATCTAGGCATAGAATTTGATGTACAAAGTTCAAGTCCTGGTCTCAATACTGAGTTGCTCTAAGGTAGATGATTGTGTGAAATCTAGTATCATGTCCCCATTTGAAAAAAAAACAGAAAAGGAATGTGTAGAGGATGTGGTAAGGAATCACTACTGACCAAAACACTGTGAAACTTCATTTATTATCTCATTAAAAATCCTAGCCAAATGGATGAATAAGAAATTCAAAGGAGATATCTACTTGATCATTTGCCAGCAAAATATTAAGTAATTCTGTATTATGCCTCTCTTTCAAAGCAAAGCTTGAGTAATTGTGACAAATAATCACCTAACGTCTGCCCTCCAGCTAACATAAGCATGAAGTCAAAAGTAAAACTGAGATACCAAAAATATTTCCTTCCAACAATTAAGCTGGGCAGTTCATGAGTATAGCTTGTCTAGTAGAAGAATAAGAAAAATTATTAAGAATCAAATTTACAGCTCTCACGATAATGGCACATAATATCTTATTTCTTACTGACAAAATTTTGTACAAATGTTAGCAAGCAATAGCATCAAAAACATGAGGTATGGAAACATCTATTACATATATGCACAACACAAATATTCTTTGAAGCAGAAAAGTAAGGTACATACATGTATTTTGAAAGATTCTCTTTGATAAAAGACGCCCATTTTAAGCATGATTACTACTTCCTGCCTAGTAACAGATATGTACTACTCAAATTCAGAGAATAAATGGCACTTTTCCTTCATACTTATCTTCAAGAGGAAAAAATGTATTTATCTTTCAGATGCGCAGAAAAAACATTTTTCCTTACGTAAACAGTACCATCTAATTGTGATATGTTTGTGTCAAAGTTAAATTCCTTGAGTGTAATAATTACATTATAATTATGTAAAGGAATGTTTTTATTAAAAAATGTTTTTATTCTTAGGAGACACATACTGAATTTTTCATGGATGAAGAGTCAATGATGTCTCAAAAGGCTCAGTGGGAAAACAAAATATACACTGGCAAAATATTAACAATTAGTGAATCTAGGTAAAGATGTCCATTGTACTATTCTTTCAAATTTTCTGTATATTTGAAATTTTTCAAAATAAAAGGTTAAAAAGCAAAGCATTTATTAAAAATCCCAAAATGCTGAGGTTGATGGGTTACTACAGACCAGGGAACTGCAAGTGCTAAATACTTAGAATATTTTAAGTTCCTTGAATGAAAAAAACTTTCCTCTCTAACTTCTTTTATTTATTTTGGCATTTTTATACTTAGTATACTGGTGTCTAAACTTACTGATGAGTATTTACTATGTTAAGGTAAAAGAAATAGTGGGAAATAGGAGTCACAATTAATGAAAGGACTAACAACTTTTATCTTAACATTGTGTGTGTGTTTCTTAGTCTTCCCTAAAACCCTTGCCTAAAAAAACAGATGCTTAATTTTGGGACACTCTGAGATCTTCAATACTCCAAAGCTAACCTAGGTAGAGGAGAGAGGGAAAGTAAGAAATTTCTTGATGATAAAAGTCAAATAGGTGCTGCAAGATTCACGCTGGGTTATTTTCTTGGTCAAAACACTGCAATACCTAAATGGGGGCCCAGTGATGACAGATTGGCAGTGGTTCAGGAGGTTTACTACCACCCCCACATCCTCGAACGGGGGGGTCTCAGTATTTCCCTCCGTGTTTCTATATGAAACACAATGTTAATCCTTAACCTCTATCTTTTATTAAATAACTATGCAAAAAGGTACCACAGGTTTCAAATACATAAAAGAGACAGATTTGTGTATAGGCCTAATAAAAATGGTTTTCTTTCCTCCTTTCTTTCTCTATTGCCACTCTCTCTTCTCATCAAAATGGCAGACTTACTGTGAAAGCTATCTCCTCCAAGCTTTTCAGTTGAACTACATATGACTTGCAAGTTGTAAGGCCTATCCTCGTTTACCCCAATTTGTCAAAATGATGAGAATTGATTTAAATCCCTCTCTGCTGTTCATTTTTAAAGATGCTGGTTATAGTTAGGAGCCAGACACTATTCTCCATGGGGTTCTCTCACCAAATTTTCAAATGGCATCTGACAAAATACCTTTTATCTTTTTTTTTTAAAGATTTATTTATTTATTTGATAGAGAGAACAAGAGACAGCATGGGGGAGGGGGCAGAGGGAGAGAGAGAATCTCAAGCAGACTCCCCACTGAGCGCAGAGCCCAATGTGGGGCTCTATCTCACAACCCTGAGATCATTACCTGAGCCGAATTCAAGAGTCAGATGCTTAATCGACTGAGCCACCCAGGTGCCTCAAAATACTTTGTATCTTTTTCTACCTTTCCCAGCAGAAGAAAAGTATTATAGAGACATGACAGAGTCAAAACCAGTATCTGTTTATACAGTGAATTAATGTTCCTATAAAAAGAAGGATTAAGAGTATTAAGAGGTAGAAGTTACTTTTATTTCTAGTGTATGACTTTCAGTGCCAATATGTTTAAGTGTCATTGAATAGCATCATTTAGATAATGCTCTGAGTGAATGCTTTCTATGGCTTGACAACACAAGCTCTTTGAGGATGGCCAGAATATCACATTCCCCCTCTTTGAATTCAACACTACTAAATAATTTACAAATTGATCTTCAGTAACAACTGCAATAAATAAAAGCTGGTCAATTCTACAATCAGGGTGTGTTAAAGGAGTTCAAGTTTCTAAAATGGACATAATCATAGAAATCAGAAGGCCAAAGGAAAACGTTAGTGGTTTCTAGGAACAGTACTTTTGATATTATCTTCATAGAGTAAGTTAGCAAAACGCTGTGAATATCATTATTACCACAACAGAGGAATCATGGTTTGCTCACTCTTAGCCTATCCCCTCCTACTAATCATTCTACATCTGAAACACATGAAATTCTGAAAAGTCACAGAAGAGGACGATGACCTAGATTACCAGGAGGAACTTTTCATTCTAAATCACAATCCTGTAATATACCCAGAACAGCTGCTCAATTATGAACTGTTTTAAGTCTTTCAAGTTCTCTGCTCCATTATTGTCCTATCATCTAATTCTTTTCCAAGAGGGAAGTTGAACACTTGTCCATTTTGCCTGTTTTCAAAGAGTTATTTTCCATTCTACAAAATTCTAAAAGAACAAAGCAAGTCAAAATATTACCCACATTTAGAGATTAGAGTTACGACTTGACTGCATCTTATTAAAGTACTTAGTACATGCAAGGCACTCAATAAACGTTAATTCTCTTTGGGAAAGAATTTCAGAGCCCACTGTATTAACCAAGTCCATTAAAATCTCTCTCTACTACTCTCCCCCTATCACTTAATAATACAAAATAATATACTTCCAATTTTTTCTCTACTATTCCAACTAGACTGCAAACCCTTTGAAAAATGCAGAAACAGTGTCATGTACTTCTTTCAGTGTTCATATACAGTAACTACTTTATAATTGTAATGTTACAGACAGCAATAATTCTAATATCCAAGGCCAGTGCCTATTGCAAGTGACACCTAAAGAAGAGATTCAAATGCTTATCCAAAATAGTATTAGGTTTCCTTATAAACTATGAACAAGCCAGCATACCTCAGGCTATTGTTAAGGTAAAGTCGATAAAACCAAACAATATTGGCACTCTGCAGGGAAAGGTTATGTGATGAGATGGAATGAGCTACGACTAAAGAGTTCTATTACTGTATTGTGTAAACGGTGGCAGTTAGAAGGGTAAGAAACAAACATATCTTAGGCAGTATACCTCCAAGATAAAAACTTAGTCACCATAATTATTTTGCATGTAATGTATATACACAGGGTATTTGCTTTGCAATAGAGAGGCAACAGAGTAACCAAAGTTGAAGGGAGAGAACCAATGTAAGACTATTTTTCTGGGTGCTTCTGCGTTAAACTGATTTGAGAGTGTATGCTGGGGGAGGAGGGTGAAGGAAACCAGCTACAATAAGTAAATGTACATTCACAGCAATGAAAAGAAATAGAAAAAAATATTGGTAATAAGTTTGCTGCATAACACTTTTTATTAATCAAACTGTTAAATGCAACTATTTAAATTATAACATTATGCTACCAATCCTCATCCCACTTTTACGGGTTTGCCTGGTTGCCCAGAAGATTTTTTATAGGGAAGCTCAGTAACTTCACCAGGTTATATTTTAGTTTTAATCATTCTGAATTAGCTAACTTAAAAGCACATACCAACTGGCTGTAAGGGAATACCCTTCGGTTACTGGAGTATAGGAAACCAGAGGAAATTTCCTTTTACTTAAATGACTATTAAAAGTTCTACTGTGCAACCAAATAAATCTCCTCTTATTTTTTGCTCATTCTAACACATCCTTACATGTTCTTTCTAGAGTATATTAAAAATTTCATTAAATTATCTGAAGAAAAAAATCTAAAATGTAAGACTTGCTAACGGGTGCTGCATATATGACACACTGGTCCCTAAAAGACCCCTCTAGAGTTAAGAAAAAAATTATGAAAAATACTATGAGATTGGAGCAATTTTTTAGCCATGTTCAACTCTAAGGTGCATTTATGATTCCTCACTATGAATGATGAAGAAAGGAGCACATTTATACTTCTGTCCATCCCCTTCCCCACCTATTTTTATAATATTGAGGTTTATAAATTTACAATTTATTTTGAAAGTATAATTTCCACTGAAGTATACAAATTCTGTAATGAAATGAATTTATTTTTTTTATTTTTTTATTTTTTAAAGATTTTATTTACTTATTTAAGACAGAGAATGAGAGAGAGCACATGAGAGGGGTTAGGGTCAGAGGGAGAAGCAGACTCCCTGCCGAGCAGAGAGCCCGATGCGGGACTCGATCCCGGGACTCCAGGATCATGACCTGAGCCGAAGGCAGTCGCCTAACCGACTGAGCCACCCAGGCGCCCCAATGAAATGAATTTAAATTTCTTATTAATCACATTGTTTTTGCCATGGCTTACTTCTGAATTCTTTATTCTGATTCATCTCTTGATTACGTCTATTTCATCATGATGTAATTTGCTTTAAAAGGTCTTACGGGTGTATGTTTGTTCAGCTTTTCCACGCTAGTGTACATCCATGCATGCATTGTATTTATGCTTCAAGTACTTGGCTGGTTAAAAAATCTCAGGTGAAACCTCAGGACGAGGTAGGATTCCTCCATTGTTTTCTAACACTGGACCTACTTTAGCTTCTTTCTAAACAAGAGACAAGTTCTATCCCTATCCCACTACTTAGATGTCTACAGAATTCTTTTTTTAAGTTAATAATTTGACTAGGATATGCCTTGATATCAGTTCTTGTACATCAGTTGTTCCTAGGCCATAGGGTAGTCATTTTGATCCAAGGTTTTATTTCAGGAAAAATTTTCTTCTATTGTAACTTTAAATGTATTTTTAGTTCCATTTGTTGTTTTCATCAAGAACAGAGGTCGGCAAACTATGAGCAAGTAAAATCCAGCCCCAAACCTGTTTTTGTACATAAAGTTTTACTGGAACACAGCCATAGTGTCTATAGATGCTTCTGCACTACAAAGGGCAGAGCTGACCAGCCGCAACAGAAACTGCAATGACGGCAAAGCCTAAAATATTTACTATCTGGCCCTTTACAGAAAAAGTCTGCTGACCCCATGCTTGTATCTCCTTTGGTTTCCCTTATCTTCTTCTCTAATTTTTATATGTTCTTATTTAATGTTATATAATTTCCTCAAGCCTCTCAGCCATGTCTGATTACATTTACTCTCTTCTTAAAATTTCTAATGCGGTTTTCATTACTCTAATTGCTTTTCTTTTTTCTCTTGTATTTCTTTCCTGAGGTTTGCCCACTGATATTTCATCTCCTTCTACTGTCCTATTACCTCTTCTTAACATTTATGTTGGAGAGGTTTTAAAAAATCATACTGTATTTTCTGTAACAGATCATGTCTATCATTTCTTTGTGTCTATGAGACCTTTTGGAACTCCAATAAAGCCTCACCGGTTAGACTTTTTAAAGTAATGTAACACTTTGAGAGAAACCAGTATATTGCTTGGGTTTCCCAGGAGAGGTTCAGCATCCTCCCACATGCAGAGTAGATTTCACAGTATACAGCAAGTTAAACTTCACTGTTTCTAATTTGGGCTTAGCCTTGTGCCTAATTTCACTAATGATGGACTTCTTTTCTATTTTCTTGTCTTTTTGTTTTTAGTGAGTTTCAAAGGAGAAGCGAAGAGCAAAAACGGTCTTCACTCTGCTACCTTTAACTGAAGTCTCCTCCTGACACATTATATTTTAAGATGAGCTAATCTTCAAAGAAATAAATTATAAGCTTGACAGGTTTGAATGCATCAGGTAATGAAAGAAAAAAAAATCCAGCATCAGCAGTGTGAAAGAATTGCTTAGAAGACGACTGTGCCAGGAACAACATTTGTTTGGAGCTCTGTTTGAGCAGCCGTGCCAAATCAGTTGTGAGACTTGGATTAAAAGTAGCTGCAGAATGCTGTACTATAAAACTTCCACAGCATGTTTACAATTAAGTTTAGGATTAGGATTAGCAGTTTCACCTGAATATCACTTTATAAAGTCCCTTTTGCACTCTTCCATTTGATTTAGCACTCATTTGTCGACATACATGTGTATAATTGCATTTCTTTTTTCATCACTTGCCACTCCAGATGAAATATCCCCTCCAATTTTAGGAGGTTAGATTAGGTGATTTTTTTTTTTTTTAAGATTTTATTTATTTATTTGAGACAGAGAGAATGAGAGAGAGAGCACATGAGAGGGGGTGAGGGTCAGAGGGAGAAGCAGGCTCCCTGCCGAGCAGGGAGCCCGATGCGGGACTCGATCCCGGGACTCCAGGATCATGACCTGAGCCGAAAGCAGTCGCTTAACCAACTGAGCCACCCAGGCGCCCAGATTAGGTGATTTTTAAGGCTTAAAATTCTTTGGGTCTAGATATTAAAATATCATGCTGTTAGTTATGATACACACTGTTCAGTATAAAGCTGAATTATATTTTTTAAAATATTTTATTTATTTATTTATTTGAGAGAGAGAGAAGGGGAGGGCAGAGGGAGAGGGAGAGAGAGAATCTCAAGCAGACTCCGCACAAAGCCTGATGCAGGGCTCAATACCACTATCCCAAGATCATGACCTAAGCCAAAATCAAGAGTCAGACACTTAGCCCACTGAGCCACCCAAGCGCCCCTGAATTTTTTTTTTAAAGATTTTTTATTTATTTGAGAGAGAGAATGAGAGAGAGAGAGCACGAGAGGGGGGAGGGGCAGAGGGAGAAGCAGACTCCCCACCGAGCAGGGAGCCCGATGCGGGACTCGATCCCAGGACTCCGGGATCATGACCCGAGCCGAAGGCAGACGCTTAACCGACTGAGCCACCCAGGCGCCCGCGCCCCTGAGTTTTTAACACATCTATGTATACATCAAGGGACATAAAACAAATAGACTTACAGGTGATTAGTCTGTATAGTTTCCAAATTACTTACAGGAATCATGTATTATTTCACAATCAGAAAAAAAATCACAAAAATATGCTACATATTTAGCATATTTAGCATTTAGTACAGATAATCAAAAGATATGACAATCAAATTAAAAAACACTCTTACATTTCTTTCCCAAGTTTTGCCTGATTTTTTAATCACCTTCTGTAATTAAAGGTTTGGTTTTCTGCAGTCTTCAGAGTTGTTCACAGCTCTGTGTCTTACATCTTACTGCTGGTTGATGTCTTTGTGCATAAAAAGATCCTCTGTCTCTAAGTGTTAATATCCAAATTGGTGGTCAGCAGCTCTCACTAGCAGGCCATGGCTGGCTAGATCATTTGAATTTGTGTTACAATGGGTTCTACTCATCTTGCTAAAAGCTGTCTCATTTCAGCTTCCTATTGGGAATCTGTTTGGATTCCCGACATGAGTCATCCTCAGTATATAAAAAAATCCAGAATGTGGGGCTGGGATAGTGAGCTAATAACTAGACTGTGTTCCAAGTGCTGGCAGCAGTGAGCCCTCATGCTATTTAATGTTTAGTACAGCTTAGAAATGACACTGATGAAAGTGATCCCGGAATCAGATGTGACAGTTAAAGCACATTTTGAATCTCCAAGTCTCAAAGATGACTAAATTGTCAAGTTGCAGATCTTAAGTTTGCTCAGGGGTTGGATGTCCTGCTCTGCCAATCTCCCACAGGAAACTAACAAACAGACAACATGTGCTCGCTTCGGCACATACTTCGGCATATACTAACAAACAGACAACATAAAACCCAAGAATTTGACAAAACATTATTTAAACCAGTAATGGGAAGAAAGCTTACTTCCTCCTTGCAACAATTTGCCCCAAATTGCAATGATAAGTTTAGTTTAGAGCATAGTTTCAATAACGAATACATCTTTAAAGATTACTCACTAGAGACCAAGTTCCTTTGCCCCTTCACATTCTGTATTCAACCTCTTAATCTCTTTATAAAATTCTGTTCTCTCTGGTCACTGGATCAGAGTTCCCTTTTCTTCCTTTTGTCCTGTCTCTTGCTCTGCCCACTGTCTCTACCTCAGGTCGATAATGAAGAAATCTTGAAACTTCAAATTAAAAGCATTAAACTTCCTATGCTAAAGAAAAAAAGCACTAAACACATCAAAAATGAATAGGTAAATATGGGTTCGTTTTTTGTTTTTGTTTTTTTTTAAGATTTATTTATTGAGAGATGGCACCCGTTTTGGCAGGGCGGGGGAGGGGGGGCAGCGGGCGGGGATGGCAGAGAATGAGAGAATCTCAAGCAGACTCCCTTCTAAGCCTGAGCCCAATGTGGGGCTTGATCTCACAACCCTGAGATCATGACCTGAGATGAAATCAAGAGCTGGATGCTTAACCGACTGAGCCACCCAGGCACCCCGTAAAATATGTTCTATATGGGAAATTGCCTTTAAATATATCTAGTACCTAAATGACAAGGAACACAATCTTGACTGAGTGAAATTTATTTTTTTCTGGGGAAGTAAGGCATATACAGGGGGGTGCTTCAGGTTGTGTCTGTGATGAAGGACAAGACATCATTTAGAATTTTATAGGTACCAAAATAAGACTGAGAAGCCAATAGGGTCTTTTGGTAAACTCTGCAAAAAAAAAAAAAAATTTTACATTATCTTGAGAAATTATCATTTGTCTTCAAGGATAAGTTGGTTAATATGAAACTTATTTTTCAAAAATCTAAACATCCTCATTACTCAATCCTTGAATACAGAGATAGAAAGCAATCATTAAACAATAGCTCAAAGACAACTTATGCATTTTAATAAATAGCATGCCTCTGTATCAAACTAAACTGAGTTTGAGATTCCCTTCCCCCTGCTCTGACATTCTAATGCATTGATTGAGAGAACAGCAAACAAGGATTGGGTAGCAGCCTAGTCAAGAAAAGAAAATCCAGGGGCACCTGGGTGGCTCAGTCATTTGAGTGTCTGCCTTCCACTCGGGTCATGATCCCAGGGTCCTGGGATTGAGCCCCACGTCGGGCTCCCTGCTTGGCGGGGAGTCTGCTTCTCCCTCTCCCTCCCCCCAACTCTTTCTCTCTCTCTCTCTCAAATAAATAAAATCTTTAAGAAAAAAAAAAAAGAAAATCCATATGTAACAATAATCTGAATGACGTGCACTGATTTTACAGTACAAATCTTACTGAATGGCTTAATAAAAGATCAAGTCTACTGGTAGATCTCTACTACCCAAATAACTACAACAGGCACAAAAACATGCTTATCTCATAAAAATGCCAATTCAGTTCAGCAAAAAACATACATGTACACATGAACATATCAAGATGTCAACAAATGATATTTTGGCTCATTGATGCTACAATGCAAGTTTTCTTTAACATAATGACATTTTCTCAAAACCACCACCACTATAACAAAACTGAAAAGGCAATCTGGACTTAAATCTTATCATCCACTATTTTGTAGCCTATCTTTCCTATATTATAAATTATGCATTTTTGTTTTAAGAAACCATCAGTAAAAATCTGCGTCTAAACTCTCTTGTTTCAAACCGTGACCCCAAGGAGTCAAGTAATAAAGTGAACACTGAATAGATATTACTAAAAGCATGTTAACAGGTTTCTTACTTGGTGTAACCAAAAGAAATTACCATGTCGTTTCAGTATTGTCCCTCAGCATATCTAGGGTCTAACCTCCTTGCTTTACTATTTCTACTCAGTATAAGTCTTATTTTAGTTATGTTCTCTAGGGTCTCTCTCAGCTTCCTTAATGGCCTAGACCCATTTTGCCAACCCTTACTTCTGGTAAGTCCATTCCATCAACTCCTGTCATAGGATGAAGCAAGGACTATAAAAAAGGGCAATATAATTGTGTTAAATGACATCACTACAAATTCATGTTATCCAACCTTAGCTAGATGGCCCTGAGGTCACAAATGGTTTTGAATCACAGCTCCCCCATTTACTAGCTTTGCGATTTTGAGCAAGTTCTTTACCTCAAACCTTAGTTTCTACATCTATAAATCCAGATGTTGTGAGATGTCAAAGGACTAATGTATAAAAGCAATGACACTCAAAAACACTAAACAAACAAACAGAAAAACCTTGCTATTATTAATTACTCCTGCAATAGCCTCCAATCTTTTGTCCTTCTAATAAACCCACGAGAGTACACCAGTCATCCTTCTAAATAAAAACTGGTTGATACCATCCTCTCTTGAAAACACTTTCACTGGCTTTCCACAAAATTAACCAATCTCAGCTCTTCCTCAAGGTCTTGGAAGGATACTTCCTTCTAAAACATACCTAAAAAATGTGGATCATTAAAGGTTTATTTCCTTTTTCTAACAGCTGTCTATCCCATGAATATGAGGAATTCACCTGAAAATTTAACAAAAACTTTTGGACACTTCATTCTTGAGTCAAAATTATAAAATATTTTCTTGGGATTCTGCAAGGTTTCTGAAGTTTGTATTTCTGATGCCCAAGACTGCTCCTGCCTCACAAATTTCTATAGTATATTCATTTAATTTCAGGGCAGAGATTTGCCTCATTTGGCCGGTAATGAGCTCTGCATCATGAGCCAAAGACAAAAGAATCTGGCTAAGTTTCAGAAATTGCAGGTGGAAGAAAAGGTAAGCCAACTGCTAAATATAATGACGAAAGAAACATAATATCCATTACTGGTGGTGATATCTGATTGTAAAACATGACTATTCTTTAAATTCATGTTATTCTTTTCCTAAGTATTTCTTAGAGAAATCATCTATTTATCATCAAGTAAAATAAGTGTGTCTAAAGATTACTGCAAAGTTTCCTATTTCATGTTGCTTATTGACTAGACTGCATTTAAGTGATTTGCTTCTATTTGGAAAAATAATTAGATGTTTAAGTAAGTAAATGGAATCTGGTTAGGGATCAGTGATTTTAAGGGTTTTTTTTTATTTCATCACTTTTTCCTACTAGTAACTTATAAATACATGTTAATAGAATGTTATTTTATGAACTGTCCATGTTCCTGATGGAGAAAAGGGAAAAGGTTCTCAGCACCCTATCTTCTTTTGGCTATCCCTTAAAACATCCACTCAACACTTCAGTAAAAAGTCCAATGTCAGGTCTATTTTCTGAGCAAATCTTATGTGTGTGGGGAAGGGAGGGAAAGGAGACAGAGGGTATATGTATATATGGAGAGAGCAGTAAAAGGCAGAAAAACCAAAGTATTAGATTCACTATTCCAATAAACAATTTAAAACTGAGTTTCCTGGTAGCTAAACTTTGGGCTTTGATTATATTATGACGATTAGCCTCCTTTTTAAATAAAAATGACCAAAAAAAGAACTCTATAAAGTTGAGCAGATTTTATTTAGTTTTCCTGGCTTAGCCCACATCAAAGTTATTGGCTCCAAAGAAAAGCACCTTTCGTGGCTTGTTGTTGTTGTAAACATTTCAGAAAAAGTTCACCTCGCCCAGATGAGAAGTCATTAAAATATTAACAATAGGTAACATATTTCTCAAGATTCTCATTTAGGTTTTATTTCAGGTGATTGTGTTGTTAATGAGGAATTATTACAAAGTCTTCCCCCCTCCACTCCCTAAAGCTGAATCATCTTATCGTGGTATTTATTTATGGCCAAAGTCAGGTTTTAAACTCACCTAGATATCCAAATAATAAATGAAAATGCTGCTCCTGTGTGTGAAAAGCAATACAATCATTATTGTTTCTCAACACCTTACCAGAGCAAAGGTCACTCTTTAGAGCTATAAAAAAGTGTAACCTAGATGAACTGGAGTAATGATATGAAACTCACCTCCACATTTCTGTCTTACACTGTGCTAGTGCAAAGAAGTTCTGTGCTGCCAAGTGACATCAGGATAGATGGGACAAAGCTTTTGTATCATTTCAAAAAGAAACAAACAATGGTAGGAGATTGAGTCATCACACCAACATATGTATGCTGAACTCACAAGAATCTGAGCAGTGGTAATCAGCGCCATAATCATATTTCAAGTTGGCCAGTTAATGTTAGTAAAACATTACCACATAAAATTAAGGCCACTTGAATTTTGCTAGTTTTATAATATGGTTTTATAGCGATATAGGAGCTAAGTGCCTCTCTGACCTTATTTTGTAGCTCTGTACCTCTTCACTCCATGGGTCCCAGCTCAATGCCACCTTCTACTTCCTCGAACTGGCCAAGTCTGCTCCGATCTTATGGTCTCTCATTAATTATTTGTCTCTGCCCGAAATATTCCTTCCATAGATTTTCAGATGATTGGCTCTTTCTTGTCAATCAGGTTTCATTAAACATCTCTCCTCAGAAGAGTCCTCCCTTTCCATCAATCTGAAGTAGCTCAAAGTGAACACAAGAATGTGAACACAAGACTCTATTTTATTCTTGCCACTTCTCACTGTGTGATTCTCTTAGTGATTTGTTTTTGTCCCTTTCCCTTCTGCCTACACCACCACTAGAACACAAGATCCATGACTGGTTCAACTATTTGTTCCTGTCCCCAACACCAGTGTAACTGGCACATCTTAGACATATTTGTTCAAATAATTACTGCGTATTAGAATGAATTAATGAATTAAAGGCTTCCACATACCTGCCTCAGCCCATTGCAGCCTAGTACCTGCCTACGTCTGGCTTCATCTCACATCAGCCTTCTCCTCACTCTGTACTTCAGTGCACACTGGTTGTTTGTAATTAGTTCAATTCTACATTCTCCTCTCTAGGCACAGGGTCTTTCCCCATCCAGTCTGTTTAGAGAAAGACCCCCGTTTATTCCTTCATCTGATTAATGCCTATTCATTTTGCAGATCTCATTCAATCACCCCCTTGTATAACCAGACTAGGTCAAATCCCCTTACCTAATGTTTGTTTGTTTTTAAAAAGTTTATTATTTTTTAAAAGATATTATTTATTTATTTGACAGAAAGAGACACAGCAAGAGATGGAACACAAGCAGGGGGAGTGGGAGAGGGAGAAGCAGGCTTCCCACCGAGCAGGGAGCCTGATCTGATGTGGGGCTCAATACCAGGACCCTGGGATCATGACCTGAGCTGAAGGCAGACGCCTAACGACTGAACCACCCAGGCGCCCCTATTTATTTATTTTTAAATAATCTTTACACCCAACATGGGGCTCAAACTCACCACCCCGACATCAAGAGTTGCATGCTCTTTTTCTGACTGAGCCAGCCATGCATCCCATTACCTAATGCTCTTCAAGTTTTTCATCTCTCTCTTTAAGCACTTAGGAAATTATAATTTTATATTTATTTTTTTAAAGTTTATTCATTTTTAAAAAATTATCTCTACACCCAATGTGGGGCGTGAACCTATGATCCCAAGATCAAGAGTTGCACGTTCTTCCAACTGAGCTGGCCCTGTAATTTTACATTCAATTGTGAGATTATTTGATTAATATCCCTTCCTTTACTGGACTGTAAGCTCCATGGAAGCAGGAATCATGTCACCTTTACAGGGCATGGCACAGGGATGCCTGGGTGGCTCAGAGGGTTAAGCATCTCCCTTCAGCTCAGGTCATGATCCCAGGGTCCTGGGATTGAGTCCCACATCGGGCTCCTTGCTCGGCGGGGAGTCTGCTTGTCCCTCTCCCTGCAGCTCCCCCTACTTGTGCGCTCCTTCTCTCTCTGACAAATACATAAAATCTTAAAAAAAAAAAAAGACTCATTACAGTGCGTGGCATATAATAGGTACTCAGTACGTACTTATTATATGTATAAATATCTGTGGAATGAAGAAGGAAAAGAAAACGTAAGAGAACTTTCCTTAATCTAAGTAAAAAGCTTTCTCATTGTATAGTTCTCATTTAAATGAAGGCTTATTCTGGGACTTAGAGTGGTTCTCGGGGTCTTTTTCTTTCTCTTTTTAAAGAAAATATTACATATCTAATATTACAAAAGAAAAACAGAAATTTGTTTTGGGACGTTAAAAGTTCCAAACTGGTATTTAAAATAATTCTTTTAAGTTTATTTATTTTAAGTAATCTCTACATCCAATGTGGCACTCTAACTCAGGACCCTGAGATCAAGAATTGCATGCTCTTCTGACTGAGTCAGCCAGGCACCACCCCAAATTGATATTTTTAAAGCAAAATCTCAACATCAAGTTTTTAGACTGCTTAAAAAAGTTAAACTGAAATTGGAGGGATAGTGCTAACAAAAGTAGAGATATGTAAACAATGTACCCTCTAATTGATACAATAGAAAATATATAGAATGTATTCTTGCCTAAAACTGAACTGGAATCTGACCTCACCTCTATATTTAAGTAACAATGTGTAAGAATACAGGAGATATGGAAATATATGTTAAAAGATGCCACAAGGACTAGCAAATTCTTCTACAGCATAAATGCCCTGATTTGTTCAACAAAAAAAGGGCAAGGATTCAAAAAAATGTAAGTGGAGATTCAGTTCTCATTGACACCTAGTCAAAATGGAAGTTCTCTTCTGTCAGAAATATATTCAGTAACACATGCATACAATTATAATGCACCATACCCTTTTTTGTTGTTCTGGGAAATAGCACAAAATAGAATTAATCAACACTCCTATTTGGAGTAATACTGAAATGAATGCATGTGTGTGTGAATTTACTTGTTTTGTTTGCATCCCAACTACCCACAAGAAAAAGCAAATTGCAATCAACCATGCTAAAGGAAAGACTAAATTAGCTTTTACCCTCTACAGAAAATTATCTTAGAAAATTGTCATATGAAGAAGGGATCTAAGAGTATGAAGACAAAAAATGTAGGAATAAAAAGTATTATAGAAGTGTGTCAGGCAGTTAATTAATAAAAAATGTATTTGTTGGCTTTTAAAATGTGTAAATTGGTGGAGCCCTTTTCTCATTCTAAATAAATATTCACTTACATTGCTAAAAAAAAAAAATGTGAGGGATGAGGAATTTACAGATTAAAACAGAATTTAATGTATGGTCCTCATTTAGATTCTGCTTCAAATGAACCAACTCTGGGGCACCTGGGTGGCTCAGTTGGTTAAGCATCTGCCTTCAGCTTGGGTCATGATCCTGGGGTTCTGGGATCCAGGCTCCCTGCTCAGCGGGAAGTCTGCTACTCCCTCACTTTCTGCCCCTCCCCCTGCCCGTGTGCTCTCTTTCACTCCCCTCACTCTCTCAAAAAATAGTCTTAAAAAAAAAAAAAGCAGGGATGCCTGGGTGGCTCAGTGGGTTAAGCATCTGCCTTCTGCTCAGGTCATGATCCCAGGGTCCTGGGACTGAGTCCCACACTGGGCTCCCTGCTCAGTGGGGAGTCTGCTTCTCCCTCTGACCCTCTTCCCTCTCGTGCTCTCTGTCTCTCATTCTCTCTTTCTCAAATAAATAAATAAAATCTTAAAAAAAAAACAATAAATGAACCAACTGCAATAAAACATTTATGGACAATTAGGAAAATTTGAATAATTACTAGTTATTTGATGATACTAAGAAAATATTGTTGACATTTTTAGATGTGTTGTGGTTATCCTTGTCAGAGAAATATATTGAAATATTTTTTGAAAATGGTATAATTTGTATAAAACAATCCTGTATTTGTGTGTTATGTGAAAGTAAATGGATAAGGGTAAAGATGAGATAAGACTGGCCACGTGGTTAATAAATGATTAAGATAGGTAACTGGTACATGGGATTCATTATTCTTCTATCATAAAAGTTTTAAATTTTCATGATTAAATATTAAGAATATAAAATGGAAGCTTAAGGTTATTTATTGGAGGATAGGAATTGAATAGATTTAGTGATTCTCTAAGAAAAGCCTTCAAAAACAAGCCCTTTTCAGAGTTTTTAACATGGATAGATAAGTTAAATAGCAGAGGATGCTATGAAGAACAAACTTAACAACCCAGATTTGTGAGTTTGGATTTGTGTGTGTGTGTGTGTGTCAAATATTTGTTCATTCTTTCCACTTAGACATTATTAAATAAAAATTCTGCAGCTTTTGTAGGCTCGCTGAGTCTCTATTATAAAAGGCAAACAGGGGCGCCTGGGTGGCTCAGTTGGTTAAGCGACTGCCTTCGGCTCAGGTCATGATCCCGGAGTCCTGGGATCAAGTCCCACATCAGGCTCCCTGCTCAGCAGGGAGTCTTGCTTCTCCCTCTGACCCTCCCCCCTCTCATGTGCTCTCTCTCTCTCTCTCATTCTCTCTTTCAAATAAATAAAATCTTTAAAAAAAATAATAGTAAATAAATAAAAGGCAAACAGAAGATAGAGGAAAATGAGAGCCAACTAGATGAAGAAATACAGGAAAAATTAGAACTGCTAATTGATTCTGTGAAAAAGTGGTTTCTAAAACAAAGACACAAGCAGGAAAAAAGCATCTACTGTATAATCTATATTGTCTACCACAACAACCTAAGTAAGAACAGATTACTCAGATGGAAAGACCCACCTAATTTTGCTCCTGAAAAGTATTCTGTTTTAAGCCTATCTTCTCTGACAATAAAACCCACAAAGAAGAAAGAGGGGGAAATAGAATATTATTCTAAGAGAAACACAGAAACAATGAGTCATGAATAACACAAATGAAATATACAATTCTCTTGGGTGCCTGGGTGGCTCAGTTGGTTAAGCGACTGCCTTCAGCTCAGGTCATGATCCTGGAGTCCCTGGATCGAGTCCCACATGGGGCTCCCTGCTCGGCAGGGAGTCTGCTTCTCCCTCTGACCCTCCCCCCTCTCATGTGCTCTCTCTCTCCTCTCATCCTCTCTCTCAAATAAATAAATAAAATCTTTAAAAAAAAAAAAAAAAAAAAGAAATATACAATTCTCTTGGCATGCAGCCTGAAGGTTGTATGGGGAACAGAGCCACTGTTAATCGATTAAGGTGCAGTGAAAAGCTGCTCAATGCAATTATTTGGGAGTTATAAATATTTCAAAATAAATTTGAGTGGTCATGTTTTTGTAAAGGATTGAACAGATTTACCATATCACTTTTCATAGGCATTTACAGAATAAAGATATGTATATAAATATATTATTTTAATGTTCAAATGAAGGCATGAAACACAAAACAGAAAGTGAAGCTTTAAGGGTTATGCAAAGGAATCAATGTTGGGTTTTTGTTGTTGTTGTTTTGTTTTGTTTGCTTTTAAAAGCAAAAACTGAACAATGAAGATATATACATAATAAATATATTTGAGCAGGGTGGGCTCTGAGAACTGCGGCTATCCCACAGGCTAGAGCAACTGAGTACCTTTACCATAATTTTTCTTTTCACTCCATTTCTAATGAAGTTAAACATTTGTAGGCCTCACTTAGGTTCTTCCCAGTTTCACTAAAGGACCTTTAAGGTATTGTTCAGAAGCCCTGGTCAGAGCGGTTAGCTTTGTGTCACTCATAAACCTTTATCTTGATTTATATCAAGAAAACTCAAAGAGGCTTGATTTATATCTCAATTAAATACAAATTTATGTTTAAGTAGAAACGGGATTAACAAAATTTCTTTGTCTTATTTTTTATTCCTACTCTAGACTCACTCAAAATGCTGAAGGGGTGCCTGGGTGGCTCAGTTAGCTGGGCATCTGACTCTTGATTTCAGCTCAGGTCATGATGTCAGGGTTGTGAGACTGAGCCCCATGTTGGGCTCCATGCTGGCCATGGAGCCTGCTTGAGGATTCTCTCTCTCCCTCTTACTCTGCCTCTCCCCCAACCCATTCGTGTGCACCTGTGCACTCTCTCTCTTGCTCTCTCTCTAGGAAAGAAAGAAAGAGAGAGAGAGAGAGAGAAAGAAAGAAAGGGAGGGAGGGAGGGAGGGAGGGAGGGAGGGAGGAAGGAAGGAAGGAAGGAAGGGAAAGAAGAAAGAAAGAAAGAAAGAAAGAAAGAGAGAGAGAGAGAGAGAGAAAGGAAGGAAAGAAAGGAGGGAGGGAGGAAGGAAAGAAGGAAGAGAAAGAAAGAGAGAGAGAGAAAGAAAGGAAGGAAGAAAGGGAGGGAGGGAGGGAGGGAGGAGGAAGGAAGGAAGGAAGGAAGGAAGGAAGGAAGGAAGGAAGGAAAAGAAAGAAAGAAAGAAAGAAAGAGAAAGAAAGAAAGAAAGAAAAGAAAGAAAGAAAGAAAGAAAGAAAGAAAAGAAAAAGAAAGAAAGAGAGAAAGAAAGGAAGGGAGGAAGGAAGGGAGGGAGGGAGGGAGGGAGGGAGGAAGGGAAAGAAAGAAAGAAAGAAAGGAAAGAAAGAAAGAAAGAAAGAAAAAGAAAGAAAGAAAGAAAGAAAGAAAGAAAAGAAAGAAAGAAAAAACGCTGAAGTTACTGAAGCAAGGATAGATGACTGTCTCAAAGGAGGCAGGAAAAATCCTCAGGATGCTCTAAGAGTCTGTCTCTAGAATCATCTGCATCAGGAAATGCCATTTATGGCCTTCAGGATAGAATGGGCCAACCTCTCAACTGTGGAAGTTTCCATTTTTTAGTTGAACACTTGGTATTAACAATTCCTTAAAGGCCACATATGCATTCTTAAAGGAAATCTTACACAAATGTGGATAAGCATGCTTAATTAAGAGTTACCTTGAATTAATTACCTAGAACCCTCAGGAACCAATATATGTTTCTTATTTTCTACTTTTAGAATAAAGTGGTAATTTTCAAAAAAAAAACAAAGTGGCAAACAATTACAGAAGACAACCTTCTAAGAAGTCTCTGGGTCAAAGTCAGTTCAAGCCTCTCAAAAGGAAGTTGGGTACATGCATGGAACATGTGACCAGTCAGAAGGCCAGAGTTCTAATGTTAGCTCCAGAACTGGCCAAGACTGTGACCTCTCTCAAGTCCCACACTTCTCTCTGAAATTCAGTTTCTCCATCTGTGATATGAGGACTGGATTAGATGATCTTTAAGATCCTTACTATAAAATTCTACCTCATCATCCTTGATCCTACAGCTTCAACAGTATAATCCTAGATGATGAAAAATAAATTTACATTTAAAATAACGTCCCTGAAGGACCTGACAATATAATCATTCAAGTAAGAGTCACTTATATTAACTACACTGTACCTATAAAATCAACAGAACAGAACAGATCTTTTGGGAATATTTCAGCAAAAAGGACTGCAAGTGTTATGAGTCAGTACTAATTATCCAGAAACTTATTTAATCGGTCAGAACCTCTTGTCATGTCCATTTGGAAAGCACTTTAAATTTCTATCACACAGAGATAGTTTCCTAGCTTAATAGGGGATACTGTATCATAACACTAAAAGTACTATAAATTTTCTAGAGGACAGTGTTCAAAGAACTATGACTATGGTCTCTACCCACCTTTATCTCTCCAAGTTAATGACAATATGCTTAACTTTCTGATTTCTCCTTTCACTGCAACAGTTTGAAAAATAATCCAACACCTAAGATTTATGTACTTATTTGCATGTGAATTATATTTCAATTAAACATTTTTTTAATGCATACAGGCAAGATTTTAAAAAATCATCCAAACACAATTCAATTCAAAGATTTTGCTAGGAAAATACAATTTTCTCTTTTATTCAGCATTCTGTTAGAGAATGTTTGCTTTTATTATCAGTGATTTTCAGGCTTTCAAATGAAGAGAATATCTACAAGGATGTAATTTTTAGACAGGGTAGATGTATGAACTCATTAAGTCATTCGGTAAATAAATCTTGACTTGCTGATTCATGAACAAGAGGCTTTTCCATCTTTTTGCATTGTCAGAATGATTATAAAAAATAACTAATAGAAACTGATGATCCAACCAATATATTTCAAAAGCAATTTATTACATACATCACAGTGAAATGAGTTAGGTTTTCTCCTACATGATTAGAATAAAGAGATTTAGCAGTATCTAATGTATGCTCTTTGCCCCAATGATTCTGCTTTCAAATATTTTCTGTACTGAACTTGTCACAACTATACAGAGATATGAGTGTTCACTAGAAAACAGTTTCATGAAGGCTTGAACTTAGTTTTGTTTACTACTGTGTTTTCAAAACCAAAAATAGTGCTTGGCACACAGAGGATACTCATTAAATATATATTGAAAAATGAATGTTTACTGTGGCATTGTTTATTATAGTGAATATTTGGAAACAATCTCAATGAATTATGATTTATCAATACAATGAAATACTACACAGCTGTTAAAAAGAATGAGGTTGATCCACATTCACATCTGTGAAAAGAATATATCATGGAGATCTTAGGTGCAAAAAAGTTACAAAATTTAGTATGATTTTAAATTTGTGTTAAAATACATAGTATGATTCTATATTTGCACTTAAAATATATTCACAAATTTTATATGCATAGAGAAAAGTCTGGAAGAATCTATACCAAACTGTTAATGGTTTTATCTCTAAGCGGGGGATGACTTTTGCTTTCTACTATGTAACACTTCTGTATTGCCTATTTACTTAAAAAATATCACATATTACTCTAATAAGAAAAGATTTCTAAATATGAAAAAAAATTAAATGCACAAAGAAGAAAGTTCTGGGAAGATGCAATAAAATTACAGTAGTTATCTTTGGGTGCTGAGATGATGGGTATTTTCCCCTTTAAGCATTTAGTTTAGTAAAAAATAATGCCACACTGAGTAGTTTTCTTTTCCCTTTAAGCATTTCCATATTGTTCATATTGTATGCATCACTGAATAGGAATTATTTTTGTAGTTAGGGGAAAATAACAAAAAATTTTAAAACCTCAATATAGTAAATTACATTAACACTGTTTTACCATCAAACTGAAGTTCACAGAGTAGATTACATGTACAAGATCACACAGCTAGAAAGAGATATCTAAGGCACTCCCCCAAGAGTAATGATTCACAACAAAGATATAACAATTGTGAATATCTATGCACCAAACAGCATAGCAGCTATTTATCATAAAGTAGAAAAAGCAGGAGATACAAAACACACAGAAACATATTAGTAGTAACAAGAGACTGTCACTTCTTAGACCACCAGAGATAAAGTAGACAAAATAAGGAGGAAAAGGCTACTTAATCTAGTTAATAAACTAGAACATGTATGCATATAGGTATGTAAGTATGTTCTGTACCCTGAAAATTAAAAACAAAACAACCTCACGAAATGCCCATGTAACATTATGAAAACTAACCACATTAAGTCACAAGGAAAACCTCAATAAAGTCCAAGAAGTAGCAAAAATAAAGAGGACATTCTTTAATCATAGTGTAATAAAACTAGAAATTTTTAACAAAACCAGAAAATAAACTTCTATCTTGAAATTTTAAAACTCTCTGTTAAACAATTCTTGGTCAAAAAGGAAATAAGGATTGTTTCAATTTTCCTGTTAAGGCTTTGGCCTTGCCTTATACTGGATGGGATATCTCTCTAACAGTTAAATGCTTTTATTATTTGAGAAATATTAAATTTCTATTATTGAGAAATTAAATATAAATATCTCTATAACAGTTAAGTGTTTCTATTATTTGAGAAATATGAATATAAAATATTAAACCACATACAGTTTAAGGCAGGGGTTTTCAGAGTAATAGACCTGGGTTTCCTAGTGTTTCATGAGAAATCCCTGGTGAATTAATAAGCTCTAACAGATACAAAGGGGCATTATTTTTAACCATACTATTCTCTTGTGCCAAGAAACAGATACTACATCATAGGTGTCTCATCAGAAGCCAACATTTCCAGTCATGAGGAGCTATGATCAAATTGGGTGATGAATAAGTAAGTATGCTCATGTATTACTTCATGTTAAAGGAAAATTTGGCCCAACTCCTGGAGTTTATTTTTCTTGGAGTTACAGTAGATAGAACTTTAATATTATAATAGATTTAATACTGAAATAGATATACTTAATACATAGTTGAATAAAAAAATGTATGCAAGCTTCAAACATAAAACATGTGATTTCAGAGAAACTTCACACTTGCCAAGGACATCCCTAGGATCCTGAGGGCATATACTTCTCACTTTCTATAGTTAGGAATACTTGACAGTAGCTTGAAAATTACCTAGTATAGTGACTTTTTTTGTTATGATGCCAGGTGAGATCCAGCAAAATAGACCAGGAGGTAACTTTTGTGGATAAACAAAGTATTCATAAAGTTAAAGGAAAACCATTTTGAAAAAAAAGCTTCAGTGCACAATTGTAGGTAACCAAAAGTACCATATAATGCCTCATTTGTTTGGCATGGTCAGAAAATTGAGTGTTCCACATAAGAGTCTGCCATGAAACTAAAGCCTATCCCTTTAAGCATAAAATCTTTTCAACTTTTACATTTCTTTCCTTGGAAGAATTCCTAAAGTATTTTTACTTTAACTTTTTATTGTGGAAAATTTTAAGTATATACAAATCTATTCTACAGTGAGTCCCCATGTACCCATCACCCAGATTCAACAATTACTGACTCACAGTTTTTCTTATTTCATCTCTTGTATACCTTATTTCCCTCGAATTATATCCTGTTATACACTAATATTTTAATACCTCTAAAAGATAAAATTATTTTAAAAACAGAATCACAATTATATAAAACATAATTACAATTAGTAGTTTCAGTGGAAAATATTCTAAGATTTACTCCTTTTACTTAAGTATACTGATTATGAAACAACTTCTATTTGACAATCCGGAGTCCATATTCCTGGATGTGGGGTGCTGCCATATCAGAAACCTAAAACATGTGGCCCTAATTCTGGGATGTGGTGGCAGGTGGAGATAGGGTGGGACTTAAGGAGGCTGTTGCTGACAGCTTAAAGGTAAGTGAGGAAAAGTTTATCAGAAGCTAGAGGAAATATATGTAGTGGTGGAAATTTCGGCAATACTGCCACTTACAGTAATGTGGAAAATAGGAAACCTACCCTAATGAACTCAATGTTCTAGCTCAGGAGATTTTTGGGCAGAGTTTTAATGGTGCTATCTGTCTTTTCCTAGCCGTCTATAGTAAAACACAAGTGTAAGAGATAAGCTACAAAAAACAAACAAACAAAAACTGTCTTTTTTTTTTTTAAGGAAATATACACAACCTAGGATTTGCTGGGTCTGAAAATAAAACTTTTTCTCATTCCCTATCTCTACAGAAGGCAAACTATTCTCAAATTAAGAAATAGGTTCTAGGCAAACATCAAAGCTAGAATGAGGCTTAAGGATCTTTTAAGACCTCGGGAAATATTTAAGGTGGTGCCTCATAGACCCTTTCCAACAGGGGGGCGAAGAAAGGCTGTATAAAAATAGGTCATGCCTCACAGAGACTCCATTCAACACTAAGGCTTCTAAGAATCTTAAGGGTGTTGTCCCACTGCAGTCTCACAGGGAGCCCAAGGCTGAGGAGGGCTTATCCTGAAAAGATTTTTGGGTGCGTTTGTCTAACGGAATGAATTTATAAAGTGATTTAACAAGAAGCCCACAAAGGTTTCAGAGACATTGTATCAACTTGGACTGAAAGGGACAGAAACACAACAAAATGAAAGGAGGCTTTGGATTTCCCCAAACCTTTATAAAGGTTACTACTCACCTGCAAAAAAAAAAAAAAAAAAAGGCTAGTTTTATGCAAAAGCAAGGATGATTCAGCAGAATCAAGAGCAAGACGGCAGAGCCAAGAATCTAGGAAACAGCCCCAAAGATAGAAAGACTGAGCCCTCCCTAATCAAGGAACTGGCAATATGTGCTATCAATCAATAACTTTTTTTTTTTTAAGATTTTATTTATTTATTCATGAGAGAGAGAGAGAGAGAGGCAGAGGCAGAGGGAGAAGCAGGCTCCCCGCGGAGCAGGGAGCCCGATGCGGGACTCGATCCCAGGACCCTGGGATCATGACCTGAGCTGAAGGCAGACGCCCAACCGACTGAGCCACCCAGGCGTCCCTCAATCAGTAACTGTTATATATCTCTTGTTTTTCCCCTTTTCTGATGGGAAGGTGTATCATGGTTATCCTAGGCCTGTCCCACCATTATATGTTCCATTTATGTAGGGCAGATAACTTATCTCTTTAGTCACAGGTCTTCAAATCAAGAGGAATGATTCTCAAGGAACTATATGCAAGGAATTGCACTTGTGGAGCCTCATTCATACCTGGACTTGGGATAGATAAGAGCCTGGACTTGGAGCATCAAACTGAGGATCTTGGTAGAGGAGCTGAATGGATTTTGCATGTAAGAGGGATGTGAATTTTTTTTTTCCAAAGATTTTTTATTTATTTGACAGAGAGAGGGAACACAAGCAGGGGGAGTGGGAAAGGGAGAAGCAGGCCTCCCAAGAAGCAGGGAGCCCGATGTGGGGCTCGATCCCAGGACCCTGGGACCATGACCTAAGCCAAAGGCAGACGCTTAATGACTGAGCCACCCAGGCGGCCCAAGGGATGTGAATTCTTATAGCCACGGAGCAGACTGGCAAATTGTGTCTAGTGGGGAAGGCTACCACAATATATCCCATCCCACTCATTTTTCTTACAATATGATGATGCCAATACATTCTTCCAATCAAGAGGAGGGTCTATGATTCTTGAAATTTGGGTAGGACTGTGAATAAGGAAGTTATGATACATGCCTTCTGAAACTAAGTCATAAAAGACAACACAGCTTCCACTTGGTTCTTTTGGATATGCATTCTTGGAACCCAGCCACCCTGTGGTTAGGAAATCTAGGTCACAATAAGAGGCAACATACAGATATTCCATACTACAGCCCCAGCTGAAATGTAGGTCACATGGAGAGGCAGGATATAGACATTCCATACTTACAGCCAGCCTCAGCCAGACATGTGTGAGGAAGACCCAGCCATCATCTAACTGCAACCATACTCCAAGCAAGAACTACCTTGTTGAGCCCAAACCCACAAAATTATGAGAAATAATAATACAATGACTGTTAAGTCATAAAATTTAAGGTGATTTATTACAAAGCACTAGGTAACAAGACCCCAGTATATTCCTCTTTAATAAATTAAACTTTCATGGCCACAAAGGTATCTAGAGAACTGTTTGTCTATATATTAAGTGGTCTCAAGACTCCTGAGCTTCTACAAAATTTTCTGATAGCGTAGGAAGATAGGGTTAGGAGTTTCTGGAAAAAGAAAGGTGAGACATAGCTTTCTTGACATAAGAGAAATCATTTCAGGCCCCTCAGCCATTTTGTGATCTACGCCTGACCGGCACACTACTTACCCACGCACATTTCTTGTGGAACTTCCTGGGATACATTAAAACTGCAGAAAACAGACCTCAGTAGTTAATGATTTTAAAGGAACGAAAGAATGCAAAAACAAGGGCGCCTGGGTGGCTCAGTTGGTTAAGCGACTGCCTTCGGCTCAGGTCATGATCCTGGAGTCCCTGGATCAAGTCCCGCATCTGGCTCCCTGCTCGGCAGGGAGTCTGCTTCTCCCTCTGACCCTCCCGACCCTCTCCCCCCCCCCCATGCTCTCTCTCTGTCTCTCTCTCTCAAATAAATAAATAAAATCTTTAAAAAAAAAAAAAAGAATGCAAAAACAGCCACTACCAGGTCAGGAGATAACCTAACCATATTAGAGACAATAAATTAGTGGTAAAACTCCCAAAGCTGTTTCAGAAGTAAAGACTGACCTAACACACACATTCTTGAGTTGTCTTTGCAGGATTAAACCCCTCTGAGCACTCAAACACTTAACTGGAGCCAGAGAACTGATGATGATGCTGACCCTTGCTGGTCCTTGCAACTTCAAACAACTAGGACCTGGACTCTGTCAATTTAGGATGACTTCTGCCGCAATTCCATACTGAACTCTTCTTTGCCAAGCCGCGCTATGAGTATGCAAGCACACTTGGCTTAAAACTTCCCCAATTAGATTGTCTGGGGAAGGGGCAGGCCCTGCTTTAGGAAATATCCCCAGTGTTCTCCCTACTTGTTGCAAGTAAAACCCTTCCTTTTCCCACTCTGGCCTGGTTGTGTCTTTTGGCTCCATACCACACCAAGAGGCAAACCCAGTTTTGGGTTACCATGGTTTTTCCTTTTGCTGGTTGCTCTCTTTCTGAATGGTTTCAACATCTGGCTTCCTATCTGTTGCTTTATTTTGCCCTAGTGAAATTCTGAGGCAGACTCTGCCTCACCTCTGTGATGATGCTTATTTCTAAATTCCTAGCTATACGGCTGCCCCTCAAACAATGCGGGGCTTAGGGGTGCTAACCTCCCTCACAGCAGGAAATCCCTGTATACTTCACTAATAGCCTTCTGATGACTGGAAACCTTATTAATAACATAAACAGTCGATTAATACATTTTGTATGTTATATGTATTACACACCGTATTCTGACTATAAAGTAAGCTAAGGGAAAGAAGATGTTTTGAAGAAAATTGTAAGGAAGAGGAAATACATTTACAGTACTATACTGTGAAGAAAAATCCACATACAAGTGTACCTGCCTAGTTCAAACCCATGCTGCTCAAGGATCAACTGTATTACCGCAGTAAACCTTGGAAAGGGGCATAATCGTCAGTGTCACCAACATCCCTTGGGTACTAGCCATGTAACACACTATACCTCACAAGCACTGATGTCATTTAATCTTCAAAAGAAAGAAACTCCTGAGGAGATATTATCATTATTCTCACACTCACACAGAGATACTGAGTGACTTTATCCAAGGTCACACAGCTAGGAAGTGGCAGAGACAGGATTCAAACTTGACTTCAAAGGCCCCACTCTTTAGTACACATTTGGCTCCTTTTGATAAAGGGAACTGATGTAGCAATCTCTTCTGGATAGAGTTAATTTAAAAATGTTTATTGCTTTTTGGCATTTAGAAAGAATTTCCTACAAAAAAGAAAACATATTCAGAAGGAGAAAAAATGAACTTGATATAATTTCATATTCTTACATAAATATGCAACTACAACTAATACACCTGCACTCAAATAGTAATCACTCAGATTAGTTGCATTTAGTGATTCATGGCATTTTAATAACTATGGGAAAGCACACTGGCTGAAAGGCTTCCTGGTAAAAATAAAAATAAATTATCCTGTATCTAAATAGGCAATATAATTAAGCCGAAACTTCCAAGAAAGAGAAAGACAGAAAGCTATAGCTTTTTCAACATTGTTTTAAAAAAGAAAAACAATCTCTAAAAAGAATCCATCCAAGGACTAGTATAACTCTGACATCCTTCCCCGAGACCAGAGGTATAGATGGGGATGGTGAAGAGACTAACAAAACAGAAAGGAGTGAAAATAATAAATACTAATGATTATCGTTTGCAGTCCATACATGACATTAAGTTAAAATCCTCTTTTGTTCATTTTGTACAACTCTAAGCCACATTAAGAGACGTCCAGCCAGCAGCTGAACTTTATAGACTTAAATTTGATTTTAAAACATTATAGTCATTTCATAATATAAAATAACTCAAAAGACCTAAGACCCATCACTAATTTGAAACCACTGGGAATAAGGTAGGGCAACAAAGACAAAATGTGCTACCACTTCTCACCTCTCAACAACGAGGAGATAATTTCATGTAAAATCTTAATATATGCGTGCAACTCTCCCCTGTACCTGCAAAGACTATCAAGACTACCTATCATATGAACGCTATCCTTCCGAGGAGCATCAATCACTCTGAAGATTATTCATTAAGTATATACCAATAGAGCAAGGCTTTCAAGATTTTGAAATGCCTCCAAAGTATCTATCTTTGTCAGACCACAATATATTTCTTTGTTTATTTCTCTATAATCAAAATGAAAAACACTATTATGATTTAAAATATATACTGGATTTGAGATCCTAGGAGACTGCATTTCAATTGAAGTGCTTCTGCAGTCAGAGCTTTCTGAGCTTAGTGGCATATAGCACACCTAGTTGCTTTTATTATGTAGCCATAGTCTTCCCTAGATAGAAAACTATAAATAAACACCAGGGAATCCCACGAATGTCCAGGGTTATTTCATCAAGCAAAAAGAGATTCAACTTAATGGGAGATGTATATTTCAACTCTATGCTTATTATACCTTCATCTCTATTCATCTCCAAAATAATAGAATTCAAACACCAAAACACATCAGAATGATCTTGCAGAATTTTCTTTCTGATACCGTAATTTGTAAGAGGAGTACCTGATTCATCTCAGCTTTCATTAAGTTAACAATCTTTATGTTTGTTGAGGCTTCTGGGAGGTATATAATACATACAACTTCCCCTGTAGCTTCCCTACTCCCTTAACTGGGGATGGAAGAATGAGGATAGAAAGCACTATACACACAAAAGTCTGGAATTGGCCTAAAAGTTATTTCTCTTCTCTTTCTATAGAAAAACCCAGCATTCACTTAATACAGATTAAGGGAATGTCTTCCCCACCCCACCTTCTTTGTTGAATTTTGCAACATGAAAGGCATACTAGAACTAAACCAAAATGCTAGCATCAGGACTGCAATGCTGCAGGGTTAAGAAAGACTGAATTCAGAATTCTGAAGTATATGTCTACAGTTAAGTGGCCTATAACAATGCATGGCACAGAACAGGTTCTCACCAAGTCTCCTGAATCAAGCCACTGACCAAACCAGAACCAAAGCCAGTAAATGTATCAGAAATGTGTAATCAGAAACAACTGGTGGGCCATGTATTGGGAAGAGGAACAGACAGCTTTTTTAGGATCTCTGAACATTTTTCCAATTTCTTTTCTACTGCTCCATAGTTTATTGTGTGATTTACGTGGCTTGATGAAGTCTGAAATGCCTTTAAAAGAGAACAACTACTTTTGTGCTATCATTAGAAATACGAATCTAATTTCAGAAGCCTAAGAGGGTTACAAAGATTAATGTACTAATAGATTTTTTCTTGGGTGCAAATTTGATGGAGAATTATGAGGGAACAGAACTCAACAAGGGTTAATGGAAACAGAATGGGAAAGCTAAAAATCCTGGAGATAAACTTCACCAATCTTACTTTTGAGGGAAGGGATAAGAAGAAGAGTTAATCCTGTGTGTCAAATATGGTTTAATCTTACTTCATCTGGAGGCAGAATAAAAATGAGCAATTCTCCCATAAAACAAAATCAAAGAGAAAGCTCAAAACAAAATGAGTAGACTATAAAATGACATAAAGCTAGCAGTATAAATTCTTATAAGCTCCTATACTTACTTGACATGAAGCTAAAGCTAATGTGGTTCTAAACACATCACGGAAGCTGCAGCCATTTGAAAAATGCTGTATTATACCTAATACGCAATAGTAATCACTCAAATTCCAGCCATTTGATTCTATTAGATACTAACTGGTATTCATCCTCCCAACAAGAAAACTTGAATTACATAATATTATTTAAATCTAAAACATCTTACTACCTATTGTGCTAGGATTACCCTCTTAGGTACCTTGACTATTTCCAAAATTTCCAGCCACCTAATCCCATTTTTGGAACTAATCACCTCACCCAATGTATCAATTTTGTTCATTTGATGGTGGTAGGTTCTAAGGTCCCTAGACTGTACCTGAGCACACGTGAACTCAGAGACAGTCAATGGGAGAACCCAAAGAAAAGAAGTTACAAGCCTGCTCTCTAATTTCTCCTCATCTAACACCCCAAACTCACCCCTTACCAGCCTCAAGAAGTAGACACTAATCATTCTAGAGAGGTACAAATGAACCAGTTACAGGACTCAAGGACTCTAAGCACAGTCTTATTTGTTCACTTAGGGAAGATAACAAGACATAAGAGATTCAGGAAAATAGCAAAACTGGCTCTAAGACATGACACACCATTCTAGACTGTCGTCAGAGGAAGAGATTCCAACATACCCAACTCCTACTATCTTTAGTCCCTACTTAGCAAATGTGAGGTTTATTCCAACAAACCACCATGCCCACGGCAGTAACTGTTAAAATAGGGGATGCTGTAGACTAGCCAGCAAGCACTCCATCATGAGTCAACAACTCATGATGTGTTACTAGATGACAACGCAAAATATAAAATGATTTTTTAAATGCATCTTCTTTACCCATCCCTTAGCAATGTGGGTGCGGTGTAAAATTTCCACATAGAATGTACTAGCTCAACCTTACTCATTACTAGTTTGTGTGTGCAACTATTTATACAGTCTACTACCTGTGTTTTCCTTACAATCCTATCATTTCAGTACTACATTAGTCGTTGAGTTTTTTTAACTAGCTGGAGTCATATACTCAAAGTCAACAACTACTTGTTTGGGTAATGGCTAGATGCCTATTGAATGAAGGGGACAGAATTCCCTCCACGGACTGGAATACAAAATAGAATCATCCATCCTTGTTTGCTGACAACTGTTATCATTTTCCTCAAGTAAAAGGTATCCACTTAGAGCCTATTATGTATAAAGCAACACTGAGGTGCTGTGAAGAAAATAAAGAAGAATAAAACAAGGTCTGTGATGGCTAAGAAGCTACAATCTAATTGAGGCATGATACAACCATAAAAATGAACATACACTGGTTTATAACAATGCTCAAGTGCCAAATGAGAGGTAAACCCAATGAAATTTAAATAACCAAGAGAAATTGAATTTTCAATGAGTCAAGATTATTGTTGCCAGGAGTGGCTACAGAAGGCTTCTTGGAGGTGGGACCTCACCTGGGTCTAGCAGGGTATGTTATTTTATAAGGTGCAGGGGGCAGCAGGTTTATCTTTTAAATTATGTTTTGTTTAGCCTAATATTAAAATCATTTTATATTACATTATTAAGCTGATAAAAGTTTATCCTTTAAGCCTGAGATTAAAATATGGTCCTTGAAAAATCTCCCCCTCTCCCTATATAAATTTTCTTTGCTCTTTTGCTATTTGAAGTTCAAGATGATTTATGGGAGGTAGGAAAGCACAAATGTGGTGGTTTGCACAAGAACAAGTGTTGTAGGAAATACCTAAAGCTTCAAAAACACATATTCCACCAATGATGGCTTGTTTCCAGGAGGACTGAATTTAGTGTGAAAACTGGGGAAACAACATTTATGTGTTTCAAAATAATTTAATCCCAACAAATCTGTGAATTAGTAACTATTATCCTAATGCTTCTAATGAGGAAACTGAGGTTCAAGGAGGATAGAGAGCCAAGAATCAGCGCAGCTAGGATTTGAAATCAGATGTTTCTGATTCTAAAAACTCATTTCTTTCTATTATATGTGACTCATTTTTACATAGCAAAGAACAGCGGTTGCTCACTCCATGCTGATGTGTTGGAATACAACATTGAGAACCTATATATTAAAAAACAAACAAACAAACAAACACCCAAAAAACAACTAGCCAGAATTCCACAAACAGCTATCCAAACTACATTAATTAAACTGGGTGACATCTCTGAACACCAATCTCATGTCTTATGAAAATATCTCTATGGCAGATCAGTCTATTATGTATCATTTTATTCTTGAACTTTTACTGCATAGCATTAATACCTTATTTAATGCAGTCTTCATTCACTTCACTTACTGTTCAATGGACAACTTTCAGCCACTCAAATTGGCAACACATACCTTGTAACGCATCTATTATTCTTTTTTTTTTTTTTTAAGATTTTTATTTATTTATTTATTTGAGAGAGAGAGAATGAGAGACAGAGAGCATGAGAGGGAGGAGGGTCAGAGGGAGAAGCAGACTCCCTGCTGAGCAGGGAGCCCGACGCGGGGCTCGATCCCGGGACTCCAGGATCATGACCTGAGCTGAAAGCAGCAGCTTAACCAACTGAGCCACCCAGGTGCCCCTATTGTTCTTTTTTAGAATCTGTGAAGTGCTCAATACATTCCATAATATATATATACACAATAAATACCTGTGAACTAGGAGGTGCTGAGCAATAGTCTTTTAATTCCCATAAAAGTCTCCTTTCCAAAAGGATTCTCTTCAACCACTTCTACTAGTAGAGAACTAACTCCAGATGAAAATAAGGCGCTACACACATATTACATTGTTTTTCTTACAAATTAAACCAAGTTGAAAACTGCTGCCCTTGTAAAGTCTTTCTACAGACAGGGATCAGAGATAAAGTGAACCCTTACTGCCATGAAATGAGCCAAGAGGATAACTTTACAGAAACACTGAAAAGTGAATAAAATTGCAGTTCTGGACTACACGCCAACACACAAGAGCAGCTCATTTCAATCTGTCAGATAAACGCCTACAGAGCAAGGATGACCTCCCAGAATACATATTTGGCTATTTTATACCCTGTTTCCTTAATCTGCCACCAACCGTGACAATCACAGAATGTTTGGGGATGTGAGTGGCAGGAGCGGAGGTGGGGAGACAGAAGCAGAGAGAGGAGAAAAAGAAAGTTGTGGCTTCAGTAAATACACCACCACTAACCATGTCGCAGAGACAGCAAGGTGATTAGAAAACAGCTGACACCAGCACTGCCAGGTCTGTCTGGAGCAGCCATCGCTACCATTTGCTCAGCTGACTGTGTGATATATGGGGAAATTGGGGAGATTCTCCTGCTGGATCGTGAAACTGCATCTGCATGCTAAATACCCAGAGGAAGGAGAAGCCCTAGGTAAAAGGAGAGCAATCCCTGTACTATGTGGAATCCCAACGCCGCTGACAACAGTAAGATGCTGCTTGAACAGCTCTATCAAGCCAGTAAAAGACAAATACACTATGATACACTTGAATCGGGTTTTAATATCATTGCCTATGTGCTTTTTGCTCTTCACTCTAACAAAGCATTATCATTTTAGAGCTGAAAATACATCAGCATTAGGAATTTCCCCAAATTTGCTGTGTAGGAGGAATTCCCCACACGCTGCCCATGAAAAAGCAAAGCTGCTATGCAATATACTTCGGGCAGAGGCAGAGTGTTCAGCGGCCCTCACACACACACACCCACGCACACTTAGGGACAGGCTTTCCCCAGCAGCATGCTCTGAAATGAGGGGAAGGCTCCCTCGTTTCCCTGCACAGTGTCACATTAACATTTACAGGAGCTACTGGGAGCACAGAAGACTTTTCCTGACAGACAAGGACATCCAGAGATCTAATCCCCGCCAACAGCTGCTTTGCAGGACTTTCTGTCCTTCTTAGACATGCCACTAAGCAGCAAACATACTTAAATCTATTCTTTAACTTCTCCTACAACTAAATGTACACACTCTTTGCATTGGTTTTCAAGAGGGAATAGAAGGAAAATGCCAGCTCCTCCACAGATCCAGGTAAGTGGGCTCTTCAATCTCACAGCCCAACGTGAAAGGTTAAGCAAGGAGCTACAGGATCCAACGGTACCCCATCTTCCTCTGGTTTCCCTTGGATCAAGCAGCAGGGTTAATTATGTGGAACAGCCAAACTGGATATTGACTTTTGGGTGCTGGTGAATTTTAATAATGCCTGTGGCAGTAGACTTAATAAATAAGCTTCTCCTTAACCTGTTTCTGAAACTGAAGAGTCGAAGACAAAGTAAACAAATTTTCTTTTTTAAAAAAAGGAATGAACGAACGAACAAACAAATTAAAGAAAGAAACAACACTACCTTAAAAAAAAAGTTTGGAGCTAATCATGGGGAAGATCCTTCCCATATGCATCTGATTTTAGGGACTTCTCACATTTTCGTCTCCACCTCACTCCACTTTTATTTTTCTTGGCATGATCTCTGCTTTCTCCCTTCCTTTGAGAAAATAAACAGTATTTACTGTATGTAACACTTTAGATACAACACCTCCCCCTAAAAAGCCTATCTTTCATCCTTCAGTGACATATTTTCCCTCAAAAGAGAATTGGGCTAGAAATCCCAACAGTGCCTTACACTAAGCAAGCTCTCCCAGGAGGAAAGGGATCAACGCCTCTCAGATGCCAAAGACAGGCCCAAAGGAGTGGCATATAGCAATTCCTTATCTGAGTCCAAATCACATCCCTTCAAGGAACCACTAGTTTATTTTTACCATACCTTTGTCCTAAATGATACTCTAAAATAAAGAGCATCACACTTGTTTTGGACATGAGGATGGGGGTGAAGGAATGGGAAGTAATTTAAAATATCCTTCAAAATGTCTGGCAGCTTTATATACCGTGCACCCAGATGGTGTACCTATGCCAGGTAATGAAATCCAACTTCAAAACAATCTAAACATTGACATTCTTTAGCCAAGGTGCAGCACGTGCAATGCAACGGTTTCATTTAAACCATTCAATGAAGTACTTGGGGTAGATATTGATTATGCTTAAAGTGCATTCAGCAAAAATTTCAAACCAGCTGAATTAGTTTCCTTTTTTATGGCTGGGAACTCCTTTCACACATTCCTGTAGAACTATAGACTGCAAAGATTACAGACAGATTGCTCTGGTTTGCCTTAGTGGAAGGAAGGTCCCACCAGTCACAAGTATTTCTAAATTCCCTGGGTTCTTCATCATTTATTTTGTTTCTTTTTCTTTTTTTTTTTTTTAAGATTTTATTTATTTATTTGAGAGGGAGAATGAGACAGGGAGAGAGATCATGAGAGGGGGGAGGGTCAGAGGGAGAAGCAGACCCCCTGCCGAGCAGGGAGCCCGATGCGGGACTCGATCCAGGGACTCCAGGATCACGACCTGAGCCGAAGGCAGTTGCTTAACCGACTGAGCCACCCAGGCGCCCCTATTTTGTTTCCTTTAAAGTTCAAGGGCCAGTCCCTTGTATACTACTGCAGGATGTTGGCTCCTGGTTACACAGCTACACTAGAGACACAGCTACCTCTGTTGTTCCTGGCCTTGCTAACCACCAGCCAAAAACAAATCATGCATGAGCCCTATAAGAAAAGAACTTACAAACTAGTAAGGGAAACTAGACACACATCCTTGTAAATTTAAATAAGAAAACAAAAGTTAGGGATGCCTGGGTGGCTCAGTGGGTTAAGCATCTGCCTTTGGCTCAGGTCATGATCCCAGGGTCCTGGGATCCAGGCCCGCATTGGGCTCCTTGCTCGGCAAAGACCTGCTTCTCCCTCTGCCTGCCACTCCCCCTGCTTGTGTGCTCTCTCTCTCTCTCTGACAAATAAATAAATAAAATATTTAAACACACACACACAACAACAAAAGTTAAAATGAGTTCCTCAGAAGAGGTAGAAATTCAGTTGGACTTTTAAAAAATAGGTAGAATTTAGATAAATGAAAAAGTACAAGAGAGCATTTGGAAGAGCATGAGTTTAGGAATACCTACAGTGTAAAGGTGGGAATGCACCAGGCATGCTACACGTAGAAATGGACCAGCTCAAGTACCGCTACACCTCTACGGCCACTTCACAAAGGAAATTTCAGGCAGATTGAGAAGGGATATAGCATTCTTTTATACTGCCAATTTTGGGGTTCTTCCAACCCAAATGTGTGGTTACAGTATGTTTTGTGGAATCACCAATGGTGAAGGAGGGTTCCAGAATGGAATGGGGACAATCATGCCTGTAGAGAGGAGTCTACAATCCTGACAGCATTCACTGGTTTCCCTCAGAGAAGTCACCAAAATAACTGATGTGAGTGAAAAGGAGTTCCCCCTTTTTCAGCTTATGCATGACCACAAATCACAGTGTCCTCATTGTTAGAACTGACCACCTGGATCATCTACAGATCCTGTCACTAAAATAGTTTCGGGATCATCAACCCTTTGGCCAACCACAAAGACCTTAAATATGTAACAGCAACAAAGGGAAGAGGAGGGGAAAAAAAAAGGGAGAAGAACTGACTGAAAGTAGGTATCTGTTTTTCTGAAGTATGTCTGAGAACTAAACAACTTGGCATTCTCATTCTTCACCTAGGAATTAGCTCAGATTAAGCTCCTACACTTAAGTCTCAACTGATTCCCAGGAAAACAAAACATCAGCTTATGTATAACCACACAACCATCTATTTCTGAAAACAGGCACAAATACCCAAACCCCCAAAAGCCTTGTTTTAACCACAAATGGAATGAATGATGTCTCACCCACAGTATACTTTATGTATATTTTACCTTTGGGAATCCTTACCACCTATAACCTGGCTAGCCTTCAGTTGAATTTAACCCCACAATTCATTTAAAATTAATAAATCTAAGAAACTGAGGAGGCTAAATGAGAAAGCGAAGCGTCAAAGACAAAGTAAGCCATGGGGAAAAATTCCAAAAGCTTGCAGTCTAGGCTAAGGATACAAGAAGTCCCTCCTGGCTCCAAGTAACCTCAGCTTCAACAATTTCTTATTTCCAAATTCCTTGACTGATAAATCAATTCATCGTCCTGATTACCAATAACAAGATACCAAATTCTACATCAAAAACCTAACATTCCCTCCATGGGTATCATCCCCCTTAATCCCACTCAAGTGTTCCAATCCTTATACTAAAATGGCAAAAATATCCAGAAATAAATTATTCATTGAATTACTGTCTCTATATGTCAGTCAGACCAATTAAATGGGCATTACAATGTCACCAAATTAACATAAATACATGCTATTGTTCATTTGTAGAATGTTTTTTATTTTTTTAAGTAATCTCTATGCCCAACATGGGGATTGAATTTGTGACCCCAAGATCAAGAGCTTGCAACTAGCCAGCTACCCCCATAATGTTAATTTTTAAGAGCCTCTTCCTGTCTAAAACTGCATCTGATTTTCACAATAAGCCTGTGAGTGTGAAGAAGGTACTAACAGGAGAAAACCAGAGAAGCAGTTGACACTGTAAAACTCAGTTATCACTATTTCAGGGGTTTTGTTTGTCTGTCCAGATGATGGGAGGGTTGGAAGGGGAACGAGCGAAGCTCTTTGTGGCTCTTCATCTAAGTCAAATAGGCATGATGCTCCTGTTATCGTAAGAGATTGTGGTAAATTTGTTTTAACAAATGCATCCTTCCTACTCTTTCCAATTCATCTAAAATACACACACACACACTCTCTCTTTCACACTCACACACTCACACTCACACACACAAGTATTAGCCAAAAAATATCTTAGAAAACTGCTTTTTAAAAAACCCCAGCGGACTTTGTTTTCCATTTCCTTCTTCCAACAGTTATTTTTTAAAATACTTTTGAGGGGCGCCTGGGTGGCTCAGTCGTTGAGCATCTGCCTTTGGCTCAGGTCATGGTCCCAGGGTCCTGGGATCGAGCCCCGCATCGGGCTCCCTGCTCAGTGGGAAGCCTGCTTCTCCCTCTCCCACTCCCCCCTGCTTGTGTTCCCTCTCTCGCTGTGTCTCTGTCAAATAAATAAATAAAATCTTTAAAAATAAATTAATAAAAAAATAAATAAAAAATAATAAAATACTTTTGAGATACAATTCACATACCATAAAATTCACCCTTCTTTAAATGTACAATTCAGTGGCTTTAGTATATTCACAAAGTTCTATACCCATCATCACTATCTAATTCTAGAAATTTTGTCACCCCAAAAAGAAACCTCATGCCCATTAATATTCTCTCCCCATTCCCTTCTCCCAGCCTCTGACAACCGCTAACCTACTTTCTGTCCCTATGGACTGCCTATTCCGGACATTTCATACAAATGGAATCAAACAATATGCAGCCTTTTGTGACTAGCTTTTTTCATTTAACATATATGCAAAGTTCATCCATGTTACAGCATGTATCAGTACTTCATTCCTTTTTGTTACCAAATAATATTCCATTATATGAATATACCACATTCTGTTTATCCATTCACCAGCTGATAAACAAGTGGGTTATTTCCACTTTGGGGCTATTATGAATAATGCTGCTATAAACACTGTACAGGTTTTGGGGAGGATATGTGCTTTCGTTTCTCTTGGGTATACGCCTAGAAGTAAAATTGCTGGGTCATATGAGAAATCCATACCAAATGCTTTTAGGAACTGCCAAGCTGTTTTCCAAAATGGCTGTACCATTTCACATTCCACCAGAAATATATGAAGGTCCCAATTTCTCCACATCCTCACCAATACCTGTTATTTTCTATTATTGTTATTGTTGTTGCCATAGTAGGGGATATGAGGTGGTAATCTCTTTGTGATTTTAATTTGCATTTCCCTAAGAAATGGTGAAGCTGAACATCTTTTCATGAGTTTATTGGCCATTCATACATCTCCTTTGCCAAAAGGTCTATTCAAATCCTTTGCCTATTTTTAAATGAGGTTTGTTTTTTTTTTACTGAGTTGTAAGAGTTTATTTTTAATATATTCTAGAGGCAAGTCCTTTATCAAAGATATGACTTGCAAATACTTTCATTCTGTGGGTTATTTTTTTACCTGCCTAATGGTATCATTTTGCAGCAAAGAAATTTTAAATTTTGATGAAGTCCAATTACATTTTCTTTTGTCACTTGTGCATCTGGTATCATATCTAAAAGATAATTTGCCTAATCCAAGACCATAAAGATTTACATCCATGTTTTCTTCTAAGTTTTATGGTTTTACCTCTTAAATTTAGGTCCTTGATTCATTTTGAGTTAATTTTTTTCTATGTTGTGAGGTGAGGATCCAACTTCATTCTTTTGCCATGTATATCCAGTTATTCTAGCATCATTTGTTGGGCAGACTCTTCTCTCTCCCACTGAACTGTCTTTGCATCCTTATCAAAAATCTGTTAACTGTAAATATAAGGATTTATTTCTGGATTCTCAACTCTATTCTATTGTCTACCCTTATGCCAGTTCATGCTATTTCTCTTACTGTTGCTTTGTAGTAAGTTTTGAAATCAGTAAGTGTGAGGCCTCCAACTTTGCTTCCTTTTTTAAGATTAGTTATACTGGATTACCTGAATTCCCATATTGAATTTTAGGGTCAGCTTGTCAATTTATGTAGGGGGAAAAAAGCGACAGAGATCTTGACAGAGATTATGATGAAGCTGTAGATCAATTTGCAACTATTGCCACCTTAACAATGTTAAGTCTTCTGATCCATGAACGTGGGATATTTTTCCATTTGTTTAGGTTTACTTTCTTTCAATAAGTTCTCAGTGTACAAATTTTACACCTCTTTTATTTTTTTTTTAAGATTTTATTTTTATTTATTTGAAAGAGAGAGAGCATGCCTGAGCTGGGTGGAAAAGCAGAGGGACAGGGAGAAGCAGACTCCCTGCCGAGCAAGGAGCCCAATGCGGGAACTCAATCCCAGGACTCCAGGATCATGACCTGAGCCAAAGGCAGACACTTAACCGACTGAGCCACCCAGGCACCCTGCTTATACCTCTTTTATTAATTCCACAGTTACTTTCATCACAAAGATATATCTGAACCAGATGTTCCATTGATGACTAGGTATGTTAATGGTCCTCATTGTATCTGGGGTGGGTATTCACATACAAATTTATCCTTTTAATTTTTATTTTTCATCCACTATACATCCATATTAATTTGGGACTTTAATCTGTAAACTGGTTACAAAAACAGCAATCCATGACTGCTATCCTTACCCCTAATTTCCACTCCTCCATCCCCAACACACTCACCTCACTTCTTTTCCAATTCCCTCAAGTAACCACTCTGAACTGAGCCTTTTGATATGTTCTCTCATATCTCTAAATAACACACTTATAGTACCACTCCTTGAAACAAATACCAACAATTTAAAAAGTGTTGAAATCACTAATGAAAACTTCCAAAGCCTCTGGAAGAATGGCCATCTCTAAATTATTACTTACATGTCTTTTATTAGAGCTGGTACAAAAATTCACAACTTGATGGCAAATATACACATTGGACTGGTCTAGTCTTGGAGCTTTGGAATAGCCAAGAATTATCCACAAATGAGATACACCCTCCCCAGATGACAATGGCTCCAGCTTTTACTCTGAGACACTCTCAGGATTCTTCTATCATAGAAGCTCACATGAAACAAATGGGTTTAGCTTCAATTGGTGTACTAATCTTACCTTGGGACTCACCTGATTCAAATGATAAGAATGGCAAACCTACTGATGACTTGATACCAACTATTCTGGTAAATATATATAAATATATATAAAATATGTAAATCTGAAGCAGTAAAGATGGTTGAAATGTTCTTTTGTGACAATACAGAAATTAGTGAAGATTTACATTCCTAAATTTCTTAGGTGCCAAAGGTCTTCTAAATGTTAACCATGTGAATTTAAGTATATTTATCAAATAGTTAAAAAAATAAACTCAAAAAAAAAAGGGAAGAAAGAAATCTATTTTAACTAGTGAATAAATGAAACCTTAATAATATCACTTTTGAAAGTTTCTGAATACCCGTACTACACTGACCTCTCACCATGCACTGACAATTCCATGATGGAAGAGTATTCTTTCTAAAAAAGTAAACCTAAGGGTGCATGGAACAAGGAAAATCTAAAGTCATTTTCCCTCAGGACTTGGTCTTCTATCACCAAAGTAAATCAAACATTTAGTCACCTCTAAGTTCTACGAGATAACCAAGTAGACAGTAGATGGGGGATTTGAGGATTCTGTTATAACATGTGCCCAACTTTGTTATTTCTTTCAAGGCATCTTGTCTAATACGTCTGGCAGGTGAGTGTCAGGAAGTGAATTCTGGTCTAGATAATGACTATACAAAACCCCCATGCCATGAAGAACTGGTAGTACAAGAAGTCCAAAAGATTTTCTTTTCATAAACTAGTTTAAAAGTATGAATGAAATCACAGTACTACTCAAGTAAAACAATACTTCTTTCACTAGAACACCATGTTGAGAGTCAAGAGAAGATTCTTCCCCCACGCCACTCACCAAAATAGGAAATCAAAGACAAGTATATTTCTCCAACAAACTTGCTCTATCCCTTGTATTCCTTCTCTCAGAAAATGGCACTAGCATTTAGTTGTCAAAATTATAAACTTGGCCATCGTTCTTAACTCCTTCCTCCCACCTTCCTTCCTTCCTTCAGTCACTAAAGACTGTGGATTCTATCTCTTAAATAGCTGTTAAATCCATCTGTTTCTGTATCTCCAAGTGTGGACTGCACCAATTCTATTCTCCCTGCCTACTATCTATTCTCCACAACATAACCAAAATTATCTTTCTAAAATGCTCGCCTTTTCATGTCATTCCCTTGCTTAAAATCCATTTCTTTAGCTTTAAGAGTTTTAAAATTCCAAATATTTAAGGAGAAGAACAAAAGCAGTTACAGACTTTCAAGAGGCAGGTATCATGAATATATACTTGGGAAAGGGCCAGAAGAAAAGATATGGATTAGTAAAATGTCAGGAGGAGGGAGAAGAGCAGCAGTGGGGGCCAGGCTGTGATTAAAGCCAATGCTAAAATTAAAGATGGCATAAAAACTATTTTTTAAAGTGAGTAAATTGCCTTTGTGGCACATTAAAATCACAATATTACTTCAAAGAATCATTTATATTAGATTTTTCAATTCAAGAAATGTTTAATAGAACTCCAACTATATAGAAAGCTTTGGAATTTCCACTTATTTCCAACAAGCCTCCAGTCCAAAGACTTGCTACAATTCCAATTCCCCAATAACCTACTCTCAAGACACCTTCTCCACCTTCATTCAAAAACAGAGTTACAAAGTATTTATGGATAGAATAATATGTCTGAGATTTGTTTTTTGTTTGTTTTTTTTTTTTAAGAGAGGGAGAGATGGGAAGAGGGGCAGAGAGGGAGGGAAAAGAGAGACTCTTAAGCAGGCTCCACACCCAGCACAGAGCCCAGTGCAGGGCTCAATCTCACAACCTGAGATCATGACCTGGGCCAAAATCAAGAGTCAGATGCTTAACTGACTGAACTACCCAGGCACCCCTGTCTGAGATTTGCTTTAAAATAATTCTGGGAAGGGAGCTAGTTGGGGGGAGAGGAAAGATAAAACAAGATTGGCAAAATGTTCATATGCAGAAGGTGGCTGATGGGTATGTCAGAGTTCATGAATTATACTATTGTCTTTATTTTGTGTATTTTTGAAAATTTTCTGTACTAAGTAAAACAAACCTAAAACAAAAGCCACCCAAAAAATTATAAGAAAAATGATCCAATGCTGAAAACATAATGCTTTTCTCATTCAATAAGGTTTCATACAGGACAGGCAGGTAGACTTTCATACTTCAGGCATCACTTTGATACGATTTTGAACCACAATCAGAAAGGTTATTCTTTCAAATTCAATTGTGGAACAGAAAGATTTATACCAAAGTTGGAGAAACTATAAGACAAATCAAAGTTTATTTTTTGGTAACAGCTTCTGCAACTAAAATACAGAAACAATATTTACTTTAAGAAAACTTTAGTACCATACTTCCATTCTTTGTTCCTAGACCCATTACCAAAAAAAAAAAAAAAGTTTCTTATAGTTAGTACCTATTTCACAAATAATTGATTTTAAACAGTCCTGGTCTATATTAGGGGATAGACTACAGGGCATTTTGTACTTCCAATAATAAAGTTTTTATGAATATGATCCTCCTGTTCCCTTTATCTCTAAAACTAACCTTGGGCTTGGCTACACTGCCCTACAGCAGGGTTTCTTAACTTTGGCACCATTAACATTTTTAACCGGATAAATCGGATAATTCTTTGTTGTGGGGTGCTGTCCAGTATGTTTAGAAATATCCCTGGCCTCGGGGGGCCTGGGTAGCTCATTTAGTTAAGCGTCTGACTCTTGATTTCAGCTCAGGTCATGATCTCAGGGTCATGAGATTGAGCCCCACATCAGGCTCCCTGCTTAGCCGTCAGTCTGCTTGAGATTCTCTCCCTCTCCCTCTGCACCTCCCCCCTCGCCGGCTCACACACACTCTCTTTCTCTAAAAATAAGTAATAAAAAATAAATCTACTAAAAAAAAAGAAATATCCCTGGCCTCTAGTCACTGATGTCAGTAGAACTGCGCGCGCCCCTCATTAGTTCCTGACAACCAAAATGCTCCAAACATTGCCAAATATCTCTTGGCAGGGGGAGGAAATTATCTCCTGTTGAGAACCACTGCCCTACAACAATTAGTACAATTTTCCAGTTGCTTGTTTAAAAATACTCTAATCTTATTTAGCTTTATAAATACATTTCCCTAGGGCACCTGGGTGGCTCAGTTGGTTAAGCGACTGCCTTCGGCTCAGGTCATGATCCTGGAGTCCCAGGATCGAGTCCCGCGTCGGGCTCCTTGCTCAGCAGGGAGTCTGCTTCTCCCATTGACCCTCCCCTCTCTCATGCTCTCTCTCTATCTCATTCTCTCTCAAATAAATAAGTAAAATCTTTAAAAAAAAAAATACATTTCCCTAATCTAAAACACTGAGACACCCTGGAATGTGTGTATATATTGTTATCATTTCTTATGGGAACAGCTTCCTAGTCACAGAATCATAGAAGCATCTTAAATTATCTACTTTGGTGTTCTTAATGGGGACCACAGTCCAGATCTGTGGCTATGTATTCAAGAGTTTAGAAGTTCTCCAAAAGGAATTTTTAACTTTTATGCCTTTATCACCGATAATCTTTGAAAATTTGGATCATCTGAATGAAACTGAGGGTTGCTAGGATATTTGTGTGCCCACATTTGTGTTGACCAACACAAAGTCATCAGTTTCCCTCACTATCTTAAGCTAATGAGAAAAGCAGAGGCAGCAATGTAGTTGAGCCAGTAGAGGCCAAATGATATCACAATGCACTAAATAAAAGATTTCAACAGTTTTAATAGAAACAATGTAGTAGGAGCATTAAATTATCTCATGCACAGTAGTCCAGATGGCCAATACAAAAGAACCTACAGGATAGCAAGGAATAACATATTCATATTAGAAGCAGCATTTTAGTTTCAGCAAACCATTATCATTTGTCATATTAATGTTGTTAATATGTTGGTTTTGTAGTTTTGTTTCATCTGTTTTGATTTATGCTACATGGATGCAGCAAAGGGAGCTTCTATTTAACTTTATGTTTGTCTGGGGTTCCTGGGTGGCTCAGTCAGTTAAGCATCTGCCTTCAGCTCAGGTCATGCTCCCAGCATCCTGGGATTGAGCCCTGCATCGGGCTCCCTGCTCAGTGGGGAGCCTGCTTCTCCCTTTCCCTCTGCCTACTTGTGCTCCCTTCTCTCTCCCTCTCAAATAAATAAATAAATCTTAAAAAATTAAAAAATAACTTTGTTTGTCCAACAGTATAGTTACATATGTAATTAAAAACAACAACACAGTTTAAATCAAAACTTGGAATATTTGTCCCTTTTAAAGAATCTGCAGATTACTCAAATTTGAAAATTACTGATCTTGTCCAATGCCTTCATTCTACACAGAAGAAACTACAGTCCAGTGGTATTATGGTAATTTGTCCAAAACCAAACACCTAATTACTGGCAAAGAGAACATTACAACTATAGGTCTATTCATGCACCAATTGTTATCATATACTTTGGTGTCTTGTATAAATAATATACTTAAGTAAACATAACTCAAAATGTTTTCTTTTCACATACCATACTCTAAATTAAACTTATAAATAGGGAACCAAAATAAATCAGCATTAGAGATACAGTATAAACAGACTATAGCAGTACATTACTGTAAATGTATTTCCCTACAAAATAAGACTAGGCTAATCACTCTATTGAAAAACTTAAAGAGTATATAGGTGTTACCTTTGATTATGACAGATAACAACTGAATATCCCAATCCTGTACTTTGTAAGTCTTCTTGGCATTTAAGAAGTTGCTTAAATATTGCATTTTTAGTGTAATCGTGAAATATTAGAAAATTTTTCCAACAATAAGGGATTTGTTACACTATCTACAGTACATTCATATAATGGAACGCTTGAGTAAAGATAGTGACTATTTATTAAATGATACTGTATATGAGATTTTGTGTTAAATGCTCATTTACTCTTCACAACAATCCTGTAACTTATCTCCATTTTACAAATGAGGCTTATTTGCCAGGTCATGTATGTGTTAAGCTGAAACGTCCAGAATCAAAGTCTGATTCCAGATTCAAAACTGAAGCTAATGAAAAACTGCTACATATTAAAATTCTACGTGAGGGATGCCTGGGGGGCTCAGTCGGGTAAGCGTCTGCCTTCAGCTCAGGTCATGATCCCAGGGTACTGGGATCGAGTCCCGCATTGGGCTTCTCTGCTCCGCGGGGAGCCTGCTTCTCCCTCTGCCTCTGTCTCTCATGAATAAATAAATAAAATCTTAAAAAAAAAAAAAATTCTACGTGAATGAGAAGACATTCAATGTAATGCTATGTAATAAAAAAGTCTTGAAAACAACATTTACAGGAAAAGTCAGAAAAGCTCTATGCCAAAGTATTAACAGTGAATATATCACTGGGTAGTATTTTCACATATCTGTATTTTCTACTTTATTTGCAGTGAATAAATCTAGCTTGTTAAACAACAGAATCTTTTATTGATACAAGTCAAATAAGCCAACAGACTTATGCTGTGCAATGTAGTCATTATGGCAATTTTAGCAAAAAGACCCCCATGCTCTAGTTACAAATTATGACTTGGGCTCCCAAGAGTTTAAAAATAAGAAATCTTCCTTTCTCTATTTCTTACACTAGGCAGTCTCACCCAGAGAGGATTTACCTACAAGTAAGGGAAAAGAAGAAAAGTATATCATTTTATAAACTGCTGTTTCCGCATATCAAAGTTGAACATCTTTTTATGTGATGATTACTTAATACAATGGCAGTTTTTATAAAGCTTACCCTTGACACAATTTGAGAATTAAGCAGGAAATTTAACAACTGCATTAAACATTAATCAGTTAAAAAAAATACCTTATTTGTGAAACTTAATGGTTACTCATTTAAAGGGAACATTCCTTTCACTATGCTTTTAAAATCTGTTTACTTCTTTTTTTAAATTTTTTATTACTTTATTATTTTTATTTTTTTAATTTAATTTTATTATGTTATGTTAGTCACCATACATCACTAGTTTTTTTATTATGTTATGTTAATCCCCATACATTACATCATTAGTTTTTGATGTAGTGTTCCATGATTCATTGTTTGCGTATAACACCCAGTGCTCCATGCAGAATGTGCCCTCTTTAATACCCATCACCAGGCTAACCCATCCCCCCACTCCCCTTAAAATCTGTTTACTTCTGAAAGAAGCCTGTATTTGCTCAAAACACAAGTCTTAGATAAGCCTGTAGTGACACAAATTATTAGCTCTTAATAATCTTATTTTAGGTCTCGGTTTTGAAGCAACAATGTAAGCAATCACATTGGTAACAGACAATGAAAAGGAAGGCACTGATTTGGTAATGCAGAATAGCTATGGAATTATTTGCGTGAAATTTATAATTAAACCTTTCTGCTCTGATCTACTTCTCATTTCATTATCAGAAACAGAAGAAAAGTGACATTAGAAACCGTAGTGCTAATAGCTAGGATATAAAACTATGAAGTTGCTTAATACTAAAAAATAAAAGCCAAGTTTTTCCTCAAGCAAAAATCAAAGTACTCAGAAATTACAAATATTTTATTATCACTAGAGTGCCTTCACCACAGTTACAGTAAGTCAGGTCTTTCTTGTTTTATTGGTTTCCTATTGTCTTTGTAATAAATGTCACAAATTCAGTGGTTTAAAACAACACATTTATTCTTATGCAATTCTGGAAGTCAGAAATTCAAAATGAGTCTCACTGGGCTAAATAAACTCAAGGCTCTAGAGGCTCTGAGAGAAGAATCCTTTCCTTACCTTTTTCAGCTTCCCGAGGTCTCCTGCATTCCTTGGCTCATGACCCCTTCCTCACATCACTCCAACCTCATGCTTCGGACATCTTATCTCCTACTACTAACTCTCATCTCCTGTCTCCCTATAATCATAAGGACCCTTGTGATTATACTAAACTCAACTAGATCATCCAAAATAATCTCCCATCTCAAGATCCTTAATTACAATATCCAAAGAAATAAAATAATCCATTTGGAAAGCACTACGTATTTCCTACACTTGGTTGGTGCATGTCTCTGGAAAAATAATTGGCCAAAGAGTTCAAGAGTAGTAAAGATTTGTGACTCAGCAGTGAGGTGTGCAACTACATTGCTATCAAGTCTCTGGAAGTAATGAAACTAAGCATTTCACCTTCTGCTAGCTCTTGCCTATAGGCTTTCTCTATTTGATAAAAAGTAAGGGCAATAAAAGGCAACCTTATGGGCCAATCTTGTTATGAGCTAATCACAGATATCCTGGATCCAAAAAGTACTCTGCTGCTTTCCACATCCAGTAAGGCCCAAGGACAAATAGCTCTGTATTTTCAGCTATATAGGTATAATGGGAAACAGTGAACAATATATACTCTCAGTATTTGCTATACATTCTGCACCAGCTTGACACATGTAACATATAAAAACTCGATTAAAAAAATTACTGAGACTTTTCCCATCTTACACTATCCTTTTGTGTGGGCATTCAATAAAGAACATAACAGAGGGTCATTATATAGCTTATAATGGGTTATGTTATCTAACTTTGTAAATAAATGGTAAGAAACTTCAGATACTATCAATCCATCCTCCCTCAGGCTAGCCACAGCTGTAGCAGTACTAAGACAGGGCTTAAACTGAATTTGAATCCTTTTACTTGCCCTGTGGCAACTATCTGCTATCCGAAGAAGGTGATATTGTAATTAAGTAAGACTTCTTTCACCCCAGGATTTTAAAAGGCACTTAGCCTAGATCACTTAAGCAAAATATCCTACATTAGATCAGAAAGTACTTTGTTCTTACCAACACTTTAGACCAGATAAACTAAAAACTCTCATACCACAAAACATGGACAAATGATGGTTGACAATATAACAAATACCCTCTGAAATACACAATTGAGCACAAAGAAAAAAGAAAAAAAATCCCCATAGACCTAAAAATGAATTGAGAAATTAAAACCAAAGCCTCGGAGGAAGTTCCCTGGTCTAGGTAATCTACAGGCTTGGGTTTTAGAACTCCCCAGGGTGGGCTACATCAAAATTAAAAACTTCTGTGCATCAAAGGACACAACCGAAAGAGTAAAAAGGCAACCTATGGAACTGAAGAAAATATTTGCAAATCTATGTCTGGTAAAGAGTTAAATAAAGGACTCACGTAACTCAATAACAACAGAAAAATCCAAAAACTCAATGAAATAACAGACAAAGGACTTAAGTAGACTTTTCTCCAAAGAAGACTTACAAATGGCCAAAAAGCCAGGTGAAAAGATGCTGAACATCACTAATCACTAAGGAAATACAAATCAGAGTCACATGAGATAGCACCTCACATTAGGTGCTACTATTAGCCATTAGGATGACTACTATTAAAAATAATAAGTGTTGGGGGCACCTGGGTGGCTCAGTTGGTAAAGCGACTGCCTTTGGCTCAGGTCATGATCCTGGAATCCCGGGATCGAGTCCCGCATCGGGCTCCCTGCTTGGCAGGGAGTCTGCTTCTCCCTCTGACCCTCCCCCCTCTCATGCTCTCTCTCTCATTCTCTCTCTCAAATAAATAAATAAAATCTTTAAAAATGATAATAATAATAAGTGTTGGGGCACCAGGGCGGCACAGTTGGTTATGCATCCCCTCTTGATTTCAGCTCAAGTCATGATCTCAGGGTCGTGAGATCCGAGCCCCACATTAGGCTCTGCACTGAGCTTGGAGCCTGCTTAAGACTCTTTCTTCCTCTCCCTCTTCCCCTCCCCTGCTTATGCATGCTCGGTCTGTAAATAAATAAATAAATAAATAAATAAGTGTTGACAAGGATGTGGAGAAATTGGAACCCTTGCACACTCCTGGTGGGAATATAAAAAGTGTACAGCTGCTATAGAAAACAATATGGTGGTTCCTCAAAAAACTAAAAATAGAACTACCATATGATCCTGCAATCCCACTTCTGGCAATATACCCAAAAGAAATAAAAACTCAAAGAGATATTTGCACATCCATTTCCACAGTAGCATTATTCACAATAGCCAAATGGTAGAAACAACCTAGGTTTCCATCAACAAATGAATGGATAAATAAAAAGTGGTACATACATATAACAGAGTATTATTCATCCTTAAAAAGGAAGGAAATTCTGACATACGCTACAACATGGAACTTGAGGACATTGTGAAATAAGCCAGTCACCAAAAGACAAATATTGTATTATTCCATTTATATGTGGTATGTAGTCAAATTCATATATATAGAAAGTAGAATGGTGGTTGAGGGGAGCCAGCAAGGAGGAGGAATGGTGAGTTGTTTGTTGCTTAATATATATAAAGTTTCAATTTTGCAAGACGAAAAAAGTTATATTTTACCACAATTAAAAGTAAAAACCAAAAAACCAGCAAGGGGCTAGAGACAAAAATTTGAGCTATAAAAGATAAGGTTACAACTAAGATCCTCCCATAAAGCAAGGAACCTTGAAGTGCTACATCCTCAATGAAGGAATGAATTATAAGGAATTTATTCATACCACAGGAATATGACAAGGAATTATATCTTTAATTTGGCCTCTATTCAAATACTACATAAACACTCTCAAGCTGAGAAATACAGAAAGTGGTGCTGAGACATAATAACCTTGGACACTCAGAAAAATCAAACTCAATATATTTCTGGAGACAAAACCCTCAACCTAGGCCACACAGAATTACTACATATAAAAACCCAGGGAAAGTAAGTTTATTATTCAAAAAACAAAACACCTGAGAAAACAATCCATCACAGATAATGTTAGACAATTAACCCCAAGAATTTTGGATACTAAAACCATCTGATACAGACTAGAAAGCATATTTGTTTAAGATGGATAGAGACAAGGGCACCTGGCTGGCTCAGTCAGCAGAGCATGCAACTCTTGATCTTGGGGTTATAAGTTCGAGTCTCACAATGAGTGTAGAGATTACTTAAAAATAAAATCTTCAAAAAAAAAAGATGACTACAGATAAAAAAAATTTGAAAAACTTTTGAAGACTATGAAAATTACAGATATATTTGAACAAGAGCCTAATAGAGCTTCTAGAAATGAAAACTAGTAACTAAAATGTCAAATTCATGGTTCAAATAGCACAAAAGACATACTGAAGAATCAGTAAATCAGAAGTCAGATATAAAGAATTATCCAGGATGCAGAAGAAAAAAAACCAGAGAAAGTTTTAAAAAAAACAATGAAAAGGACCACCATATGTTAACAGATGATCCACAGAAACATAAGAGTGATAATGGAGGGAAAAAATAACATTCAAAGGGATACTTGATTAAGAATTTTCCAGAAATGATAAAAGACATGAATCCTCAGATTCAGGTACCATATAAGTCCCCAAATAATAAATAAAAACAAATCTACACCTAGATACATGACTGTGTAATAGAAGGAACATAAAAGAGAGAACATAGTAAAAGAAACTAAAGCACATGAAAAGATATCACTAATCCCTAACGAAATGCAAATTAAAACCATAATGAGATACCACATCACACCTATAAGCATAGCTATTAGTGAAAACAAAACAAAAACAGAAAATAACAAGCATTGGCAAGGGTGTGGAGAAATTGGAACCCTTCCGCACTGCTGGTGGCAATACAAAATGGTGAGGCCACTGGAAAACAATACAGTGTTTTCTTAATAAATTAAAAGCAGAATTACCATATGATCCAGCAATTGCACTTCTAGGCATATATCTAAAAAAAAACCCTGAAAACAAGGACTCCAACAGTAATTCGCACAACAGTGTTCACAGCAGCGTTATTCACAATAGCTAAAAGGTGGAAACAACCCAAATATCCACTGATGGATAAACAGAATGTGGCATATAAACACAATGGAATAGTATCAGCCTTAAAAAGGAAGGAAATTCTTTTTTTTATTATTATTATTATGTTATGTTAATCACCATACATTACATCATTAGTTTTTGATGTAGTATTCCATGATTCATTGTTTGCGTACAACACCCAGTGCTCCATGCAGAACGTGCCCTCTTTAATACCCATCACCAGGCTAACCCATCCTCCCACCCCTCTCCCCTCTAGAACCTCAGTTTGTTTTTCAGAGTCCATAGTCTCTCATGGTTCGTCTCCCCCTCCGATTTCCCCCCCTTCATTCTTCCCCTCCTGCTATTTTCTTTTTTTTTTTTTAACATATATTATTTGTTTCAGAGGTACAGATCTGTGATTCAACAGTCTTGCACAATTCACAGCGCTCACCATAGCACATACCCTCCCCAGTGTCTATCACCCAGCCACCCCAACCCTCCCACCCCCCACCACTCCAGCAACCCTCAGTTTGTTAAAAGGAAGGAAATTGATACATGCTACAACATGGAAATATTTTGCTAATGAAATAAGTCAGACACAAAGGGACAATTATATGATTCCACTGATAGGAGGTACCTAAAATAGATATAGAGATTCACAGAGATAGAAAGTAGAAGAGTGGTTACCAGGGGCTGGGGTAAGGTTAATGAGAAGTTATTGTTTAATAGACAGAGTTCCTGTTTGCGATGATAAAAAAAAAAAAGTTCTGGAGACGGCAGTGATGATTGTACAACCATGCGAAAGTCCTTAATGCCACCGAACTACTTAAAAATGGTTAAGATGGGGGCGCCTGGGTGGCTCAGTTGGTTAAGCGACTGCCTTCGGCTCAGGTCATGATCCTGGAGTCCCTGGATAGAGTCCCGCATCGGGCTCCCTGCTCAGCAAGGAGCCTGCTTCTCCCTCTAACCCTCCCCCCTCTCATGCTCTCTCTCTCTCTCTCATTCTCTCTCTCAAATAAATAAATAAAATCTTAAAAAATAAAAAAAATTTAAAAAAATGGTTAAGATGGTAAATTTTGTTATGTGTATTTTACCACACACACGCACAAAACCCAAAAAATTACAGAAAAAATATGATGACTTTCAAAGAAACAACAGGCTGACACAAGATGTCTGAACAAAATGGGAAAACATCATCAAAAGGCTAAAATAAAGTAATCATCAACCTAAAATTCTACATGCAACTAAAATATCATTAAAGGATAAACAAAAATGAAAACATTTTCACAAGAACACAGAATGAGAGTTTACTACAAATATGGCCTAAGAGAAAGAACTACTAAAAAATGTACTTCAAAAGAAGAAAATTGAACCTAAAAAGAAGAGAGTACTGAACAAAGATACTGGCAAAGACTGGGCTATACCTAAGCCAGTGTTACACAAAAACCAGTAATAACAACAACAGCAATTAACTTGGAAGAATAAAATGTAAAATTAAAAACAAGATAAAAAGAATGTTTTGTGGGGCTTCTGGATGGCTCAGTTTGTTAAGCGTCCAATTCTTGATTTTGGCCCAGGTCATGATCCCAGGGTTGGGAGATTAAGCCTCACGTCGGGCTCTGCACAAAGTGTGGAGTCTGCTTAAGATTCTCTCTCTCCCTGTGTCTGTCTACCCACTCTGTCCCTCTATTAAAAAAAAAAGAGAGAGAGAGAGAACATTTTGTATGATAGAGGGAATGACAGAAGTAAAAGCATACTAAAGTTTCTGGACTGTATGAAAAAAAGGTAGAGATACTGATTAAACTTAAAGTCAGAAATGTATGTTCAAATTGTAAGGGAAAATGTTAATATATATAAAATACATAATTTCCAAGTTCATAGAGGAGAAAATGAGTATAAGGAACACATTTTCAGAAGAAAAAGGACAGAAAAAGTAGAGTCAATATGAAGTAAGATGGTAAAAATAAACACAAATGGAGACAACTTTGAAAATGCCAATTTGAGGACTTCTGTGGGCCATCTACCCAGCAAAAACAATTACAACTGATGAAAACTATAAAACAAAAACTAATCATCAGTAAATTTAAACAAGACTGAAACCATAGGAAGTATGCTCTCTGACTGTAAGAGAATGAAATTAGAAATCAGTAACTGAAGGAAATTTGGAAAATTTAGAATAGAAGGTATTTTGGGCTGAATGAAAATGAGGATACAACATAACAAAACTTATGGAATATAACTACAGTGGTGCTCAGATGGAAATTTATAGCTGCAAATGCCTTACATTAAAAAAGACATCAATTCAATAATCTAATCTTTCACCTTAAGACCACACAGTGTATGATTCTATCACAGATGTGTGCAGAGTAGGTAAATCTACAGACAGGAAATAGACTGTTGGTTACCTATAACTGGGAAGATTGGGGAAAATCCCTAGTGACCGATAATGGGTATGAGGTTTCTTTTTGGGTGATAAAAATGTTCTAAAACTGACTGTGGTCATGGTTGTACAACCTTATGAATATACTAAAAACCCCTTAATTGAATACTTTAAATGGGTGAATTGTATATTTTGTCATTATAACTTAAAAAAGCTGTTAAAGTGAACACACTCAAATACATAATAAATACATACAAACATACAGCACTTTCAATAATACTAAGATTTTTTTCACATTTTAACATCTTTGAAATCAAAATGCATCTACCTTCAATGGAATCTCTGAAAGCAAAGCAGCAATTGTGACATAATTGTCACTGCCTGTGCAAGCAGGAATTTGGGTTTTCCCTTCACAGTTTCTGATCAACTGCAGCCTCTTCATTTCCTTCAACAAACCACTTAATGTTCATCTTAAGAAGAAGGGTCCGGGGCGCCTGGGTGGCTCAGCCGTTAAGCATCTGCCTTCGGCTCAGGTCATGATCCTGGGGTCCTGGGATCGAGCCCCGCATCGGGTTCCCTGCTGGGCGGGAGGCCTGCTTCTCCCTCTCCCACTCCCCCTGCTTGTGTTCCTGCTCTCGCTGTGTCTCTGTCAAATAAATAAATAAAATCTTAAAAAAAAAAAAAGTAAGGGTCCTTTTGTTGTTTGGACATTCCACTGACACTAAGACCAAGAAAGTGCCGGCATCAAAAGGTGCAGAGTATGTGTTAGGAACTTGGAAGAAAACTCTAGAGACAATATTGAAGCATTTTCTAAAAACACAAGAGGGGGGGCCTCGGTGGCTTAGTTGGTTAAGTGGCCAACTGTTGATCTCAGTTCAGGTCTTGATCTCAAGGTTGTGAGTTCAAACTCCACCTTGGGCTCCATGCTGGGTGTGGAGCCTACATACATACATACATACATACACACAGAAAACATCATATGGAAAAACATAAATATCCACAACTCTGTGTAAAAGAATGATTCACAAGACTTGGGCTCTAAAATATGAAGAAATTTTAAGGTTACCTTAAGCAATTTATTTCATTTATATATTCCTTTTTATATGTGTCTAAGAGTAATCTGTAATTTAAAAAAATATCTAGGGGTGCCTGGGTGGCCCAGTTGGTTGAGCACCTGACTCTTTTTTTTTTTTTTTTAAAGATTTTATTTATTTATTTGAGACCGAGAGAATGAGAGAGAGAGAGCACATGGGGGGGGGGGGGGGTCAGAGAGAGAAGCAGGCTCCTTGCTGAGCAGGGAGCCCCATGCGGGACTCGATCCAGGGACTCCAGGATCATGACCTGAGCCGAAGGCAGTCGCTCAACCAACTGAGCCACCCAGGCGCCCGAGCACCTGACTCTTGATTTCAGCTCGGGTCTTTCTCATGGTTGTGAGTTCAGGCCCCACATTGGACTCCACACTGGTCATGGAGCCTACTTAAAAAAAAAAAAAATCTAAATAAATTTTTCAATAACATTAAAATATTGCATGACAAAGTATTATTCATAGTTTAATCATATTTTTTCTAACTGCTACATAAAATGGTGTGTCTTATAACTGATGGCAATAATATATAGTATATTAGTAACAACAATGTGAGTAAACTAAACTCATCATTTAAGAAATTATCATATTGCTAACTCAGTTCTTAAAAGCAATGCATACAGTTCAAGATAGGTTCGCCTAATTCTAATTTCCTGGAATTCTAACAGAAATTGAGAATTCCTAAATTCACTGAGATTATACATAGGTTTTTATTTTTATTATTCTTTTAATTTTTATTTTTTAAGATTTTATTTATTTGACAGAGAGAGACTCAGCGAGAGAGGGAACACAAGCAGGGGGAGTATGAGAGGGAGAAGCAGGCTTCCCGAGGAGCAGGGAACCCGATGTGGGGCTCGATCCCAGGACCCTGGGACCATGACCTGAGCCGAAGGCGCCCCTATACATAGGTTTTTAAATCAACAATTACCACAATCCTTTGTAGAGAAATTCTTCAGAACCTTATCTTATTGACTATAAAGCACATTTTTAAAGAAGACAAGCTTATCTTGCAACCTGACAGAAGTAAATTATTAAAATGCCAAACTGACTTCATAGTCAAGTAGTTTCATTTAAGAGGATCTAGGACTACAGAGACATAATTTAAGAAAGATTCCATGGCAATTTTATTTTGTGTAGAAACAAATTCCATTTTTTTTAAAGTACAAGTCATTTTTTTTCTTCTCTAATTCAAAAACTGACTACTCTTTATTCCCAACCCCCCCTTTTTTCCCCCCTTGGAAACTTTTCACTCTAAAAGACAGTATAAGTCATTTTACTACGATATTTTCTATGTTCCCTTAGAGGTTGTTTTTAAAGTTGATCTGCTCACCTAACGTGTGCCTAAATTAAAACCTAAGAACCTAAACTTGTTTTTTTAAGATTTTATTTATTTATCTATTATTTATTTATTGAGAAAGAGAGAATGAGAGAGAGCGAGAGAGCGCACACACAAGAGGGGGAAGGGTAAGAGGGAGAAGCAGATTCCCTGCCAAGCAGGGAGCCCGATGCAGAACTCGATCCCGGGACTCCAGGATCATGACCTGAGCCGAAGGCAGTCGCTTAACCAACTGAGCCACCCAGGCACCCGAGCCTAAATTTTTTATACAAATATCAAAACATGCTTGTCCAAGTCTATAAAAATCTTCTTGGAATTTTGGTAAGAATTGCATTAAACAATTTTGGAAGATTAAAAAAAAAAAGTTAAGTGCCTTTATAATCTCTCTTATAAAGTGCCTTTATAAGTGCCAGTATAATCTCTCCCAAAATTAAACAGACTTCTGTTCATTCATATATTCTTTTAATTCCTAAAATAACTATAAATTTTTATTTTAGAGGTAATAAAACTAAGGTGATAAATTTTATAGGTCAGAAAACTAAACTTTAAAAGCCCCGTGATTTGATCAAAGTCACTAAAAAAAGGGGGGGGGGCGCAGATTCAGCACTCAAACACAAATCCTGAATCCTTTATTTTTATCCTTTATAAATTCATCAGAACCTAATACGTCAGGGACAAAAAAGCTGGAAAGAACTGATTTGATACTAAACCCACTGATACAGTCAAATCAAAGTAGATATTCCTCTCGTAAGACTTTCAACTAAACTCCTTGGGGGGCCTGGGTGGCTCAGTCGTTGAGTGTCTGCCTTCGGCTCGGGTCATGATCCCAGGGTCCTGGGATTGAGCCCTGCGTTGGCCACCCTGCTTGGGGGGGAAGCCTGCTTCTCCCTCTCCCACTCCCCCTGCTTATGTTCCCTCTCTCGCTGTGTCTCTCTCTGTCAAATAAATAAAATCTTAAAAAAAAAAAAAAAGACATTAAACTAAACTCCTTTTTGAACAAGCAAGAATTCATGTGGTGCTGTGTTATCTCTGGGTCTTTATCCTGTGCCTCTGTTTTATTCTCTGTAAATTGCAAGTAATATCTTCCTGAGGAAACTCCAGAGCTAACAGGACCATTACAGATAGCGGAAGAAAACTTTTAATTTGGAAATTCCTAAAGTCCTAAACAAAAGTAATCCATTAAAATAATCAATAAAATGACATAAAATAATTTGAGTTTGAAATAAATAATACTTTTTACATATAGAATCTAAAACTAATCTACAATGATAGAAGCAGGTAAATGGTAGTCTGTGGCTACAGGTAGTCTGTGGCTACAGGTGCCTGCAAAGAGCACAAGGGAACTTTTTTGAGTGATGAAAATATTCTATCTATCTGCTTGATTATGGTGGTGATTATATGGATATACACAATCAAAACTCAGTAATTGTACATTTAGGTTTAGTTCAATGTATGATAAATTATACCTCAGTAAAGTTTATTTAAAAAGGAACAGAAGACCCAGATTCAAGAGTAGGCCTTATAAGAATTACCCCAACAAGAACAAACTTTTCTGAATAACACTTTCATATCTACTGGTCTTTGGAAAAGTGTTTAATGAGCATATTTAAATCAGAAGAAACAGAGTTGTTAAAACACAGAAGTTCATCTGAAGAACCAGAGAATGTTCAATAATTTGATTTTCAATTATAACTGATAAGTATCAGAAATATAGGACCAGAAGGCCATAAAGTAGTATCCAACCAGTTTTACAGAGAGACAAACAGAAGTACTGGGAAATGGACTTTCGCCCTGAAAGTTCAGTTTTAAGTCCTAACTATAAGATTCTGAAATCTCCTAAAAGTACATTTGAAAAAAGAGAATTATTTTTTAAATTATTTGAGGGTAAGACTGAAAAGTACTCGAGGGTTTGAGGAGTCCAAGCAGCCCGAAACGATAGATTGCTAATTTATGACTATCTAAACGTAATGAATAAACACAGGCCTTCTGCTTCTTGCATATTCGATACCTAGCAACACTGAGAGGCCATCCAAAAAAACCTCATATATGAATGGTAGAGACTGTGGCAAGCCCTGATTTTACCATATATCAGTAACGCTAATTAATGGCTAAGGCTGTGTTTAATCTATCTGACATCCAAGAAAATCTTGTTGTACTCTTCCTATTGAACATAAAAATAAACGAAAGGGAAAAGAATGACATAAAAGTTACTCTGAATTTCCAACCTTCTCTTAATTTTATTCCAGTGGAAATACACTTTAAGGAATGAAAAATAATAGTTTAGATTATTTTTATTCTGGAAAGTTTTAGAGCCTCTGTAAGCTTTCACCACAGGTGAAAAAAGGGATTCCTTATTCTTGATGAAGTCATTCGCTTTTAATATTTGCAACAGAAAACCCTACAGGTTACTAAAATAATCTTTTAAACCTAAGAACATTCCAGGAAATAGTAACTTTCCAGGAGGAGCACAAAAGGCTAATAAACTTTTCCTTTCCTCCTACTCATTACCCTCTCCCATCATCTCTCATCTTTTACAGTACCTCTAAGGAAAACATTTGCAGATTTTGCAACATTATGAACAAAACTGTTTTCATTAATATATTTGTAAGTGGTCAGTCAAATTATGCTATGCTATCAACAACTGAATTCTCATAGACTGAGTTTGTTTGGGTAAAGCACAATATTTTCATTAAGACCTTTGTTCTCTACGCCCTAGTATCTCATTCTTCCTAAAGGCAAAAATCACATCCACGTCTCTCATTTTTATCCCACTCTACAAATTTATGGTCATTAATGACTCTATGTAGTGGCTACTAATCAAAGTACCTACAGCGAACTTGTGCTATATAGAAATTCAGAAAATCCCCTGAAAAATCCCATTCTCTTCATATAGCCAAAAAATAATTAAATCAACTTAGAACTTCATGGCAATTATATTTCTTAGTTACTGTAAGTAGACTGTGCCCCATTTTTCATTTAGAAATATTGAAAATATAACCTAAAATCTGTTTAGGGGAATGTAACCATTTAAATTCAAATTATGATTATTCCCTACTGCATACTCTTCCTAATGAAAAGGTATAATTACCACTTGAACATTTTGTAGTTAGAGCAGTGTATGCAGGAACTCTCAGTCCAGCTGGTGAACAGAAAATATTTGGGCATGTGTGCTACAATATGTTATGCTACCTTTCAGCTACCAGACCAAGCACAAGTTCACCTTTCAAAATAACTGGAATTCCTAGCTATGCAATACATTAAATTGCTGCATAACCACAAGGAAAAAATACCATGTCTACATGTAACTTCTACTCCCTATCAGCAACCATCTTCCCCTAGTTTTTTTGATATCTTGAAGTAACAATTCTTTCTGTGGCCAAGATTATACTGCCCATTAAATTGAATTAATGGACTGTTTGGCAAACCAGAAACTGGCTCAATCACCGCAGCACAACGAAGGAAGAGAAAGTAAACTGGAATATACTTCTATAATGCCCTGATTCCTTAAATCATTTAGTGGAAGTGAAAGCCACAGGGCAGGGAAAGGCAAAATATGTGGCTAGTCAACATTATGTAAATGTGGAGTGGATGCCAAAGGGGAAAAAGCTTGCTCTTAGGAATAGAAAAATCTAACAGTTGAACCTAATAAATTCTTTGCTTACTTACTAATGGTAAATGGCTACTTTTAGAGAACGAATTTAAAAATTTAGGTTAACTCACTATCAGGTGGTTCTCTGTGTGTGTGTATTGGCGGCAGGGGAAGGGGGTGCGGGGGGGATTATTATTACCTTATATCTCTCAAACCTTTCTGTATTCTTCTATCTCAGATTGTATGACCCAGTCATCTAAGCCAAAAACTTAACCAACTGAGTAATATATGACAATATCTGAACAAAAGTAACAGCCTTTCCCACTGTCTCTTTACCTCCAGTCTTATTCTTTCTCATGACAGCTGAGAATGATCTATCTAAAGTGAAATCTGACCACATAATTCCTCAGTTTTAAACCCTTCAATGTCATGCCACTGCCTACAGGATAATCCTAAACTCTAAAGACAGTATGCAAAATACCACCATAATCAAACCTCTCTCCCTATCCCACTATCTCACACTACACCTTCAACTAATTTGTAGTTCCTTAAAAAATAAGCTATGCTGTTTTACACTCCCTTAGACACTCATATAGCTCCCCTAACTCAAATGCTTTTCTCCTACTCATCTTGATACCTATCTGGCGGCCACTTCTCAATATTCCTCCTTCACCCAATTCAAGACCCAGCTGATCTCCTCCTGGAAGTTTTTCCTGGACCCCTAAGCTGGATTAGGTGCCCAACTTGTGTTCTTCCATATTTCCTTGATAGGGCAGGCAAAATAATTGCCCCCAGATATGTCAACACTTTAATCCTCAAAAATCCATGAATATGTTACCTTACATGGCAAAAGGGACCTTATAGATGTGATTAAGGACTTTGAGATTAGGATTTAAAATCATCATCCAGGATTACCCAGGTAGGCCGATCTAATCACAGGAGTCCTTAAAATCAGAAAACCTTTCCCAGCAGCAGAGACGATGATAATGACAGAAGAATGGAACCCACTGCTGCTGGCTTCGAAGACGGAGGAAGTGATTATGAGCTAAGGAACATGGGTAGTCTCTAGAAACTAGAAAAGGGAGACAAATAAATCCTTCTGTAAAGTGTCCTGAAGGAACACAGCCCTGCTGACACCCAAGTTTTAGCCCAGTGAAATCCATGTCAGATTTCTGAGCAAACAGAACTGCAAGATAATAGATTTTTGTTTTTTCAAGCCACTAAGTTTACAGTAATTTATTACAGCAGCAATAAAATACTAGTATTTTGGGGCACCGTTTTTATGATGCTACACTATCACGGTCTATGTCTGCTCGAGAGTGGGAGCTCGATCTTACTCAAAATTGTTTTCCTAATACCTAGCACAGTTGCTGCCTAAAGAGATGCTCAACAGTATTTTAGAACTGATACATGTTCATAATTTAATTCTAAAGATCCTTATTACTATAATTAAAACATGCTCCTTCAGTTCAGAATCTTAACTGGCAATATGAATTGCTTTCATTCTACACTAGTCATTCCAGGCAAAGAGATCTATTAATACTAGTTTACTTCTTCCGATTTGTCTCCTTTTATTAACAGGACAAGTACTCACCCTGGCACAATCTTCCCATGGAACTTGCATGTATATAGCCTTTTTTTTTAAATCAATTTTCCTGTTTCATATCACACATCATATTTTTTTAAATCACATATATGTTGTCATCAGAAACATGTTTTTAGTTCTATCAATTCCAAGATCCATTAAGAACTATTTTATTTATGCACTGTGATTTTAACTTAAGTCTCTTGAGTATCTGACAAAATAAATTACTACTGGAAGTTCATCTCTTAAATCAAGGATTCAGAAATATTCAGAAATTGCCATTTCAGAACTCTCTAAAATTGGCATTATTTTCCCCTCTTCAGAGGCATGCTCAATACTATAATTCACAATATCAGCTGACATTTTTGAGGGCATAATATGTGCCCACCTCTGCAGTATTCTTAATCCTTACAGTGACCCTACAAAGGTGATTCTACCTATCCTTATGGGAACAGACGTGGGGGCTCAGAGGATTTAAGTATCTTGCTGAGATTAATTACACAGCTCAAAAGTAGTAGAGATGGGAATTCAAGTGCAAAGTCAATTAAAGAGTAAAAAGTAAATTTCTTAGATCAACCCTTATATAGTTTATTCTACTATTCAAAAGTGCAATTTGGGAAAAGTCAGCTTTCACTTTGACAAAGAGTTTTCAGACTGGCAGGTACTCATGAAGGAATGGCAGAGGCTATCATAAAATACCAAACATCCCCATCATGTGACAAGATAAGAAGAGGTATTCCGGCCATAAGATAACTTCGTTTTCTTTGTACCTTAAAATACCTTTTTTAAGATGAAGACTGTAAATCATATCAGCCCTTTGCATCTTTCCTATCAACTGATACTTCCATTCTTCAGGAGATAAAAAGTAGAAAGACTAAATTTCAGGCTCATTTTGTGGCTTACGGCTCGATCCATATGCAATTCAAACCTCTTGTTCAACAACTTCTGATGCCCCTCATTAGTAATGGTTAGCATTTACACAGGCTTAAAAATGGACGGCAAAATACTGGCAGCATTGATCTTCACTTCACTAATTAGCTCTGCAGCTTTAAGTCACCTCACTAACACTCTAGTCCTTGGTTCTCTCATCCTAACACAACAAAGTTAGATTAGATCTAAACCTTTTCCTAATTCTAATATCCTAGGATGGCACTAACCTTTGTATTCTGCCTGGCATTCTACTGAGCTGAGTACAGCTGGTAGAAACTTAGAAGGAATTAAGATAAAGATAAAACGCTCCTTCAGAAAGACTATGTTTGAGGGCGCCTGGGTGGCTCAGTCGTTAAGCGTCTGCCTTCGGCTCAGGTCATGATCCCAGGGTCCTGGGATCGAGTCCCACATCTGGCTCCCTGCTCCGCGGGAAGCCTGCTTCTCCCTCTCCCACTCCCCCTGCTTGTGTTCCTGCTCTCGCTATCTCTCTGTCAAATAAATAAATTAATTAAAAAAAAAAGAAAGACTATGTTTGAATCTCAGTGCTATCATTTACTAACTGACCTTGGGCAAGTCTTAGCTGCGTTGTCTGTAAAATAAGGACAAAAATGCCACCTACGATTCTTTTGAGGATTAAATGTTTAAATACTTTTTTTTTTAAAGATTTTATTTATTTATTTGAGAGAGAGAATGAGAGAGAGATAGAGAGAGAGCACATGAGAGGGGGGAGGGTCAGAGGGAGAAGCAGACTCCCTGCTGGGCAGGGAGCCCGATGCGGGACTCGATCCAGGGACTCCAGGATCATGACCTGAGCCGAAGGCAGTCGCTTAACCAACTGAGCCACCCGGGCGCCCCTAAATGTTTAAATACTTTTTTAAAATGCATCTAAAATAATGCCTGGCGCGGGCGCCTGGGTGGCTCAGTTGGTTAAGCGACTGCCTTCGGCTCAGGTCATGATCCTGGAGTCCCTGGATCGAGTCCCGCATCGGGCTCCCTGCCCAGCAGGGAGTCTGCTTCTCCCTCTGACCCTCCCCCCTCTCATGTGCTCTCTCTCTATCTCTCTCTCATTCTCTCTCTCAAATAAATAAATAAAATCTTTAAGAAAATAAAATAAAATAAAATAAAAATAAAATAATGCCTGGCGCTAAGTAACTACTCACTAAGTACTCCTTTCTATTACAGTGTGACTTGTAAGTATTATAACCAGGTTTTTCAAAGAAGCCATTTCTTGAAAAAGATTTTAAAATTTTGTAGGATTTAAAGATAATGGAGTATCAAAAGTGTCTTAGTCTACTTGGGCTGCCATAGCAAAATACCATAGACTATGTGGCTTAAACAAAAGAAATTTATTTTCTCACCGTTCTGGAGGCCACAAGTCTGAGACAATGGTCTGACAGAATTGGTTTCTTGTGAAAGCTCTCTTTCTGGCTTATACACAGCCACCTACTCACTCTGAGTTCTAGTGTTTCTTCTACTTCTTATAAGGGAACCAGCCCTGCTGGATTAGGGGTCCACCCTTACAACCTCACATAATCTTTATCATCTCCCCACAGGACCCATCTCCAAATACAGTCACATTGGAGGTTAGCACTTCAACATATGAATTTGGGGAGCACTCAAACATTCAGTCCATCACAAATTGTGTTACTTTATTTTTGTACTGAGAGTTTATTTTAAAGCAAAGTTTATAAATTTCAGTCAAATCTCAAGGCAAGTCTCTAAGATGAATAAAAATACTACAATCCTACACTGCGACGGGAGGAACAGACATGGAGAAGTTAAGCAACATAACCTTAATGACACAACTGAATAGAGGCAGAGTTACAAATAGAATTTGAACCTTTTAACTTTGAAGCTCATTCCATTAAATAATACTGCATTTCTGAAACTTCTATTTCTAAATGTATTATCATTGTCTTCTCTCACATTACTTCCTAAATCTGCCTTAAAATTCTGTTTTCAATAGAAAATTTAAATAATATTAAAGAAAGGGGAAACTTTTTAAAATCACTGAAGTTCTCAAAGCCAGGGAAATAGGTTAAGTAGAGCCATGAAAACCAGGGTTTAATTAATTAGCTCTACAGTTTTGTGATTTCTGCTTTTAGGGAAAGCCAAGAAACTGACACATTCAGCAAAGTCATTGGCTTATTTCTTGACCAACACTCATCAATGAGGCTCATCCACCCACAGACAAGCTGTGGTTAGATAATTATTTCCAGTAACTGAAAGTTGTCTATTCATGCTTTCAGAAAAGAGAAATAGATTACTTTAATAATTATATTTCACTTTCTCTGGATGGCAGAGATTTTATACATCATTTCTTTGGGTGCCAAATACTACTATACAACTGTATCTGAAGACATCATACAGTATAGAGGGTTGTTTCGAAGAACATTCTCACGGGGTGGGGGTGGGGGGACAGAATTCTTCAGCGGGGGAAAAACACTGGCTTATATTTGGTAGGTATTACTCCTCAGACCAACTTTGGCTAGGCACTAAATTCTTTTCCTCTTTTTAGAGATTAAAAAAAAATGTAGAACTAGGTGATATTATCCCAATTTTTATCCTTTAGCACTGACGTGCAGGCTGGCACCTCCTAGAAAAAGTGAGAAACTTCCTATTCAAAAATAGCAATTTTTACGGGCTTTTCTGTGCTTTTTGGAGGGGAGGAAGAAAGAGAGAGATGGATCACATTGTACTTGTCCTTACCTAACCAAATTAAATATTCTATTTTTTTTCTTTCCCCTGAAACAATGTTTGCACTCACTACACAAAAATGTAGTACCTTCCTGTGTTTCTTCAGTTGGAAGGGGTGGTGGTGACTTCCTGTTGTCAATCTCTAGATTACGTCACCCACCATCTTATTTGGCTCTCAGCCCCTTCACTGCCTGTGTTATAGTTTTCCTGCATCAAATTCCTTCTGTTGTAAATACCTGAGAGTTTCTATTTTCCTAGTGAGACTCTGACTGAAAAAAAAAACACTTACTTGGCAATTTTATCCTTTACTGTTTTTCGAAATGTTAATTGGCTTTTTCATATACTTATATGCTTTAATATGCCTCCTCAAGTAAAAATCTTAATCTTGAATTCATGGACTGTGAGATCCTAACTCTGACTTCTTAGGGCACACACTGAAATCAGGATGCGGAGTGCAGAGGGGATAAAAAGTGGACACGGAAGGTCAATGAATGAAATGGCAGTAGCAAAAGCTACTCAGGTAACATGCTAGCTATGACAAAGTAATGTCAACCAGGGAGTCTCTCAGATTGAGATGTTCTCTGAATACAGCAAAAGTATTAAAAACAGCAAAAAGTATTAAAGTATTAAAAGTCAACACAGGTACAGACAATGAATACAGCAAGCAATGATAATGCTATTATATAACCTCCAAGAATCAGGACTCTCATTCATTCAGTGAATTATGCAATTTCTTCACAGGCTCCCCAAACTGGCTAACAATCCAAAAGAAATTTTTTATGTATGAGTAATTGTTAGTGGCTATAACTTAGAGCAATCTACTGAAAATGCAATTCCTTTTTTTTTTTCTTTTAAGATTTTATTTATTTATTAGAGAGAGAGAGTTAGCGAGAGCAGGAACACAAGCAGGGGGAGTGGGAGAGGGAGAAGCAGGCTTCCCACTGAGCAGGGAGCCCGATGCGGGGCTCGATCCCAGGACCTGGAATCATGACCTGAGCCGAAGGCAGACACTTAACGACTGAGCCACCCAGGCGCCCCTGAAAATGCAATTCTTAAATGCTAACAGTACAAATAAAGATTGATACCACAGTACAGTACAAACATTATTTTAGGAAAAAAATGGAGAGTACTAGATGGCTCATGCACACCTCTTTCAGGAACTGGGTTCAATTGGGCTAGTATCCCTAAAGTGATACTTTGACACAATCTTTGAAAACTTCCATCCGGCAAGAAAAAGTCCCAAGAAACAATATTTTAGATCATCGTTTATGTTTCAGTAAATCAAATTGCTTTGACTTATAGGCCCCAAATCATAATGATATAATATTAATAACAACACCAGCTAGCAATTAATTAAATAGCAGTTACTAGGGGCGCCTGGATGGCTCAGTCGGTTAAGCGTCTGCCTTCGGCTCAGGTCATGATCCCAGGGTCCTGGGATCGAGCCCCGTGTTGGGCTCCCTGCTCAGCGGGGAGTCTGCTTCTCCCTCTTCTGCTCCTCCTGCTTGTGCAGTCTGTCAAATAAATAAATAAAAAATAATAAAAAAAACAAAAAAATAATAAATAAATAAAATAAATAGCAGTTACTATATTTATGTGCCAGGCACTTTTCTTTTCTTTTCTTTTTTTTTTTTAAAGATTTTATCTATTTATTTGAGAGAGAGAATGAGATAGAGACAGCATGAGAGGGGGGGAGGGTCAGAGGGAGAAGCAGACGCCCCGCCGAGCAGGGAGCCCGATGCGGGACTTGATCCCAGGACTCCAGGATCATGACCTGAGCCGAAGGCAGTCGCTTAACCAACTGAGCCACCCAGGCGCCCACCAGGCACTTTTCTAAGTGCTTTATATACTTAGCTCATCTAGTAATTCCCACAACTCCTAGGGATAGGAACTATTATTTTCCACTACACTTCCACTATTACAGACCAGGCTTAAAGACAGTAAGAAAGGGCACCTGGGTGGCTCAGATGGTTAAGCGTCTGCCTTTGGCTCAGGTCATGATCCCAGGGTCCTGGGATCAAGTCCCACATCGGGCTCCCTGCTCCTTGGGAGCCTGCTTCTCCCTCTGCCTCTCTCTCTCTGTCTCTCATGAATAAATAAATAAAATCTTTAAAAAAAAAAAAAATAAAGACAGTAAGAAAGTTGCCCAAGTTCACATTACTAGTAAGTAACAGCTAGAATTTAATCCCAGGTAGTCTGATTCCACAGTCCATGCTCTTAATTATTATACTATATTCTGTCCCTAATCTAGTCAAGGTGATACAGGGAACTGGGTGGGGAAACCAGGAATTCAATACAAGTCTTGAGCTACTTTTAAAGAAAAACACATTTAGTTATGACACATGTGAGGTTATAATTCTTTAGCTCTCCCCTTTTAAGGCCTTAGAAATCTTTTTTTTTTTTTTTTAAAGATTTTATCTATTTATTTGACAGAGAGAGACACAGTGAGAGAGGGAACACAAGCAGGGGGAATGGGAGAGGGAGAAGCAGGCTCCCTGCGGAGCCAGGAGCCCGACGCGGGGCTCGATCCCAGGACTCCGGGATCATGATCCGGGCCGAAGGCAGATGCCCAACAACTGAGCCACCCAGGCGCCCCAAGGCCTTAGAAATCTTTACCATCACCAGCAAACAATGCCCATGGAATTAGGCAATGGGCATAGCACAATATGGGACCCCAGTGCCATTTGTAAGTCAAATGGTACATAACAAAAAGAGCAAAGTGTTTATGGTCAGAAAAACGTGAGTCGAAGTCTCAACTTTGCCCTTAGCTGGCAGTGTGCTATTAAACACAATACAGGCTCTGGGGTCAGACACGCCTGGATTGAAATCCTAGTTTAAGATCATTGTGTAGAGTGGCAAAGTTTATATACAGTACAAGGGCACCTGGCCAAGAAAGCAAAATGGGGCTGAAATTCTGCCTCCGTTCAGCTCACCAAGCCATCCACCCTGGAATGGGGGCTACCCGTGCTGGAAGAAGTGACGCGGAACGCAAGCCCCCAGGCTACTACCTAGGGTAGTGTGGCAGCCCAGAAGTTTCAGTTATTTGATTGGTTCACCACAGGGGGCACCTTTTTCTATTTCAAACAAAGGCTTCTCATAAGCTAGAAGTGACTCCGCCTACTCTATTACTAACTATGTAATCTTGAGCAAGTTACTTCATCACTCTAAACCTCAGTTTCTTCATTTGGAAAAAATGTGTGAAAATAGTACTTGCTTCATAGTGTGGTTTTGAGGATTACATAAAACGATGCAAGTAAAGTATTTAGTACAGTGCCAGGCACTGAATAGATGCTCAATAAATTATAACCAATAAATCATAACCACGTGTAGTATCACAACCTGAGCCTCAGATCCCTCATCCGTTAAAATGAACACCATCTACTTCACATTTCCATGAATGTTGAATTGTAATGATAAGGCATTTTATAAACTATGACATGTTTATTTATAAAGAATTAGCAAATACAAGAAGTTCTTGGTACCCAGTACTTAGTAAGTGCTCAACAAACGTTAAATGGTATTGTTGCTGTTAGTATTGACACCTCATTTAAATTTTTCATATCATATATTCATGTTTTGGGTATTTCTTATTTTAGGGAGGATAATCATGTTCATAGATCATTTTAAATTGTGAAAATTATCTCATTAGAGAGATCTGTAAACAATACAAATCTAAGGGGCCTAAGACTAAGTCGTATCCAGTCAAAAAAAAAAAAAATTCTACAATCTATCAGATTTGAACTAATTTTAAAAATAAGAAAAGAGGGGCACCTAGGTGGCTCAGTCAGTTAAGTGTCTGACTCTTGATTTCTACTCAGGTAATGACTCAGAGTGGTGAGACAGAGCCCCAAGTTGGGTTCAGCATTCAGCAGGGAGTCTGCTTGAGATTCTCTTTCCCACTCCCTCTGCCCCTCCCCCCTGCTTGTGCACACACAATCTCTCTCTGTCTCTCAAAATAAATAAAATATTTTAAAAATGAAAAGAAAATCACATCAGAGATACTAAACCTTCTTGCTTAAAATTAGAGCCTCTCAACAGAAAAGAAATTTATATCCACATGACACATATAAACCGCCAGATTTACACAGTGGCATAACTAGAGTTTCTCTGAACTTGGAAACAGCATCCCTCAGAAATTGCCCGTTGTTCCATTTTAAACTCAAAATAGATATTTGACCTTGCTCTCTTAAGAAAAGGGCTCCCTCCACCCTTTGGGATATTTAAAGTTTCTATTACCATAAATTCCAAACGTGTAAGTCAGCTACAGCAGCTATAATTCAGCTACAATGAACACACACCACAGGTCTGCAAACTAGAGGATTTAACAGGCCTCCAATTCTGCAACAGAATGATGTTTACTGTGACCCATGCAGCAGGCAAAACCTGAAATAGAATGAAGAACTAAGATTGCATATACTTGCTTCAGGTCTGTCCTTCCAATGTGCTTATAAGTTTTGTTGTTTTGCTGCTATTCACAGTTATTACCACTACCAGAGTGCTAGCTACACAACTATTGATACAGTACTAAGGGAAGAATGTTCTCTCAACTTTATTAATGCCTGTATCTTCTTAGCACTCAAGCATAAAGCACATTCCATATTTACTGTAGATTATTCTCTCCATAAAGACAACTTGATGGGGGCACCTGGGTGGCTCAGTCAGTTAAGCATCTGCCTTCAGCTCAGATCATGATCCCAACGTCCTGGGATCGAACCCCGAGTTGGGCTCCTGCTCATCAGGGAGCCTGCTTCTCCCTCTCCCTCTGTCGCTCCCCCTGCTTGTGCTCTCTAAATAAATAAAATCTTAAAAAAAAAAACAAAAACAAAAACAAAACGGACATCTTGATGGGATGAACACCAAGAAGCTCTGGATTCAAATCTGAATTGGTCACTAAATAGTGTTATGTCCTCAACACATAATTTAACCTCTGCAGGTCTCCTCTGAGGTAATATATGAAAGAGATTTTTTTTTTTAATTATAAAGTGATATACATGTGGAAATGATTATGTCTCCCAACAGTATATGATACAAATAGGTATAAAAATCCCTGCTTAGGTTTTTTAATTCACTATAAAGGAAAAGTTATGAAAGTACTTGAGAATAGAAACATTCTACAAATGCAAGACTTACGAATTATATCATCTTTTAATTCTTCATAATCTTATTATAGCACCCGCTAGAGGTATTATACACAAATGGCTCAATCAAAAGGTAATCATAATTTGGAAACTTCTAGAAACATGAGTATTGACAGTGGGGATAATAAGCTTCCTCAATAATATTATCTGTTTGGCAATACTTGCTGCTTTTTTTTTTTTTAAGATTTTATTTATTTATTTATTTGAGATAGAGTGAGAGAGCGAGAGATCATGAGAAGGGGGGGGAGGACAGAGGGACCTGAGCTGAAGGCAGATGCTTAACCACTGAGCCACCCAGGCGCCCCAATACTTGCTGCTTTCTTTTGGCTTTTTTAGTAGTATTTTATGCAGTCACATGCTACTTCTACAAGTGCAGTAAAAGAAGAGCCCCAAATTTGCCTATCCTGACATCTCTCACAGGTACACAGGAGAAGCAGTATTACCTCCATTTAATAAACATAAATGAGAAAAGTCTTGGTGAACATCTAAACCTATGAAATAAAAAATGAAACCAGAACTAGAGCAATAAATAGGCTAAGTTCGCTGTCCTTTTTCCTAGAATACACTACCTTCCTTGGGGCAGGACAAACCTCCGCACTGAAAAAAACAATAAAAAGACTTCCCTGTCCTTTCTCTCTCAGGCTTCTTTACTACCCATTTGAGACATCTGCACAACAGAGCACAAGAAGTAAAAAGTTTGTCCCATAAGGCATAGCAAGGGATGAACTTCATGAAATCTTTGTTTTCTACTTGACAACTCTACAAACTATATATAAACTGACCTCCATTAAGATCAAGACCAGATTCATGTGACTCACACTGCTCCATCTGGGAAGGAAACCCTGGACATCTGGCAAAATAATCTGTCAAAGACAGGGTTCCCTATATCATGAACAGGCAGATGAACATGACTGCCAAATGTCAAGTATGACACAGAATGACTACTGCTAATGTGCACTTACCTCATTTACAGAGGAATGATTTTCTTTATTCAATGTGCATTATTACTAAGCTATAACATCTCTAATCCAGAGTACACCTCACATATAAAGCATGGCCATTAAGAAACAAAACCACCACCTCGACTGGATTTTTTTTTTTTTTTTTAAGATTTATTTATTTGACAGAGAGAGACATAGAGAGAGAGGGAACACAAGCAGGGGAAGTGGGAGAGGGAGAAGCAGACTTCCCGCCCAACAGGGAGCCCGATGTGGGGCTCGATCCCAGGACCCTGGGACCATGACCTGAGCCGAAGGCAGACGCTTAACGACTGAGCCACCCAGGCGCCCCCCTCAACTGGCTTTAAAAGCCAACTAAGAAGAAGCCAGCAGCACAAGGGCAGTTTAAGAATTGTGCAATTTGGGGTGCCTGGGTGGCTCAGTCAGTTAAGCGGCCAATTCTTAGTTTCGGCTAAGGTCATGAGATTGAGCCCTGTCAGGCTCCGTGCTCGGCAGGGAGTCTACTTGCAAATCTGTCTCTCCCTCTCCCTCTGCCCGTCCTCCCTCTTGTGTTCTCTCTCTAAAATAAATAAATCTTAAAAAAAAAAAAGAGAGAAAACTGTACAATTGACCCTTGAACAATGCAAGCATTATGGGCACTGACCCCTGCACAATCAAATATCTGTGTGTAACATCTGACTCCCCAAAAACTTAACTACTAATAGCCTACTGTCTACCAGAGCCTTACCAATAACAGTTGATTAATACCTATTTTATATATGTATTATATAATGTATTCTTTTTTTTAAGGATTTACTTATTTTAGAGAGAGAGAGAGTGGGGGGGAGAGGCAGAGGAAGAGAATCTTTCAAGCAGACTTGTGTTTACAGTACTGTGTTCACATATAAGTGGACCCATGTAGTTCAAACCTGTGTTGTTCAAAGGTCAACTGTATTTCCCAAGTTAGTAGTGTACAAACATGTTGTCATCAGGACAATATTTTGCTAACAATGTATGGCAACATTGATATGATATACCACAAGCTAAAAACGGCTCCTTATCTAGACATGAGGTCTACACATGAAGTAAATAATTTGGTTTTAAAATACTAAATATGTTTCATCTGCTGAAATGCATCACCAATCTGAATTTATACAGAGAACATATTGAGTCCATAAAATAAAACAGTGTACAAACTTTCAGAAGGCAGAAAATGAGCAATGGCTTTTTTGGACTAGATATGTGTTTTTAAGTTCAGACAGAAGTTTTGACACAGAGGTTATTATTAAAGACTTTTGCATCTGACAGATCTGTGCTCCTGTGGTCATGATTTGACATGAAATGTATTTTAAACCCATTTAAAGTGAAATTGACATTTGAAACTCATCCAGGTGTAGTTTATTCATGTGAATTTTCTTACATAGTCTCTTTTTTATGAAAACTGTGTTTGGGTTTCTGAGGAGCTGGCTGGACGACTCTCATGGTTCATTGATGATCACTGTTCCAAATCTCACCTGGGATCATTCTTCTGTGCCAATTTCCCTTTCCTAACACATAACAACTATTTTGGGTTCCTGGACCTAATTCCAACATGTGTGTGAAGGGTTTTCCCAGTCCACCAATAAGCAATCCTTGGACACCAGCAGGATATGCAGGAATTCAACTCAATTCTGATAACCATCTACTTGGAGACAGTGTCAGAAACTCAGGAAAAGCCAGATGGAAGAGGTACATCAGGCAAGGTATGTGGGAAGGGACATGGAGCTTCTATGCTCTCTCTCGGCATACCATTCTCCCCCCATCTCCACATTTCACCAACCCAGAAGCTCTGAGCAATGATTTTTGAAATAGAATATCTAAAAAAAGATATGGGTGCCTGGGTGGCTCAGTTGGTTAAGCCACTGCCTTCGGCTCAGGACATGATCCTAGAGTCCTGGGATCAAGTCCAGCAGCTGGCTCCCTGCTCAGCTGGGAGTCTGCTTCTCCCTCTGACCATCCCCCCTCTCAAGCTCTCTCTCTCTCATTCTCTCTTTCTCAAATAAATAAATAAAATCTTTTAAAAAAATAAATTAAAAATAAAAAGATAAACTAGGGACCCTTGATTTCATATCAGAGTCCATTGAAAGAGTTGTTTCATCAAGGACAAATATTTAAAACAGTGTAATTATATAGAAAACATTTCAACCTGGTCTTAAGAGCTGATTTTAAATAGAAAAATGGATTAAAGATAATAATAGCCAACTTATAGTAGGAGAAACATGAGTAGCTAATATATTTTTTTTATTTATTTTTTAAGATTTTATTTATTCATTTGAGACACAGAGATACAGAGTGGGAGCATGAGTAGGGGTAGAGGTAGAGGGAGAGGCAGAAGCAGACTCCCCACTGAGCCAGGAGCCCGATGCGAGACTCGATCCCAGGACCCCGGGATCATGACCTGAGCCGAAGGCAGACGTTTAACCATCTGAGCCACCCACGTGCCCCGCTAATATGTTTTTTAAATGCTCAGCCTCACTTGTAATCAGAAAAATAATTTAAAAGACTGTAAAATTCCATTTCATATTCATTACATATATAAAAAATAAAAAGCCTGGAGCACCTGGGTGGCTCAGTTGGTTGTGTCTGCCTTCAGCTCAGGTCATGATCTTGGGGTCCTGGGGATCAAGCCCCGCATTGGGCACCCTGGTTAGTGGGGCATCTGCCTCCCTCTCCCTCAACCGCTCCCCCACCCTGCTCCTGCTTTCTCTCTCTCTCTCACTCTCTCTCAAATGGATAAATAAAATCTTTTTATTTTTTTAAAGATTTTTTAAAATTTGTTTGAGAGAGAGCAAGTGAGCTAACACGGGGGGCAGGGGAGGGGCAGAGGGAGAAGGAAAAGCAGACTCCCTGCAGAGCAGGGAGTTCCCTGGGATCATGACCTGAGCTGAAGACAGATGCTTAACTGACTGAGCCACCCAAGCACCTCATAAATAAAATCTTAAGAAAAAAGAAAAAAAAGCCCGACAACACCAAGTGTTGAAAAGGATATAGAGCAATGTAAACGCTTTTTAAATTTTTTTTTTAAAGCAATGTAAACTCTTATACACTGTTGTTCAAAAAGTAAATTGGTGTGACCACTTTGGGCAGCATCTCTGAAGAAAAATATGCAAATCCTATACCCTAGCAATCCTTCTCAGAGGCAAATAATAGAGAAAGCCTGGGCCATGTACCCAAAGAGAACCGCACAAGAATGTTCACAGCTGCATTTTTATTATAGAAGAAAAAAAAAAAAAACACCACCCTGGAAATAAATGCTCATCAACAAGACAATAAAAACAAGTGTTAACCTCCTACACTGTTGGTGGGAATGCAAGCTGGTGCAAACACTCTGGAAAACAGTATGGAGGTTCCTCAAAAACTTGAAAATAGAGCTACTATACGATCCAGCAATTGCACTACTGGGTATTTACCCCAAAGATACAAATGTAGGGATCCAAAGGGGTATGTGCACCCCGATGTTTATAGCAGCAATGTCCACAATAGCCAAACTGTGGAAAGAGCCAAGATGTCCATTGACAGATGAATGGATAAAGAAGATGTGGTGTATATATACAATGGAATATTATGCAGCCATCAAAAGGAATGAGAGCTTGCCATTTGCAATGACATGGATGGAACTGGAGGGTGTTATGCTGAGCGAAATAAGTCAATCAGAGAAAGACATGTATCATATGAGCTCACTGATATGAGGAATTCTTAATCTCAGGAAACAAACTGAGGGTTGCTGGAGTGTGTGGGGAGGGATGGGGTGGCTGGGTAATAGACACTGGGGAAGGTATGTGCTAAGGTGAGCACTGTGAATTGTGCAAGACTGTTGAATCACAGATCTGTACCTCTGAAACAAATAATGCAATATATGTTAAGGAAAAAAAAAAGAAGAAGAAGATAGCAGGAAGGGAAAAATGAAGGGGGGAAAATCGGACAGGGAGATGAACCATGAGAGACAATGGACTCTGAAAAACAAACTGAGGGTTCTAGAGGGGCGGAGGGTGGGAGGATGGGTTAGCCTGGTGATGGGTATTAAAGAGGACACGTTCTGCATGGAGCACTGGGTGTTATACGCAAACAATGAATCATGGAACACTACATCAAAAACTAATGATGTAATGTATGGTGATTAACATAACAATAAAAATTTTTTTAAAAACAAGTGTTCAAAAACTGCTGAATGAATGACTCTGAGGGATGAAAAACAGTGTTCTCAAAGGAGGTCAGAGACTCAGGAATCCGTGGGACAATACCAAAAGGTATAACAACCATGTCACCAGAGAAGAGAGACTATGGTGCAGAAAAAAACATTTGAAGAAATAGTGACTGAAAACAATTTTGGTGAAAGACAAACAGTGGTATAATCATACAATGGAAAACTATTCAGCAATAAGAAGGAACAAACTACTGATACATGGAATAATATGAGTGGATCTCCAAATGTTACAAATGATTGGATTCCATTTATATGATAATCTGCAAAAGGCAAGAGATTAAGAACAGAGAACAGATCAAAGGTTGCCAGGGGTGTGGATGAGAGGAGGGTTTCAGTCCAGTGGACAGCACAAGAGAATTTTAGGGGTGGTGGAACTGTTCTGCATCCTGATTGTTAAGGGGGTTACACAAATCTACATGTGTTAAAGTTCACATAAATGTACACACAAAAAAGTCAGTATTATTATATATAAACTTTAAAAAAGAAAAATCTGGGAAAAAGCCTCTCTCCTTCAAAGTCATCTATATTTGATATATGGCATCACATATCCCATATCTTTTACATAGAATGTAAAAGGCCATCAGACCAAGCAGTTATATGGCTATCCACATAAATAGTATGATATCTCCCTCAAAGATGGTTAACAAAAAATCTAAATAAAAGCACTGAACAATAAAAATCAAATATGTAATCAATGTCTAGCAAAATAATTTTATCAGGAAGAAAGTACTCAATTTTGGGGGGTTTTTGTTTTATTTTATTTTCTTTAAAAGATTTTATTTATTATTTGTCAGAGAGAGACAGAGCACAAGCAGGGAGAGTGGCAGGCAGAGGGAGGAGCAGCCTCCCCGCTGAGCAGGGAGCCTGATGCGCAACTTGATCCCAGAACCCTGAGATCATGACCTGAACCGAAGGCAGATGCCCAACCGACTGAGCCACCCAGGCTCCCCTGCTTTGTTTTACTTTAAAGATTTTATTTTTAAGTAATCTCTACACCTAACATGGGCTTGAACTCACATCCCCAAGATCAAGAGTTGCATGCTTCACCAACTGAGCCAGCCAGGTCCCCTAGTGCTCAGTTTTTTTTGTACTTGTTTTTATGGAGTTAATCTAGAATTAGAAGACAGTAATTTTGCACATTTAAAAGGAAACATTCTTCTATTACATTTCATGCCTATAAAAGCTTCTTGTAGGGGATGAGACATACTGCCAGTCTATTAAATTAAAACTTTTTACCTTTTCCTTCTCATTCAACCTCTCAAGTTCAGTGTGCCCTAAATAAAAAGTTATCTAAGCCCTGAGATGAAGATGTCACTGACAGACAGCACTTTCACGATAACTTCCACATATGCAATTTCCACAGCCTGTCAGATGTGCCAAAACAGAAGCTAGCAAAGATACAACACTGCCCTTTAACTTGGGTGACCACGTGTCTGAATCTGGCTGGGACAGCTGTTTAACACCTGCTGTACTGACATAATTTTTTTTTTTTTTTTAAGTAGACTCCACACCCAGCGTGGAGCTCATATCAGGGCTTGAACTCACGATCCTGAGACCAAGACCCGAGCTGAGATCAAGAGTGGGAAGCTTACCCAACTGAGCCACCCAGGCGCCCCCGACATAATTATTAACAGCACTCTCTCTCACTCTAGAGGTGCTGAGGTTTAGACAATGAATTATATGGACACCCCACCCTTAACCTATTTTCCTTAAGGAAATCCTATCACACCAAGACCTAAAAAGTAGATCTTACAAACAGAAGCCCTTATACTAGGTTTAAAAAAAAAAAAAGGCACAGAAAAAATGAATTTGATTAACCTAATGTGTTTGTGTTATATTTACTTATTTTGTCAATTATAGCTAATGAAAGTCTCTTCTTTGAATTGTGTAACTGCAATAAAAATAACCCAACACTCTAATTAATCCATACCCTAATACCTTAGGACAAACTCTATCAAGTCACATTGAAGAAAAAAAAAAAATCACCCATTTAAAATCTCTACCCATGCCTCCATTCTCATTTTAAAGCTACTGAATAGCATGAAAAGGCCAATGCTTTTTATTACAATTTAGGTTGCAGCTTGCCAAATTCTAAGCAATTCTAATATGTTGAATCTCCAGATGGAAAGTTTATCTCTGCTTCCTTAATGTGGTATCACTGTCAAAAAAAAGAACGGATTTCAAATTATAATTCTTTCTTGAGACTGTAACAATGTGGATCGGGATATCTTTCTTTTATAGTCACCTAAAACAATAAACTTACTTTCTCAGGGTATGAATTGCCCAGGCTCCTTTTATCTCCTTATCATCCATTCTTCGGGCAAGTTCATTGAACAGAGAAAAGTTAATACTCCTACTATTATTCCTCGGTAATAAATCTGATGGGAGAAAGAGAATAAAGTGATAGACCTACACTGTGCATTATAACAGTCACTAGTCACATGCTCTACTGACCACTTGATATGTGTCTCATCCTAACTGAGATGCGTGCATGGTAGGATTTTTACAACTTAGTACAACTTAGTACAAGAAACGAATGTAAAATAACATTAATAATTTTTAAATTGAGTACATGGGGAAATCGTCTTTTTGATATTTTGTATTAAAATATATTATACAGGGGCACCTGGGTGGCTCAGTCAGTTTGGGCTCAGGTCATGATCCCAGGGTCCTGGAATCGAGCCCCACATTGGGCTCCCTGCTCAGCTGGGAGTCTGCTTCTCCCTCTCTCTCTGCCCCTCCCCCTGCTTGTGCACGCTCTCAAATAAATAAATAAATAAAGCTTTTTAAAAAATTGAAAAATATACAAATTCATCTGTTTCTTTTTACTTTTTTAGTGTGGCTACTATAAAGTTTTAAATTACATATACAGCTGCATTATATTTCTATTGAACAGTCCTACAATAAACTATGTTTTGATATGTTTCCACAATAATTTTTGTAAGAACAATAGCAGGCATAATACTTAGTTATAAAGTCTTTGCCATTGTACCACAGGCGTCAAAGTGACGAAATTATCTGTAACAAGAACAGTCATTGTTACTCTACAGTAAAAAGCACTATATTCTCCTTAACAGATTTTAAAAAGAAATGAAAACCAAAGCAAAATTCAGAATATTTTTAAAACGCAATGCCCTGTACTTTTTTGGTTCAAGGGGTATTTTTAATTCTCTAAGAATTTATTGAGTACCTACTATTTGTCTAGACACCGTATGATTCCTGAAATATCTCAAAGCAACCAACCGTAGACTTTTTTTTATTGAAATACAGTTGATATGTTATATTAGTTTCAGGTGGAGAATACAGTGATTTGACAATTCTGTACATTATGCGGTTTTCACCACGGTAAGTGTGGTTACCATCTGTCACGATACAAAGTTATTACAATGTCACTGACTATATTCCCTATGCTGTACTTTTCATCCCTGTGACTTATTTTATAACTGGAAATCTGTACTTCTTTATCCTCTTCACATTTTTGCCCATCCCCCTTCTCTCTGGCACATGTGTTTGGATCTGTTTCTGTTTGTTTGTTTACGGAAGAAATCTGAGTGTCTACTGATAGATAAATGGATAAAGAAGATGTGGCATGCATACACACACACACACACACAACATGTATTATACAACAGGGAATATTACTCAGCCATAAAAAAGATGAAATCTAGCCATTTGTGACATGATATTATGCTAAGTGAAATAAGTTAAACAGAGAAAGATAGACACCATAGGATTTCACTTACAACTGGATTCAAAAAAACAAGACAAGACAATCATAATGCCAGTTTTGGGAAACCTCCGTCCACAGAAGAGTGTAATGTGGAATAGGAAGCAAAACCAAGGCCCTGAATATAGACTAGATGCAGCAAATAGGTAAGCCAAGTTTAAACAAAAATACTCAAACTATTATTCCATAACACTTCTGTCCTACATCTACTCCTAAACTTTCCCTTATATTTTTAGTTTGTATTTTTAGATGCTTTTGGTTGTATCTGGAGATATTCAGTTAGGTTGAAAAGGCCTAGACAGTTTCATTGTTAGGTTCTGAATTTCCTTTATATTTCCAAATTTCAAATAGGCTAACTTCATGCTTCGCAACCTACCATTAAGAGTTTACCAAACTTTTGGGGCGCCTGGGTGGCTCAGTCGTTAAGCATCTGCCTTCGGCTCAGGTCATGGTCCCAGGGTCCTGGGATCGAGCCCCGCATCGGGCTCCCCCCTCAGCGGGAAGCCTGCTTCTCCCTCTCCCACTCCCCCGCTTGTGTTCCCTCTCTCGCTGTATCTCTCTCTGTTAAATAAATAAAATCTTAAAAAAAAAAGAGTTTACCAAACTTTTAAGTAAAAGATAAGAAATCAAGCCCCTCCCAATCCCCTACAGGTCTTGATATCTCAAAGTTGGCTTTAAAAGATACAAATAAAATTATTTTTCCATACCCTGGTCTATCTTACATGGTAGCAATTATAACAAAATTTTGCATTAAGTTTAGATTTCAGATGGCTGCTGACATTACAATTATGAAATAGAATAAGATCTCCAAACATATAGCAGCAAGTATAATGTCTGTTTGGAGGCAATTTCAGGTATTTGAAACACTCAAATTAACACCCCAGAATAAGACCTGAAAATAAGGAACTTCAGACTTACTGCTTAGGACAGACACAGCTTCAATAAATATAACTCAAACGATACATCTCTTTATAGCCAGATTTATCCACTTTAAAAGGGAGGTTAAATAAATAAATAAATAAATAAGACGTAATATTTATCTAGATACAGGTGACATTTATGTCTCTTTGACACTTAAATCCAAGAGCATTGTACAAACAGCTTTTATTCACAACCACAATAAATCTCTTGGATTCTCCAGATGTGTGATGTGACTTGGAGCTTCTACTCAAGTATTTTTTTCCTTTTAAGTCTGGCCATAATTCAAATATCCCCACGAAGAATATTTTTCCTTCTGATTTTTGAAAAAACTACAGCAATGCTAATGTGGCTAGTATCAGGTAATTCTGTATTTGAATATTACGGGTAACAGTTACATCACTAGGTTCCATGCCCTACCACATACACATAAGGTGCTCAATAAATATTTCTTGAATAAATAAACGAGATGGGGCGCCTGGGTGGCTCAGTCGTTAAGCGTCTGCCTTCGGCTCAGGTCATGATTCCAGGTCCTGGGATCAAGCCCCGCATCGGGCTCCCTGCTCAGCGGGAAGCCTGCTTCTCCCTCTCCCACTCCCCCTGCTTGTATTCCCTCTCTCGCTGTGTCTCTCTCTGTCAAATAAATAAATAAAATCTTTAAAATAAATAAATAAATAAATAAGAAGAGAGGAAATATGCACACTAACATAATACTGCAAAGAAAAACTCGATGCAAGTAAACAAAGTACAGGCAAAACCAAATGGAATGCCCTTCCACCAAAAACAGCAAAAAACAGCTACTCAGTATGGAATGATGAAAAAGTTCTGGAGATGGATAACAGTAATGGTTCACATCAATGAAAATATACTTAATGTCACTGAATTGTGCATTTAAAAATGGTTAAAACGGTTAACTTTATATTATGCATATTTTACCACAATAAGTTTGTGGGGTTTTGTTTTTTTTTTTTTGACACAGAGAGAGAGTGAGAGAGAGAGCACAAGCAGGGGGAGTGGCAGGCTGGCAGAGGGAGAGGGAGAGGGAGAAGCAGGCTCTCTGTCGAGCAAGGAGCCCAATCCAATGCAGGGCTTGATCCCAGGCCTCTGGGATCATGACCTGAGCCGAAGGCAGCCTCTTAGCCGACTGAGCCACCCAGGTACCCATTTTTGTTTGTTTGTTTTTTTAAGTAGGCTCCACACCCAATGTGGAGCTTAAACTCACGATCCTGTTGAGACCAAGAATTGCTTGCTCTACCAACTGAGCCGGCCAGATGCCCCTAAAAAAAACTTGTAATAGCTACTCAGACAAGTATGACTATGGACTTTCACAGGAAGACACTGAGACTATGATGGTGAGAAATTCTGGCCATGTAAAATATTATTGTACATGGTTTAGTAAAAACCTTAAAAATAAGCAAAACGGCTCTCACTGAAAAAGTTGTACTGTGTGGGGGGAGGCCTGGGTGGCTCAGTCGTTAAGCATCTGCCTTGGGCTCAGGTCATGATCCCAGGGTCCTGAGATGGAGCCCCGCATCGGGCTCCCCTGCTCAACGGGAAGCCTGCTTTTCCCTCTCCCACTCCCCCTTCTTGTGATCCCACTCTCGCTGTCTCTCTGTCAAAAAAAAAAAATCTTAAAAAAAAAAAGTTGTACTGTGAGGATATGCTGTTTTACAAAATATCTGTTTGCCAAGTTCTGTGCAAAAGTAACATACTATGGTAGCTGTTGATGCATAAAATACTAAGTAGTATTTACTCCACTGGAGGAAAAACTAAGTATAATTTTAGGTAAACACAGACTTTGAGCCTTTAGAAATAAACATACTTGCTTAAAAAAGAAATAAATTAAGGGGCACCTGGGGGCCCAGTCGGTTAATTGCCTGCCTTCAGCTCAGGTCATGATCCCAGGGTCCTGGGATCCAGCCCCGCATTCAGCTCCCTGCTCAGCAGAGAGTCTGCTTCTCCCTCTCCCTCTCCCTTTCCCTTTCCTTCTCCCCCACAGCTCACACGCTCTGTCTCTGTCTCTCACTTTCTCTGTAAAATAAATAAATAAAACCTTAAAAAAAAAAAGAAATTAAACTGTTTTGATCTAAGTTGGTCATAAGCCTTTCAATTTTATAGTTTTTAAAAACTCATATGGATCAACCACAAAAACAATTTTATAATATTAATATACTTATTTTGCAGATCTTGTTACACAAATCCAAAAAAAGAGGGGCAGGTCACTTTAAAGAGAGAAAATTCTTTACTAAACACCCGAAGATTAAAATATCCTATCCTAAACACTCAAAGATTAAAATAAAATACAAAATCTCAACTGGTGATATGGGGACTATTTGCTGACCCAGAGGTCTATCTGAACATTCCTGCCATACTCTCCAACAAAACTTCAGGGAATAGTTCTGGCAGAAAGAAATCTGCACTGCAGCTCAAAGAAGGTTGGTATGTTAACAAAGGAAAATGGACCTACGACTGAATAACCACCAGCCTTGCTATTTTATGTTCTGTCCCAAAGTTGTGACCAGTCAAAAATTCTAGGATTTTCTCCTCCTCACTAAACTCTTCTGGATCTAAGGAGCTACTTGGCAAAACAAAGTCAGTCCACCGAACAAAGTCTGCACTCAGTCTGTCACTAAGTAAGAATATCCTATTACCACTCATGTTAACTATCCAAAAATCTTTTTTTAAAAGATTTTATTTATATTTATTTATATGAGAAAGAGCACGTGTGCACTCGTGCCCATGAGCAGGGGAAGGGGCAGAGTGAGAGGGACAAGCAGACTCCCCGCTGAGCCAGGAGCCTGAGGAGCTCATCCCAGTATCCTGAGATCAAGACCTGAGCAGAAGTCAGACGCTTAACCAGCGAAGCCACTCAGGCGCCCCTCCAAAAATCCTAAAACAAACAAATCAATTCAAAAAACTGCTTTGGATCTAGAATGGAAAAAAAATGAAGTCAAAAGATACAGTTATTACTATAGAGAAAAAATTGTAGCATACATAAAAAATACTTCCTATATTAAAGGTGGATTAAAAAAGGATTGGGTTAATTTTCAAATAACAAAAGAAACAAAAATATATAAATATATAAAACCATCAAGGGGGTAGAAGTGAAAATGAGTTACACCATAACCTACAAAAAACAGATGGCTGAATTACTGGAAAGAACTGCATAGTTTAATCATACTGTAACAAGCTAAACCTTGTTCAGCTTTACAGAATCAGCTGCCACCAGGCACCAAGAGAACTTCAAGCAGAAGTAAAACTACTATGTAGAAAGATTATTTTCAAGTCTAATTAATTGGTCTCAAATCCTATCACACATATACCAAATCTTTCATGATTTCTTCACAGCTACTCTTTCAATAGAACATCCAGTAATATCACCCCTCTAAGTAATACTGCAAAATGAATATCTATCTGTTAAAGTTTCTTTCATTTGCTTCTAAGTTCATAAAATAGTAATTTACATCATAAGGCTTATGCTTACAAGTTTCCAGAAGCAAAAACATGGTTTATAGGGCATCTTAAACGTACATGTACCAGAGAAAAAAGTGCTTTTAATGATTAGAACAGTGCCTGATAACACAGTAGGTACTAAGTATAAATATTTGCTGAATGAATAAAGGAATTATAGTTAAGGAATTAGAATTAATTATAGTTAGGGTGCCTGGGTGGCTCAGTCCATTAAGCTTCTGCCTTCAGCTCGAGTCATGATCTTGGGGTCCTGGGATAGAGTCCCACATAGGGCTCCCTGCTCAGTAGAGAATCTGCTTCTCCCTCTCCCTCCCCCTCCCCGCTGCTTGTGCTCTCTCTCAAATAAATAAAATCTTAAAAAAAGAAGAAGAATTAATTATAGTTAACTTTGCCATCTCCCCCTTATAAAATGCTTATATTACAGTGGCTCTAGAATCCGTTCTCTAGACAGCTCAAAACCAGGCAAAGCCATAAATACAATGTGGTGACCAAATGGCATACTCTCCCCCTCTCTGCTTCCCTCACCACCCCCAATACACAAACCCATTTGATACCAAAACTAAATTTAAGTTACTTGTTTCCTTCCGTTTCCCTGACTTTCTGCCTTGAACAAAATCTTCAGTAGTATTTTTATAGCTTTGCAATCCCTAAAAATCAGCTCAGGAGTTGCCCAAAGAGCAAGTGGAAGTGCATCTAACTACATCTTCAAGAGAAAGACCTTTCCTAACTTGGGTTCTCTGGTGCGCTCTTTCTTCTCCAATGGGTAAAACCTGCAATTTATCTGTAGTCCAGGTCCTGCCCATGGGCAACAAATTCCTTTAAAATTAGTGGCTCTTAAAAAAATAATAATAATAATGGCTCTTCATTATTAGATGTACCTCTCTATGTGTGGAAGTTGTTGGGCAAAACACATGTCTCACTTATCTTTCACTGTGTCCTACTCGAACCTTACTAGGTACAGTTCTCATACAGTCACCCTAGCCAATGAGTAGGCAAGCACTTAATGAACCCACGAAAACCATGATTATTAATTTATAAACAAAAATATTGACCAGCGGTGACCGATAGGTTGCAACTGGAGAAACTGCAGTCATTTCTGAGCATTATTTACTTAACCAAAGATCTAAAGTCTAAAATATGGCTGAAATGTATATAAAAATGCTGAGAACCTCTGAGGGAAAATGGTAATACAACAGAGTATAAATAAAATAAAACTGCAAGTCTGAAGAACGCGTACGATGACAAAGATGGGCAGAGTTCACAGAAAAAAACCCGGAACAGGTGGAATCTAGAAGACTCATCAAATAAAAGTTTTAGATACAAATAATCCACAAGCCACAGTCAGCTGGGAAGCAGGGCACAGGAAATGTCAACAACAGTGACTGCTGACCACAGGGAACAGGAACACTCCTCTTACAGTACAGAAGTCTTTTATGACGCCTTCCACTTTCAAAAGAAGACTGTTTCTATATGTTTATCTTTTACAGTGAATGTCTATAAATCACAGGGGCATATTTTTGACACAATTTCCTTATGCCTATTGAAACCTATATTTAGTCATGGTCAATTAAATGCTGCTTTCTCAAGAGCTCAATTAACTAAACTCATTAACTGTTGTATCTGAAAGGAAAAAAAAAAGATTGTTAAGTGTGTTTACAATTCAATATGAGTAAGTGCATAAATATTTTATTAACAACTACTGAAGTATGAAGTATTTTATTAACAGCCTACATGACACCAAATATAGCTAGAATCTTTTTATACATCCAGTAAGTCTTTGCGTATTAGATCTAGAAATGCCTCTCTAAGAACCATGCTGTCATTTGCCCACTGGCACAACTGGATTAAAGGATCTGTCCTGACAGTCCATTAAGAGATACAACCACACCTAACAGCAACACCCTGGCTGCCCAGGCAAAGGAGCAAATGACTCATGGTACCTGTTGGTTTGAACTCACCCTTGTGTTACACTAGCTTTAATGACCTCACTGGAATTGAAGTTGGAGATGAAGAAAACAAATAACACGCGAAATAAAGAGATAGGAATCAGAAGTCAAAAAGAAACACAGAACTAAAAGTCACAATTCTAAAGCTTAGTTGTTCAAGAAATTCTAAAACAAAACAAAACAAAACTGGTAAGAACTGGGGCACCTAGGTGGCTACTTGTTTAAGTGTCTGCCTTTGGCTGAGGTCATGATCTCCTAGGTCCTGGGATAGAGCCCCAAGTGGAGCCCCACCTCAGGCTCCCTGCTCAGCAGGGAGTCTGCTGCCTCTCCTTCTCCCTCTGCCCCTCCCCCCTTGCTCTCACGTTCTCTCTCTCTCAAATAAATGAAATCTTAAAAAAAAAAAAATGATAAGAAGTTTTGTTTCATATATGTTAAGAAAAAAAAAAAAGAAGAAGAAGAAGGTAGCAGGAGGGGAAGAATGAAGGGGGGAAATTGGAGGGGTAGATGAACCATGAGAGACGATGGACTCTGAAAAACAAACTGAGGGTTCTAGAGGGGAGGAGGGTGGGAGGATGGGTTAGCCTGGTGATGGGTATTGAGGAGGGCACATTCTGCATGGAGCACTGGGTGTTATGCACAAACAATGAATCATGGAACACTACATCTAAAACTAATGATGTAATGTATGGGGATTAACATAAGAATAAAAAATAAAGAAAGAAGTTTTGTTTCAGGAAAACCATTCCTAATAGGATATTCTGTCACTTCACTGCTATGATCAGCTACGAACTATGGAGCTTCCTATTTTGAGATAATGAAAGAGAAAGCCTCACACTAGAAGGAGAAAGACCATGATGAAAGCATTCTTTTCCAGGTGGCCATAGAACAGTAAGCAAGAGAGTTATTATTAATCAATATACACCAAAGTGAAAAAACACTGACTGATAGGATCAAAGCAGAGTGAACAATAAAAATCTTCACTGGTTAACTTCATATACTAAGCCTTTAAGGGAAAGGGGCTGAACAACCACATATCCCCAAACCCTACTACCACAAAAAGACTACAGGAGCATAAGAAGGTGGCTTTCTTTAAAATGGAAAATTCTTCTGTTTCATAAACACAGGAGCCTAAAGGACTACTGCAAGGGAAGCTATTAAAATGCTAAGTTCACCTGGAACTGAAATTAACACTTTTTAGCTAGAATTCAAATTAAAAAAAAAAAAAAAAAGATATACAGGCTGACTTTCATCATTTTTCCAGTTCCCAAAATGTAGACTTTTAAAAAATCCTGTTTGAGACAATACAATTGAATAAAATTTAAATGATTCTAAGCATAATTCTAAATGTTATTTTAAAAGTGTATTGGGGGGGGGTGCCTGGGTGGCTCAGTCAGTTAAGCGTCTGCCTTTGGCTCAGGTCATGGTCCCAGGGTCCTGGGATTGAGCCCTGCACCAGGCTCCCTGCTCAGCGGGGAGCCTGCTTGCTTCGCCTTCTCCCTCTGCCACTCTCCCTGCTTGTGCTCTCTCTCGGTCAAATATATAAATAAAATCTGTAAAAAAAAAATAAAAAATAAAAGTGTATAAAAGGGAACGGTCTACCTCAAATCTGAATATAGACTTCACTGCAATGTATCCTGAACATTACAGTCTTCCTCTCTTTTTTGGCTATTAGTCAACAACTCACTAGTAGTCAAAAAAATTTTAAGGTAAATTACACCTAGATACTCCAATTTATAGTACCTACTTCAGTAATTTAATTACAATTTCTTGTGCATCTATTATGTGCAGCACGTCACTGTGACATGACATTTAAGCTTAAGTATTTACACTAAGTGCACACAGTGCTTCCTTCTAATACATACCCAAACATATGTTTGGCTCAGCTGAATATAAAAATGCAAAAAAAGAGCTAGAGCCTTCAAAAATGAATAGCATTTTGGCCAGTAGAAAGGGTCAGGAGGATGTGAACAAAGACAGAACCATAAGGCAGGTCTCAGGAAACTAGCCCAGCAAAAGCCTAGGTTGCAAAAGGGAGAGGAGAAAAAAAGAACCTGGAAGACTACACTGTGTTCAAACCACAAAGGACTTTCAACACCAAAGCTCAGGGATTTTAAGTTTTATTCTCCAGGCAACAGGCAGCAAAGGATTTTAAGCAGAAGGGTGGCCATTAAAAACCTTGTGCCAAATACAGAATTTCTACAGATAAGAAATTATAAGCTTCACATAACATTTCCTTACGTTCTGTTATTTATAACCCTTAACTACTGAAATACGAGGCGAGGATGTCAACATCACAGCTATCAGTACTCAACATTTCCTTTTTCAAGACAATTAAGAATCCACATTTCCTTGCTTAGCATAAACTTTCTAAAAAGGCTTTGTCTTTTTGCCACATTTTATCTAAAACAGCACAAACCAGAGGAAAAAAAGCAGTCTTTTTAATGTCTGCTCAATCTTAAAGCTAAACCCGGCACGTAGGGTACACATCAGTATGTAAGACTGGCTCTATTCCTCACTCCACGAGGCTATTTTTGATTTGTTGGTCATGTAACTAAGGAGGGATGAGTGGGAGGAATTTCTCAGTGCCCCCAGGGTACTTATTCATATAACTTTGGGCTAATTCCACCTCTTCTTCCTCAAATAAACTTTTTTGATTACTATAATTATAAGCTTTATTCCATTACCAGAACTAGAAAGCTTTTCCAGTGGTTTTTATTTGTAGTGATTTTAACTCTGTCCCCAGTTCCAGTCTAGGCTTTCTCATTCTTTTAAAATTATTTCAGGATTTCTCCAGCAGCACCAACTCCCAGAGGCCTGCAAGTCCTAGTGACTATTAAAGTAACAACTGTACCTAAAGATAACCGCCATCTTTACTACAGCTCACTGCTCCTCCCTCCTCTGCCCACTCAAAGGTCAGAGAATGATAAGGCGTTGTTAGGGACGTAATCAAGAGCCTACCGCACCTGTAGACAGGGGGAGCCCACTCTTGAAACTCAGGTCAAAAATTAAGAAGCAGAGGGGCACCTGGGTGACTCAGTCAGTTAAGGGTCTGCCTTTGGCTCAGGTCGTGGAGATCCCAGGGTCCTGGGATGGAGCCCCGCGTCCTGCTTCTCCCTCTCCCGCTGTCCCTGCTTGTGTGTGCTCTCCCTCCCTCTCCCTGCCAAATAAATAAATAAAATCTTTTTTTTTTTTTAAAGATTTTATTTATTTATTCATGAGAGAGAGAGAGAGGCAGAGGGAGAAGCAGGCTCCCAAGGAGCAGGGAGCCCGATGTGGGACTTGATCCCAGGACCCTGGGATCATGACCTGAGCCGAAGGCAGACGCTTAACCATCTGAGCCACCCAGGCGCCCTAAATAAATAAAATCTTAAAAAAAAAAAAAAAGGGCAGCAGAAAAGGGGGAAACACTGACAGGTTTTGTCCTAAGGAATTCACATGGGATTGCTTCCCTTATCTTCTCCTCTCAAGTTTTAAAATAGAAATCTCTTACAATTAGGTTATGTGCCATCTGAGGTCTGAGGCCAAGGCCTAGCAATGTGGGACTGCTACATGGAAGGTTGGTTCTTTTTTTTTTTTAAGTATTGCTTGAGTGGAGGTTTCTGCACATCTGTTTTACCACTTTTGTTTCTATACTGCTCTAACAGAAAGTTCCTACCATTACATTAGTAATCACCCTTATTTGTTTTCTTACCTCCAAAACACAGTTACGCCTTCATGTCTCCGAGAACACAAGCTCATGACTGAAGACTAAGAATTATACCACTTCTATGGTACCAACTGAACAATTTCTGAAGTTTGGAAAAAGCAAGTTATGAGTTATTTTCAAGAAAAATGTGTATGTCCATTTAGAGTATAATCCACAAGACATATGTCCTACACGCTTCACTAACAAGACTAAGAAGTTTTGGGTAACACTGTAGCAAATTATAAACAAGTTCTTGCAGAAACTTTTTATAAACACTGAAAGCAACCAGTCTGGGAAAGCTCTTTGACCAAATGCCAACAGAACTATTTCTCCTTGCACTACTGTCTCAAATACTAAACAGCTTCATGGTGACATCAAGCAACAACATCCAACATTGTCCACCATTTAGACTGCTAAATGCTTGGCCTAAAAATCATCAAAACGGCACTATCAAGCTAAGGCAAACGAAGTATAATAATAAAACTCTTCACTGACAAATGTCACAGATTTTAAAAGTAGATGAGAGAACTACAGCATTTAAATCATTAGAATCCGAGCTAAAATTTACTGACTGAGATAATAATGGGAGGAGGAGGTGTGGCTCTGAGTTTTTGTTTACAACCTATTTACTAAGGCAGCTTAGCAACATTTCTCCTGAACATCTCCAGGAGGGAAAGGTTGGTCATAACCCTTCTTTCCCAACAAGCATAAAGGGCCAACTTTGTCTCTGAGGGATAAAACAGAACCATCTGAGGGAAAACAAAAGATATCTGGGTTAGAAGGAAATATTTTCCTAAGAGAATGCAACAATTTTTTCCACTCTCACTTCCTTTTAGAACTGACAGCCTTTGTGAATACATGGATACTAGGCAGCAGTCAGTCAATGGGGGGAAAAAATGGATCAGAAAAATTAGTCAGAATCTTACTATTTAGTTATCTAATAATCCCAACCTGGGGCTGGTGGTAAATCTGAGGATGTAGAATGACCTGTCAAAGCCCAACCAAATTTTACTATCACCATCCAAAGAATTACTAAAAGGAATATAGGCAAATATTAAGCAAAGCACTCTTTCAAAGGCATAAAATATTCACATACCCAACCTCCATGTGTACACACATCTCAATACATGCAAAGAGTTGTAACAAAAAAAAAATGCTTATATTAATTTACTGTTATTTTTGAAATTTTTAGAATTAAAGTACTAAATTATATTGCTATGCAAAACAGTATTTATGGCTTCCTTTTTTTTTTTTTTTTTAAATAGACTAAGGGGCGCCTGGGTGGCTCAGTCAGTTAAGCAGCTGCCTTCAGCTCAGGTCATGATCCCAGGGTCCTGGGATCGAGTCCTGAATCGGGCTCCTTGCTCAGCGGGGAGCCTGCTTCTCCCTCTCCCCCCCACCCCCCACTTGTGTTCCCCCTCTCGCTGCGTCTCTCTGTCAAATAAATAAAATCTTTAAAATAAATAAATAAAATTTAAAAATAGAGTAATACTTATTGTAAAAACTAAAATTAAATACAGAAAACATTAATATGGAAAGTCTCAGTCCCCTGCAATCCCAACCCCCAGAGACAACCACTGTTAACAGTTTAAACCCCAGTATTCTACAATGTTCTATAATTACAAAACCTGAAGGTTGAAAATCCACAAAGATAATAGATATAGGAGCACCTTCTCCATCCCCACACTCCTAGGGATACTAAAATACTCTCTACAATGTCTCTGCCAAGTGTTCAGGCAGCCTCTGCTTGAACAAACCCTTTGACAAGTACCTGACTACCTCCCAAGACAGTCCACTTCATCTTACAACAGCTTTTATTCTAATACTGAGTGGCTATTACCTTGCTGTCAGATCATCCCAGTTTCTGTCTTGTATATGTCTGTTTTTAAATGTGCACCCTTAAAACCAGGTACTGAAATGAACACAATAGTCTGAAACAATCATAGTACCCACACAAACATGTACCACCACTCCAATCCCACCCCCAGTATTTTTCACATTACCTGCTGTTAAACTACATCACAATCATCTACAGTAACACTTATTTTTAGAATATGTGGAATTTTGCACTTATCAATGTTCAATAAATCTTGATCAGTTTAGTCCATTTCAGTCATCAATATTTCATCCACGTTATTAATAAAAATGTTGAGTGCTGAAAGACTACTCAGCTATAAAAAGAACTGAAATTCTGATATATGCTACAATATGGATGGACCTTGAGAACACTACGCTTAGTGGAATACGCCAGACACAGAAGAACAAATATTGGATGATAACACTTATGCGGCACCTAGAAAAATTCCTGGAGACAGAAGGAAGACTAGAGGTTACTAAGAGCTGGGAGGGGGGAAAACTATTGTTTAATTTGTACAGAATATTTTGGGGGATGATGAAAAAGTTTTAGGTACAGTGACAATGATTTAGTGGTGATGGTTACACAACATTGTGAATATATTTAATGTTACTGAACTGTATACTTACAAATGGTTCAAATAAATACTGTTTATTTTACCATAATAAAGAAAAAGAGGAATGAATTATTGATATATGCTGACTAAAAAGAAGCCAATCTCAAAAGGTTACATACCTACTATAGGACTCCATTCATACAACATTCCTGAAATGACAAACATATGAAATGGAGAATAGATGACTTGTTGCCAGGGGTTAGAGACTAGGGAGGGAAAAGACAGAGTTGTAAGAGGCCAAGAAGGAGGATCCTTGTGGTGATGGACTTGTTCTGTATCTGATTGTGGTGGTGGACACAGAAGACAACACATGTAACAAAACTGCACAGAAATACACACACACACACACACACACAAATGAAAAGAAATAAAACTGAGAAAATCTAACACATCTGTAGGAGCGCCTGATTAGCTCAGTTGGTAGAGTATGTGGCTCTTGATCTCTGGGGTCATGAGTTTGAGCCCCACATTGGGTGTAGAGATATACTTAAATATACCAGAACTTTTAAAAAAGAGAGAAGAAGAAGATCTGTGAATTCCATCAATGTCAATATCCTGGTTGTGATATTGTCCTATAGTTTTGCAAAATGTTCACTGGCTCAAGGGCATACTGGATCTTCCTGCATTATTTCTTTCAATTGCATGTAAATCTACAATTATCTCAAAATTAAAAGTTTAATTAAAATTGGGGCCCCTGTGTGGCTCAGTTGGTTAAGCGACTGCCTTCGGCTCAGGTCATGATCCTGGAGTCCCAGGATCGAGTCCCGCATCGGGCTCCCTGCTCAGCAGGGAGTCTGCTTCTCTCTCTGACCTTCACCCCTCTCATGCTCTCTCTCTCATTCTCTCTCTCAAATAAATAAATAAAATCTTAAAAAAAAAAAAGGTTTAATTAAAATAAATTTAAATGCTGAACAAAAGATGGCCAAAGCATAGTGTCTGCTATTACTACCATTTTCCCACTGTCTCCTGTTAATGTGGTCACTACAACTAGAACATCCCGCCATTAGACATGCATTCTCCTTATTCAAATTCTTTGGTTATTTAACTAGTTATATAAGTCCATTTAATTACACAAATGTAAAGTCCTCATTATTTTCCCACCTGTTTACAAGGAAATTACTTTAAGCTTAAATATCCAGTACCTTAAATTTTTCAAAAATTAGTAATTATTTCTACACTCAAAGCACAGTGCTGTTCAATACTTCCAATAGAAATATGTGAGCCACATATATAAAATAGTAGCCACATTAATAAAAAAATTTTAAGGTAAAAAGAATCTTAATAATCTATTTTAACACAATATATCCAAAAATATTATTTCTTTTTTTTAAAGATTTTTATTTGACAGAGAGCAAGAGAGAGAGCAAGCACAAACAGGGAGATGGAGAGGCAGGCTCCCTGCTGAGCAGGGAGCCCGATGCGGGGCTCGATCCCAGGACCCTGAGCCAAAGGCAGATGCTTAACCGACTGAGCCACCCAGGTGCCCCTTATTTCTTTTAAGATAAATTTTATTTATCTTGGAGAGAGAGCGCACAAACAGGGGGACGGGCAGAAGGAGAGGATCTCAAACAGACACTGCACTGAGCATGGAGCCCAACATGGGGCTTGATCTCAGGACCCTAAGATCATGATCTGAGCTGAAATCAAGAGTCTCCGATTAACCGACTGAGCCATCCAGGTGCCCCCAAAATATTAATTCAACAGGTAAATAATCTGATGTGTATTTTATGATGAGAACAAAGAGAACTGTAGCCAAAATTAAATCTCCTTACAACTTGCAGCCCACTGAGAAATCCCTGAGGCATGCAGAACATGACATTCCTTAAGAAACTCATGGCTATCGGGTGCCAGGGTGGCTCAGTCGTTAAGCGTCTGCCTTCGGCTCAGGTCATGATCCCGGGGTCCTGGGATCGAGCCCCACATCCGGTTCCCTGCTCAGCGGGAAGCCTGATTCTCCCTCTCTTACTCTCTCTGCTTGTGTTCCCTCTGTAGCTGTCTCTCTCTCTGTCAAATAAATAGTATCTTAAAAAAAATAATAATCTTAAAAAAAAGAAAAGAAAGAAAGAAACTCATGGCTATCTTAATGTTGATGTTTCCTTAAAAACTAAAAACAACCTTATCTGGACAAATAGCCAGATATTCAAGGTCCAACAGACCCTACTTTCAGCATATAAAAATTCCTTAGAAACTTACATTATGTCTCCCCCCTTCCCTCCACAAACAGAAGTAAATAATCAGTCACTCCTCACAATCACAGCGCAGCTCTTTCTCGCCCAAGAGTCCTGTCCCTGTACTATAATAAAAGCACCTTTTTCACTGTAAAACATCTCAAGAATTCTTCCTTGACCATTGCACTCAGAGGCCCTACATCATCTTACACTTAACAGCACATCTCAATTTGAACTAGGCACATTTCAAGTCACCTGTGGCTAATGACTACTATATTAGATAGTGTGGATACAGCATTTCACTCAATTACAAGCCTCACATCCTATTTGGAAAAATGTTTACAATTTTTAAAATTCCTTTTTAATTATCTATTCTAGAATCCTGCCTATATCACTAATCTTTCTTTGGTCTGCAAATTTACTTTCTTCTCTTTTTCAGAAGACCCATCTTCAATTTTCTAATACTGTACTTCTCTCATTTTCTAAGATTTCTCAAAGACCACAAATAATCTCATACATACAGGGTGCCTGGGTGGCTCAGTCGTTAAGCATCTGCCTTCAGCTCAGGTCATGATCCCAGGGTCCTGGGATGGAGTCCCGCATCGGGCTCCCTGCTCAGCGGGAGGCCTGCTTCTCCCTCTCCCACTCCCCCTGCTTGTGTTCCCTCTCTTGCTGTCTCTCTCTCTCTCTGTTGAAAAATAAAATCTTTAAAAATCTTTAAAAATCTTATATATAAGTTCTGAGTGCCATGTAGTTCTTTTTTTTTTTCTGGGTAGCTCTGCTTCCTTATAGATAGGTTCTTCACTATTCCCAGGCTTGGACTACTCTTTATTGGTGCATTTTTCATCCTTCATGTCAAAAGAGGTTCGTCATTGGAAATGTGAATAGGAGGTAAGGAATTGTGCTTTCGTGTTTCATCATCATTGAGTAAGAGTAGCAAGCTTATCCTTACCTATTCCTATTATTCCACAGTTTTAGAAAATGTTTTTGTTGTCTCAGTAACTTTAGAAGCCTCATCTCATTTTAAGCTCATTCTGATAATACTCCAAGGTCACTCTTGATTGTGTAACCTCCTCATTGGTCTTTTGTAAATGTCTGGTTTAGATCTGAGTAAAGCAAGGAATCTCTTTTGTAGTATGCATCAGTCTTTAAAGGAGCCTCCTCCAGTTCTTACTCGTAATTCCCAATTAACATTGTTATTATTTGCTTTTAAGGGATTTTCTTTCTTTCTTGAACCAAACTCCCGTATTAAGCCTCTGTTAGCAGATTTCCATTTATTTTTTAACTTTTTAAATGTAACTTCCAAAGTAATTCCCAAATTTTCTTCAAAAGCATATTTTACCACCATAATCAAAAGGTTTAAGGAAAAAGAGGCCCCAGTTTTTATCTACCTTCTGTGAAATTAAATTATCAGAAAGACTTGTCAAGATTGAGTAAATGCTCCAATTTAAGCTAAATGAGACTATTTAAATTCCCCTCCCCCCAAAAAATATATATTTGAAGCAATAAACACCAGGTAAAACTGACTGAGTGCCTATTAAGCACTCTCCTATATGCTTTTCATACACTGTCTCATTTTATCCATCAACAACCTTTCAGGGTAGATTTTATCCATCCCATTTTATAGATGAGAAGACTGATGTTTCAAGAGAGTAAAGTGATTTGTCCAAGGTCACCCAAGGAAGAAATGGTAGATTTTGAAACCTAGTCTGGTACCAAAGACTGTGCTCTTTCCAACCCTCTCTACCTCCTTGCAGATACTGTTTTATTTTTCCATTTAATATTAATAAGGCATAAATGTGCCTACCAAAAGATTACATTCATATTAAACCCACTAAATGTAGGGAAAAAATCAAAAGGGCAATTCTGGTTTCATGGATGCTCTCTCCTGGAATTCAATCAAGCTAAGAATATTAACAGTAGCCTTCATCTGCTGCCACAAAAGATCGCACATATGATGGCTGTGTAAATCATTCTCATGATCCAGTTACACCAGTTATGAATTCTTTGAATACCTGAATTCCTTTCATGGGAGGGTAAAACAAATATATAATCTAAATGTTATGCACAAAACCTGGCAATACTGGGTACAAATGTTTCTTAACCTGGTGAGGAAGAGTGCTTAAGAAGTATGCCAGAAACTAACAGCAATTGTTTCACACATTTAGTATTCCTGGCTTTCCTGCCCATCAGATTCCCATAGGAATTAAAGGAATTTAATTCCATTTACCATATCCTATCACATTTGATCTATATTAGTCCTTTATAATTTCTTTCCACTGATCTGTCTTCGTACGTAAAGAATCTCCATTTTAATTTTTAAAAAAAGTTACTTTTACTCCCTTTATAACCAAGATTTAAAAAACTAAAAGACACTGAAAAGGGCCCATGACTGTCTTCTTTGGAAAAAGACTCTGAGTTATCAGTTTGAAAAATGAATGAATGATAGGCAAAGAGAAGCTTAAAAAACATACCTCGGCTCTTACAACTCAACAGTAGAAAGACAAACAACCCAATTTAAAAAAAATGGGCTAAAGATTTGAATTGGCATTTCTCCAAAGAAGATATACAAATGGCTAATAAGCACATGAAAGTATGTTCAACATCATTAGGAAATGCAGATCAAAACCACAATGAGTTACCACTTCACACCCACTACGATGGCTAAAATAAACAAGTCAGACAATAACCAATAATAAGTATTGAGGACACAGAGACAGGAACCCTCCTCACACATTGCTTCCAGGACTGCCAAATGGTGTAGTCACTTTAAAAAACAGTTTGGCAGTTCCACGAAAACTAAATATAGAATTATGCTATCACCTTATAATTCTACTCTCCTAGGTATATACCCAAGAGAAATGAAAACATGTCCACAAAAAACCTGTAAAAGAATGTTCACAGCAGGGGTGCCTGGGTGGCTCAGTTGGTTAAGTGTCTGCCTTCAGCTCAGGTCATGATTCCAGGGTCCTGGGATCGATCCCCATGTCAGGCTCCCTGCTCAGCGGGAGCCTGCTTCTTCCGCTCCCCCTACTTGTTCTCGCTCATTCTCGCTCTCTCTCAAATAAATAAATAAATAAATAAATAAAAAAGAATGTTCACAGCAGCATTATTCATACTAGTCAAAAATGGAAGCAACCCAAACATCCATCAACTGTTGAATGGATAAATAAAATATGTATATCCATACAATGAAATAGCACAGATTATATTTTGCAAAAAAGGGAATGAAGTACTGGAGCACCTGACTGTCTCAGTCAGCAGAGCATATGACTCTTGATCTCGGGGTCATGAGTTCAAGCCCCACAATGGCCACAGAGCTTACTTTAAAAAAAAAAAAGCATGCTTTTTTTTTTAAGGGATTTTCTTTCTTTCTTGAACTGGAACCCTTTCTTTCTTGAACTGGAACCCTCCTCACACATTGCTTCTTTTAATTTTTAGCTGAACCTGAAAAACATTATGTGAAGTGAAAGAAACAAGTCACAAAAAGCCATGTATTGCTTGACTCCATCTAACTGAAATGTTCAGATTACAAAAATCCATAGAAATAAGGTAGTAAACTAGTAATTACCAGGGATGGGTGTCGGGGGGAAATGGTGAGTGATTGCTAATGGGTATGAGGTTCCTTTCTGTGGTGATGAAAATGTTCTGGAATTAGATAGTGCAGAACTATCTAAAATGACTGAATTGCATACTTTAAAAAGCATGAATACTATGGTATGTAAATTACATCTCCATAAAGCTGTTATTAAAAAAAGAGAGGGGTGCCTGGGTGGCTCAGTCGTTAAGCATCTGCCTTCGGCTCAGGTCATGATTCCGGGGTCCTGGGTCCTGGGATCGAGCCCCACATCGGGCTCCCTGCTCAGCGTGGGAAACCTACCTCTCTCTCTCCCACTCCCACTCCCCCTGCTTGTGTTCCCCCTCTCACTGTGTCTCACTCTGTCAAATAAATAAATAAAATCTTAAAAAAAATAAAAAATAAAAAAAATTTAAAAAGAGAGATTTCTATCCTTTGAAGATAAGGACAACGATATCTTTCCAATATTCTTTGTGGGTGATCACTGATAAGAATACCAAGAATAAAAGACTCTAAGTCCGAATGAGTTAGTTTTATTTTCTCACAGGCTTGTTCTCTGCACAATCTTATTATTTTTTTTGCCATTTAAGAAGAAGGAGACAATTTTTTTTTCCTTTTGAATATTCTGAAGAGAAATAAATACAACCAAAAATATCAGTAAAAGAAAATCATAGCTGGATAAATAAAATATGTATATCCATACAATGACATATCATGGATTATATTATGCAATAAAAGGAATGAAGTACTGAGGCGCCTGACTGAGTGGCTCAGTTAGTTAAATGGCCGACTCGATTTCGGCTCAGGTCATTGATCTCAGGGTTGTGGGATCGAGTCCTGTGTCAGGCTCAAAAAAAAAAAGAAAAGAAAAAGGGGCACCTGGGTGGCTCAGTCAATTAAGCGTCTGCCTTCAGCTCAGGTCATGATCCCGGAGATCAGTCCCAGGATCAAGCTCCGCATCAGGCTCTCTGCTCAGCGGGTAGTGTGATTCTCCCTCTCCCTCTGCCCCTCACCCTGCTCATGCTCTCTCATGTGCATGCTCTCTCTCTCTCTCTCTCCAATAAATAAAATTAAGGGAGGAAGGAAGGAAGGAAGGAGAGAATCATAGCTGGGTTTTTTGAGCTTAGAAAATTAAAGAATCTCTGAGAATAGGTAAAAAGAAAGTTTTGGAAAGAGTAAGATTCAAAATCAATAGGTGAAAAAAAAAACAAAAACTGGATGGTTAATACAGCTCTTAAATTGAAGTTTTATATGTATAATATTCACAGTCATGAAGTGGCACACTCTACAAATATTAAATATTGTGTTCAAATAAAGCAATCTGTTCTATATGAGACCTCAAGTAACTTAGCCCCAATTCCATTTCCTGGAGGAGGAAAAGGGGTCAGTATGATTTTCACCCAGATTCTAAAAACAGAAAGTAAGTTCCCAGCAATTAACTCCAAAACAGCACCACTATCATGTACACCCGTCAGTTAGTACTCTTGGTTACGAACAGAGCAAAACATATTTAAAGTGTGACACTATGGAAACGTATTGTTCGTTATAGAGCAGGGGTAGGAGTGGGCTTTAGAGCCAGTTCCACAATATTTCCAGGAACCCAGGCTGTACTGATCTTTAACTTCAGGCTGATTATTCCTGGGATTTTGAGATGGCAGCCAGTAGCAATTGGGTTTGCAGCCTTCTCTATACTCATGAAGTAGAAGAATGAAGGTTCCCTTATCCAAAGCCTTTTCCTTCAGGTTGAGTGGGCCACGTTAAGATCATGTGCACATCCCAGCATTAATTACTGCCACCAGAGGAATTCCATGTACAGACTGGCTTGAACCCAGGCTCCTGAATCAATCACTGGCAAGGGGGATGGAATTATCATGATTGGCTTAGACTAGTGGCTTTCTAACTTTTCCAACTGCAAGCCAGGGTAAGAAAAATATTTTACAAAAAGACTCATACACACACATATGCACATATTCAGACAAGTTAACGAACATTCTGTGCAGCAATACATATCCTTACTATACACAATGCACTCTGATATTTTCTTATAATACATTTATTATTTTTTTAGTTGGCTGCCACTCTACTAAAGTGATTTTCTGACCCTTTAATAGGTCACAGTTGGCAGTCTCAAAATCACTGGCTTAGGCTAATCAGAGCTCTCACATTAAGCGAGTGTCAAGTTCAGAAATCTAACTACTGCTGCACAGTAGGGCAAAGGTGAAATAGTTAATGAGGCATCAGCCACTGCATCCAGTAACATCACCCTCAGTGCACTTTCACATACATTTTCTTACCTGATCTTACACAAGTAGTCTTGGGGTAATCTATAGGATATACACACAAGAAAAAGAGGATTTTGTCTTCTCATTTTGAAACTATGTTAAAACTTCTGCATATTTAGGATAAAGAGGTCATACTGAGAAACTGTTCACATGGATATATTCTCTGCAGAGCACCTACAAGTATGGTCATCTGGTATTATTAGAAAGGACAAATAGGAGTAAGTTTTAAAAGAAAGCCGAAAAGCTATAGTCGGAGCAGTGGTTCTCAACCAGGGAGGATACTTGGCAATGTCTAAAGATATTTTTTTGGTTATCACAACTGAAGAGGGGGTGCTACTTTTATCTCGTGGGTAAAGGCCAGGGATGCTGCTAAACATGTTACAATGCACAGGACAGTCCCCCTTTCACAAAGAATTATCTTACAAAGTGTCAGAAGTGACAAGGCTGAGAAACTGCATAGAATATTACCACCTATAGTCCCATTAGTCCATCTAAAGTCCAAATGCCACTATGCAGTGTGAGAATATTAGATACATATGGACTATCTGTTCCAGTTTGAATTCAAAGTGGAAAATGGAAAAGAGAGTGAGCAAGAAGCAGAGTCCACTTTATTCAGAGTGGTAACTGCTCTGCATTCCTGGGCAAATTTATCTCACTTGTTTATGGAGTTGATTTCTTTAAAAAAAAAAAAAAAAATCCAGAAAGCAGTTTTCTACCACTTCATTATATAATGTAATTCTTCATTTTTTTGAAGATTTTATTTATTTATTTGAAAGAGAGCAAGCACGAGTTGGGGGGAGGGGCAGAGGGAGAAGCAGACTAAGTGCGGAGCAGGGAGCCCGATGCGGGGCTCCATCCCAGGACCCTGGGATCATGACCCGAACCGAAGGCAGCCACTTAACTGACTGAGCCACCCAGCTCACCCCAACAACATAATTCTTTAATAGGAAAGATCTATCACAGTGCAGATTTGAGGTTGAAGTCTTTTTGTTCTTCTGAAGTAGTCACATGAACTATCATTGTAACCACACAAAACACTGTTCCCGTACATCAAAGTAAGAAGAGAAATAAAGGGATTTCTTTCAAGGCCCACTAGGTTGAGACACCGGAATGAAAACAGAAGGCTTCATCCCACTACTCACTGGACATGCAGTCTTTCTAGTATTTCTTATCTTTGCTAGAAACCTCATGCTGTTCTCCTCCTAAACAGCATCCAAATAATTTTAGTCACTCCATGATATACAACAGCTCACAGGTTTAATAACACAGAAATATCCTTCTTTTCTCCACACCTATAATTACATGCCTACTCTCAACAGAACATCTCAGGGGAAAAAAGTAAGATGTGTGTCCTCAACCTTCTGTTAAAACAAAACAACACAAAAACATCCTCTCCCGGGGCACCTGGGTGGCTCAGTCCTTAAGCGTCTGCCTTCCGCTCAGGTCATGATCCCAGGGTCGTGGAATCGAGTCCCGCATCGGGCTCCCTGCTCCGCGGGAAGCCTGCTTCTCCCTCTCCCACTCCCCCTGCTGTGTTCCCTCTCTTGCTGTGTCTCTCTCTGTCAAATAAATAAAATCTTAAAAAAACAAACAAACAAAAAAATCCTCTCCTTTATAATCTCATCTACACTCCCTCTCACTCACCACACTCCAGCAACATCGCCATCCTGTTCTTCCTCCAACAAACCAAACTCATTCACCACCCTTTGCCTCAAACCTCCACCCCAATCCCAAACCAGGGCGTTCTGACTTGTTCCCCCTACTAAAATATTCCTTGCCCTTAACATTACATGGATTTCTCCTTGTCATTTAGGTCTGAGCTTAAGCATCTTGACCTCAGAGAGGCTTTCTAGGACTACTCAAATCTAAATTAACCCTGCAATCACTCTCTACCACATCAACTTTTCCATGGTTTTTAACTACTCAGCACCTTTAAACAACCTTCCCTGTTTGGGAAATTTTTCATCTCCTAAATCGTGTCTCCCCAAAACAGGTCAGAAATTCACTTCCTCAGCCTCTTTGCAAACAAGAAGCAGGCATGTGACCTAGATTCTCCCACCCAAACACATCCACATATTTCAATTAGGAAGCAAGTGATATAATGGAAACACCATGTTTAATCCATTCTGCAGTACATTTCAGAGAGATACACCTTCCTTTCAGAAGCAGAAACGACAGAGGTCCTAGCAGTTGCATATCATACTCGGCACACAGTGCCAATTCCAATACCTGTTCCCACTAACAAAGTAGTAATGTCTCCAATGATGTAGCCCAATGTTATAATTTATACATTGTTCCTAGCTTAGTCTCCAAGACTGATTCTCCACTTTTCCCCCAAAGATTCTGTGAGCTATATAATACCCTTTAATTTTTTTTTCTCTGCTTAACTAACTAGAATGGGCTCCACCATTTGCAACCAAGTTATGATTCATTCTTCATAAATGTTTTCATAAGATTCTTACTGTCTGATATTTTCTTGTTAATTATTTTATTTATTGGCTGTCTCTCCCCACAAGAATATAAACTCCATGAGGACAGGGACATTGCCTATGTTCATCTTTTATACTCAGTATTTAGAATAGTGCGGCATATACAAGACGTACTCAATAAAAACTCAAAAAAGTTCTTCACCGCTACATAAACGTATCCTTAGAAACCATTGGAAAAAATTCAAAGTATCAGTGCTACAGGAGTTAAGAACTAAAAAAGGATCAATGTGATCTAGAGAGGTCAGAGAGACTTCATGAGACAGCGCTTGAGTAATAAAAAGATAAACTATAATCCATCTTTCTGCAGAGGTACAGACGAGAAAATACATGCCTTCTAAAGGATGAGAACAAATGAATGGCACTGGGAATAAGTGTCGCAAACACAGAAATAAAAGATTAAAGGAAAGTGTGTGGAGCTCAGTGGGAAATATCTTAGATATGCAGGATGGGCAAGATTATGAATGGTTCTGAATGCTAGGCCTGGGAATGTTGTATTTGATGATGTTTCAAGAACACTAATCCTCAATGAGCATTTTCATCTATTCTTTATCCTAGATGTTATCTGCTATGTAAAACTACAACAGCTACCCACACATTTTTTACAGCATTCCCTCTCTGAACACTGGTGCTCTATATTTATCTGTTCAAGCTGACACTACTAGAGAAAGAGATTCTTATAGTTAATCCTCTTGTAACCAACTGAATACCCAATTTAAAGATAAAAATCTATTACCAAAATGGCCTTTATTTCCCAGTCCCCTCCCCAAAGTCCTGTTTTAACATTTGTGTCAATTCCATTTACCCTCTAGTCTATGAGATTATTATGTTGGTACCAGGTACATGAACTAGTGCTTTGGGAAAAGAATTTTGTTTTATTTTGTATTAAAGTAACACAGTCACTGAGAACACAGAAAGACAATTTTATAAAGAGACCTCTTTAGATAAGTCTTCTAAGAATCCAGCAAATCCTATAGCTAACAACTATAAAAAGCTACATAATTATATTTTATGGTCTCACATGAATCAGAAGGGACTTGAGAAAGACTCATGTTGTTGGTTTTGGAAAACAATCTGTAGTAATTATTAAATATTACTAAATATACATATAGCATATGTATATATCCTTTGAACCAGAAATCCCACTCCTGATTCTTTATCTCATAGCATAAATGTACCAGTATGTGAAGGTACGTACAAGATGCTTACTACAATGTTCACAGTGACAAAAAAAAAAAGAGGGGGGGGGAAACCTGGGATTAGCTAAATGAACAAATGTACAGCTGCACCAAAAATAATCTCATTCGTAATAGTGCATTTTATACAGTCAATAAATGAATGCTTTAATGCTATACTAGTTGATGTGGAGAATGTTATACTACTTATTATGAGTGAGAAAAACAAGATGCAGAACAGAATGCATAATGTGATCCAGTTTTATTTAAAAAAAAATTATACATACACATGTGTGCCTGGAGTAGTGTATGTGTACTGACAGGCAGACAAAAAATAGGATGGTGATTCAAGTATGCGGAAAAATATGAAAGGATATATACTATACCGTTACTTTGGAGCAAAATGAGAAGTAAAGGGGGAAAGGGAATTAGGCAAGAAATGAAAAAACTGATATATAAAAATCATATGCATAAAGAAATTGTTATTTTTAAAATAAAAAGAAGAGTTACTAGAAACCACCTAATCTAACCTCCAGATGACCCAACCCTCATTTATTCAACACTAAATGCCAATTTTGTGCAATAAACGGCGACAAGGGCTGGTATCTCCATTCCAGTAACAGACCTAGTGACAAAGAATCCATCTAGTCCCAAGGATGCCCATTCCATTTTAAAGCTGATCTAATGAGAGAAAATCTTCCAATATTAACTGAAATTGGCTTGTCCAGAAGGAGAAGAAATAAATCTAATCTAACCTCTATTTACATAATTGTCTTCACAGGACTAATATCTTATTCACTTAGCAACACATTTACAGGTAGTTTCTTGCTTTTATACATAATATACCCCTTAAAAATGTGTCTGTTGAAAGTGTAGACTCAGACTTAGAGATTTAAATGTTAGAAAATGACAAACAAAAAAATTACAACTCTGATCACAAAGGCTTTCCTTAACACCCAAACAGCTCCTGAAAATCACAGCGAAAAAGACCACTTACAAGAGTTAAGGAATAGGAATTTTAGTGCACAGTAAAAGGAAATACAGTTCTTTAAAAAGATGTTCAACGTCACTCACTTAATGCAAATTAAATCTACATTATGGTATTTTTTTCACCAGTCAGACATGGATCCAAAAGTTTGGTAACACTTTGTGTTGGCAAAGATGTAAGCAGATAGTGGTTCCCATACTTTCTGCTTTTACGAACACATTCTATAAACTCATACAGGAGGAATAATGAATGCACAAGGTTACTCACTGTGGCAATGTAAATAATAGCAAAAGACTGGGAGCAACTTAAGTGTTTAAGAGAAGGGAACTGATTTTTCGAAAAGTATAGTACATCAACATACCTATGTGAAAGATTCACAAGGTATGAAAACACCATTTAGCAATTCTGAAAGAAGAGTTTAGAAGACAATTATTTCTTAATATCTTGGTTACCAAATATAGAGATGGAAGGATGAGCTTTCCAACACCCTTAGGAAGAATCTTATCAGTTTTCATTAAAATAGTAAAAGGGTTCTTGAGAACAGCATGTCCAACAGATGGACTTTAAGAGATGTTTTAAATAACTTTATTGTAATTTGAGGCTGATCCTTGTGAGTGTGTAAGAACATGGTGAGGGCGGTATCCAATTCTGCTCACACAGTAAGATAGTACCGAAGGATCATCAGTTGAATATAGGTTTTTCTGGGTTTTTTTTTTTTCAATTTTCCTGAAACTTGTTTCAAGAGAAAAGAATGTTTGTTCTTTAAAACTCTTGAGTGTGCCAATCTATTTTGAAAATTGTAAACGCAAACAGTGGATACAGTCACTCTTCGGAAAATTAAGCTGCCATTAAATGTTCATGACAGGGGCACCTGGGTGTCACAGTCAGTTAAGCATCCAACTCTTGGTTTTGGCTCAGGTCATGATCTCAGGGTCATGAGATCAAGCCCTGGGTCAGGCTCCACACTCAGCAGGGAGTCTGCTTGGGATTCTTTCTCTCCCTCTCCCTCTGCTCCTCCTCCTCTCTGTTTCTCCCTCTCTCTCTCAAATTAATACATAAATCTTTTAAAAAATAAAATAAAATAAATGTTCATGACAAGTTTGTCAAACATTTAGTATAATGCTAAGCAAAGGAAGCAAAATATAGTTTTATGTTGCATATAAAAATGAACTGCTACTGGGACGCCTGAGTGGCTCAGTTGGTTAAGCATATGCTTTGGCTCAGGTCATGATCCCAGGGTTCTGGGATCAAGCCCCATGTCAGGCTCCTTGTTCAGTGGGGAGTCTGCTTCTCCCTCTGCCTGCTGCTCCCCCTGTTGCGCTCTCTCTCTCTGACCAAAAAAAAAAAAAAAAAAAAAGAACTACTATTTTATCAACAGTGAGATGAATTCCATAAAAAATGTCTGAAAACAAATGCATAGAGGTGCCTGGGTGGCTCAGTCGTTAAGCATCTGCCTTCAGCTCAGGTCATGGTCCCAGGCTCCTGGGATCGAGCCCTGTGTCGGGCTCCCTGCTCGGTGGGAGGCCTGCTTCTCCCTCTCCCACTCCCCCTGCTTGTGTTCCCTCTCTCGCTGTGTCTGTCTCTGTCAAATAAATAAATAAAATCTTAAAAAAAAAAAATGCATAAACATGTGAACAATGGTGGTTTCTGAGTAGCATTTTCTCCTTCCTTCCATTTTTCTGTATATTTTACTTTTCTCTGATTTAGTACTTTCATAGTAGGTAAAAGCTTTTAAAAATGAATAATAAGGGGCACCTGGGTGGCTCAGTCGTTAAGCGTCTGCCTTCGGCTCAGGTTGTGATCCCAGGGTCCTGGGATCGAGCCCCACATCGGGCTCCCTGCTCCACGGGGAAGCCTGCTTCCCCCTCTCCTACTCCCCCTGCTTGTGTTTGCTCTCTCGCTCTGTCTCTCTCTGTCAAATAAATAAACAAAATCTTAAAAAAAAAAAAAAGAATAATAATAGCATCATACACATGAACAGAAAATTAAGTTTATCTTTGTTCTGACAGATTTGTTGGGCAATTATTAAAAATGCAGTTGTAAAAAAATATATGAATCTTTTATCTTCCCCTCACTTTTGCTGTGAATCTTACACTGCTCTAAAAAAATTAAGTCTTCATTTTAAAAATTCTAGAAGATAAACATTTCCTGAAGACAAAAGTGATAGAACAAGGGAATTAAGCTTTTTAAATATATATGTAACAAAAGATTTGTATTTCGAACATACACATATCACCTATTTAACAAAACATTTGTACCCAGAACTCTTGCATTCAAAATAAGACGAACACGAATAAAAAATGGGTAAAGGTCTTGAACTGACTCTTCACAAAAGATGTAGGATAGCCATGAACGGAAACCAACCCAGTGACGCTGGAGCCAGAGAGGGAATGAACACACACCTCCACCTAAAAAGCCTTTGAAATGAGACAGCCTAACAGGAGGAGAGTGTCATAGCTACTCCTTGCGAAATGGAAAAAAGCCCAAAAGATCCACCGGTTTACTAAGCCTCGACTTAATTTCTCACAACTTGCTCATAGGTGTAGACGACACGGGAAGCATCGTGATACCCAACTTAAGCTGTCTTAAGAGAAAGGGGCTTTCTTGCCCATGTCCAAAGGTCTTAAGGAAGGAAATATCGCAAATTTTAGTTAAAACATGACCCAAGAAAGTAACACAAAGGAAAGAGAAACCAACTTTTTCTCCATTTTTTTAACTGTCTGCAGGGAAGAAGTGACAGCATGCAGTTCAAGCTACTCTCTTCTCTGACCTCTGTGAATCAAACCCCAAAACAAAAAGGGGTTACTATGGTTACCCAAAGATTAACTTGGAAAAAGTAATGCTGTTTACCATGCTTTCAACTGTTATTAGAATTTTATTTGTAAAAATACTTCAGTATAAAAAAGAGAAAGAGGAAACTCTGCAGTCACTACAACTCAGTTTGGCTACCTCATTGTAATTGTTGTCTATGCCTAGACAAAGTCAAGCAGAAAGCTGAATGAAATAGAGAAAGGGGGGTGGGAGGTAGTAACCAAGACCTAATTCATAAGAAGTCATACAGTTTTTAATTACAATAAACCAGTATGCTAAACTGGTCTATAATTTAATATTTATACAGAAAAATGTCCTCATAAGCCCATCTCATCTTCAAATAAATGTACAAATTGTTTTCTCGTTACCACAGATCCTCATACTCACACTACCAAACACACAACCATAAATATTGTTGAGTACCTCATATGGAGCTTAAGTGAACAATAATTTCAAGTTGCAATTACCAACGACAAGGCTTAATTTGTTTATATGTTTCACAGATATTTTTATTTCAACTAAAATAAAATGCTTCATTTTCAATCTCAAAAGCAAATACAACCATTACCCACCTATAGATAACCAATATCTAGAAACAGCAATAATGCATCACTATAGTAAGGCATCAGTGAGATATAAAAACTGTAGCATATTTTAGAAATCATCTCAGGATGACCAATAAAATGAAAATTAAAAATTCCTTCCATACAAAGGATATTCTGATGGAGAAACACACTCAAATGTGCACTTTAAAAGGAGTACATATGTATCATATGATCTCACTGATATGAGGAATTCTTAATCTCTGGAAACAAACTGAGGGTTGCTGGAGTGGTGGGGGGTGGGAGGGATGGGATGGCTGGGTGATAGACATTGGGGAGGGTATGTGCTATGGTGAGCGCTGTGAATTGTGTAAGACTGATGAATCACAGACCTGTACCTCTGAAACAAACAAACAAACAAACAAGAAGATAGCAGGAAGGGAAAAATGAAGAGGGGGAAATCAGAGGAGGAGATGAACCATGAGAGCCTATGGACTCTGAGAAACAAACTGAGGGTTCTAGAGGGGAGGGGGGGTGGGAGGATGGGTTAGCCTGGTGATGGGTATTAAAGAGGGCACGTACTGAATGGAGCACTGGGTGTTATACGCAAACAATGAATCATGGAACACTACATCAAAAACTAATGATGTAATAATGTATGGTGATTAACAAAACATAATAAAATAAAACAAAATAAAAAGAATAAAAAATAAATAAAAGGAGTACATATTAATATATAAATATGTAATATTGGAAGTGCTAAGAAAAAAATAAAGCAGAGCAATATAGAGAAAGGGAGTGTTGAGTAGCTGGGGAAAGTCTGCAGTTCTATACAGGCATACTTCATTTTATTGAGCTTTGCTTTATTGCATTTCAGATACTGCATTTTCTACAAACTGAACATCTGTGGCAACCGTGCATCAAGCAGGTCTATCGGTGCCATTTTTCCAACAGCGTTTGCTCACTTCACATCTCTGTGTCCCATTTTGGTAATTCTTGCAATATTTCAGACCTTTTCATTATGATACTTGTTCTGGTGATCTGTGCTCAGTGATATCTGATGTTACTACTGGAATTGTTTGGGGGCACCACGAACTGTGCCCACATAGCACAGTGAACTTCATGGATCAATGTCATCTATGTCCTGACTGCTCCACTGAGGGGCCCGTTCCCCCATCTCTGTCCCAAGCCTGCTTATTCCCTGAGACACCACAACATTGAAATCAGGTCAACAAATAACCCTTCAATGGCCACTAAGTGTTCCAGGGAAAGGAAGAGTCACCGTCTCTCACTTTAAATCAAAAGCTGGAAATGATGCATCGAAGCGCAGAAGGCACGTCGAAAGCCGAGGCAGGCCAAAAGCCAGGAGTGTGGTACCAAACAGTCAGCCCAGTTGTGAAGGCAAAGGAAAAGTTCTTGAAGGAAACTGAAGGTGCTACTCCAGTGAACACAGGAATGATAAGAAAGAAAAGAAGGCTTATTGCTGATATGGGGAAAGTGGTCTGAATGCAAGATCAAACCAGCCATGACATTCCCTTAAGCCAAAGCCCTTCAATTCTTCAGGGCTGAGAGAGGGGAGGAAGCCAGAGAAGAAAAGTTGGAAGCTAGGAGAGGTTGGTTCTTAAGCCATCTCCATAACAAAGAAATGCAAGGAAAGGCATCAAGTGCTGATGGAGAAGCTGCAGCCAATTATCCGAAAGATCCAGATGAGATCATTCATGAAGGTAGCTATGCTAAACAACAGATTTTTCAATGCAGATAAAAACAGCTGAAAGAAAGAAAGAAAAGAAAGGAAAGGAAGAAAGAAAAAAGAAAACAGCCTTATATTGGAAGAAGATGCCAACTGGAACTTTCATAGTCAGTCAATGCCCAGCTTCAAAGCTTCAACGGACAGGCTGACTTTTCTTTTTAGGGGTTAATGCAGCTGGTGACTTTACATTGAAGCCAATGCTCATTTACTATTCTGAAAATCCTAGGGCCCTTAAAAATTATGCTAAATCTACCATGCCCGTGTTCTGCAAATGGAACAACAAAGCCTGGATGACAGCACATCTGTTTACAACACAGTTTACTGAACATTTTAAGCCCACTGTTGATACTGCTCAGAAAAAAAGATTTCTTTCAAAATATTACTGCTTACTGATAACTGGTCACCCAAGAGCCCTGATAGAGATGTACAACAAGATTGTTTTCATGCCTGCTGACACAAGATCCATTCTGCAGCCCATGGATCAAGAAGTCATTTTAACTTTCAAGTCTTATTATTTAAGAAATACGTTTCATAAAGCTATAGCTGCCACAGACAAGTATTCCTCCAATTGATCTAGGCAAAGTAAATCGAAAGCCTTCTGGAAAGGATTCACCATTCTAGATGCCATTAAGAACATTCATGATTCATGGGGAAACGTCAAAATATCAACATGAATGGGAGTTTGGAGGAAACTTTAATAGACTACAGTATAGTGTAAACATAACTTTTATATGCACTAGGAAACAAAAATACATTCAAGTCACTTTATTGCCATATTCACTTTATTGCAGTGGTCTGGAACCAAATGTGCAATAGCTCCAAGGTATGCCTGTATAGGGAGATCATGGAAGATATCTAAGCAGACTTGAGAAAGATAAGAAATAAGCAAACATGCATGTATTTCAGGAAAAGAGCATTCTAATCACAAAACCGCAAATGCAAAGATTTTGTGAAGTGGGTGCATATCTAGCATGTTTGAGGAACAGGGGACTAGCCTACTCAAGGCATTCAGGTATCATAAAAATGGAATGGGTAAGGGGAAAGCAGCAGCAGGTGGGGGTCAGATGGGGAATGTTCAGCAGTGGTGAGCTGGAATTAACTGGTACCAGCTGAAGAACAGATGGTTATACATTCCAGAACTTTGAATCAGCCGTAGTGGGAGTAATTATACCATTGAAATAGTCAAACGGTACAAATCAGTGGCTTTCCCCCCCTCGGGGGATCCAGTTTATCAGCACACTGCTGCCTACAGGCCACTTTAAATACTTTTAAATCTTTTGCTCTATGTGAGATCAGAAGCTACTGGAAGGGTCTGATATCACTGCTTGAGTTCTGATCACAGAGAAAAAGGGCAAAAGCAGGAAGATTAATTTGGAAGCTGTTGCCATAATGTGGGTGACATAATGTAGATGAGATATGCTGGTGGTCTAAATCAAAGTGCCAATGGTGAGAGCATGAGAAGTCAAATTCTGAATATGAAGAGCTGCTCTGATTTGAATCAGCATGTTACCAAGCTTCCTACCTACAAATCAATGGTTATCTATTTCTAATCTAAATATGTCATTTCTGGTTCTGAATTAAGACTGCTAGTTGGATTTACAGAGCTTCAAGAAGTACAAAGAACCAATAAGGAGTCTTAGATGCACATTACAGACCTTCAGCTATCAAAGGTTCCATTATCATTCCAAATGATCAACATAGACATTTACTGAGCACCTGTTACATATAAGGTACTGCAGGGGATACAAAAAGAACTATAATCCAGGCCCTTAACCTAAGGAAGTTACAATCTAAAGTTTAAGATAAATCATCCATATATAAAAAGAAACAGATTCAAGGCAGTCAAAGTACAAAGTGTGTAGTAGCCCTAAGGAGTTTTCTATAAACTAGAGGTAAAGAGGGGGAAAAAAAAAATCACTGGACTTGAGATAGGCCTTTCAGGATGGACAGAATGAGACTGTGAGAGAGGCAAGAAAGGAAGAAGGACGGACATTCCAGGCAATGGATGTGCAAAGTTAAAGAGCTAGGTAAAGATGGGAATGCACTTGGTGATTCGGGACTAGCCTACTCGAGGCATTCACAAGCACTGGGAGATAGGGACTACTGTGGACTATGGAGACCCATATTTGAACTCTCAATTGAGTCACTTAACTTGGGCACGTTATTTAGAACCCTCCAGACTCTATTTCCTCAGAAGTGGCAATTACAGTACCTATTTTATAGGACTAAATTAACTAAAATCATGTATGGTGCTTCACACAACTTGGAAGTTAGTAAGCAGTCATGGATTATCAAAAACAACATTCTCATTAAAGATGGAAAGACAGATTGAAATCCAATTATGGAAGGCCTCAAATATCAGACTAAAGAACTTGCATTAAATCCTGTAGGTAGTGGCAAACAGAAGTTTTGTTTGTGGAAATGACGTGGTGAGATTTTAGAATGGTAAATCTGGCAGGAAGATATGGAATGGGTTGATTGCAGAGGAAACACTGGAAGTCGAAATGCTATTTCAACAAAAGTCTAGACCTACAATAAGAGTTTCAACAAGGGTAAGGATAGTGATAATGGAACACAAAGTGCAAAGGGTGGGGTATTGAACTGTGCACCTAAGAAATGGTTAAGATGGTAAATTTTATGTTATGTATTTCAACACAATTTTTTTTAAAGGGTCAGAAAGGGAAAGTTAACTTAAGTATCTGGAAGAACCAAAGGTACCAATAAGGAAAAACAACAACCACCACAATAAAGTCAGGAAAGGGGGCTCCATTTGGGAAAATGACTACATACTGGTTAGGTTTGAAGTGATGCCTTGAAAGCCAAAAGGACAGGTACAATATACAGAGCTATAAGACTGAAGCTCACTTGCTGATCTAACAAAGACAATCAGTTGGAAGAAGAAATTTCACCATGCATAAGCATACTAATATACCCCAGTCACAACTACTTGGCTTATCAGTCTTTAAGAAAGGATAGAGGAGTGCCTGGGTGGCTCAGTTGGTTAAGCATCTAATTCTTGATTTTGGCTCAGCTCATGGTTTCAGGGTTGTGAGATTGAGCTCAGCGCGGAATCTGCTTGAGATTCTCTCTCCCCCTCTGCCTCTGCCCCTCCCCTACCCACGTGCACTTTCTCTCTCAAAAAAGAAAAAAAAAAGGATATGTGACTTGGTAACTCCACTTAATACAGACCCAAAAGATATCTTTTCTAAGACATCCCCCAAACCTAATTACAATAAAAAGCAGCCATTAACACAACCTACTTTATTCATCTTATAATACAAATAGGACTGTAACAGATCCAGTAACACAATGGCACTTTGATAATCCTATAATTCAGACACCATATATTCTAAAATAAAAGGTTAATATGTTCAGTGTGTTCTCTATATATCCTTTAAATGTTAGCAGTGAATTTGTATGTGTGTGTTTCCAGAATTGCTAATATTTTCATATATTTTCTTTGAATAACATAAATACAGAAAAAATATATAAACAGTGAATTTTCACAGAGTGAACACATCCATATAACCAATACCCAAAACAAAAGTCAGAACATTACTAGCACCCCAGAAGGCCCCTTCATACCCCATTCAAATACTTTCCCCAATCTCCAACAAGGGTAATCATCTCCTGACTTCTGATACCACAGATAGTTTAACCTGTTTTTGAAATTTATGTAAATGCAATCAATGCATTTATGTAAACGCACTCTCTAGTGTCTGGCTTCTTCCGTTCAAAATTGTATGTGAGTTTCACAATTATATATAGCTGTAGTTTGTTCATTCTGATCAATGTTTAATTCATTGTGTGATTATGCCAGAAACTTATTTACCCATTCTACTACTGATAGGCATTGGGAAAATTCCAGCTTGCGCTATTACAATTAGTCCTGCTATTAACATTTTTGTCCATGTCTTCTGGTGAATATACACACACAATTCTGTTGTATATAACTCTAGGAGTGAAAATGCTGAGTCACAGAACATGCAAGTGTTCAACTTTAGTAAAACAACTAATGAACTTTAAATGAAGGAATATATTTTTTTTAAGATTTATTTATTTATTTGAGAGAGAGTGACAGTGTGGGTGGGGGGTGCGGGGGGGCCGGCAGAGGGAGAGAGAATCCTTGAGCAGACTTCCCACCAAGCGCAGAGCCTGACACAGGGTTCCATCCCAGGACCCCAAGATTATGACCTGAGCCGAAATCAAGAGTTGGCTGCTCAACCAACTAAGCCACCCAGGTGCCCCCAAAGGAAGGGATACTTTAAGGTCTTTATAGGGCAATTTGAATGATTAATGATGTGTCAGAAGGTGCTGATGAAAACTCCATCAAAAACTACTTTCAGGAGGGTAAACATACTGAAGTAGGGTTTTTGAACCACATGGCTTCCAAGGACAGCAATTTACTTTAGAATAGTTTCACCAGCAATTTGGAATGTGACAATAACACTTAGAAGTAACCAAGTTTGTCTTGTCTTTTCTAGAACTGCTGATGCTGAAAATTTAGAAACAGTTGAAGAGCCATTACAATCAATAAGGTAAAGTAGTCACTTTCTCAACATGTTATGGAATATAAATATTACATGTCAGAACTCTGCAGCAATTAAGCCTGTACTCATTTAATCACACTCCTGGAAAATGAAAGGGACTTCAAAACTAGTCTAACCTTCAGGTGGTCATATCAATGCCTTCTAAATCAATGAACATGCAAACAAAAATTCATTTAATTCTGGAACAGAAGAAGCATATTAGGCAAAAACTAAGAGAATCTGAATAATACATATTTTAGTAAGTATCAATACTGGTTTATTAATTATAACAAATGTACCAATCTAATGTAACATGTTAACAATAGAGGAAATGGGGCTGGGGTATATATGGGAATTCTGTGTAATATCTTAGCCATTTTCCTATAAATCCAAAACTGTTTAAAAATAATTTCTAAAAATCCATTTAAAACTCTGCAACATAATCTGCAGATTATAATACACCTGCTAAACTCCTCTCAGAATGCAATCCAAACGCATTTTAAGAACTGTTAGACACGGGCGACTGGGTGGCTCAGTCGTTAAGCGTCTGCCTTCGGCTCAGGTCATGATCCCAGGATCCTGAGATCGAGTCCCACATCGGGCTCCCTGCTCGGCGGGAAGCCTGCTTCTCCCTCCCCCACTCCCCCTGCTTATGTTCCCTCTCTCACTGTGTCTCTCTCTGTCAAATAAATAAATAAAATCTTAAAAAAAAAAAAAAAAGAACTGTTAGACACCCATGCATGCATACATGCATGTGCGCACGCACACAGACACACACACACTTTCCATCTATGGGCTTAGACACATAGATATATGAGGGAAGCATTCTGTCTATGCTGATTTTGGTTTTGCTCCTAGCTATAAAATTATGAACCAGCCTCAGACTTCCTTTTTTATTCCAACTAACCTAACCTTTTTGAGTATATACTGTAAGCCCTTAATGATTCATTAAGAGGTAATCCCCCAGTTAATCTTCAAACAATAAAATAAAAGCATCCAAACTCCAAGTAACATCAATTCTCCAATAAATCATATCTTTGTGGTTTAAGTCATTGAGTCTTTGCTTTTACTTCAGAGGGAATAGGAAAAAGGCTGTGCCTTAGAGCTAGTAGGGAAAACAAGTAGCCCTAAAACGGTATGCGACCTAGTGGAAGGAACCCTGGGCAAGGAGGCAAGAGACCCAGCTTCTAGTTTCAGTTCCACCACTCATTACCTCTGTGATCCTCGAACATTTCCCTGAACATCTCTGATCTTCCATTTCCATGATCTCAAGTCCATTTTAACTCTAGTATTTGTTCCATGAATCAAGAGGTCCTTCAGTTACCACTTCTTATTATGCCAGATATCCTAGTTAATTCTTTTATCCTTATCTGTTCTATAAAATTTTTAAAGCATCTAGAAAGAAAAATAATATCCTGTCATGGAATGAATGTTTATTTCTACCAGGGGATGGAGGGTGGGGGGGGATATAATGAGTGAAAGAAAAGAAGTTGAACAGCATCATAGCTTTCCATTCCATTAACCTTGTATTAGTAATCCCACCACCATATACATTGCAAATATTTACTTGCTAGTCAGCATTATGACACAGGTCTTGACTTTCTCTTTAGAAGACTATTTGAATTCACCTGTGGTTCCAGCAAGTTTATATCTAAATACAACCTTAAGGGGCGCCTGGGTGGCTCAGTCGTTGGGCGTCTGCCTTCGGCTCGGGTCATGATCCCAGAGTCCTGGGATCGAGCCCCGCATCAGGCTCCCTGCTCAGCGGGAGGCCTGCTTCTCCCTCTCCCACTCCCCCTGCTTATGTTCCCTCTCTCGCTGTCTCTCTATCAAATAAATAAATAAAATCTTTTAAATAAATAAATAAATACATACATACATACATACATACAACCTTAAGTTTGGTTCTTCTACAGAAGGAGTTGGCACACTTTTTCTTAAGAAGCCAGATAGTCTGGGGCACTCAGATGGCTCAGTTGGCTGAGCATCTGACTCTTGGTTTCAGCTCAGGTCATGATCTCAGGGTTATAAGATGGAGCCCCATGACTGGCTCCACACTCAGAGGAGAGTCTGCTTGAGGATTCTCTCTCTACCCTTGCCCCTCCCCCAACTTGCACACACTCTCTTTCTCTCTCAAATAAATAAATCTTAAAAAAAAAAATAAACAGGGGCGCCTGGGTGGCTCAGTCGTTAAGCGTCTGTCTTCGGCTCAGGTCATGATCCCAGGGTCCTGGGATGGAGTCCCACATCGGGCTCCCTGTTGGGCGGGAGGCCTGCTTCTCCCTCTCCCACTCCCCCTGCTTACGTTCCTGCTCTCACTGTCTCTCTCTCTGTCAAATAAATAAATAAAATCTTTAAAAAAATAAAAAATAAAAAAAATTTTTTAAATTAAAAAAAATAAACAAAAATACAGATAGTTTAGGCTTTGTGAATCATATGGTCTCTGTCACAACAACTCAACTCTGCTACTGTAGTGCAAAAGCAGCCACAGACAATGTGTAAAAGAATGGGTGTGTGTTCCAACAAAACTTTATTCAAAAAAACAAATGGTCTTAGCTGTAATTTGCCAATCCCTGTTCTAATACCAAGGGGAGAAAAATCAACTGGCAAGATAGATTTTGTAAAACCACATCATGAGTTCACACTGATATAAACTCTGTTTTGTCTGCAGGGACAAAATATTTATGAATCATGATCTTCACATACCTGAAAATGTTCAAGATTCCCCTGCGTGAAGAGGTCACATCACCAATACCTAAGACAGAGCAGGAAAACACTCTCCCTTACATGGTTGTTATGACATAACAGAGGATGTGTTAATTTATATAGGCAAAATTTACAAGGTGACCTGCAAAAGTAAAATACCAGGTTTTAGCAACTTTAGCAATAACAGAAACCCAAACCTGATTAATGCCAATCATCACTTCTATATATTAAGCTAAATTAATTCAGGTAAGTGTCAACGTCATCAACTTTCCTGGGAGAGCTGTTCTGTTTCCATGCAACCCAGTTGTTTTAGACCAGCAGACCCTTGGTCATTCATAACCTGTTAAATTTCAGAAGGCCAGACTAACTGTTTGAGCTAACACAGAAGTTCTGATTTACTCTGGGATAGGACAGGGGTTGCTCATCAACATAAATGGGCTAATTAGGCCAAGATCAGATCTATCATCTCTTAGAGTTTATCCTAATAAAAATGTTCCATTCTGTGATAGTCACCTTGCTAAATTCAGCCCCATGTTGGCTACCAGATGTTCAATAGCAGGCTGGAGCAAAGAGCCAGCCCACAAGGATCAAGCAAGTGCCTTTTTAAAAACTAATCTTAAGAAGTTCCTCTACATGGCTTTGCAAAGTAAGCAAAAACCATGCCAAATAGTAAAAAAGGCACTTACTTGACTCCCACAGGCCAGCTCCACACTCTAGCAGCTAAGATGTCACTGGCATGGTACATGGTGAGTGAGGAAGAAACGGTATCTTGTCAACCACTGTAGAAATGGTAGTGAAAGACCTAAAAGAATAGAAAAAAGTAATGTCAATGTCAAAGGTAAAGGCTCTCCTGAGCCTGCTGACATGGATACCTCAGCATATGACAACAAAGAAAAGAAAGTTTGAAAAGATGTTGTTTAGGTCACTCTTAGCTTCTAGTCATTACAAGTGACCTTTAGGACAAGAGGGCGCTTTTGAAAGAATTTTAGCTATAACCTAGAATAAATCCAGAAGGTTATGAGAAACTCTCAAATATACATTTTTTTCCAGAGAAAGTACTGAATCTTTGATAACCACCCGGTAAGCTCATACAGATGTAGAAGTAGAGAATCTAAAGCAACAATTCATAGACCAATATTTTTAAAAATAGTTTTAAAGAAGTGAAATTTTTTTCACTCTTCTCTATGCTTCTAGCATTTAAAAAAACAGAACGCTAGTAAACAATGAGGGAAGAAGAAATAGTTTTTTTTAGATTTTTTTAAAGTAATCTCTTCACCCAATGGGTGAACTTACAACCCCAAAATCAAGAGTTGCATGCTCTACCAACTGAGCCAGCCAGGCATCCCCCGCACTTTTTCTTAAACAAGAAAAAAAATTTTTAAACTGAAGGGGAGCCTGGCAATAGAAGTCTCAGCTTATCCAGATTCATTCAGAACTTTCACTAGTTTCAGAAGCAAATTTACAAAACTAATTTGTTTACCTAGCCCCACAACCCTCTGATTTAGGAGTTCTGTTTCAAAATGCTTGACTCTTGGCAAATTTAATCAGAGATCACTCAAAACCCAGACCAATAACAATTTTTTTTCCAGAACAACAATTTTAAAAAGAGCCTGTTCATGTACCACCACCTCCTCTCATAATGCCCACACTATTTGTGGGTAAAATAATTTGTGAATAAAAAAATAGCAACTTGCAAGAAAAGCAGCAATAGTCAAAAAACAAAAATCATTCTTAATAATCAGTTAATTCTCAATTCTTAATTCTCAATACTCTCTCTTACATCTAATCATGCCAACCCCCCCTCAAAAAAAAAATTTTTTTTTTCATTATCTCTTTTACTTGCAGGTCCTTTCAGCATCCTTTCCCTCAGAACCAGAATGGAAGAAACAAACAGGCAATTGAATTTAATCATTCTTGAGGCATTAGAATCTCTCCAATAAAAAAAAGCAAATATAATTTTTCATTGTAAATAAGTTTTAGCCAAAAAACTATTCTTGCACTATTCCCTAATTCTAAAATGCTTAAAGTTGGGTCACCTTTTTAACAGACAGTCTGATGATTCAAATTGTCCAGGCCTCAATTAATTTAATTTGAACGGGATATTCACTGTTAATAGCATATTTGGCCAGACTACATCTTGTGTGCCTAGCTCACATATTCTTCTGAATTTTGGCTTGTGTTTGCCTTAGCTAGAGTCCCTGGAAAGCATCCCATGTATTAGTGTTTCCCTTGCTGCATCAGTATTTCTGGTTAAAGCACAAGAGCAAATCATTTGGAGGGACAACCTGAACGGAGTTCTGTACTGTGTATTCTGCAACACTATCCAAACCATTATCAAAAATGTTGCAAATAAAAGACAATTGCATGAAATGGGGAAGAAAAACAATTAATCAGAGATTGCCTTTCTAAAATAATGACTACAAAGTAAAGAATACTCAATGGCAAATGTATATATAAGGTTTATTATTAAAACAAATACTTATTTCACATCAACTATCTCCCTCAAAAAGTACTTTCCCCCTCATTCCTAGACCTTGTTTTTCCTTTGCTCCATAAAACCATGACACCATTCAAGAACAGTCTTTTTACCATTTAAGGCACAAGTCCTTTTTACAAAAGAAAGCAGTCCCAAACTGCAAATTATTCCAAACACACAGAAAAGAAACAATGAATAAAGGCCAACAAGTTTCCTTCCAAGCTTGTCTGCCCTTCAAAAATCTGAGCATTTTTATAGAGCAAAACAAGTTTTTGCTGTAGCAGCTCAATCCCGCATGAGCTTGCTGTATTAGAGCAAATGCTGTTGGGCATTTTGCACAAGACATGTTCATCTGTGTAATGAAACATTATTCTTCTCCTCCTGCTTCTCTCCGGAAATACAAAGGATTTTCCCAGGAATATGATAAATGAGGACATTCCACACCAAAAAAGGAAAAAAAAAAAAAAAACATTCCTAGTCTAACTTTTAAAATGAAATAAATTCCCTTTTTCCTGTTCCTCCAAAATATTCAGCTAAAAAGACTTTCAGTCAACAAGAGAATGGTTAAATATGAGAAATAGAGAATGAAATACCACAAAACAGTTAAAAATGAATAAGCTAGAACTACATGTATCAACATATTTTTTTAAAGTATTTAAGTAAAAAGAACAAATTACATTAACTACATACAGTGTAAAATCTTCCAAGTGAGGTTAAAACATACTTAGAGTACTATGTAACTTTGACAGTCAGATAAACAAAAGCATAAACACATGCATGGGAATGGTAAGTACCAAAATGGAAAGAATGGTACTTTTGGGAGAGAGGACAAGAAATAAGACTGAGGAAGGATATTTTGGGCAGCAATTATAGTTGTCCTGTTTAATTTTTCAAGCTAAAAGAAATAAATATTATACCTGTTTTTATAGACATGACATACTTCATACTTTAAAAACAAAAGACTTTTCCCTTTGTTCGGCTTAACTGAATCCAAGGTAATTTTCTTATGAAGGAATACACCACACCCACCCCACACCCACCCCATCCCCCCACCCCCAACCCCCAAAGAAACCCTCTGGTGATGGAATGCCCTTTCCAGATGAGCTTTGACAGACCCTCGTCAGGACTGACCTGGGTTTTCTTCCACTAATGCTGCTACTTTCTGATGCTGGCTGGATGTGACTCAGATCCATAACTCAGGGCCTCAGCTTGTCTCTACTTTTAATCTTACCAAGAATACTCTTTTTAGGCAATCTGCTAGAGTTCCCTTCCATTTTCCCCTTTTTACTGCTCAAAGCTCTAGCAATCACTAAAAACAAGTCGTTACATATTTAAAGCTCACCCAACTTTGTGGCACTTGGCCAAGCGAGGAACTTGATTTCATTCTGAATCAAATGTCAATGTAGAATGAGATATTAAAATTAAAGTACTGGTTGCAGTTCAATTTTCCATCTAATAAATGAATATTTCAAAATTCTGTAATGTTATGCTACAATTGTTTTACCATCTCAACAACGTTTAGACAACATTTTGTTTTGAAGCTTAAGTCAGAGCCAGAAATGAAAAAAAGAAAAGATTTCATTTTTGGAGGAGATGGTTAAAGCAAGAATGAAATAAACAAAACTGAATTACTGGGGCGCCTGGGTGGCTCAGTTGGTTAAGCGACTGCCTTCGGCTCAGGTCATGATCCTGGAGTCCCGGGATCGAGTCCCGCATCGGGCTCCCTGCTCGGCGGGGAGTCTGCTTCTCCCTTTGACCCTCCCCCCTCTCATGTGCTCTCCTCATTCTCTCTCTCTCAAATAAATAAATAAAATCTTTAAAAAAAAAAAAAAACTGAATTACTAACATGCATATGTGTAATGAGACATTCACATAGAGCATACCCTTGGGATCCCCTCAAAAGATAAAAACAAAACAACAACAACAAAAAATCACTACCACCTCTTCGGGATCAGAAAACTCATTTCTCCTGTGTATTCAGCAGCTCCTTGCACCAGCACGCAAAGATCAGAGAAAGAGGGGCAAGAAGGAGAGAAACTGACAGAGACAGACATAAGCTGGTATTCTTCTGTTTACAAAATAAATGTAATTCCATCAAAAGCAAACCAGAAACTTTCAATCTTCTCATTAGGTTTTTACTATTTCTCCTACTCCATTCAATCTATCCTTAAATACTTCTTTGAAGTATTCTGACATCCATACTCTGTTTTAAAATGAAAAATAGGTTTTATCACACTTGGCCACTTGCCACAGCCCTGCTTCATTGCAGCTAGCAGAATTCTGGCAGTGCAAGATACAGGATACAGTGGGGGCAGAATGGAAATACAGAAGATTAGTTCCAAAATAAACACCTCCAAAAATCTGTCATCTTTGGAAATATATACATGTAGGGAATCTAGAGTTGGCAGCACCTCTTTCAAAGAGTTCCTTTAAAGCTCTCTTCTGCAGTCCAGCCCTTCACCCTTCCCTCTTCTCCTCTACCTGCTCCAAATACTTGCCAGGCAGATGCATGTGTCAATTTCTTAAATCACTTATAACACAAAAGCACTACAATATTTTTCCATCACTATTTTTAGTGATTTTTTTCTATAGTCCTACTTGTTTCAGCATAATCTGTGAACTCTTTTTAAATGATTTACCTTACACCAGTTAGAATGGCAAAAACTGACAGGGCAAGAAACAACAAATGTTGGAGAGGTTGTTCGAGAAAGGGGAACCCTCTTACACTGTTGGTGGGAATGCAAGTTGGTACAGCCACTTTGAAAAACAGTGTGGAGGTTCCTCAAAAATTTAAAAATAGAGCTACCCTATGACCCAGCAATTGCACTACTGGGTATTTACCCCAAAGACACAGATGTAGTGAAAAGAAGGGCCATATGCACCCCAATGTTCCCATAGCAGCAATGTCCGCAATAGCCAAACTGTGGAAAGAGCCGAAATGCCCTTCAACAGATGAATGGATAAAGAAGATGTGGTCCATATATACAATGGAATATTACTCAGCCATCAGAAAGGATGAATACCAGACTTTTACATCAACATGGATGGGACTGGAGGAGATTATGCTAAGTGAAGTAAGTTAAGCAGAGAAAGTCAATTATCATATGGTTTCACTTATTTGTGGAACATAAGGAATAGCATGGTGGACATTAGGAGAAGGAAGGGAAAAATGAAGGGGGGGGGGAATTGGAGGGAGAGATGAACCATGAGAGCCTATGGACTCTGAGACACAAACTGAGGGTTTTAGAGGGGAGGGGGGTGGGGGGATAGTTTGCCCAGTGATGGGTATTAAGGAGGGCACGTACTGCATGGAGCACTGGGTGTTATATGAAAACAATGAATCATGGAACACTACATCAAAAACTAATGATGTATTGTATGGTGATTAACATAAGATAATAAAAAAATTTTTTTAAATAAATAAAAAATAAAATCAGGTTATTTGATTTTAAAAAAATGATTTGCTGCTGCTTGATTCAAAGAAAAGTAATTCCTTCTTCACATTTCCACGATCCCTATCACTGTATTATCTAGGCACAGAGAACTAGATGATCTACAGATGCATTATCCACAGGGTTGGATTTAGACGATGGTCTCTAGGGCTTTTTAACTCACTGACTCTCATTTATCCAACGCTGGCTGTGTGTTCTTGACACTATTAGGCTCAGTTCACAGAATTTGGGAGAGTAGACTACTATGGGCAACTAATCACCTGAGGTTTTCACACTCAGAATTCCTGCAATGTAATTACAAAGGAAAACAAACATTTTCTGTTTCAGACTGGCAAGCCACAACTCAGAATTAACAAATTATTAGAACAGTCCATCTTGGGGCACCTGAGTGGCTCAGTCAGTTAAGTGTCTGCCGTTGGCTCAGGTCAGATCCCAGGGTCCTGGGACTGAGTCCTGCATCGGGCTCCTTGCTCAGCAGGTACCCTGCTTCTTCCCCTGCCTGCCACTCCCCCTGCTTGTGCTCTATCTCTTTCTGACAAATAAATAAATAAAATCATTGAGAAAAAACAAAACAAAACAGTCCATCTTACCTCAGCACTACAACATTAACTGCTTTTTTCCTTCCCTCCCCCCTCTCTCCAACTCTCTGGATTCCTTACCATATCTTCACCTATTCCCCATACCCTCAGTAGTTTGGACTGGAAAAAGAAGACAAAAGAGAAAGATGGGACTAAGGCATAATGAACTGTTTCAGAGGAATGCAGGGTAAATTGTCTATCAAGATGTCAGAAGTAATTATGCAAACTGTCCTGAAAAGGAAATGGAAGCTATTTGTCTTCACTTCAAGCCCCTGACCCTTGTGAGAATAAGCAAATATATTATACTTGGGTTTATGATTTTATACAAGACCCCCACCATGAAATAACATAAAAATCAATGATATACGTCTTAGAATTAGAAAGCCCTTTAGGCTCATCTGATCAAGCATCCTTATTTAACTGACCAAAACATTAAGACCAAAGAGGTTAAGTCACTTGCCCAAGGTCAAACAGCAACTTAACAGTAGAGAAATGAACAGAACTCAGACTCCTATTGTATCACATGGCACCTAATCCTCTTCAATTACTTACTTTTGGTGATTGAAACACACACACACCACTTCCATCTCTTCTTTTATCTACCTCAGAAAACCAAAAAAATTCTTTGATGATAGAACAATTCTTTGCTCCCATAGATTTCAAAAGGCTCATACATGACAAATACAATCTCTTCCGGCAAAGCAGATATTGTAACAGCTCTAAAAATTGTCATAGTTGGGGTGCCTGGGTGGCTCAGTCGGTTAATCGGCTGACTCTTGATTTCAGTTAAGGTCATGATCTCAGGGTTGTGAGACCGAGCTCAGCGCAGAGTCTGCTTGAGATTCTCTCCCTCTCCCCCTGCCTCTGCCCCTCCTCCTGCTCACTTGCGTGCCCCTGCCCACACTCTCTTTCTCTAAAATAAATAAAATATTTGGGGCGCCTGGGTGGCTCAGTCGTTAAGCGTCTGCCTTCGGCTCAGGTCATGATCCCAGGGTCCTGGGATCGAGCCCCACATCGGGCTCCCTGCTCTGCGGAAAGCCTGCTTCTCCCTTTCCCACCCCCCCACTTGTGTTCCCTCTCTTGCTGTCTCTCTCTCTGTCAAAATAAATAAATAAAATCTTTAAAAAATAAATAAATAAAATATTTTTAAAAATTAAAAATTGTCAAAGTTATCAAATAAATACTTACCTTTGTATTATAATACCTAGAAGACCAAAGAATATATGCTTTCTAAATAAAGCAATCCAATAAAGTCAATTAAAATACTAGAGAATCACTCCATGTAACTCGTTCTCAATCATTACATGTTTTTATTTTTGATACTTCTCTTGAGAAACTGGGGTGGCAGAAGCAGTAGGAATCTTGTATCTTCATTTCTAATGTGAAAAGGGAGGTTGCTAAAATTTTACTAAGAAAAGGTTTCATGCTTAAGAATAGCTAGGTTTTTGTTTGTTTGTTTTAAATATAAAAGACCATCATACATACAATGCTCAATATTCCCTAAAGGTAAACAAATATTACAAAAGTGGAAAGTCAAAGAGAACAAAGTCAAAAGAAATTACTCAAAAATATTCCTCTAATTAACGTAATGTGAAGAGTTTCTGCTTTGGAAGAGTATAATACACAGAACACACACTTTCAACAAAGATTTGTTGAGTGCTCATCATGCTTTGTAAACTTTTTCCATACTGGTGTGCAAATCTTTCAGATTCTGATGGTATGGGGTAGGGGAGGGGGGCAGAAAAATGGGGATAAGGTGGGCATCTGATATACGAATTTAAAGTCATTAAACCAGGTCAACACATTTTTATATACAAAAGTAGAGGTACAACAATCACAACAACGAAACATACTTAACATGACTGTAAAAAGAAACACACAGAGAAGGTCCAGAAACAAAGTTTCAGCACCTGAGTATTAAGAGAATCAGACAGCCCTCGAAATGAATTACCTTTCTACCTGGTACCAGCTGAGTGATAGTCCATGTCCAATCGTCAAGTTCTATCAATTCTATTTCCTAAATCTGCCTTCTCTCTATTCCTTTTCTCTATTCCCAATGCTACTGTCATCATTCAGGCATCTTTTGCCTAGTTCATTAAGATGTCCCTTATTGGCCTCTTGACTTTTCTGGTCCCATCCTCTCCAATCCAGCCTTCACACAGCTGCTATTGTAACCTACCAAAAAGCACAAACTGATCATGTGATTCACCTAACTGAAATTCTTCAGACACTCACCTATGGACCAGCAGTATTTTTTCCAAACTGTGGCTTAAATTGTGGAATCAATTTAAATGGGTCCCAACCAGTATTTCTTCAACAAAATAGCACAGAAACTATTTATGCCTCATACATAGTAAAAAAACTGTTGGGTGAAACTTTTCCTACGTTTACGCACACATGCACATTCTGGGTCATGATATAAAATGTATTTATACTGTGGGTTGAGTTTAAAAAAAAAACACTGACCTACATAATAAAATTCCAACTCCTTCACAAGTCCCTTCACAGTCTGATTCCCTCACCAGAGCACAGTAGTTAAGAGACAGGCACTGGCGCCAGGTACGCCAGTCCCAGCTGTGTGATCCTGAGCAAGTCATTTACTGAGTGTCACTTATCAGCTGTGATCCTGGGCAAAGCAACCAATCTGAGGTAACTCAGTTTCACTATCTATAAAAGGAGGATAGTAACAGTACCTACCCACAGGGTGTCACAAAAATTAAGTGAGATTACCTATGTAAAGTACATAACACGTGGTGCACTTAATATTAGTTATTATTGGTATCACTACTACTGTCCAGTCTAATCTCTGGCTATTCTTGCCCATACTCCAGTTATAACAAACGACTGGCAGTTTCTCAAATCATCTTCCTCCCTCAGACTGTCATGTCAGATGTTGGTGCTATCTAGAATGTGAACTACACCTTTCCAGTCCCCCACACATTTTATTTCCTCCTATTTCAGCTTCAGTGAGGCCTCCCTTGTGAAGCCTTCCCCAATTCTCTTGAGTAGGTCTAAACGCTCCCAATGAACCTCCATGGGGAGGGGGCGAGGGAGCATAACCAGTTACAGTCTTGCTTGTTGGTGTCTCCCAGCCAAACTGTGACCTCTTTGGACCACCTCAGAGGCATCTCTCTTTCCCAGCACAGCAAGTTACAAACAGTAGTTCAACAGATATTTTCTGAATGACTCCAGGTTACTTACCCTTACTAGGTCTTCATTTTCTTATCTGTACAATGGCAGAAGTATTTTGCCTGAAGAGTTGTTGAGTACGCTAGACAATGTTTTAGAAGTGATATAGAGGGCGCCTGGGTGGCTCAGATGGTTAAGCGTCTGCCTTCGGCTCAGGTCATGATCCCAGGGTCCTGGGATCGAGTCCCACATCGGGCTCCCGGCTCAGCGGGGAGCCTGCTTCTCCCTCTGACCCTCTCCCCTCTCATGCTGTTTCTCTCTCGCTCGCTCGCTCTCTAAAAAATAAATAAAATCTTTAAAAAAAAATAAAAAATAAAAGTGATATAGAAGCAATGCTCGATAATGGGTGGGACTTTCTAGAATCCTTAGCTAAGTTACAAAGATCCTAAGGAAGCAATACCTTAGACCCTTACTACCTAATACCTGGAGGAGAGGGTGGAGAAAGAGATTTAAGAAATGTAGTCAGAAAGATGGTGAGATCTCTTGGAAGAAAACTGCAGTAGATGCTTGAGAAAGAAACATGGCTGAAGGAGAAGACAAAAGGGAAGGAGGCCCCACACTGGGATCCCACCAAACCTAGACTTAAATTTCACCTCCAAAGCATCTGTCTTGTCCATCATTGTATCCCTAGCGTTAAAACAGTTTATGACACTTAAGAAGAAAGGAACCTACCTCATCCTCAATGTCCTCATTAATAAAACTGGGGTAATAACGCCTCTCATAGGGTTATGGTGAGAATTAAATGAGGTAACACAATGCCCTCAGATCTTAGATGCTTCCTTCTATATCTACTCCTCTATGTAGGGTCAGGTGGTTCAAGTTAACCTATTTACTCTCCTGTTATTTGACAAAAAAATCAGTCACATTAACTTTCTCTAAAGTTTAAAGGAGATATTAGTACTCAAACACCCTATAACACCACTTACTATAGATAAGATGTACAATGTAACCTCTCTTAGAATGCAAAAAAGAAGTCTAAAGGATCTTGTAATCTATAAGGCAGTACAGTTTAAGACTACATTGGAGAATATCCTCTGGACAGCCTCATACACATAATGGATTCCTTAGCAATTCTCTGGTGATCATTACAAATGCTCCCCAAACAATAAAGTATACAACACATAGTAAAAACTGAGAATTTCAGAAACAAAGTGTAAGAGGTAAACACCCCACTCTTTTGATTAATACATATTATCAATGTCCTTAAAGAACCTTTGGAAAGGGCTCTTATTTTTAAGAGAGATGTCAAAATGCAATGTCATATTTTCAGTTTTTTCCAGAACCGCATTAGAAAAAGTTCAGTTTTAGCATGCTATTAGACCCAGCTGGTGATGTAATTTACCAAGTTATATTTTTATCAAAATAAAAGATTGGGGTCGCCTGGGTGGCTCAGTCGGTTAAGCAGCTGCCTTCGGCTCAGGTCATAGTCCCAGAGTCCTGGGATTGAGCCCCACTGCAGGCTCCCTGCTCAGTGGGGAGTCTGCTTCTCCTTCTCCCTTTCCCCCTACCCCCGCTTGTGCTCTCTCTCTCTCAAATAAATAAATAAAATCTTTAAAAATAAAAAAATATATAAATAAACAAAAGATTTAAGCCTGTACACAGTTTATGGGTCAATAATTCACTAAACTTAACTAAAATTACTTTGCTTGAAGTCAACTTTCATGTTACACAGGCTCTCTCGCTGCATTTAACAAAGTGCACTGAAATAATTAAATGGACAATTTCTCTTGCATGTTCAACATGCAGAGGACAAGTTTTTTTTAACATGTGTCATCAAGCTTGACCTAAATCAGGGAGTAATTATTCAAGATTGGGTTTGAGTTTAAGCACTTACTGAAAGAATATGCCCCCAGGTCACTTTTTAAAACCCACCTCTGCTTAACTGTTGTAAAACAAAACACACAATTGTGTAATTTCGTAGGAAAAGAACTGTCTGCAAAGGCCAGCAGATGGGGGAACCATTTTCAGCTCTGTAGTAACTTGCTGGGCTACCAAGGAAAAAGCCATTCACCACTCTTGCCCTAGTTCCTTAACCCATGGTCTTTTTGAGATCTCCAGTCTACAATTCTTTTAAGTACATGTCCTCCACGGTAACATCTTAGTTTTCCTAATAACATGTTATTCCAGTAATTGTAAAATATTCATGAGCCATGATATGGCATTAATCAGTCAAATAAAGAATAGAGGATTCCCTTATGTTAAGTGATTATCTCAAGATCTTAAAAGGTAGTGTCGTCCTTAATCACAAAAAGCAAAACAAAACAAAAAACAGTAATTTTTAAGAAAACCCATAGAGACACAAAGCTAGAATATAAAAAAGCAATGAGGGGCGCCTGGGTGGCTCAGTCAGTTAAGTGTCCAACTCTTGATTTAGGCTCAGGTCATGATCTTAGGATCATGCCCCAGGGTCAGGCTCCAAGCTCAGCGGGGAGTCTGCTTAAGGATTCCTTCTCCCTCTCCCCTCCATCACGTTCTCTCTCTCTCAAATAAGTAAATAAATCTTTTAAAAAATGAAAGCAACATCTCTGCAGTTATTCAGATAATGGTATCAATGAAGTGCTATTGCAGAAGACCAGGACCACTCTGGATTTCAAACATGAGGCAGCCCCAAAACCAAAAATGATCCTTGTTGTTATCTTTGATCTACACCATTCTTGATGCTGCATTCTCTACTTAGATTTCCTCCTGGAGTAGAGTTCCATAAAGCATAAAACAGAGCCCCTTGGGACTTAGAAAAGTTCAAATAATCATAATCTGTTGAATAAATCCAAATTTACTCAAATATTTTGTGGGGTACAAAATAAGCACGATTTTAAGATAAATAAAAGAATGGTTGTGGGGCACCTGGCTGGCTCAGTGAATTAAGTGTCCGCCTTTGGCTCAGGTCATGATCTCCAGGTCCTGGGACTGAGTCCCACATGGGGTTCCCCGCTCAGCGGGGAGTGTACTTTCCCTCTCTCTCTGCCCCTCCCCCCCCCACTCGTGCTCTCTCTCACTTGCATGCTCTCTCTCTCTCAAATAAAATAAAATAAAATAAAAAAGGATGGTTGCTTCCTTAAAAACAAGTCTGCTCTTGGAACCAATGTAACATTGTGTGTCAACTATATTTCAATAGAAAATAATAACAGTAATTTTAAAAGTCTGCTCTAAACATTTATCCAGAACCATCAAAATCTTAGTATTGTAGTAGACTAAAACAACAAAAACTCTAGAATCTGTTTCAATCATATATTTCTATTAATCTGGGTATTAATCATACTTTTGCTGGGCTTTGGGCAGAAAGCAAGTACCACCACAGAGCTAATCCAAAGGTACCCATTCTGTGGGTATATTACCATAAAGAAGTATAATATATACAATCAAAGACAGCACTGGCAATACCAAAGTTAAATTACTCAAATGTGGGTACTTAAGTAACAGGTCATTAAACAAGTCAAACTGGGGGACAGGGGGCTGGGGGGAGTTGATGAGCATACCTTTTCACTGGCAAGCAGACAAAAAGGTGCATATTCAATTAATGCACATCTGAGTGTCACCCATACAGCTAGCACTGTGTTGGAGTCTATGAGAGACAAAAATGCAATATTGCCTTACCTCTCCTGTAAGATAAGGCACCCACAAATGAAATATTTAGATAACAAGACAAGTCAGTGTCGATCTGTATCCTGCTAATAATAAATCCTATCGGAAATTAGATAAGACAGAATAGAACAATAGAGAGGGATCAAGAGCCAGGAATCACACAAATTAAGCTTCTGACTAGAACATCTTGAATCCACCTCCATTTAAAGAATTTTAAACCTAGGGTCGCCTGGGTGGCTCAGTCGTTAAGCGTCTGCCTTCGGCTCAGGTCATGATCCCAGGGTCCTGGGATCGAGCCCCGCATTGGGCTCCTTGCTCAGCGGGAAGCCTGCTTCTCCCTCTCCCGCTCCTCTGCTTGTGTTCCCTCTGTCGCTGTCTCTCTGTCAAATAAATAAATAAAATCTTAAAAAAAAAAAAGGAATTTTAAACCTAGATGTAATAAACCACACACAACCTAATAAGCCACTTCCCTCAGTTGCCATTAGGTCTGTTTCCTCATCTGTAAAGTGAGTTTTAGGTCACAGTCTCTAACCTGAAACGGACCTAAGAGGTTAAAGGACTGATTAAGACTGAAATTCAGTTGCAAGAACTACATAAACATTTAGTATAGATATACGGAACATTGGCTTAAGTACACCGGAGTATTTGTGCTGGGATGGATCTGGCTAAGTAAGACCGGCCAGACCCTGAGAAAACCCAATTAAAGAACTGGGACTTGCCTCTCTGTCAGGTAATATTAACTGTTAAAATTGTCAAGTTAAACTGAAATGCTATCACTGCCAAAGAACTATAATGTGTAAAACAGAGAGGGACGGCCACAAACTGTAACAGTACAATGACACACTTAAGAGATTTAGTAAGCATAGCCGTTGACCACTAGGAAATGTTAACAGTCAGGCTCTCATAATCAGAGGTGAGACAGTTTGATTTAGCAAAGCAATTGCCCAGCTCACGATGAAAGGCAGTTCCCCATCAAAGAACCATCCTTGCAAACAGCAGCCACCTTCACTAACCACACAGAAAGGCATGCAGCAAACATTTTACATCAGTCTTTGTTACAGTCACAAGCTGAGGAGCAATAAACAGGCTCCTCACACAGGAAAGGAAAAATTACGCTAGATAGTGCTAAAAATATGGAATAAGCCCCTGCACCTTTATTTCTATTTACTCAGTTGTATGCTCTTTTAATGAGGAAGGTGGGGAAGGGACAAGTTATGTTTTAATAACTTCGAAACCACATTTACCCATGAGCTGAACTGTATTGCTTTGGACTCACTCTGTAAACTTGGAGAAGATTTCAAAACGCATGCCTCTCAAGCAAAATATTAACCAGCACCATAATTGGTTATGTCCCCCCGGCTCTAATTTACTCTACCTACTACAGCAGAACAAAAGCGGCACAAGCTGGGCTTGTGATCTAGTCCAATGCAGAGTGCCATCTGCCGCACATGCACAGAATGTGTCCTATGCAAGATTCAACCTCAGTGTCTCCCAGGGACCTTTATCAGAGCAAGCTGTTCGTTTCCACATTTGCCTCATTCAACAGCTCTGCCTCCAACAACATCTACTTACAGGAGAATTCCCATTCATGGGACTTTAAAATACCAATACTTACCTAACAAACAGTAGTTATGAAAAGGAGGAGATTATGAAGGAGCAATCACACTTTAAAATGAAAAGAACACGATAAGGGGGTCAGAATATCTGGGGTGGCTGGGAATCCTAAAACCGTTGCATATTAGCTGTGCAGTCCTGGCCAAGTCCCTCCCTTTTCTGGGCCTCAATTTCAGACATAAAATGTCAAGAGTTAAATCCCTAAGAGATGCCTTTCAAATTGAGTCTTGTGAGGAATCATAGAATAACAGATGGAGACAGCTATATACAGGATGGCTTCAGAGCAATTGTAGAAAAAGAAAAAAACCTGTTTACATATTTTAAATAATCAGGTACAACTTTTTTCAAAATCCTACAATTCTAAGTTCATTTATAAGTCAACATTCCCATGATAACACTTCAGCCCTTCAGAAATAACACTTCACTTTAACTGTGCTTTCAGTTACAAATTCAGCACATCACTTTTACCCACCCCAGAATAGCACAGAAGAACACTTTCATGAAGTACCCACACAAGGAAGACACTCACAGCCTGACAGATTCGCATAGTGGAAAATATACAAGGCATAAATTTAAAAATGCTAAATGAATACCACACCCAAATAGCCTTAAAACCTGTGCAAAGTCAAAAGACGTATTAGCAAAATACAGGGATAAAGACAACTTGGTAAGTCTTTAAATAGTTTGAGGGAGAGGGGAATGCCATCAGATTTCTGGGTGGCTTTATGTTTTTAGGAAAACAAAACACATAAATGGAGGCTTTGAAACATGCAAATCTAAACTGAACTGTGGAAAAGCTCGGCTCTCACCCAAGAGCTTCAGCAAAGCAATATGTCAGTATGCCAAATATGAAGTACAAATTTTCTTCACAAGAATGAGGATAGGATCCACACGTGTGACTAATAATAATATCATCTTGCATTTACAGAGCATTAGTTCTTTTCATAGCTCTTTCAGACACTTGGTTTCATGTTGTCAATCAGTCTCGGGGTATCCTCTCTGAAAACCTCCAGTTTAGCTTCCTCTCAAGAGCTGTGTGATCAGGTTAAGACAGGTGGATGTATTTGTTGAGATCTAAAGGTACTAGTTTCTTCTATCAGGCCGTCTGCAGTGATTCTCTCATTACCACACTATACAACTTAGCCCTAGGAAATAAAATCTACACTCTTTCCCTCACAGTTGGCCAGAGACCAACATAAATGGGTCTAGAAAGTCCAAGGAAAGAGAACCCGCTGACTTGTTAGGTCAAGAACTCCATGCCAAGTTGATCTCTTGCAACTGAAAAAAGAATTCACAATCACTCACAAATACATCCCAAGGCTGTTCAAACAGAAAATCTCCTTCGTTGCCAGCCAATGAAATCCAGCAATAACTGGTTAATTCAACCACCAAATCCCTGACTCTGTGAACAACTTGCCATATTCACTTCCCCTCCGCCCGCTGCCCACCCTTCCTTCTTCAGGCACGCGTGAACAAGCTGATAAGCCAGCTCTCCAAAAGGACCACCGAGGACCTTTAAGGACCTGAGGGGATGGAGCTTGCCTCCTGAAGCAATGCAGCATCCATCGCGAGGGGGCTGTTCCCCATGCCCACACACGCAGGAAGTCACGGAGGGGGATAAAGTTTGATTATCCTTCTTGCCCGTTCCCAAAGGGCCGAGAGAGGACGAGGGAGCGGCCCCGCTGGGGTCCTGGGCTGCTCTCCGGAGACAGTGCCCACGAAGCATGGCACTGCCACTCTCCTGACATACACCAGGCAGCCGCGGCAACTCAGGACACCCCAACCCGCCCGGAGGAGGAGGGAAAGGGGACAACTTGCACGGGGCTCAGTTCGCAAGCGATGGGGCAGAGCTGTTAAAAAAAAAAAAAAAAAAAAAGGAGGGAGGGAGGGACCGAGATCGGGGGCTAGTCAGGGAGAGGTTCAAGTCCGTCCCTTCCCCGCCCTGGTGCCCCGGGTCCTGCGGGAACATCCCCGCCATCGCCCCTCCTCCTCCTCCACTCGGCTTCCTCCGCCCTCCTTCCCTTCCTGGTCGCCGCCGCAGGCGCCTGAAGGGCACGGCGGCTCCTCGGTGCCCGGCAAGCTCGGGAGCGGCCGCGAGTTGAGGTAACTCGCCCGCTGCCCCGGCGGCCTGCCCGCCGGCGGCTCCCACACGCCAGCGCCGCCCCGCCCTCCCCGGAGCCGCCGGGCGCGCTCGCTCACCGTCCGGTGGTGCTGCTGCTGCCGGTGGCGGCTGACGCTCAGCCCGGGGAAGCAGCCGGCAGTCAGCGCTCCGCAGCCGCCGGCGCCCCCGCCGCCGCCCCGGGAGGAGAGGAGCAGCAGAAGCGATCTACCTGCGGCGGCCGCCATCTCTCAACTGGAAACGGCGCCGACCCAGGCAGCGCAGCGGACGGCCGGGGCGGAGCCAAGACCCGCCACTCACCGACGCCGGGCCAACTGCCGCCCTTGGCTGAGTTGGTGAGGCGGAGCTTCCTGCGAGGCCCAATCGACAGGCGGGAGAACCACACTTGAGGCTGCCTGTCACTTCCAGAGTTACCTATTGTGGGACAGAGTCAATTACGGGCAAATTCTAAGGTACCGGTAATTGGTATCCGAGCCCCTCAGAATAGCAGCAGTAGAGAGACGGCATATTCGATTCAGCTAATCTTCACCAAGGATAGAGCTATGATAAGGGTAACTGGGGAAACATATTTGTGCTAAGCTTTGTACTTTGTGAGTGTTCTAAGTTGGCAAAATATGTACCAAATTAGTAATCATTGAAGTAGGGATGCTAGAACTCTCAGTGACACGCCCAGAGTTATCATTCATAACTGATGGTATTTGGATATGCTGAAATTAACCCTACATCAAAGGGTGATCTAATGACCGTGATATGTAGCATAATATAGGAGGGATAGAATGCTTATGATATCAAAGTCCCAGAATGAGTACACGCCATTAGGGTGAATTAACAGACCTATTACATTTCAAATACTCAATTCATTTTTACAGCACCTTTTAGACTGATACTCTTACACTCTCCAGAAGGAAAAATCATTTTCTTACTATCTTTGACCCTGTGTGCACTTATTAAACTATGGAAACAGAACATGTTGGTAATGTAATAAAAGTCATGTAAAGGTTATTTTAATGAATTTTCATACTTTAAATAAACTAGTCATTAGGGTACACTTTGGAATCATTCTTGATTGCTTTCTCTTGAAAAATACTTCTTTCCCCCAAGAAACAAGATCATAAAGCTCATTAAAGACTGTGGAAAAAAAAGTATTTTCTTAGAAGAGGATTTCCTTGCTGTCTGTTATTATAAGCTAGTTAGTCCTCACATCTTCTTTTAAAATCTAAAGCGGGAAAACAGTTTGGTAAGCAGCTAAAAATATTACTCTAGGGGCGCCTGGGTGGCTTAGTCGCTTAAGCGTCAGTCTTGGGTCATGATCCTAGGGTCGTGGAATTGACCCTGGAGAACCCACCTGCATCAGGCTCCCTACTCGGTGGGGAGTCTTCTTCTCCCTTTCCCTCTGCCCCTCCCCACCCCTGCTCATGCTCTCTCTCAAATAAATAAATAAAATGTGTTGTTGTTTTTTAAAGTATTACTCTAAATTTTGGGAAACATCTTGGTAGTGTAGCCTTAGGTTATCAAGTTGAAACAAACAAAAATACACATATAATTTTATTGTATCACTTGTTCTAATAATAGTTTTTAAACTTTAACTGAAATGGTATTTGCTTGGCCAAGAATTGCTAAATAATGAAGTGGAACTTCCTTCCACCCCACCCCAGAACAGTGAAATGATTGGCTTCTCCAGGTGAGAATATTACATCACTCACCCAAAAGGCATTTATTGTGCAACAAGTGGAACCTGAGAGCTCAAGAATGAGATGAGCCCCCTCATTCAACAGCTGCACACACTAATCCACCTAGCTGGAAATTTGTGACATTCCTGGAACAACTTCACTTACAATCATTTTCTGCCCATCTATATTTATCCCATCTGCATGTTACGTATTTACCAATGCTGTGCCATTTCCTCCTTCTTACTAGGATTACCATGAATTTTACTTTTGTTTTTATTTTCTGTGCCTTTGCCATATCTGCCTATGAATCAAGATTGTCGCTCAATCTCTATCTTACACTTCGAGAAGTTCTACTGGAATTGTCTTTCTCTTACTTTTCCAAATACAGAAATGAGCCATGCATCCTGCAGTTCTGAGATTTGGTCCTGTGCATTTGCAAAAGAACCACAATAAATAGGGCTTGTTTTTTTTTTAACTGCATAAACCTGAAACTAGAGGGATTACCAAAAGCTTCCTTCTTATTTACTAAAGGTGTCATCTTTTATCTACCAAGATAAAACCACTGATGCACCCCACGTAGGCTGTGTAAAATGAGGATCCACTAAATTGAGTTCTAATAATCCAGGGCTAGAAATTATACAAACATCAATTACCTCCTCACAGAGAAAATCTTTTCCATAGCTGCAAAGGATTTATCTCACATCAGTTGGCTGGCCAGCGCCCATAATAAGAAAGTGTAGATAGCTGAACAGAAAGTATCCTCATTCCTAAAAAATAAATAATAAATTACATAAGAGGGGAAAGGGAATTAAAATTCATTGAGTACCTGCTATGCTAGGCACTATGCTGATCACTCTAGAGATAATACTTTTATAAAAGATGGCAAAGTAACCACAAAAAAACTTTAAAATATCATAACTTTTGAGAATAGAAATTGAAGAAAACCTAAATGTTTTCTAATAGGGAATTGGTTAATAAGAGACTAACCCTATAACAGAATATTATGCAACCATTAACAAAATGAATTATTCCATCTATACTTTTAAAAAGTAATAGTATGGGACAGCTGGGTGGCTCAGTCAGTTAAGCGTCTGCCTTCAGCTCAGGTCATGATCCCGGGATCCTGGGATCGAGCCCTGCATCAGGCCCCTTGCTCAGCTGAGAGCCTGCTTCTCCCTCTGCCTGCCGCTCCCTCTGCTTGTGCTCTCTCTCTCTCTCTCTCTGATAAATAAATAAATAAATAAATAAATAATTTTTAAAAAGTAATAATCTAGTACAGATGAGCCTTTTAAAAGTTATTTATATGTATAAAGGTTACTTATAGATATTTTTATATGTTATATATGTATTTCAGGTCCATAGTGACTTCTGGAAAAATAAACAAAAAACATGTTAACTCTGGAGACTTTAGAGGGGTGGCTACCCTTTAGAATGGCTTAACATTTTCCCATCTGCATGTTATTTTTATCTTTATAAAAACATGGTCACGGGCGCCTGGGTGGCTCAGTCGTTAAGCGTCTGCCTTCGGCTCAGGTCATGATCCCAAGGTCCTGGGATCGAGCCCCGCATCGGGCTCCCTGCTCCGCGGGAAACCTGCTTCTCCCTCTCCCACTCCCGCTGCTTGTGTTCCCTCTCTCGCTGTGTCTCTCTGTCAAATAAATAAAATCTTTAAAAAAAAAAAAAAAAAAAAAAAAAAAAACATGGTCACTGAAATCTACATGGCCACAGAGTTGTTTTTGTGCCAATCCTTAAAACAGGTTGATCTTTTTTTAGCTAAAACTAATCAGAACAGATTTCCTGGAGCAGGAAACCCTAACTAGGCTCCCTACTAAAATGTACACTGAAGTCAGCTCCCAATTATGACTCAACTCAATGGAGTGTTTGCCTAAAAGCATTCCAGAATAGCCAGGAGAGGTGATGCACACAGTTGATTGACACGGGCAAGAAACCATGAAAGGGATCTGCTTAGAGGTCTGGGGGCTTTTTCATGGTTCACAGATGGTGTGAATTACTATGCAAGTGAGATCAGCAATTCTTAAAGAACAGGAAAAAAGTATACGAAGAAGGAGAGCAAGAAGGAAAGGATTTACCTTAAAATATTTATCATCTCATAAATCACAGCCTTGACCTGTTTTCTGGCTATTTGGGGTTGACCATCTTCCCAGAGGTCATTTCCTCTTTCTCTACCCCTACCCATCGGCAGGCATCTTGCCATCACTACACTCACTTTCCCATGACTTCTTCATTTCTATAATCTTTTACGTTTTTTTTCAACTTCTCTGGACCAGAAATATTTCTAGTAAGTGTGGCCGAGAGGGGGTGAACTCCTCATAAACCCCATCACATATCCCTTCCTGTCCATATCCACATCTAGTCTCACTTCATCGAACACACATTTTTTTTCCTTCCTCATTTTTATTTCTTTCCTTTTCTTTCCCCATTACTCCCATCCCCCTTACTCTAATATAGACTGCAACCTTACACTGGATTATGTACATACTTTACATACCTAATTTACATAGATTATACTTACATATGACCTCTTAAAATTTTTGTGACAGGAGTCTCATGCCCTGGCCTCCAAAGAATGACTGACTCCATAAGCATTTTGTAACTCAGAGTCCCTCTAACCAAACAGTCTTTCCAATCCACAAGTTTTCTTCTATCAAGAGCAGAACACCGGGAAAACATTGAGTTGAGAAAGGCAGGTCTTGTTCAAATAGGACTGTCTTTGTTCATGTTTCTTAAGATCTGAGAGGTTGGCAGCAAACATTAACACTGTCCCTTTTGTGTTGGATTGGTTGTGGCTTCCTACAGCCTTTGTTATTTACTAGACCTTTGGAGTCAGGAAGTCTTTTGCCTCTATCTGAACTGATTCACAGGGGCAGAACACTAATTTTGCACTCAAATAAACCACACCTCCATAGGAATTCAGCATAGGAATTCAGCACATATTCTGGTGGAACTGAACACCATTCCAGAGTATCCAAAGGTGCCAAAAAATCATAAGAACATTCTCTGACAAGACTGAATTGTAACAAAATTCCAAATTGGTAAAGCACTCCCCTCTCTTGGCAATCTCCAGGTACTTACAACCTAAACCCTGAATATGCCCTGACCTTTCAACCTTCAACTCTGCTCCTACTGTCCGGATAAGCCACCTGTTCTACTCTTTTGAAGACCAGCTTTGCCTCCTCTGAGAGTAAATGTCCAGGTAAAATTGAACTCTCATAATTTCTTGTTTGACTTTGTATCATAGTACTTTGGTACTTGATGTGAGCTGATCCGACAATGAGGTCCGCCACACTCCCTTGGTTATCAGACCTATTTGAATAGACTAATCTGGTTGGCTGGGCCACAGTCCCCTTCTCTCATCTTCTAAGTATAATTTGTATCAAAATTATTTATGTTACTATATTTCTCTTACAGAACTCTTCCAGGTTAGTGTTGCCAATCTGGTGAACTAATTTAAGCTAACTCTTTAGATGATGATAAGGACTTCTGGGATTGCCTCTTTCACACCACATTTAAACTTATAGGACCCTCCCAATGCTAATAGCCAAAATATTTTCACAAAGTATGGCAGGCCTAACAAAATTATTCTGGGGTGAGATAGTCCATTAAAATCCATCAAAACCCATAGTCCATCAAAAATTCCTTACATACCTAGCCACATTAGTCTACCTACTTCAAGGTCAGATTTGTCTTTATATAATGCTGAGTGTTGCCCAAATTCAGCTCCTCTGAATTTAAACAAATTTAATGTCAAATGCTATATTCATTCTATATTCATTCACATATCGGTACTTATTTATATGTGAACACATAAAGACTCTGGGCTGTGGGTTGCACTTGGTAGGAGGCAGAGGGTGGAGGAAGCTGTGGGCGTGAGACTGGTCACTGCCAGTTAACAACAGGTGCGAATACTGCTCTTTAAATTTAGCCATTGCACTTGGCATCTTGTCTCTCAGCCGTCACTTATGGCAACCACTGCTGATTTGGAAAGGATCAAGGAAAGAATGACAGAAAGGGTCACATTTATGAAAAGGCAGAGAGAAAAAGGGCTTTGTTCTCTTTTATTTAGTCAAAGCTAGCCTAGGAAATAAAAAGCAGCATGAGACTTGGAAAGTGTAAAAACAGCTTAAGAGAGTGAAAAGGGGAAGAAAATTATTCTAAGAGATAATAATTATTAACAAACCATTCTTAATTAGGCACTTTAAAAGCCATTCCATCTGCCAAAACTTGGGAGCACAATTATCTAAAATGTGGGTAGAAACTCAGAAAATAATTACTATTAATTGGGAGTTGGAGTAAGAGGAGGGGATAAGACCTGGATGAGGATAATTTATTTATTCATTCATTTGATCAGTCAGTCAAGAAAAATATATTGAATGCCTCTTATGTGTTGGTCAATATAAGCTAGGAGAAACGTTGCAAAATTCACATTTTTTGAATCATGTATTACTTTTTCTAAAATGCTCATCCTAACCTTGAAATGGGATCAATTCTTCCCATAACTTTGCAGTCCATCATTTATAGATCATTCAAAAGAATTACAGAAAGATCCCTTGAGTTATCCTGAGTCTCAATATAACATAAATTTAAAACATACTGCCAACATAATAAATTACTCCACCCAACAAAATTAGTAAGAAGACATACGAAGAAATTGTAGGGTTTTTTGCTGTCATTGTGTAGTAGGATACAATTCTATTTAAATAGTTTCTAACGGGTTCATTGCCAGAGTATAAAGAAAATTTCAATCTCAGAGAATTGTAAGAAGACATTGTATCCCTTCCTTCATGCCTTGCTCTGCTAAGATGTATAGATTAGGTTGAAACAGGGCTCTTTGGCTTTTCCAGCATCAGAAAGAATAACTCATTTTTTATTTATTTTTTATTTTTTTAAAGATTTTATTTATTTATTTGAGAGAGAGAGACTGAGAGAGAGAGAGCACATGAGAGGGGGGAGGGTCAGAGGGAGAAGCAGACTCCCTGCTGAGCGGGGAGCCGGATGTGGGACTCGATCCAGGGACTCCAGGATCATGACCTGAGCCGAAGGCAGTCGCTTAACAAGAATAACTCATTTAATAGACTTGTTAAAATTTAAGCAAGATTTATAGCACCTATAGATGTTACTACTTTAAGGCCCTGAAGCAACTGGATCTATTGACTATTCAATCAAAACATGATCATTATTAAGAAGAGGAAATTTTCACAAAATACCACTAGGTTATAAATCTAGGATAGCATGTGAAAGGGTCCTAATTCAGAATCATGAGTTAATTTGGGTCATTTCCCATGACATTTTATAATTATTAAAATTAAGAGGATTTGAAAAGATTGTAGGGGCACCTAGGTGGCTCAGTCAGTTAAGCATCTGCCTTTGGCTCAGGTCATGATCTCAGGGTCCTGGGATCAAGCCCCAAGTCAGGATCCCTACTCAGCTGGGAACCTGCTTCTCCCTCACCCTCTGCTGCTCCCCCTGCTTATACTCTCCTCTGTCAAATAAATAAATAAAATCTTTTAAAAAAGAAGAAGAAAAGGACAGTAAAGATTTGATGGTTCTTTTAAAATAGGCCTTTACTGCTTTCTTATCAATTTTGTGTTTTGGAAGACGAAAAAATAGAAACAAAGATAATTTCCTGTTTGCGAACATGGGTCCTTCTCCTTAAAACAGTCCTGGGAAATAAATGAATCTTGTTAAATCAAATTTTACATATACGTTAATAGTAAGCAGGCCAACTTTGAAAAGTAAAACCCTAGTCATTTCCAGAATACATTTTTTAGGATTGTAATTTGCAATCTTTGTTCCATCTTGGCAAATAAATTTTTAACACGTGGTCATCACAAACAATAGCTCACTAAAAGCATCTCAATAAATAAGATGGACTTTGGCTTATACAAAATTCCAAGTGTATTAGTTGTAACTGCTTGTGCCCAAATATCTCCTTATATTAAAGGATCTGAAATATTTCTTAAATTTAATAAGAGAACTTACTGTAGTACAGTATTCTAACTACAATAACGGCTATCCCTGAGTTCTAAAAAATTCATTCATTATTTCAGTAAATAAGGTGATTTGTTAGTTCAGTTACCAAAGCTAACAAACAAGCAAACAAACAAAAGGATCTGGCCTCACAAGCTTACCATATAGTAAGAGATAAGGGAAATAGGAGAGTATTGTAGGAGGGCATTTTACCTATTTTTTGAGGATCTGGGAAGGGATCTCAGGGGATCCCTTTGGTGAGATCTGACAGATTAGTGGAAGTAAATGCCAGATGGAGAGTAGTGAGATATGATACCAGAGAGGCAGCAGGAATCAGTCACAAGGCATCTTTTAAATTGTATTAGGGAATTTGGACTTTACCCAAAGAATAAAGGTTAAGTCTTGAAGGATATTAGAAATGGGAGAGGGGCACCTGGGTGGCTCAGTCGTTAAGCATCTGCCTTCGGCTCAGGTCATGATCCCAGGGTCCTGGGATCGAGCTCCGCATCGAGCCCCGCGTCGGGCTCCCTGCTCGGCAGGAAGCCTGCTTCTCCCTCTCCCACTCCCCCTGCTTGTGTTCCCTCTTTCACTGTCTCTCTCTGTCAAATAAATAAAAAAAAATCTTTAAAAAAAAAAAGAAAGAAATGGGAGAGATTAGAGAATAGATTGGAAACCAGAGAGATGAAAGGCAAGAAAATAAATTAGGAGATCTAGGCAAGAAATGCTAGCAATATGGTTTATAATATCGGCCATGGGAGAAAGACTAACTTGAGAGAGATTGTATATAAGAAGTTGAAGTCAAAGGTGTGGGTAATTGATAGGATATTTGGGGGTGGGGGAATGAAGGAGAGTAAGATATCAAGGGAGATTTCTTTTTTTTTTCTTTTTCCTTTTTTTTAAAGGGAGAGTCTTTTTTTTTTTTTAATATTTTATTTATTTATCTGACAGAGAGAGACACAGCAAGAGAGGGAACACAAGCAGGGGGAGTGGGAGAGGGAGAAGCAGGGTTCCTGCCAAGCAGAGAGCCTGATGCAGGGCTCGATCCTAGGACCCTGGGACCATGACCTGAGCTGAAGGCAGCCGCCTAACTCACTGAGCCACCCAGGTGCCCCTCAAGGGAGATTTCTAACTGTCTCACTTGTGCAACTTGGTTGGACGCTTGTGCCATACACTGAAAGAGGAAACACAGATAAGATTTGTGGGGGGCTTCAGTTCAGTTCAGTTTTGAAAATGTATGACAGGGGTGCCTGGGTGGCTCAATCAGTTGAGCGCCCACCTCTTGGTTTGGCTTGGGTCACAATCTCATGGGTCATGGGATCCCGCCCAGCATCAGGCTCAGCGCTCAGCAGGGAGTCTGCTTGGGGGATTCCCTCCCTCAGCCCCTCCCCTGACTAACCCGTGCACCTGTGCATGCTCTCTCCCTCTAAAATAAATAAATAAATAAATCTCAAAAAGAAAAGAAAATGATGTATGACAGGTGCCATGAGACATCCAAGCAATAATACTCAGCAGATAGTTGGTTATTTGAGCCCGATGAATAGACTGTAGAAATAAATGCAGGGGTCATCAGCATATAGATGGTAAATGAAGCCATAGGAGGGTTGAAGCCAACCAGAATGAGTATGTGGAAGAAAAGAAGATCTAAGAAATTAGTTTCCATTTAATGTTCTTCCGTAATACATGCTTAACAAATATTTGATTTGAGTAAATGAATGAATGAATGAATGAATAAAAACAGGAGTCTTAATGAAATCTAGAAGGCATTTTTAACATTTGCACAGGACTTTCTCAGTATTTAGTTTTGATATTCACTTTTTCAGTATTCAGTATTGATATTCACTGACCTTAGGTAGTTAGTGGCTATGAGTTGTTCAGTTTTCAAAAATGTTCTGGTTCGGGGCGCCTGGGTGGCTCAGTCGTTGAGCATCTGCATTCAGCTCGGGTCATGATCCTGGGGTCCTGGAATCGAGCCCCACATCGGGCTCCCTGCTCAGTGGGAAGCCTGCTTCTCCCTCTCCCACTCCCCCTGCTTGTGTTCCCTCTCTCGCTGTGTGTCTCTCTGTCAAATAAATAAATAAAATCTTTAAAAAAAAAATGTTCTGGGTCCCTGAAGAATTATTTTTATTTACTGCAAGATTCTTATTTTATTACAATGATAATATGTGTAAAGTTCTCAAGCTGAGTCTAATACTTCAGAAAGAAGCAAGTTCACATACTTGGCATAGTTCCGTGCACATAATTAATGGTCTAAAATCATATGTTCAAAGAGATTTGTGGATCAATGAATAAATACATAAGTGAAATACATATTCCTATCTTCTCACAATAGAGAACTTTTTAGTACCTCCACTCCACTGCTCTTAATGTTTGTTGAGGTAATTCAGTCCCTAGGGCCATTTATTTTATTTTATTTTTTAAAGATTTTATTCATTTATTTGACAGAGAGAGAGAGATAGAGAGAGCAGGAACACAAGCAGGGGGAGTGGGAGAGGGAGAAGCAGGCTTCCTGCCGAGCAGGGAGCCCGATGTGGGACTCGATCCCAGGATCCTGGGATCATGACCTGAGCCGAAGGCAGACGCTTAACAACTGAGCCACCCAGGCGCCCCCCAGGGCCATTTAATCAAAGGAAGAACATCTGTACTAATAATGCTGCCTAGGCATATTGACAGAGAGCTGGGATGATATTGACATGAACTCATGTCCAAAATATATGAAGAGCTCTAACGAACCCATAGGAAAAAGGCAGCAACCCAATAGAAAAAAATGGGCAAAAGACTTGAACAGATAATTCACAAAAAGAGGCAATCAAAATAACTAATAAACAAATGGAGAGGTGCTTCACTTCATTCCCCACGACGGAAATGCAAATTAAAAACCACAATGCGCTATAGCATTTGAAGCCCAGCAAAATAGTCAAAATGAAAACGGTGAAAAATACCAAGTTTTGGCAAGGACATGTAGCAACCTCAACTTTCATATGTTGCTGGTGGGACTATAAATTGACACAACCACTGTATCCGTCATAGTACAGTCAGGAGAAAGAAAGCACACCAATTACTTGAAGAGGCAATTTAATATAAAGAATTGTTAATAAAGTCCCCTACTCTAGTTTTAATAATTCTAATCATTTTCTCTCATTCTCTTAGCCAGAGGGATTGTAGCTTCTTCCTGCAGTTGCTACCCCATGAGTCTCTCAAGTTTTCTTTTTACCCTTGCAGTTAGTTAGTTAACATCTTTACACCTAGTTAACAATTATTTATATTAAATCATCTCTTCTCAAGTAACTGGTATGGTTTTCGTCTGCTGATCGATACGGAATTGATCCCAGGAGTGATCCAGGAAGCAGACCATAAATATAGGATTGAAGAATTGTTGTGATCAAGTCTTTGGGCTTAAAAGCAGTGCTGAACTCTTCTTCATCAATAAGATGAATAAGATGGCTCCGTTGGTTAAGCGTCTGCCTTCAGCTCAGGTCATGATCTCAGGGTCCTGGGATTGAGCCCGGCATTAGGCTCCTTGCTCAGTGGGCAGCCTGCTTCTCCTTCTTCCTCTCCCTCTGCCTGCACACACCTCCCCCACCCCCGCTTGTGTGCTCTCCCTCTGTCAAATAAATAAATAAAACCTTTTAAAAAAAGAAAAAAAAGAAACACTATGCTAGAAATCCACGACATGTGGTATATTCACATTTAATCAAATTGTTACCTATAGGTGAATGCGATTAATTGCCTTCTAAGTAAGACAAATATCTTGGGGCCTAAGGGGCTGCAGCACTTTATCAATAGGGGAATAATAATGACTTCTAGGGCTGTCATGTGGCCTGGGACCTAGATATCTACAGATGTAGTATTTCGTGTCATTGGGAGTGGAAGTACAGGAGCAAGGATTTTCAGATTGAAACTGTACAACTCTTACATCCTAGTCACCAGCAATGATCCTCCTACACACTATGGGAGTAGTTCAGACTTGGAGATCTTTCTGGGAAACTACTCTGTGTACATAGGAGGGATAGTTGAGCTATTCAATTCAAAAGTGGCCAAATTACTAAAACACACATTTCTATTACAAATAAAAAGATAGAGACTGAAAGACAGAAATAGAAAGCACCTTGGAAATAATTTAGCCCTAGTCTCTGATTGGACCAAAAAAAAAGAAAAAAATTACAGAGACCCGGAGAGGTAAGTACTGAGGACCTCCCAGTGCTGAGTGCTTTAATATGTATTAGATCATTTAATCCTCTCACTAACATTATGTCTAAGAATTAGTATTCCTGTTTCACAGCTGAGGAATTTGAGCTTAAGTAATTTATGCTAACTCAGTACCCAAACTCAGGAATGAAGGACTCCAACACCCACACTCTTAGCCATTAATGTAATGTCTCTGGAAGCCAGCACTCTCGATATGCAGTTCTTTTTTTTTTTAAGATTTTATTTTTATTTATTTGAGAGAGAGCGAGCAAGTGAGAGAGCAGAAGTGGGGGTATAGGCAGAGGGAGAGGAAGAAGCAGAATAAATACATAAGTGAAATACATATTCCTATCTTCTCACAATAGAGAACTTTTTAGTACCTCCACTCCACTGCTCTTAATGTTTGTTGAGGTAATTCAGTCCCTAGGGCCATTTATTTTATTTTATTTTTTAAAGATTTTATTCATTTATTTGACAGAGCAGGCAGCCTGACCTGGGGCTCCATCCCAGGACGCTGGGATCATGACCTGAGCCGAAGGCAGACGCTTAACCAACTGAGCCACCCAGGGGCCCCTCGATGTCATACTGTTGAAACTACAGTTCAGCATTGCTTTTCCCCCCAGGCTGAATAGGGATACGGTGGGGGAAAAAAGCCACATGAAAGGTTAGACCTGAAAAAGATTTCACAGGTTCTCTAATGCGGTCTCCGTCCACAGTGATGTCATTGAAGTCTAAGCACTTCCTGACTTGTCCAAAGCCACAAAGTTATTTTTTCCCCAAGGGAGAGGACATTTTATTTATTTATTTTAAAGGGTTTGGGAGGGGTTGTTTGTGTTTTTTTAAATAATCTCTACACCTAATGTGGGGCTCGAACTCACGACCCCGAGATCAATAGCCCATGCTCTTCTGACTGAGCCAGCCAGGTGCCTCTCACAAAGCTATTTAGTGGTAGAGGCAGAGCTATAATCCAAGTTTCCTAACACTCAAGGCAATTTTTTTTTTCACTATACCACAAAATCTGCCCCTCCCTCATTCTCTTCCTTCAGAGGTGGGTATTGGTATCGTGTCCAAAGTTCTTATTGACTCTTTAAACGGACTGGTTATGTGAGACAGGCAGGCTCTTTCATTAAATGCACACAGCTTCCCCTTCCTGGTCTGCATTCAACTCCACCTCTGGTTTGATACATTAGCAGACTATGTGTTGTGCTGAAAAGTCCCGTTTCAAACTGCTCTACATGACCTTTCCCTTGATACTTCAAACTCTCACAGTGTTTGCTCCTTTGGGTGGAAACACTGGAAACCTCTGTTAAAATGCCAACGGACAGTATAACTAAAGGAAGGTCTTGTCGATTCCTTAGTTTGAATTAGTTTATGCAATTAGCCCTCATCTCGTGGAAGAGTCCTGAAGGGATGGGGCTCTGGAGAGATTAGGATTTTCATGGCAGAACTGAATGGCGTAGGATGAGCTGAGAGAGGTGAGACAGTGGAAGCTGCAGGGACAGGTCATGGCCATATGAAGTCATTGAGCCCCTGGAGAGGTGAGAAGAAGCGAAAAGAAAGTGGTACAGAAGTGGGGTTGAAAATGGAGCACTTTGGTACAAATTCAAAAAAGAGCATCTTGGAGAAAGGAGCACAGACTAGATTTCTACTTTTACTGGCCCAACTTGCCCACTGAACAACCATTTGTGATAAACTTGTGTGAATCACATGCATCATCATGTCGCTGAGGGGCTGCCCTGCCTGCCACCGAGGCTGTTGCTACTCATTTCCCTGAGATAGCCACAGGAAAAAAAGAGAACTAACCTTCCCAATGCCTGGCCACAGCCCTCAGTGAATTTACTGAGCTCTTACTCTGTGCAGTCAGTCATCACAAAAAAACTCAGTGAGTTAGGTATTATTTTCCCAACTTTACAGATGAGAAATATAATGGCCCCCCAAATTTAAGTAAGTTCCCTCGGGAAACGCAATGAAGACATTGTTCAAAGAGGCTAAGTACAGTGTAAGGAGCTGAGTCAAGCTGGGTCAGTCTGATTCATGCTTATCTTTGTCTCACTATACCACACCTCTTCACAGAAAACTGCTTCTCAGAGTTCACGTACTTGTACATGTTCAATTATGCCAACACTATTCTTTACTACACTGCATTGACCTTCAAGGGTCTAATTTAACACAAGTAAGCACACAGGTTTCTCATTGGTAAGTGGACCATCTGGCAGGCAGCATATGGAAACAGACCCTTGGACAAGGTCATAAGAAGGTTAATTAAGTCTAGATTTTAAAGTATTTTTCTAAAATCTGAAAGAAAGAAAAAAAAATACTGTTAATGATAATATTGAGTAATAGCAGGGCGCCTGGGTGGCTCAGTCAATTAAGCGTTTGCCTTCAGCTCAAGTCCTGATCCTAGCATCCTGGGATCAAGCCCCACATCAGGCTCCCTGCTCAGTGGGAAGCCAGGTTCTCCTCTCTCCCCACTCCCCCACTCGTACTCTCTCTCGATCTCTCTCTCTCAAATAAATAAAATCTTAAAAAAAAGTATTGAGTACTAGCTAACAGCAAAGAATTATGCTGGGTGCTGTAATAAATATTACATTGTAACATCTTGCTTAAGCCTCACAATATTCCTTTGAGGAAAATACTATACAAGCCCCCATGTTTCAGATGAGAAAAATATGACATTGAGAGGTTACTTGCAAAAGATCTCCTGGATGAAGTAGTGGAGCCAAGATATGAATCCAGGATATCTTCTACCACATACTTTTTCCTCTGTATTATCTCCCCTGATAAATGGAACGGTTCAGTACATGAACATGTTTCTCAGAGAAAATCCTGTAGTATCTTATACTATTAACTCCAAAGTAATCACCTTAGGGGTTAGTGTCATGATAAAAATAGCAATATAAAGGAGATTTTGTGTTTTTTAAATAATTCCATTGATACATTAATTTCTTTGGTATGTTTCAGTATATTAGATGATTAGCACCTTCGGGTAAATGCCATGTATTTGACTTTTTCTGTTTCCTTCACTCACTCAATCATTATTGACTATTATTGAACAATATTGATATTTCACTGTGGAGAAGGCACCATAATGCCTAACACTGAGCTTGGTGTATAATAAACTCAACTTTTCATTGAGTGATTAGTTATAGAAGGAAGAGGTTTTACCTGAAGTTCTCTCGATGTAGTTCCATAGGAATTAATCATTACTGATTTTGATAATTTCATCACCAAATTACTAAGACAATATTCCATAGGCAGGGGTTGAGTTAGAATCTATGTTTAGTGTAACAACTTGTGAGTTGGTGGTGGTCAGCAAATGCTAGTAATTATAACCTTTCTAGGGAGTAAGTAAATTGAAAATAATACTTGTTTGCTTTTTCTCTAACATTTTATTTATTTTTTAAATTTATTTATTTTAGGGGCACCTGGGTGGCTCAATTGTTAAGCGTCTGCCTTCAGCTCAGGTCATGGTCCCAGGGTCCTGGGATCGAGCCCCGCATCGGGCTCCCCGGTCTGCGGGAAGCCTGCTTCTCCCTCTGCCACTCCCCCTGCTTGTGTTCCCTCTCTCGCTGTGTCTCTCTCTTCAAATTAAATTTATTTTATTTTTTAATTTAAATTAAATTAATTAACATATAATGTATTATTTGTTTCAGGGGTACAGGTCTGTGATTCATCAGTCGTATATAATTCCCAGTGCTCATTACAACAATGTCCAATGTCCATCACCCAGTTACCCCGTCCCTGCATCCCCCACCCCTCCAGCAACCCTCATTTTGTGTCTAACATTTTAAAGGCTCTCTAATACCTAACATTAGGCTATGCTAATATCAAAAGCTTGTAGCCCAGTTTATTCATTAGTGTCCTCTATCTTGCTTTACAAAGTAGAGGAAATCCTTTATTAACAGCAAGTCAACTCCTAGTTCTCATCAGGACTCTGCCTACAACCAGCAAGTTCACTTGTAGTACCTTTAGTGAACCCAAAATGAATAGGCATATGGTGCCCAGACTTTTGAGGAAGTGCATTTCTACCTTCTTGCTGATTCATACCTTCTTTAATTAAACAGAGATGATTGTTTCTAACTTATAATGTCTTTTTTCTGATACCTAATGAACTTCAGTCAACCAAGATCCTTTTTATATCACGCAAGTAAATACTCAGATAACAGAAGAAATGACAATGTCCAAAAACAATTCCAACTTAAGATACTTTTTTCCTGTAGGTAAGCCAAAATATGAATTATTCCGTCCATCTATAATGAAAAGTTAACTGAACTCATGCTGGGTTGTCTCTAATAGCATTAGGTTGCCACTTTTTGATGAAGTTCAGTAATTTAGTCCTGCAGCATAATGGCAGGATCAACGGACAAAGAGTTAGAACACTTGGACTCTATTTTCAGTTCTAGCTGTGGCTCATTACCATTTCTTTGCCCTGACCATCTTCTATTATTACTTGAAATCTCAATTATATTAGTAAAGCAGAAAGATTTAGAAAAACCACCCTGTAAGCTAACAACTAAGATGCAGTGGTCTTATTTCTGCAATTGGTGTACCATTGTGGTCTCAGGCAAGAAATTGGCTAACTTGACACCTCAGTTTCTTTATCCATGAAGACACGATAAATTATTTGTTCCTCTTTTCCCACCATTTCCCTCACAGAAATGCAGTAATGGAGATGAACCATGAGAGACTATGGACCCTGAAAAACAAACTGAGGGTTCTAGAGGGGGGTGGGGGTGGGGGGATGGGTTAGCCTGGTGATGGGTATTAAAGAGGGCACGTTCTGCATGGAGCACTGGGTGTTATACGCAAACAATGAATCATGGAACACTGCATCAAAAACTAATGATGCAATGTATGGTGATTAACATAACAATAAAAAAATTTTTAAAAAAGAAAGAAATGCAGTAATGGCAACCGTATTGACGCTATAAAAGATTTTGATCTCTCTAGGCTGTTGCTACATAAAGAGAAAGTCCTTTTTATATTTCAACTTGCATTTTCAGGTACTTAGTGCCCCCTGAGTTTGCACCATATCAATTCTATTTGGAAAAGATTACTATGTATACTGTTATTCTTTGCAGAACCCTTGCAGAAATAAAATGAGTCACGAACAATATGCTTTAAGAAAACAAAATTATTTCACAAAATTTGTGATTGTTGGCTGTTAAAAATTCTAATTCAAATTATCACCCTAATCATCTTAACTTGAAAGAGACAGCTTGTTCATTCAGAACTGTCTATTGCCATGTTGTCTAGGTAGCAAATACCAGCTAAAAAATGAGGATACCACTCAGTTGATCCTCGTTATTCCAGGATTTTTGTAAAATATCTAAGAAAAGTATGTAGGTATGAGGGATCTTAAAATCTAACAGCTGACAGATAGCTTCTAATCTTGGTTTTGCGTGTGTCAAACCTAAGAATGTTATAGGAGTATTCACCTATCTCACGTAGATAATAGGAGCGTTGACAGCAGATAATAAGTGTATCTTGTCTAATTGCTAGAAGAATGATTATCCTTACAATGCCCATTTTAGTTTTTGAGGATTGTGATGGTAATGTATCTTGTTTTACAATCTCTCTCTCTCCTCTCCCCTCTTTTTTTTGTATTCAAAATGTGTTAATTGGGATGGTTTCCCCCTCATCTTGATTCAGGGTGCTTTTAGTGCTTCTTCTATCTGAAGGAACATCCTTCTCTAAGCCTTGCTTTTCCTCCTATAGCCTGGCTGAGGACAGTGGAGAAGCCAACATAGAAATTACTATTTGTGCATGGCTAAAGATGGTTGTGATTTTATAGCATCCTGGGCATGGCCATGAAGTAGGAATCAGGCTCTGCACCAGGTGTTTCCTCTTGTGTTTCCTCTTCTCTTCTGGAAAGGGAGGGAGGAGATCCTTCTCAAGGGGCATGTTCTCACTGGGAGGTCATCACTGCTGGAAAGGCTGTTACACAATATCTTTGTCACAGAATACTAACAGATCCAAAGCTCAGACAGTAAAGGAAAAAATTCTTAGACTGAGACATGAAATTGTATCAATTCAAAGACAGGTCTGAAACTGAAAGATCAATTTACAGGGTAAAAGGAATAGAGGAACATATGTACCAAAATCTGCAGCAAGGAAGACCCAAGACATAGAATTGAGCTGGTAACTGACAGATTCTTATAGGCAAGTCAGAACTGCATGTGCCTGGCAACAAGTATTGGGGATTAGTCACTAGGAAACTGGAATCCAAAGGTAGGAAATCCAGTTACTTTGGTTACAAAAGATACACATAGAAAACCTATAAAATTCTTTGAGGACAGATCATTCGTTCATTCAGTAAATACATGTTAAGCACCTATATATGCTAGAGACTATTTTAGACACTGGGAAATAAGCAGTGAACAGAACAAAGTTCACTGAACTTGTGTAGCTAGTTGGGGTGGGGGAGCAGACAATAAACTAAGAAGTAAAATACATAGTTTGTCAATAGAAATAAGTTTACAGAGAAATTTTAAGTGGGAAATTTCTGGGCATGGGAAGTAGGGTTGTATTTTATTTATTTAATGATTTATTTATTTATTTATTTGACAAAGAGAGAGAGAGAGAGAGCACAAGCAGGGAGAGCTGCAGAGGGAGAGGCAGAAGAAGGTTCTCTGCAAGCAGGGAGCCCGATTTGGAGCCTGATCCCAGGACCCTGGGATCATGACCCAAGCCAAAGGCAGACGCTTAACAACTGAGCTACCCCGGCACCCTGAGGGTTGCAATTTTAAACAGAATGATAAAAAAGGCCTCACTGAGAAGATGGCGTATAAGCAAAGACTTGGACTAGACAAGAGGGAAGGAGACAATCATGCAGGTATCCATGGAAGAGTGTTCTAGGCAGTGAATAGAGCAAACACAAAGAACTTGAGGCAGGATCCTGCCCAGCACATTTGAGAAAAAGTCAGGAAGCCATGTTGGAGCAGTGAGGCAAGGGGAAGAGTAGTAGATGATGTCAGAGAAGTAAGAGAGAGACACCAATTATGTGGGGCCCTAAAGATCATTGCGAGGTGTCTGGCTTTACTTTGAGTGAGATGAGAAATTATCAGAGAATAGTGAGCAGAGAAAAAGCACAACATGACTTCCAGCTTAAAAGGGTGCATCTGACTTTTGTTTTGAAACTAGACCATAAGGGGGCAAATATGGAAGCAAGACCATTTAGGATGCTATTCCAATAATCCAGGGAAGAAAGAACAGGAGCTCAGACAGGCTCTTGTGCTGAAGTGGCAAGTGATCAGAAGTGATTCTGAAGGTAGAGCACTCAGGATATGCTAATGGACTTGAAATAAGAAGGGAGAGAAAGAGATGAGTCAAAGATGACACCAAGATTTTTGTCCTGAAAAACTGGAAAATGGAGACGCTCTTTATTGATATAGAGAAGAATGTGGGAGGAGTCTTTTTTTTTTTTTAAGATTTTATTTATTTGAGAGAGAGAGAGAACGAGAGACAGAGAGCATGAGAGGGAGGAGGGTCAGAGGGAGAAGCAGACTCTCCACCGAGCAGGGAGCCCGATGCGGGGCTCGATCCAGGGACTCCAGGATCATGACCTGAGCCGAAGGCAGTCGCTTAACCGACTGAGCCACCCAGGCGCCCTGTGGGAGGAGTCTTAACCTTTCTTGTGTCCTCATGGCCCTAGCACAAAGTCAGACACTTGGGAATGTTCAGTGAATACCAATAATCTAATCTGAATCTAGTTTCTGTGTATTTGAGATCAGAGTTGTTCTAGATACAGGGCTGACTCGTTGGAGTTACTCAACTAGGGCCTAGTTCTAGGCTCTGGGACGAGGTTAAAATCATTGACGTGCTAAAGCTAACTTGTACTAGCTAGCAAGAACCAACTGTTAAATTTTTGAGATACTGCAAGCCAGGTGTTAAACACAGTTGTTTTTTAAACTTGTTGTATACACTTACAGTTGGTAATTAAAAACAAAGGTAAAAATACCTAAAATTCATCACTTCCTAATTATTTTACTACATTTTACTATTATCTGTGCCCTTGAGGTTATTTGTGTTTGTTGTATCTGTACGATAGAAATACTGTATCATGGTGTGCTATGGTGCATCTCTCTCCAACTCTGTGTTCAGGGATGTTAGGTCAGTAGCTTTTTTTTTTTTTTAAGGTTATTTATTTAGGGCGCCTGGGTGGCTCAGTCGTTAAGCGTCTGCTTTCAGCTCAGGTCATGATCCCAGGGTCCTGGGATCGAGCCCCGCATCGGGCTCCCTGCTCAGCGGGAAGCCTGCTTCTCCCTCTCCCACTCCCCCTGCTTGTGTTCCCTCTCTCGCTAACTCTGTCTCTGTCAAGTAAATAAATAAAATCCTTTAAAAAAAAAAGATTATTTATTTATTTACTTGACAGAGAAAGAGAGAGAGCACAAGCAGGTGGAGTAGCAGGTAGAGGGAGAGGGAGAAGCAGGCTTCCTACTGAGCAGGGAGTCAGACGCGAGGCTCGATCCCAGAATCCTGGGATCATGACCTGAGCCGAAGGCAGATCCTTAACCGACTGAGCCACCCAGGCACCACAATAAATACTTTTAATATACCTCAGAGCCATTAGAAAAATACAGGATGGAAAAATTCAGCTATCAATAAGGAAAGTTTAAGCATTGCTACAAAAGAAATTAGTGTTGGGGCGCCTGGGTGGCTCAGTCATTAAGCGTCTGCCTTCAGCTCAGGTCATGATCCCAGAGTCCTGGGATCCCGCACTGCATCAGGCTCCCTGCTCAGCGGGAAGCCTGCTTCTCCCTCTCCCACTCCCCCTGCTTGTGTTCCCTCTCTCGCTAACTCTGTCTCTGTCAAATAAATAAAATCCTTTAAAAAAAAAGATTATTTATTTATTTACTTGACAGAGAAAGAGAGAGAGCACAAGCAGGTGGAGTAGCAGGTAGAGGGAGAGGGAGAAGCAGGTTCCCTGCTGAGCAAGAGACCCAATGCAGAGCTCGATCCCAGGACCCTGGGATCATGACCTGAGCCGAAGGCAGATGCTTAACAGACTGAGCCACCCAGGCACCCCTGTCAGTAGCTTTATATTGGCCATGGTGTGAGTATCTACAGTACAGAAATTGGCAAATGCTACAAATGAGGGATCTCCCCCGCTCCCTTTCCTGCCCCAGAGTTGGTTAAATCTATAAGTGGAAATTTAGTCATGCCAGCTTTGAAGGCAATGATAGGGGATGAGCAAACTGTTACATTTTGTAGCTACACACAGGAACAAGCACTGCACACAGAGTATTATAGTAATGGGTATGCAAGAGGTTTTCCCTGTTCTGATGAGGGAGGGTTGGGGCCTGAGGAAATTGTAGTAGGAGAAAGACACACAAGGAAATTCCACATAGGGAAAGAAAGGCCTTAATGATTGACCAAACTAGTAATTGCTAAAAAAGATTAGCATCTACGGTCAATCAATGGCTTAATAGAATAAACCTGGAGCAAATTACACACTTAACAGAGGAGATTAACAGCTTTGGATGGCTTATTTGTTTATCTGATATTATAAAGGATGAGGAAAAAATGGGGACTAGTCAATGCCATGAGTAGCAACTGCATATTAGCAAAACTTTCCTGTATTAAGAATCTTATATTTTGTTAGGCCTTGTAGAAAAGAAACATCAAGAATACTAAAGATACTATCTAATTATTCCTGTGAGAGAGCTAGAAAAACAGCACAGTTTATTTAGGTTTGTCATTTTTATTTTGCAAAGAAGGAAGCTGGAATCCAAGAAATATAATATAAATGGGTTATTGAAGATAACAGAGTGAGTGAGACAATTTAGGGGGAAAAGTGTATTCATGTGTGTGTGTGTGTGTGTGTGTGTGTATGAAACAGACAACAATGAAAAAGCCCACAGCATTTAGTGATTCATTTTTCAAGGGAAGCAGGAATAAAAATATGTATATTAATTACAAATGTGGCAGTCAAAACAACAAAAACATAGAAATGACAAAGGAGACTATGAAAAATACATCTTTGATCCCCAATTTTCCTCAAGTCTTTCTACTTCACTGATTTTCTTTTTTTAAGATTTTACTTATTTATTTGACAGAGAGAGACACAGAGAGAGCAGGAACACAAGCAGGGGGGAGTGGGAGAGGGAGAAGCAGGCCTCCCTCCAAGCAGGGAGCCGGATGTGGGGCTCGATCCCAGGACCTGGAATCATGACCTGAGCAGAAGGCAGATGCTTAACGACTGAGCCACCCAGGTGCCCCTCTATTTCACTGATTCTAAATGGTTCCAAAACTGTTCTTTTTTCCTATTCCTTAAATATATTCATTCTTCATCTCCCAATCTCCCCCATTGGCTTTTTGTTCAAAGCTCAATCTTTTTTATTTATAATGTTTTCACAAAGTTGTTTTGCATAACACAGTAAGACTTCATATTTAGCAGAATCACTTGGTTTGAGCATTAGTCTTATTTCCCCCAGACAAATTTACAGATGTGAGGATGTAGAATTACTAGGTAAAAGAATAGGAACATTTTGAAAGCTTATAGGTTTATCAAGACTTTAGTGATGTATGAAAGTACCTGTTCCTTGTACCCAGACTGCTTTGATATGATTGTTTAAAATATTTACTAAGTTCCTAAGTGAAAATGGATATTTTATTATTTTAGTTTTCATTTCTTTGATTACTAGTGAAACAATATTTTTTTCATTGTGCTCACTGTATAACGTCTTTTACTACCCATTTCTTTGAGGCTCAGTGTGCTTTTATCAATGTATCAATTTCTTTATATAAGAAAGATAACAGGGGTGCCTGGGTGGCTCAGTTGGTTAAGCGACTGCCTTCGGCTCAGGTCATGATCCTGGAGTCCGGGGATCGAGTCCCGCATCAGGCTCCCTGCTCGGCAGGGAGTCTGCTTCTCCCTCTGACCCTCCTCCCTCTCATGCTCTCTGTCTCTCATTCTCTCTCTCTCAAATAAATAAATAAATAAATCTTAAAAAAAAAAGATAACAGCCCCTTAAACTTGGTAGTTTTGCAGATATTTTCAGATTCTATTGTTGTCTATTCACTTTGGTTACTTAAAAAAAAGTCATATTTTCCTTTGAGTTTTAAAAATTGCTGCCAAGTGGGTGCCTGGGTGGCTCAGTCGTTAAGCGTCTGCCTTCGGCTTAGGTCACGATCCCAGGCTCCTGGGATGGAGCCCCGCATCGGGCTCCCTGCTCCGCAGGGAACCTGCTTCTCCCTCTCCCATTCCCACTCCCCCTACTTGTGTTCTCTCTCTCACTGTGTCTCTCTCTGTCAAATAAATAAAATCTTTTAAAAAAGAAAAGAAAAAATAAATAAATAAAAATTGCTGCCAAGTGTATAAAATAATCACCTTCCAGAGGCTTATTACATATTCTGTTCTATTTTCTTCTGACTTTTCCATTGTTTAATATTTTATATCTACTCTTTAATTCATCTGGAATTTATTTTGATATATAGTATGAGAAGATGATCTAAACTAATTTTTTCTTTTTAAAATTTTTTTAAAAGATTTTATTTATTTATTTGAGAGAGAGAGAAAGCGAGCACAAACTGGGGGAGTGGCAGAGGAAGAGAGAGAGGGAGAAGCAGACTCCCTGCTGAACACGGAGCCTGACATGGGGCTCAACCCCAGGACCCTGAAGAGAGCCAAAGTTAGATGCTTAACCGATGGAGCCATCCAGGAGCCCTAAACTAATTTTTTCTAAATTGATAACCATTTTGGGGGCACCTGGCTGAGTCAGTTGGCAGAGCATGCCACTCTTGATCTCAGGGTTATAACTTTGAGCCCCATGCTGGGTGTAGAGATTATTTAGAAATAAAATCTTAAATAAATAAATAGATAACCATTCCGGAATGGTTCTTCCTTTCTTGACTGATTTGTGAAATCCCCTATATTACACTTTATTTTTTTCTTTAAGATTTATTTTATTTGAGAGAGAGAAAGTATGAGCAGGAGGGGCAGAGGGAGAGAGAATCCCAAGCAGACGCCACACTGAGTGCTGAGCCCAAAGCGGGCCTTGATCTCACAACACTGAGATCAAAACCTGAGCCAAAACCCTGAGCCAAAACCCAGGGGGATGCTTAACCAACTGCACCACCCAGGCACACTGACCCTGTATTACACTTTAAATTCCAATGTATAATGGACTATTTCTGCACTAGGCTATTTTTTCTTTACTTGTACTTCCCTATTTTATTATTTATTTATTTATTCTTTTAAAGATTTTATTTAGGGGCGCCTAGGTGGCTCAGTCGTTGGGCATCTGCCTTCGGCTCAGGTCATGATCCCAGCGTCCTGGAATGGAGCCCCAGGTTGGGTTTCCTGCTCAGCGGGAAGGCTGCTTCTCCCTCTCCCACTCCCCCTGCTTGTGTTCCCTCTCTCGCTGTGTGTCTCTCTGTCAAATAAATAAATAAAGTCTTAAAAAAAAAGAGCTGGACACTTAACAACTGAGCCATATGCCCAACTGGGCACTCAGGTGCCCCCATACAATTTTAAAATTGTCAATCATACCTCAGTAAAGCTGGGGCGGGGGGAGTAAAAATTAAATGCCATTTATTACTAAATTTTCATGCTTTTAGATGGTTCTCTACAGGGCTCCACTACACCATCTTCTCTTTAATATATGAGTATAACTCAGATGAAAGGTAGCAGAAATATTGGATTTGAAGAACTTTCATAGGAGTCTATGATAATTCTTGAGAGTCTTATTTGCAGTTGTTCAATACTGCAATGTTTAAGTTTCTTTATTACGTGACAAAGGTGTTAGCCCTCCAAAAATAACCTGGAAACTGGACTTGCCCAATAGCAACAGGGCCTTTTTTTTTTTTTTTAAGATTTTATTTATTTATTTGACAGAGACACAGCGAGAGAGGGAACACAAGCGGGGGGAGTGGGGAAGGGAGAAGCAGGCTTCCTGCTGAGCAGGGAGCCCGATGCGGGGCTCGATCCCAGGACCCTGGGATCACGACCTGAGCCGAAGGCAGACGCTTAACGACTGAGCCACCCAGGCGCCCTGCAACAGAGCCATTCTTTGTAAGTGGGAAGCAGAAGGCATGAGTGGGAACTCACACACACACACACACACAAAAGCTTCATCTGCCCTACATTTCTTTTTCAAAATGACTCTATCATAGATACTTTATTATAATCTTGGTTTCTTTTATAATTGGCTCCCATTTCAACAGAAGCTGGCCATGTTGGAAAGAATGTCGAGTATCCAAGAGTTCCCTTTTGTCATTTCTATGTTCCCTTTTGTCATTTCTAAAGTCTTTGAGGTTTAATTTTCTCATCTTGCTTTTCTTTTTTTTTTTTTTTTTAAAGATTTTATTTATTTATTTGAGAGAGAGAATGAAACAGAGAGAGCATGAGAGGGGGGAGGGTCAGAGGGAGAAGCAGACTCCCCGCTGAGCAGGGAGCCCGATGCGGGACTCGATCCAGGGACTCCAGGATCATGACCTGAGCCAAAGGCAGTTGCTTAACCAACTGAGCCACCCAGGCGCCCCTCTCATCTTGCTTTTCTAAACTCTTGCTTATAAAACATCTATCTTCTACCTCTGATTTGTCATGTTTCTTTCTTTACACTGAATATTTATACATTTTCTAGGTCTCTGTAATTGCTTGATTTCCAGTTGTTGAGCCTTGCTTTGTTATCTGAATAAAGCATAAATGGTGTCTGCTGTGCAACTGGGTTTACTCGGGCCATTGAAGGACCACACCCTTATAATTAGAGATTTGGTAGTCACCAGAGTGTGGTATAGTCAGCACTAAAATATTATGCCACAGGCATTTATGTAAACACTATTTTTGAATGAATCTGGAAACCAGCCAAGAGAATCACTAAACACCACCATGCTGCTTATTCTTCATCTCTTTGAAATTAATAAGCTAAAAATTTGGTCAGAAAGATCTCACGGTTACAAAAGTATTACTTTTTATGCTTTCCACAGCTCAGAGGAAGTCTGCTTTTCCACGTTAACTAATCTTCCCCACGTGAACTAATAACCTCCAATGTTTGAATTATGCTGGGAAAACTTAGAATAAGAGGATTCTGGAGGGAAAGTGATAAGAAATCAGCAAATGTCAGCTTTAGTGCTTTTTCAGAAAACAGTCAAAAGCTTTTGAGAGCTATCTGCAACAACAGGGGTGGTTAAGTAAACTATAATTAATTTACACAATGGAATATTATATGGTCATTAAGAATAATGAGTAAATCTGTCTTTATTGACATGGAGAGATATTTATAACACATAAACTGATAAAAGGAGCTTATAAAAACATGATCTCACTTTTGTTTAACATAAGAAAAAATACGGGTGCCTGGGTGGCTCAATTGTTAAGTGTCTGCCTTTGGCTCAGGTCATGATCCTGGAGTCCCGGGATCAGGTCCCGCATCGGGCACCCTGCTCGGCGGGAAGCCTACTTCTCCCTCTCCAACTCCCCCTGCTTGTGTTCCCTCTTTCGTTGTCTCTCTCTCTGTCAAATAAATAAAATCTTAAAAAAAAAAATAAGAAAAAATAGTACTTGTATATAATGCATGAAAAGATATGTATCAAAAATACAGCTTGTGGGTATTGAAGTAAATATAATTTTAATTTTGAGTTTTTTGTATTTTCTGAATTTTTTACAATGAATATTTTATTACTTTCATAATCAGAAAAAACAAGAAGGATATTTCTATTTAAAAAAATATATATTGTTTGCTGATGAGAAAACAGGTTCTCTCTCACCTTCTCCATCTTTTAATTCTGCTTGCCTCTAATTGGTGTACATACAGGTTCTAGTCCCAAAATGAGAAAGATGACTGTTGCTGGCTCCAGACTTCAAAATGGTATCCACAATTAAGTCCAGCAGATAGAGACAATCTCCCCTATGAGCTCCAGCAAAAAATTCGTAGGGCAGACTGATTGTCTTGACATGAATTAGGAACCAAACTGTGGAGGGAAGTGAGTGGGAGTAAATAGATGCAGTTTTCTAATGGGATAGGTCTTGGCCACATTACACCCCCTATGGCCAGGGAGGAGAGAGAGTCTACATTGAGTTGGTTCCCAATAGGGAGGAGGGGTTTTACCACCTGAAGAAGAGAGGAGGAAATGATGTTGAGGAGACAAAAATAACAACTATCCATTCCAGTACTCATTCTAGACACTCATAATAATGATAATGAAGTTCTTAAAAAGTTACCACAGGAATGCCTGGTTGGCTCAGTCTATAGAGTATGTGACTCTTGATCTCAGGGTGGTGAGTTCAAGCCCCACATTGGGCATAGAGATTATATACATACATATGTATATAAATAAGAGTTACCACAGAGTTTTTCAGTGTTTGAGACTTGGAAACCACCCTTCAGTACCTAAACCACAGTACTTACTCACTCAGTAAACATTCATCTACTATGAACTTAGTAGTCCATATCCTACTGGGATGAGCAATAAATAAACAAACAAAACAAAATACACCTGCCCTCATGGATCTTACATTTTCAGATAATAGTAATAACTCTAAAAACTTAGTCTGAAATTGACCTCTGGCTGGAAATTTTACTGCAGTAGTTGAGATAAAAGAAAATGCAATTTGGCTTTCATGTAAATTTTTTTTTACTTGTCTGTGGTAAGATCCTTACTCTTGAAAGAAATTAAGCTGAGTCATGAGATTTACAAGCAAATGAGAAAACCATTGGCTTTTTTTTTTATTCTTATGTTAATCCCCATACATTACATCATTAGTTTTAGATGAAGTGTTCCATGATTCATTGTTTGTGCATAACACCCAGTGCTCCATGCAGAATGTGCCCTCCTCAATACCCACCACCAGGCTAACCCATCCTCCCACTTCCCTCCCCTCTAGAACCCTCAGTTTGTTTTTCAGAGTCCATCGTCTCTCATGGTTCGTCTACCCCTCCGATTTCCCCCGCTTCATTCTTCCCCTCCCGCTACCTTCTTCTTCTTTTTTTTTTTTTTAACATATATTGCATTATTTGTTTCAGAGGTACAGATCTGAGATTCAACAGTCTTGCACAATTCACAGCGCTTACCAGAGCACCTACCCTCCCCAGCGTCTATCACCCAGTCACCCCATCCCTCCCACCCCACCCCCCACTCCAGCAACCCTCAGTTTGTTTCCTGCAATTAAGAATTCCAACCATTGGCTTTTGATATTGATGGAAAATTACATTATCTAGACACACCCCAAGGTGTTCTGTAGCTTCCTTGAGGTTTCATTTCTGTGTTACCTTACCTGCCTTTACAGTGACACTGGCCAAACCAATTTCATGGTATATATTTAATTTCAAACAAAAAGTCTTGTTACAGTTGACTGGTAGCAATGAGCAAACTTCTTTTTGCAGGTCAATGGGCACATGGATCTAAGCAAGATATTCTTGTTCTGTTTTGTATCTTGTTAGTGTTTTTTGTTTTTTAAAGATTTTATTTATTTATTTGAGAGAGAGAGAATGAGAGAGAGCACATGAGAGTGGGGAGGGTCAGAGGGAGAAGCAGACTCCCTGCCGAGCAGGGAGCCCGATGCGGGACTCAATCCTGGGACTCCAGGATCATGACCTGAGCCGAAGGCAGTTGCTTAACCAACTGAGCCACCCAGGCGCCCCTGTATCTTGTTAGTGTTTATCTGCTATAGACTGCAAGTCTGTGTCCCCATCTCCCCCAAATTCATATGTTGAAACCTAATCCCCAATGTGACAATATTTGAAGATGGGGCCTTTGGAAGGTGGTTAAGTCATGAGGGTGGAGATCCCATGAATGGGATTAGTGACCTTTATATAAAAGAGACCCCAGAGAGTGCCCTTGCTCTTTCTGCCATGTAAGGACAGAGCAAAAAGACCGGGAGCAACTGACGAACCAGCCAATACACTGATCTTGGACTTCCCAACCTCCAGAACTGTGAGAAATAAATTTCTGTTGTTTAAGCCAGTCAATGATATTTTGCTATAGCAGACTGAACAGACTAAGACATTATTCTTGGTATAGCAAACACCTAACACTGAAAAAAGCTTTGGAAGGAGAACAAAAGCAAGTTTTGGCAAATGTATCTTTATGCTATGCTTCTCTCTTTTTCTTAAACCTTGAAGAGCATAACAATTATAACTCCGTAACACAGCGATTCTCAACTCTGACTACACATTAGAATCGCCTTTTAAAAAAATACCGGGGTGGGGTGTTGGGGGGTGGGAATGTAGGGTGGGGATGGAGCACTGATTGATAATCCTATAAAAAGTAACTTTGGTGATTTTAAAATGCAGATAGGGTTAAGAACTACCTAAACAATAAGACATATCCACTGGGGCGGTGGTGGATATTTTTAATCTAGAACACTTGGGTATGTTCTTTTTATTGCCAGTCTGACTGTCATCAATGAATCACTTTAATGCTTACCATTTATCCACCTTTAAACGCTTTTTTTAAAAGATTTTGTTTATTTGACAGAGAGAGAGCAGGAACATAAGCAGTGGGAGTGGGAGAGGGAGAGGCAGGCTTCCCGCAGAGCAGGGAGCCCGATATGAGGCTCGATCCCGGGACCCTGGGATCATGACCTGAGCCAAAGGCAGATGCTTAACAACTGAGCCACCCAGGTGCCCCCATTTATCCACCTTTAAAAGAAGGATAAATGATCCTACATCCATTCATCCACCCATCTTCCTTTCATTCTTTTTCTCTCTCTCCTTTTCTCTTTCTCATTCATGTATTCATTCAATCACTCATTCATTAAACAAATATTTATTAATGATAAGTATGTGCTAGGCACTAAGGATACAGAAATATAATTCACACTTTCATTCCAGTTTTATAATATTAATAAGGTAGCACATGTAAATTAATCATCTTGAGATTCTCAAGTTCAATTTAAAAAAAATAGTTGCAAAAAACACACACCAATCTTTCTCCTGCTTGATTTACTTTGTAAAAAATTGTGCTGAAACTTGAGTTGCTGTGTTAGACAAACATCAACATTCCTGAACTTCTGTGCTTTCAGTAAGTCATAGAGTAAGCTCTCCATCTGCCACAGTGTAATTTTCAATCTTTCATATATTGAATGAAAGAATGTAAATGCCTATAATTCATTAGGTTCTACTTAAGAAAAGATTCAGATACTATCAACTTTAATTAGAAATTATTCTTTGGGAGCCTGGGTGGCTCAGTTGGTTAAGCGACTGCCTTCGGCTCAGGTCATGATCCCAGGGTCCTGGGATTGAGTCCCACATCGAGTCCCACATTGGGCTCCCGGCTCAGCAGGGAGCCTGCTTCTCCCTCTGACCCTCTCCTCTCTCATGCTGTTTCTCTCTCGCTCGCTCTCCAATAAATAAATAAATAAAATCTTAAAAAAAAAAAAAGAAATTACTCTTATTTAAGACTGTTCAGATGTCGGGCACCTGGGTGGCTCAGATGGTTAAGCGTCTGCCTTCGGCTCAGGTCATGATCCCAGGGTCCTGGGATCGAGTCCCACATCGGGCTCCCTGCTCCTTGGGAGCCTGCTTCTCCCTCTGCCTCTCTCTCTGTCTCTCATGAATAAATAAAAATAAAAATCTTTAATAAAATAAAATAAATTTAAAAAAGACTGTTCAGATGTCTTCGGAATATTTTGTGAGGTTCCATTACTTCTGATATACCAAATCCCATGCAGGGTCCAGCGACATATCTTGATCTTTGACTCCTATCCAGTTCCCAAATCAGGTTACTTTGTAGATGAAGGCAGAACCCTACATATTCAAAGATAAGTAGATACTTTTTCCTCTGGACTGTTCATGCCATTTTCCCCATTTTTAAGCTCCAGTTTGCAGTATAACAGCTGGTCAAAAAAACACGTCAGTGGCCAGGTCCGAGACTATGACTGCTAGATCCCTCTTGGGAAGTTGGACATTATCATACTACTGAAATAGTTACACATATTTAAAGCTAAGAACACATGCAGGCAGACCTCACCCACAGAAGCACCATAATCATTTCTGATGCAGTAGTACACCCACCTAACTCCAAAAGACAAAAGGAAAATATTTTGAATTAAAATCAACATTAGTAGGAAAACAACAGCAAGGAATAAAGGGAGAACAATCTTCCTGCCAAGAACAAATTCAAAGCTAATAGTTTCCCAAAAAAGCAAGCCTTACCCATAGCATAAAGTTCCCTGTAATCAGGAATCTGACATTGGTACTACTACATAATTGTAATTATTATGAAGCATGAGTTTGCTCAGAGGAAGAGAAATACCATCAAAAAAGAAAAAGGAGAATCAACATGAAGGGAATAAAGTAATTCCATAACTAGGGGCAGACAGATTTACGTTTCTGAGATACATAACCATTCAGTACTCTCCATGAATAAACCATTGTGGCCTATGAAATAATAACGTTATTACCAATGATAGTAAGAATAGGTAATAATTACTGAACACTTATTTATATTATGCCAGGCAGTGTTAGTACTTTACATGCTTATCTTATTTAATCCTTACAACAACCTTATTTACTATTATTCCCATTTTCCAGATGAGAGCAGTGAAGCTGAGAATTTATGTAAGTTGATTAAGGTAATACGGTTTATAAATACTTAAGCTGTGATTTGAAACCTAGGCCTGCCTGACTCCAAAACCATGTTCTTAACCATCACACAACCCACTATCCTAATTTCCCACTAGAGATTATAGAGCTACAGCCATTAGGGACTTCTTAAGCCTTCTGTATCGTTGCAACTACTCTGGGCCTTTTGCAATGTATCTGTCAGCAGTAATAGACAAATCTCTAATGGTGATAAAGTACACTGACAAGGAGTTGCAACTAGAAAGCAATTTGTAGCTGCTGAGTGTGCACTGCACAAAGTTAGTTGTATCCTCCGGTTGGGTGGCAAATGTGAAACAGCAAAACCCATCAATATATATTGAGGTAACTAATTACAAGGAAGAATATTACTAATTCCTCCTCTTTAAACTTAAAAAAAAAAAAGAGTTAAAATGGTTATGGGTTGGGGTGCCTGGGTGGCTCAGTTGGTTAGGCGACTGCCTTCGGCTCGGGTCATGATCCTGGAGTCCCGGGACTGAGTCCCACGTCGGGCTCCCTGCTCAGCGGGGACTCTGCCTCTCTCTCTGACCCTCCGCCCTCTCATGCTCTATCTCATTCTCTCTCAAATAAATAAATAAAATCTTTAAAAAAAAATGGTTATGGGTTAAAAAAAACTATTTGTTATCCCTTTGTATTGAAAAGTAGTAAATACACACACACACACAATGTCCAGATTGTCTTGGATATTGTTTGCTTTATGGGGATATTAGGTATGTTGAGCTGATGTAGCAGCTTCAAACTCTGTTGGGGGAAATTATCCTAGGGAAGTAATTGATTTTCAGAGAAATTTTTTTAAATGAAGATTTTTTCTGGCAATACCAACTCTTTTATTATATTGCACCAAATGGAGCTGACTTCATTAGGATTGTGAGTTGCTAAGGACAGGTTCTGGCCCACGATATACATTTCCATATGTTTTGAACAGCCTACACACATCTGATGTAGGTCTCTATTTGACTTCTGAATTTTAAAACAAGTTTTAAAACTTGTTTTAAAATTCACTACCCATAACTTTCAGTTTAATAATGATACTTAACTTCCATGCATATATTGGAAGTTTTTTTAAAAAATCACTGAATCAGGGGCGCCTGGGTGGCTCAGTCGTTAAGCGTCTGCCTTCGGCTCAGGTCATGATCCCAGCGTCCTGGGATCGAGCCCCACATCGGGCTCACGGCTGGGCGGGAGGCCTGCTTCTCCCTCTCCCACTCCCCCTGCTTGTGTTTCCTCTCTCGCTGTGTCTCTCTCTGTCAAATAAATAAATAAAATCTTTTAAAAAAAGAAATCACTGAATCAGGAAAGGAGCAGGGAAAATTCTGGTGATAAGCTTCAGGAGATATAAATAGGCAGATGTGTAACTTGCTTTGGGAACCCCTTCAAGTGTATCTACTTGAACATTTCCAAAAAATATAGGAAGGTTTGGCTAATATTTATCAGCTACCTACCCTGTGTTGGTCATTGTGTCAGAAAAACCAGGGTCACATCCCCAAAGTTGATATTGCTGGTGGGTCCCCCAGGAACACAGTTGAATCTAAGTGTGGTGATACACAGATACAACAGTTTAACAGTGGTTTCCAGCAGTTGCAAGTGATCTAGTGTTAGTGCATCTCACACTTGACGGTGCATAAGAACCACCTGGAGAGCTTGTTAAAGGCAGTCTAAAGATAACTAGTCTTGGGGCGCCTGGGTGGCTCAGTCGCTGCCTTCGGCTCAGGTCATGAACCCAGGGTCCTGGGATCGAGCCCCGCATCAGGCTCCCTGCTCAGCGGGAAGCCCGCTTCTCTCTCTCCCACTCCCCCTGCTTGTGTTCCCTGTTTCGCTGTGTGCCTCTCTGTCAAATTAATAAATAAAATCTTTTAAAAAAAATGATAACTAGCCTTAACCCCAGAGATTCTGATTCTGTAGGTCTGGGGTCATCTGGGAAAATTTGCATTTCTGATGAGCACTTAGGTGAGAGGGAAGCTGCCCATGGAAGGACCATACCTTGAGCAGTACTAACATTATCTGTGAATAGAAAAGTTCACAAATTCTGAACTTTAATCCCATTCCTGTTTGAGTGCAAATCTGAATGTTGTACAAGGTAAGCTCCAGAGAAAGTAGAAACTGGCAAAAGTTGTATATGCTTTGGCTGGTTAGAACCATGATTCTTAGAACAGTAAAAAGCTATACATCTTCAATAGAGGTCCTCCATGAAACAATCAAGAAAGGCCCTTTTGCTATCTGATGATGCTGGAATACAGAAACTAATGAGAGTGTTTGTTGAGTTGATGGGCTTAGTCATAAGTTAGAGAAATAATTCAGCTTGAAGCAAATATCCTGATTCTAAGCCCTTCACAGTTATAATTTCATGATCCTGGGCCAGTGGTTGCTAAACTAGCAACATCAACATCACCTTGGAATTTGTTAGAACTAAAATCCTTGGGCCACACCCCAGATTTATTGAATTAGAAACTCTGGGGTGGGGCCTAGCACCCTGTGGTTTATCAAGCTCTCCAGGTGATTCTAATGCATACGAAAGACTGAGAATCACTGTCTGACTAGTGAGTCTCAAATTCACTGTGAATTAGAATCGAAATTACCTGGGAGAACTTATTTAAGACATATATTCCTGTTACTTCCTCAATGAGGGCCTAAATTCTATATACTTTTGGGGATTCCAATATAGACAATATTTACTGAAACAGTGCCCTAACTCAGAGGCTTTTAACCTTTGTTGACCAGGACCACTATTTACATGAGGACTCAATAAATATAAACATATTTGTAACTAAAACAAGAGTTTCATAAAACAATACCCTTACACATGTAATACACTCTAATATTTTCTGTTCTATTTCATTTTTAAAATGCTGGGAATGGAAGGACTCCCAACCACCTCCATTTTGACCTCAGTCTGTACTTTCTAATTGACTGAGTTCTTCTTTTCAGTTTATCTCTTAACTCAGTAATGGAAATGGAAACTACTCCCTCGAGCAATAACAACTGCCCTGAGCCAGCAAGACCCCGAGTGATTGACCCCAAGACAATGATCAACGTGACCTTCACTGCCCACCTGCAAGTACCCGCTGACCTTTGTCCCACATTTTCCTCATATAAACCTAGAGGTCTTTTCAGCCCTTAAGAGGCAGCCTTTGAGATGTCATCCACTGTCTTCCTGGTGGTGGCCTCACTGAAATAAATTCCTTTCTTGTTTCACCACTACTTATTCCTCTCCTCTGCCTTTGGATTTTGTCAGTGGCGAGTGGCCAAACCTGGTCTGTTTGGGACTACCTTTTTTTTTTTTAAGGATTTTATTTATTCATTTGAGGGAGAGAGAGAGCACAAGCAGGGGGAGAGGGAGAAGCAGGCTCCCCACTGAGCAGGGAGAATGACGCTGGGCTGGATCCCAGGACCTGGAGATCATGACCTGAGCTGAAGGCAAACGCTTAACCACTTGAGCCCCCCAAGGTGCCCCCATTTAGGACTTCTGAAGTCAGGAGCCCTTGCACCCTTGGGCCCCGGTTAGAGTGGCAGAACTACTAAATTGATTTCATGAGCCATTAATGGGCTGCACCAACAGCTTGAAAAACACACCTCGGATCAGCGCTTCTCAACTGTTACAATATATTTGATTCACCTGGAGACCTTGCTGTAATGTAAATTCAAATTCAGTAAGACTAAGGGCTTGAGATTCTGCATTTCTAACAGGCTTTGAAGTGCTGCAAATGCCGCTGATCTGTATATTACTCTTCCAGTGGCAAGGCCTGGACCACAAAAAGTTCAAGTGTTGCAGGACTTTTTCTCCATCAGTGCCTGTGGTTCTTGGTCACACTGCTTCGAAGAATGAAGAGGTAGATCAGACAGAGTGGTGGGCAGCAAAGAAGGTTTATTGAGCAATGGTACAAAGTTCCCAAAGAGGGAGGGGACCTGAGAGGGTTGCCCCCAGAGTTTCTAAGTCTAGGGGTTTTTATAAGCTTGTTGGCGCACTGTTTTAATCTGATTAACACTCCCTGTGACCATCAGCCTGTCATCCAATCAGGTTTTTGTCACCCAAAGGGTGGAGGGCTTGTAAGGTGTAAAATCCTTTTAAGGGTGGTTTCCTCTTAGGGCAGGGGGGGCCCCTTGTCCCTGCCGGCCTGCCTTCCAATTATCCTTCATCACAAGAAGATAACAGCAAACTTGATGCCTCTCCCAGTCATGAACCTATCTGTCTTTATGATAGCAAGCTTTACAAGAAATTGCCAATAGACTGTGGTATTTATCCTGCCCAGATGTAACGGACAGTGAGTTGTCCTTAATATCATTGTCAGTACTTATGGGGTTCAAATTCTCAACCTATGTGGGTATAGATAAGCACTGATTCACAACAGATCATGTCAGATTTGTCCATTTGTGGGACGCCTGGGTAGCTTAGTCAGTCAGCATCTGCCTTCGGCTCAGGTCATGATCCCAGGGTCCTGGGATCAAGCCCTGCGTCAAGCTCCCTGCTCAGTAGGGAGTCTGCTCCTCCCCACCCCCACTTCCACCCTGCTCGTGCTCTCTCTCAAATTAAAAAGAAAGAAAGAAAGAAAGAAATCTTAGTATCAGAATTGGAAAAATAAAAGACTAACTAGGATCATTTAGTTTTAGAACAATGATATGTATGTCCTGTGTCACATTATTAATATATCCCTTCATATAGGTGAGGACGTTTAAAGGAGAAGGTGATACGTAGAGAGGTCAGGGTATTGCCAAGGCAATGCTGGCTGCCTGACCCCATAGGTGGGCACCACCTGGGTGAATTCACAAACCAGTATCTGGCCCTCAGCGTTGAAGACGGAGAGGCCTGAGATGTCATCCACAAAGTTGCGCCAAGACGCCAAGAAGGTTGGCTGACATTAACCTAGTTCATAGAGACCAATAACATAAAATACAAGTGCTGGATGGTTTATTTTACAATAGGAAGTATAACTGCCAAGAGGACTAACGCTTGTGTCTTTAGGCTTGTGTGCTTTCTCTTCTTTTCGGAACTTTATATGGGAAGCAAATTATAATTACAAGGTTGCTGGGAGGACAAAGAATCAGAAAAAGATGTTCATTAAATATTTCAAATGTTTATACATCATTTCCAGAATATCACACCTGCTACAGAGCACCTGTAGCATTTGGTCAGGCTTCAGAGGGGCCCTTCCATTGTCTGTCTCTGGAAGTTTCTGTGTTCTAGACTCCTGCAGCTGACTGATCTCCATTTTGATGGAATCCTCAACCACATTAGCACATTAAGTCAAGACATCAAGTATTCTGTATCTTTTAGATACATGTCTCTGCTCTAACCCATAATTACACGTTATTTGTGTTCTCCCAGAGAACAATTTAATTTCCATTTTTTTGATGGACATCTCATTTGCTCCCTTTTATTAACTACCATAGGGTTAACTATTAGAGTCAAAGAAATAGCATTCTCTGCCTATTTCAGGCTAAATATTTTCCATTCTTTTTTTAAACTTTTATTTTTTTTTTTTATCAAATGAAGATAATACATTGCCTAGATTTAAAAGCCAATAATGCTAAAATGATTTTAACAAAAAGTGGTGGAACACTGTCCCTCCTCTCCCAACACTTTCTCTGCAGCTTGGTACAAAGAGGCAGCCATTTTCAACTTTTACGATCTATTTCTACTGACACTTTCCTCCATCCATGTTTCTAAATAATATCTTTAGGCTGTTATTTCTCGAATTTTCTATTCTAGACATTATTGACTGACTTCTTTCTTTTTTTTTTTTTTTTTAAGATTTATTTATTGGGCGCCTGGGTGGCTCAGTTGGTTAAGGACTGCCTTCGGCTCAGGTCATGATCCTGGAGTCCCGGGATCGAGTCCCACATCGGGCTCCCGGGGAGTCTGCTTCTCCCTCTGCCCTTCCCCCCTCTCATGCTCTCTCTCTCTCTAATAAATAAATTAATTAATTAAAAAAAAAGATTTATTTATTTATTTGTCAGAGAGAGAGAGAGAGAGAGCACAAGCAGGGGGAGTAGCAGGCAGAGGGAGAGGGAGAAGCAGGCTCCCCGCTGAGCAAGGAACCCGATGTGGGACTTGATCCCGGGACCCTGGGATCATGACCTGAGCCGAAGGCAGACACTTCACCGACTGAGCCACCCAGGCACCCCACTTATAAGGATTTTAGATTTACAGAAAAATTATAAGGATACCTATCTATAGGATATCTATACCCCACACCAGGGTAACTTTTATATTAGTGGGGTATATTGTTACAATTAATGAACCAATGAGCTAGAGTTCATACTTAATTCAGATTTCCTTAGTTATTACCCACTCTCCTATTCCTGTTCTAGGATCCCACATTCTATTTTTATTAAAGATTTTATTTTTGGGGGCGCCTGGGTGGCTCACATGGTTGGGCGTCTGCCTTCGGCTCAGGTCGTGATCCCAGGATCCTGGGATCAAGTCCCACATCGGGCTCCCGGCTCGGCGGGGAGCCTGCCTCTCCCTCTGACCCTCTCCCCTCTCATGCTGTTTCTCTCTCGCTCGCTCTCTAGAAAAAAAAAAAAAAAAAAAGATTTTATTTTTAGGTAATCTCTACACCCAACGTGAGGCTTGAACTCACAACTCCAGGATCAAGAATCATATACTCCACCAGCTAAACCAGCCTGGCGCCCCGCCCACGTTCTAATCTGCAGTTATGTCTCCTTACACCTAAGTCTGACCGTTTTTCAAACATCCATGTTTCTGATGACCTTGACAGTTTTGAGGAGTGCTGGTTGAGTATTTTTGTAGAATGTCACTCAATCAGGATTTGTCTGATAGCCTTCTCATGGTTAGCCTGGGGTTTTAGTTTTTGAGAGGAAGATCGTAGGGGAAAAGTGCCATTTTCATTTTTCAGTATAGTCACTGTCTGCTTCAGTTTGTTTTTCTCTCCTGGAGGCATTTCTTCTAGAACCCTCTGCCCTGCTCCAGTTTGGATTTGGTGTTGCCTGCTAATTGTCATCCCGAGATTTACCTTCATTCACTTTTTTCCTTGAGATTCTTTTCAAGGTTGTTCTGTACTGGATTTCTCCTCCCTGGATCTCTTTTCTTCTTCCTCCTCCCCTCCCGCTCTGGGTGCAAACATGCCAGGAGTTGAAGGGCAGTCTCAGGATTTCGGAAACTCAATCTCCTTTTCAAGTTTCATGTCTCATTCCTGCTCTCTACTTTGCCTAATATCTCTGACCTCAAGGCCTTTCTAGTTCAGTTCAACAGCAGGTTGCTAGAGAAGGGATACTCGCTGACCCTGCCAGAGGACAGAAGGGACCTGTGGGCCCAACATTCTTTGTATATTAGACTATCAACTTACCTGTTTTCAGCTCACTCCTTAGCTTCTAACATACCCGGTTCCTTCAGTTACTGACATTTTACAGTTTCTGCAACAATCAGCTTGCTGCTTGTTGGTTTCTCCTTTGACGAGACAGATTTCAGTTTCTCTTTCTCTGTTTTACCAAATTAGTGACTAGTCTTCCATCTATTTTGCATCATTTTGGTCTTTTCCCTTTCCATCTTTATCCACATGTGATAAATCATTTGGACCTTTTGATTCCACCTCCTAATTATCAATGAAGTTTACTCCCTATCTGTCCATTCTCATTGTCATGGTTTTAATGTAGGCCCTCATCATTTCTCTCCTATATTGTTACAATAAAAGTCTGTGTGTTCTCCATGTTTTTTCATCTTTTTCCATATCCACTACTGTCCCCATTTTCTTTCTAAAACATAATCTTACTTTTTTCACTTCTCTGTTTAAAATTCTTTGAAGAGTTTCCTGTTACTTGCTAGAATAAACTCCAAACTCTTCAAATACTATCCTCCTTCAAAATCTGGACCCTGCATACCTTTTCCAGTCCCATTCCTTGCCACCATCCCCAACATGGTATTCTACCTTGCAGAGCAAACTATTTTCTGACACACCTTTAGAACTTTTCATAACTTCTTTCCTCTTCCTAAACATCATTCCATTTTCCTCTTTCTGGAAAAGTATTTACTTATCCATCCAAGCTCAGATCAAACATCACCTCAGAGAAGCCTTTCCCAATCTCCAAAATGAATTAAGTCATTCTCTTCTCTATACTCTCATAGCACCTCTCAAAAACCTCTATTACAGCCCTTTTATATTGTGCGGTGATTGTTTATGAGTCTATTTCTCACACAGCCTATCCTTCTCATCTTTGTACCCTTCTTTTTCTTACCCTCCCCCTACCTCTCAGGTTATAGCATGATACCTTTAACACAGTAAGGCAACTAACATATGTTGAGCACTTAGGCTCTTAATAAATATTTGTTGGGGGCGCCTGGGTGGCTCAGTCGGTTAAGCGGCTGCCTTCGGCTCAGGTCACGATCCCAGGGTCCTGGGATTGAGTCCCGCATGAGGCTCCCTGCTCTGCGGGGAGCCTGCTTCTCTCTCTCCCTCTGCCTGCTTCTCTGTCTACTTGTGTTCTCTATCTCTCTGTCAAATAAATAAATAAAATCTTTAAAATAAATATTTGTTGAATAAATGAAGGCAACACATGAAAGATTTCAGGAAGTCTGAGAATCCCTACTGATGCAGTTTCCGAAGGTTGGTGAGGTCGGGAGCCGACCTTTTTGATGCAAAAAGGTGGTTTTATTAAAGCACAGGGACAGGACCCTTGGGCAGAAAGAGCTGCTGCCCTGGGGTTGTGAGGAATGGCTGATTATATACTATGGGTTTGGGGGAGCTAAGGAAAAAGAGAGGTGTCCAAAAGGACTTTCATATACTAAAGAAGACCCTAGGATACCGGAGACCTTGCTATTATCAAGCTAAGGTTGTTTTTCCCTCTAGCACAACATTAACATTAAGATAGTTGGAAGAAGGGGGGCCTGGGTGGCTCAGTCAGTTAAGCGTCTGCCTTCAGCTCAGGTCATGATCATGGGATCGAGTCCATCATCAGGCTCTCTGCTCATCGGGGAGCCTGCTTCTCCTTCTCCTTCTGTCTCTCTCTCTCTGTCAAATAAATAAATAACATCTTTTAAAAAAGAGAGAGTTGGAAGTTTCCTGGAGGAATGTCACACATGTCCCACCCAGGAGTGGGGTGGGGGGAGGTTGCTGGGTGTCAGCTTGTGCTTTGCCCTCAGCTGGCCTTCTGTTCCCTCATCACCTACCCTTGGGATTTTCTGAGGTCCTTATTTTAGGGGTTTGCACAAAAATACGCTTGCAGGCACAGGTGTGCATTTCCTTAATTGTGACTAATGACAAGACAGGCAGATAAACTTCAGACCAGCAGGGCTATAACTTAGGCAGTCTTGCCTGTAAGACACTTTTTTCTTTTTTTAAAGATTTTATTTGTCAGAGAGTGAGAGAACAAGCAGGGGGATTGGCAGACAGAGCAGGCAGAGGGAGAAGCAGGCCTCCCACTGAGCAGGGAGCCCAATGCGGAACTCGATCCCAGGACCCTGGGATCATGACCCGAGCCAAAGGCAGATGCTTAACGACTGAGCCACCCAGGTGTCTCTGCCTGTAAGACATTTTGAGGCTGGCTAGAATGTAATCTCCAGAAAGTGGGAATTTTTATCTTTTTGTTTACTGTTGTATCCTCAGTGCCTGGTACATAGTAAGTACTTGTCTTAGGGTACTAACAGAAAACTGATGGCACACACGAAATAGGATAACTCAAGGGGAGACCATTTATAAAGGTGTAGGTGGGGTGTAGGGGAATCACAAATGATAGCAAAATGGGGCGCCCAGGTGGCTCAGTCGTTAAGCGTCTGCACTTCGGCTCAGGTCATGATCCCGGGGTCCTGGGATCGAGCCCCGCATCGGGCTCCCTGCTCCGCGGGAAGCCTGCTTCTCCCTCTCCCACTCCCCCTGCTTGTGTTCCCTCTCTTGCTGTCTCTCTGTCAAATAAATAAATAAAATCTTAAAAAAAAAAAAAAAGAAAAGAAAATGATAGCAAAGTAGCCCAGGGCTTATAACAGTGAGAAGCCGTTACACCAGCCTAGGTCTAAAAGGGAGAAGTTATACAGACTCAGCTACCCTGCCCTTGAAAAGAACACTGACCGGCAGTCACGGCCAACTGGTTGCTGGAAAGGCCACCTCCATGAGGGTAACCTCAGTCTAAATCACAAGGTTCAAGAGCACATGGAAAAACTCCGGCTTAATGGCTGGCATTAACGCAAAAGGACTCTGGTATGGGGATCAAGCAGCAGGAATCTCTAAGCCAAGGTTGGCAAATGCATGGCATACGTGCCACCACCTTTTCCTTCCGCATTTCCCAATCTTGCCCTGAAGGCAGACTTTCTTGGTCAATTACGGTTCTCTTTCTTACTTCACCCAGAAAAGGCCCCACAGTACTCTTAGGCACAGTGCTCCAGGCAGCCAGCGACCGCCCGTAAATTGCTGTTACCTGATATGAAACCTATTTGCCAAACTGGCCCGGGTCAAATAAGAATAGAAGTGGGGTTAGTAGGGGTCTTTCCAGTTTGAAATAGGTCCCTGGCAATCAGCTGGGGATACAAAGGTTGGATCAGCTCCCGGGAGAAGAAACTGCCAAGTGCTAGACTAAGCAGATTTTGGGGGGCCCCAGAGAGCCAGGTTTAAAGTTTAAGTTAGGATTCTGGTCCTAAGGGAGGGAATGATGCAAATCACCAAAGTAAAAATTCTACAAACTGGTCAAAACAATTGAGAGTTGAGGAAAAGGCATATAGTAAGCACAGAGGATACGTTTTCCAGAGTAAGATTGATGTCAGACTCGTTTGCTGGGGGAAGTGCTATTTCTAACCTGTCATTAGGGATGGTGTGGATTGACTCCAGAATCTGCTATAACAGGATTCACAACAGCCATGTCTTAGGTACCTGCCGCTGAGCAGGGAAAGATAGGGAAAGGAGTAATGATCTGCTTTCTTTTTTCTTCTCCCCTCCTTTTAAAAATGATTCTAAATTAAGCCAAAAGCTTTTGCTGTGAATGTTTAATTAAAACAAGCGTATGAGGGCGCCTGGGTGGCTCAGTCATTAAGCGTCTTACTTAGGCTCAGGTCATGATCCCAGGGTCCTGGGATGGAGCCCCGCATCGGGCTCCCTGCTCCGCGGGAAGCCTGCTTCTCCCTCTCGCACTCCCCCTGCTTGTGTTCCCTCTCTCGCTGTGTCTCTCTCTGTCAAATAAATAAATAAAATCTTAAAAAAAAAATAAAACAAGCGTGTGAGATCATAATAACTACTATTTACTGAGTATCTGTTTTACGCTTTAGATGTATTCTCATTAATCTACATAACAACTCTATAAGGTGGATATAATTATACCTATCTTATAGATGAGGAAATGGAAGTTTAGAGTAATAAAACAAATAAGTTGTAACTTTAAGGTTTCGATCCAAGCTTACTTGGCTTTAAAGCCTGAATTATTTCTGGTACTTCAGCTGCCTATGCTATCCTGTTGAGACCCATGATTTCAATCAACCTCATCTTGGATTCCTCTGGGTCATTATAAATGATGAGGACAAGCAAACTTAATGTGATAAGGCCAAAGGAGGATAGATATTAGCACATTACAAAATATCAGCATGGTTAAGAATAACCAGAATATTTTATTCATCTTTAAATTTTTTTATGTTAAGTATTGTACCTGCCCATACTCAAAGTACTTTCTAAGAGAAATCGTCTCACTCATGGTTTCTGAGGACAGGGTAATTTGTACTATGCTATTTTTCTCTTGCATACTTCCCCTCCCCAGACGTGTGGCCCAGAGACAGGCAACTGTCCTAAGAGCTGCTAGTCCTTCAGCTAGCCTGGGACCTCCCACACAGCCTGAAACAAAGTAAGACACTTGCCTGAGATTTTCTCACTTAGAATTTGCGAATACAGAGAATGTTAGGGAAGGGTAGAATGGGAGGCTTGGTGGATCATGGCAAACCAAAGCAGAAGCTGTGAAATAAAACACACACAGAAAACAAGATAAACAAATATGTAACTCAGGGTTCTAACAAGAAACAAAAGACATGTGCAAATGACAAGTTGAGGAGAGTTTAGCTACAAAGGTACTAATTAGAAATGTGTGGGCAGGGTGTAAGGGAGCTATAGGATAGTAGAGGAAGATAATCTGGGTAGCAAGGGAGCTTTTACCACCCCTAGACCTGAAGGGACATGGGAAAGAAGAGGTTGGTGGGGAAAGTGGTGTCGAGTGAGTCACTTTGAGAGGAGCAGTGATCTTTGGTTGAAGGACAGTGTGCCTAAAGTGACCTTGCAAGGAGGGAGCTAGGAGGATAAATACACTGACCTCATTCTGTACAGGTCAGGATTTCAGGAAAGAGAGCCCTGTGGTGAAAGATGAAAAGTGGATCTGGAGGAGCAAACTGAAGATACTTTAGAAAGATAAAACAATGAGTAGAGGGAGAACAGAATAGACATGCAGAGAGAAAAAGTTACTATAAAAGAAAAAGAGATGCTACCTACAAGGAAGACTGAAAGGGTAGCTAATTCCTAGAGTTGCCTCAGATCTTGATGACTTTCCAGTTGGAAATCCAGTTCCAATTTTAGTCTAAGCATAGCTTTACAATAGACTCTCTTCCTTTAAAATAGTCTATGAGCAATTCATGGTTTCTTGTAGCCCTTATAAAATGCTGGGTACAATGAGAGTAGTTTATTCCTCTTAGAAATCCTGCAAATAGGGGCACCTGGATGGCTCAGTCAGTTAAGCATCCCTAACTCTTGATCTCAGCTCAGGCCCTTGTCTCACGGTTGTAAGTTCAAGCCCCACTTTGGGCTCCACCCGGGGCATGGAGCCTACTTAAAAAAAAGAAAAAAGAAATCTGCAAACAAAGACATTTGAGACACATAGGCCACTTACTGAGAAAGAATCATGACACTCTCCTCAGCCTTTTTAAAGTGTCCAGATTTAAAAATAAAGGTGTCAGTGTTGTGAAAACCACTTACCGTCAAAATTGAGAAGTTATAAAACTGACCTAATTAAGTGAATTCTCTTGAATTGTGGAAAATAAGTTGCTCTTTGAAAAAATCACAAACCGTTCTATAAGAAATTAAAACAATAATAATTTTCTTCTTTAATCACCTCTCCCCCAGCTTTATTGATTTATCAATATACCAAACTACTCATTTAAAATAAAAAATTTGATATATGTAATATGTCAATTTTGATATATGTATTCATCACCACAGTCAAAATAACATTTCCATCCACTCCAAAAGTTTCTTGTACCTCTTTGATCCCCAGGAAACCATTCATTTACTTTCTGCCACTTTGCATTTTCTACAATTTTATATAAATAGATTAAACCATATATTCTTTTGTCTGCCTTTTTTCTTTTTTTTTAAGAAGAGATTTTCTTTTTTTTTTTAAGATTTTAATTATTTATTTAAGAGAGAGAGAGAGAGAGCCAAAGCAAGGGGAGGAGCAGAGGGAGAGGGAGAAGCAGACTCTCCAGTGAGCAGGGAGACCTATGTGGAGCTTGATCCCCGGACTCCAGGATCATGACCTGAGCCGAAGGCAGATGCTTAACCGACTGAGCCACCCAGACGCTCCTTACCTGCCTTTTTTCATTCTGCAGAATTTTTCTGAGATTCAACTATTTTGTTGTATATATCAATAATAATTCTTTCTTTTTTATTGCTGAATAGTTTGTCCTTATATGAATATACCTCAATTTCTCCATTCACGTCTTTTTTTTAAAAGATTTATTTATTTGAGAGAGAGAGGACATGCATGTGCATGGGTGGGGGGAGGGGCAGAGGGAGAGAGACAGAATCTCAAGTAGACTCTGTGCTGAGCCTGATGTGGGGCTCGATCTCATGACCCCAAGATCATGACCTACACCGAAAGCAAGAGTCAGATGCTTTAACCAATTGAGCCACCTAGGCGCCCATTCATGTCTTTTTTTAAAATTAAGGTATAATTGACATAAAACATTATCTTAGTTTCAGGTATATGACATAATGATTTGACATTTGTATATATTGCAAAATTACCACCACAATAAATCTAGTTAATATCTGTCACCACATATAGTTGCAGAATTTTTTTTTAAGATTTTATTTATTTGACAGAGAGAGACACACACAAGCAAGGGGAGAGGGAGAGGGAGAGGGAGAGGGAGAAGCAGGCTTCCCGCGGAGCAGGGAGCCCGATGCAGGGCTCAATCCCAGGACCCTGGGATCATGACCTGAGCCGAAGGCAGACGCTTAACGACTGAGCCACCCAGGCGCCCCAGTTGCAGAATTTTTTTTTCTTGAGAGGACTTTTAAGATTTACTCTCTTAGCAACTTTCAAACATGCAATATAGTATTATTAACTATAGTTGCCACGCTGTGCATTATATCCTCATGACTTACTTATTTTATAACTAGTAGTTTGTATCTTTTGACTCACTTCACCCAATTCACCCACCTTTCACTCCCTTCCTCTGGCAACCTATCTATGAGATGATTATTATTATTATATTTTTAAAGATTCTACATACAAGTGAGGCAGTGTGCCCAGTGGTCCTGTGGCTCTGTCTCTTGCTTCAACAGTGTTTGGACAGAACAAACCCAGAGACGCCCCTTCAACCAGCCTCCTACCACCTTCCAACCTTTTTTCCAGTGTTAACTTTCAGAGCCACCTTCTTGGCCATCCTCTGGCTCCGGGACCGGCTAACACCCTATTTTGAGCTTAGCTCATTACCAATCAACCATGAGCACCCAGATTTGTCAGAATCAGTCCAACAAGGTGGAGGCCACCATCAGCTGCCTGGTCAACATGCATCTGCGGGCTTCCTACACCTACATCTCTCTGGGCTTCCATTTTGAAGGTGATAATGTAGCTCTGGAGGACACGGGCCACTTCTTCCACAAGTCAGTGGAAGGGAAGCACGAGGGAGCTAAGCGTCTCTTGAAGATGCAAAACCAGTGCAAAACCAGTGCTGCGTCCTCTTCCAGGAAGTGCAGAAGCGGTCCCAAGATGAGAGGGGCAAAGTCCTGGACACCATGGAAGCTGCCCTGGTTCTGGAAAAGAGCCTGAATCAGGCCCTTTTGGATCTGCATGCTCTGGGTTCTGCCCATGCAGACCCCCATCTCTGTGACTTCCTGGAGAACCACTTCTCGATGAGGAGGTGAAACTCATCCAAAAAATGAGCCACCACCTGACTAACCTCTGCAGCCTGGGTGGTCCCAGGTGAGTAGCTCTTCAAAAGGCTCACTCTCAAGCACGACTAGGAGCGTCTGGAGCCCAGCAGCCTTTGAAGGGCCCCTCTGGCATCCCCCTGGTGCCAGGGCTTGTGCCTGAAGCTCTCCTGCAGCCACTAGGCAACTTTTTTTTTTTTTTTAAGATTTTATTTATTTATTTGACAGAGAGAGACACAGCAAGAGAAGGAACACAGCGGGGAGGTGGGAGAGGGAGAAGCAGGCTTCCCGCTGAGCAGGGAGCCCGATGCGGGGCTCGATCCCAGGACCCTGGGATCATGACCTGAGCAAAGGCAGATGCTTAAAAACTGAGCCACTCAGGTGCCCAACTAGGCAGCTTTTTAACCACCCCTGGAGCCCTCTCCCAAGCCGTGGACCAAATGGAAATAATAAAGCTTTTTGCAGGGAAAAAGAAAAAAAAGATTCTACATAGACGTGAGATCATAGGGTATTTGTCTTTCTATGTCTGATTTATTTCACTTAGTATTAATGCCCTCAAGGTCTACCCATGCTGTCACAAAAGGCAAGCTTTCATTCTTTTTTACGACTGAGTAAATATTCTACACCACGTCATTATCCATTCTTCCATCAAAGGACACTTAGCTTGTGTCCATATCTTGGCTATTTGAAATAATGCTGTGACAAAAGTGAAGGCACATCTATCATTTTGAGTTAGTGTTTTTGTTTTCTTTAGATAAATACCCAGACTTAGAAATTGCTGGATCATTTGGTAGTTCTATTTTTAATTTTTTGAGAATCTCCGTACTGTTTTCCATTATTGGCTGCACCAATTTACATTCCCACCAACAGGGCATGAGGATTCCCTTTTCTCCACATCCTCACCAACACTAGTTATTTCTTGTCTTTTTGATAATAGTCATTCTAATAGGTGTGAGGTGATAGCTCATAGTGGTTTTGACTTTAATTTTCCTGATGATGAGTGATATTGAGCACCTTTTCATGTACCTGTTGGCCATCTCCATGTCTTCTTTGGAAAAATGTCTATTCAGATCCTCTGCACATTTTTTAATAAGATGTTTTTTGCTATTGAGCTTTATGAGTTCTTCGTATATTTTAGATTGTAATTTCTTTATTTTTATTATTATTATTATTATTTTTTTTTAAGATTTATTTATTTGACAGAGAAAGACACAGTGAGAGAGGGAACACAAGCAGGGGGTGTGGGAGAGGGAGAAGCAGGCTTCCCGCAGAGCAGGGAGCCCGATGCGGGGCTCGATCCCAGGACCCTGGGATCATGACCTGAGCCGAAGGCAGACGCCTAACGGACTGAACCACCCAGGTGCCCCTAGATTGTAATTTCTTATTAGATAAACAATTTGCAAATATTTCCTCCCATTCAGTAGGTTGCCTTTTCATTTTGTTGATGGTTTCCTTTGCTGTACAGACACTTTTTAGTGTGTCATCCCACTTGTTTATTTTTGCTTTTGTTGCCTTTGCTTTTGTGTCAAATCCAAAAAATCATTGCCAAGACCGATGTCAAGGAGCTTACCACCTATCTTTTCTTCTAGGAGTTTTATGGTTTCAGGTCTTATACTTAAGTCTTTAATCCATTTTGCATTACTTTTTGTGTATAGTATGAGATAGTGGTCCAGTTTCATTCTTTTGCATGTGGCTGTCCAGTTTTTCTAACACCATTTATTGAAGAGACTGTCTTTTTCCCAATGTGTATTTTTGGCTCCTTTGTCATAAATTAATCAACTTGGTTTTGGTTTATTTCTGGGTTCTCCATTCTACTCCACTGATCTATGTGTCTCTTTTTATGCCAATACCATACTGTTTTGATTACTGTAGTTTTGTAGTATAGTTCGAAATCAAGATGCATAATGCCTCCAGTTTTGTTCTTTCTCAAGGTAGTTTTGGCTATTATACAACTGTCAATTTTAAGATAGGAAATAGGAATAATATTTTTATGGGAGACCAAGAGATGTTAGAAGCAATTGCTTCAGTAAATGGAAATTCAAAGCACTAGACCTGGAGTTAGTGATCTCGGTTGGTCATTCATTGGCTATGGGACTCGGGTCCAATAACTTTAAACTTGCTGAGCTTTGATTCCCTCATCTGTAAAAGATTAATAATACTTGCCTTGCGGGGCGCCTGGGTGGCTCAGTCGTTAAGCGTCTGCCTTTGGCTCAGGTCATGATCCCAGGATCCTGGAATCGAGTCCCACATTGGGCTCCCTGCTCGGCGGGAAGCCTGCTTCTCCCTCTCCCACTCCCCCTGCTTGTGTTCCTGCTCTCGCTATCTCTCTCTCTGTCAAATAAATAAATAAAAATCTTTAAAAAAAAAAATACTTGCCTTGCACGGTTTTGTGAGGATTAAATGAGATAATTTATATATTTAACTCTGTTTAAATATTAACTTTGATTACTATGAAAGTACAGGCAAGAACATTAAAAAGTTAGGTCCTCTTTGTGGACTCCTATACTGAGGGCCAAAAGACACGATCAAGCATCACGGCTCTGAGCAAAAAGTTAAAATATGTTAATCAATGTTTCTTCCTCCTTCATCCTCCACTGGTATGGTACTCCATACCAGTTAAAAGTATTTTCTTTCTAGAACATTGTTTCTAATTTAACCAGCATGCTAAACATGGCCTGAGGATTAATCATATCCACTTTTTCTTATCTCATCTTTTTTTTTTTTAAAGATTTTATTTATTTATTTTAGAGAGAGAGAGAGAGCCCAGGGAGAAGGGCAGAGGGGAAAGGAGAGGAGCAGAGTGGGAAGGGAAAGGGAAAGGGAGAGACTCTCAAGCAGACTCTCCACTAAGCGTGGAGCCCTATTTGGGGCTCCATCTCACGACCCAACCAGGAGATCATGACCTGAGCCAAAACCAAGAGTCAGATGCCCAACTGACTGAGCCACCCAGGCACCCCGACATTTTTTTTGACCTATTGCAAAGATGTAATAATTTGTAACATAATATATCCATTTTGCATTTTTTACCTATTTAGAAAGTTCAAGGTTTTCATTTTTCTTTTGGGTTAATCTTGCTTCCCCTAACTCTCTCCTAAAAGGGATTTTTTTTTTTGTCCTTTAGATAAAAGAACATAAAATGGTTGGGGATGTTTCTTGTACAATCACTTTGTATTTCTTGGGGCGCCTGGGTGGCTCAGTCATTAGGCATCTGCCTTTGGCTCAGGTTCTGATCCCAGGGACCTGGGATTGAGCCCCACATCGGGATCCCTGCTCCGCGGGAAGCCTGCTTCTCCCTCTCCCACTCCCCCTGCTTGTGTTCCCTCTCTTGCTGTGTCTCTCACTGTCAAATAAATAAATAAAATCTTTTAAAAAAGAAAAAATCACTTTGTACTTCTATTGCTTGATCTTAAATTAGATGTTATCTCATAGGATCTAAATTGGTACTTTTTATGGTTAGCATATGACAAAGAGCTCGGCAAATGCACCTGACATGGGATAAGCTGGACTGTGTACTCTTCATAATTAAAGTTGTTGATGTTATTACTATAACTTATTTTGAAAATACAATAAAAACTATTTATTATAAAGAGGGACTCAATCTAGCTGGATTACAATAATTCTAGCTCCTCTAATGAAAGTGAATTGTTAAAGAGATACAAAAAGATAATAAAAACTTAGGTAAAATATTTTTCTATTCATTTTCATATAAATGAGATTTCATATTTCATAGTCTGAGTTTATAACAAGGCTTGTAATATATTAAGTTTCTCAAAATCTAGAAACTTATAAACCTAATTTAAAAATTTTTGATTAGTTTGATACTAAATGCTCTATTAATTAAAGAATGCTAAGAGTTTTTAACTATAAGAATTATTGGCTGTGGTTATTTATTTATTTATTTATGAGAGAGAGGGAGAGAGAGAGCACTAGTGTGTGCATGCCTATGAGCAAGGGGAGGGTCAGAGGGGGAGGGAGAGGGACAAGCTGACTTGGCACTGAACAGGGAGCCCTATGCGGGCCTCAGCTTGACCCCACAACCGGAAGATCATGACCTGAGCCGAAATAAAGTCAGATGCTTAACCAACTGAGCCACCCAGGCACCCTGAGAATTATTGGCTGTATCTTATTTTATTTTAAGTTTTAAGATTTTATTTATTTATTGGACAGAGAGAGACACAGAGAAAGAGGGAACACAAGCAGGGGGAGTGGGAGAGGGGGAAGCAGGCTTCCTGCGGAGCAGAGAGCCCGATGCAGGGCTCGATCCTAGGACCCTGGGATTGTGACCTGAGCCGAAGGCAGATGCTTAATGACTGAGCCACCCAGACACCCCTATTGGCTGTATTTTAAATGTACTAGGTAGCGCACCTGTCTTGTTCTATAGTTGGTAACAATCCTAGGATACTTTAGACTGATACTTTAGCAAGCCAAAATTGATAGATAAAGAAAGACAGACCTAAGTATATCCTTTAAGATTCTAAAGGTAATTACTGGGGCACCTGGGTGGCTCAGTCGGTTAAGCATCTGCCTTCAGCCCAGGTCATGATCTCAGAGTTCTGGGATCGAGTCCCACTTTGGGCTACTGGCTCCACAGGGAGTCTGCTTTTCCCTCTGCCCCTGCCCCCTACTCGTGCGTTCTCCCTCTCTCTCAAATAAATTTTAAAAGTCTTAAAAATTAAAAAAAAAAGGTAATTACTAGAAGAAAACAAAAACTGAGGGGAAGAGTAGATAAGGTAAAGTGAGAAGTAATTTGAGTGCTAAATTTTGTATCTTTCATAATTAGCAATCAATAGATGTTGAAAGTTGAAAAGTCAAGAAATGTAAATATCTTTATTTTTATTTTATAACTTGCAGTCCTGTTTAAAAATGTTTAGTCATGTGCAAACATTATATAATTAAAAAATTAAAACATGTCATAGTACTATTTTTAAAATACCACTTTGCTAGAACAAGTATTTTGAGCTCCAATTCTCTATCCCTTCACTGATTCAGGAGACAGGAAAGTTGTTTCCCAGGGATGTGGCTGTACTTTGCTGCTGGGGCTCAGAAGAAAGCCTTATATAGGCTGTGGATTATGTTCATTACTCCTCACTGAGCAACTAAAATAACTGGACTCTTTCTACCTACAGCGTAAAGTGGAAAGCAGGGAGACAAAAGGAGGGGATTTGCCAGCCTTTGGTCAAGTAGTTATAGTCCCTTGATAGAGAAATATTTATTGCACTTATAGAGACATAGGACATTCAAGGATGGGAGTTCCTACCTGTATATAGTTAGCATTGCTGATTAAATGCTTTAGCTTAGGGGCACCTGGGTGGCTCAGTTGGTTAGGCGTCTGCCTTCAGCTCGGGTCATGATCCCAGAGTCCTGGGATCGAGCCTCACATCAGGCTCCCTGCTCAGTGGGGAGACTGCTTCTCCCTCTCCCTCTGCCTGCTGCTCTCCTGTTTGTGCTCTCTCTCTCTCTCTGTTAAATAAATAAAATCTTTTTTAAAAAATTTAAAAATAAAAATAAATAAATAAATGCTTTAGCCTAGAAAGAAGTTAAGTTTTGAAGAGGCTGGAACCCTAGCACAATATTTTACACATAGTGAGCACTTAGTAATTTTCTATTGAACTGAGAGGAATGTGTAATGATAGATATTGATGCTAATACTGAGCCCTCCCTATGAATTCAAAGTCATTTGAATTGAGAAGCCAGCCTGGAAAAACAAAGCAGGGTGATGAGGAGGAGCCACACCACCTGTTGAATTGGAAGGAGAACCCTCTAACATAGAAGGTGCCCAGAGGACCTGATGTTTATTGTTCCTTTTATTTTTATGAAACTTCCTTCTGATATAATCTGACTAGCATCCTGGCTGTCTGATAAATAGATTTCCCAAGCATCCGGATGGAAGTTCAAGCCCAGCAAAGTATAACACACCTATAAAGTGTATCATAGTTTCATGACTACCTCTGACCCATGAGTCATTACTGTAAAGTCTTGTTGGTATGTGTACTTAGCAGTATTTACACTGTGTACATTCTCAAAAACATGTCATCAAAATTTCAGTACAATTAATTACTGGTAAAGGAAGTTAATAAATCAGTCTCATTTTAGAATAAACAACTGTACAGGATGAAGCTAAGTTTACCATGCTACAAAGTACGGTAGTTCAGTCCTTCATGCTTAAACGACTTTTATATTTATGAACAAAGAGGTTGTGCTGAGATAAGGATGCCCTAATATTTCATTGTCTTCATTCAGGGTTCCCCTATAAGCATGCCTAAGATTCAAATGCGAGTAGTTTATTTGGAAGGGCAGGGGACTGGGGAAGTAAGATAGGAAAAGGAAGGCAGTCAATAAAGGGTGCATCATTAAGGTGGCTACTGAGGTAATATGGGAGGGGCACCATAGACAACAAGACCAAATATGCGACTAGCTTTCAGAATTGGGCTATGACTTTAATTTATTTTAAAAAACCAAAAAACAGTGTATCATTTCTTGTGCACCCAGGTTTGTTGAGTGAGAATGATGCTCATTTAGTTCACCCTGTTAATATTATTTAGTTTAGAAAGAAATTAAGTTTTGAAGAGGTTGGAACCCTAACACAGTATTTTGCACATGGTGAGCATTTAGTAATTTTCTACTGAATTGAGAGAGGAATGCATAATGACATATGATGATACCAGCACTGGGCCCATCCCCATGAATCCAGAGTCATTTGAATTGAGAAGCTATCCTGGAAAAGATGGGGGTGGGGGCGGGAAGCCCCACTCCGTAAGAATTATTCTAGACCCTTTATGATTCTGGATCACATCTCAGGGTCATCTTACTAAGTATGTCAATCAGATTTATGGCAAAATATGCAAGTATGTGTTCTTTTTAAATGTTTATTTCAGGCATTTATTTTTTTACATTATGAAATATATCAGAAAATTGTACAATAGACACGAAAACATACAGAAAATTGTACAATAGACATCTATATATTCACCATGCAGATTTTACTTTATTTGCTTCCATTTTTTTTTTAAAGATTTGATTTATTTATCTGACAGAGAGACACAGCGAGAGAGGGAACACAAGCAGGGGGAGTGGGAGAGGGAGAAGTAGGCTTCCCGCCGAACAGGGAGCCCGACGCAGGGCTCCATCCCAGGACCCCGGGATCATGACCTGAGCCGAAGGCAGATGCTTAACGACTGAGCCACCCAGATGCCCCTCCATTTTTTTTTTAATAAAAAGATCTAGATAAGTTCAAGCACCACCTTTGCATCACCCACCTGCTTGTATTCACTAACTTTTGTCTTACATTTTTCCGTAAGTCTTCTTTCAGGCTTACCTCTTAACTCAGGCAAATGAAACCTGAAACCACCCATCAGGTGATGGCAACAGCCCTGACATGACCTCCAGTTGGCTCAGAACACCCAGGCTTTCCAGCTAAACCCCTGACTCATGCCCGTGCAGATGGGTGATGGTGTGACCAAATATACAACTGGAATGACCAGCAATTGCCTTTACCTCATTATGTTACTAAAATCTCCACCCAAGAAGGAGCATCAACCTCATTTCCATAATATACAATGTATGTATAGGCGTGTTTCCTTAAGGCGCACTCGAGACTTTAGGCTTCCCTCTACATGCCACGACAAGGCTTCCCTATCTAAATATTCATCCTAACCCCAAGCAAAAGTTCCCCATTCATGCTCTCTCGAGGAGTCCTGGTTTCTTATTTGCTGCAAATAAAAGTTTTCTTTGTGCAGCAACCCAAACTGGTGCAGTTTCTGACTCACCAAGGAGTGAACTCCCGTTGGTTCAGTTACAGTATATATGTTTGTTTTTATACTTCTACCTTATATGTATCCATCAACAGCCTAGTATTTTTGTGTTTTTAAACTTATATAACTGGCATAGTAATTTATATCACCTTTTGAAATTTAATTTTTTAACACATATTTTAGAGATTTATCTATGTTGTTACATTTGGTGCTGTATAGATTTCTACAGTATGAATAAATTACACAGGTTATATTCTTCTACTTGTGGATATTATTTCCAATTTTTGCTATTATGAAAAATGCTTCAGTGCATATGTGCTCAGTTTTCTCTAGGATATCTACATAGAAATGGCTTGTCTTTTCACGCAGCTTATAATAATTTTTGTAGGATGAAAGTTTTACCTTTTATGTCTTTTTCTTTTTTTAAATAAAGATTTATTTATTTTGAGAGAGAGAAAGCATGTGCATGCACAAGTGGGGGAAGGGGCAGAGGAAGAAGGAGAGAGAGAGAATCTCAAGCAGACTCCATGCTGAGCACAGAGCCTGATGCAGGGCTCAATCTCACGACCCTGAGATCATGACCTGAGCTGAAATCAAGAGTTGGATGCTTGACCAACAGAGCCACCAACATACCCCAACCTTTTAGGTCTTTAACCTAGTTAGAATTTATTTTTGTGCATGCTGTGAGGTAGGGATCTAATTTTATCTTTTTCCATGTGGAAAAAATACGAAAATTTCCCATTTTTTTCACATTAAACTGACACATTTCAGATCTGTATCTCTCTAACAGATAAAGACTAAAAACAAAACAAAACAAAAATGAAACACCTATAACCACAATGCCATTATCACACCTAACAAATTAATAATTCCTTAATATTATTTTATATCTCATCCATGTTCAAATTTTCCCAAATATCTTTTTACAGTTAGTTTCTTCAAATCAGGATTCAAATAAGGTCAACACATTGTATTTGGTTGACACATCTCTTAAATCTTTAGTTTATTACAGTTCCTCCTCTCCCAATTTTTTATGCCATTCATTCATTCATTCAACTCATTTATTTTATTATTTTTATTTTATTTATTTATTTATTTATTTATTTATTGTAAAGATTTTATTTATTTATTTGTCAGAGAGAGAGAGAGCGAGAGCACAAGCAGGGGGAGCGGCTGGCAGAGAGAGAAGGCTCCCCGCTGAGCAAGAAGCCTGATATGGGGCTTGATCCCAGGACCCTGAGATCACGACCTGAGACGAAGGCAGACACTTAACCGACTGAGCCACCCAGACACCCCTCATTTATTTATTTTAAAGAGAGAGAGAACATGAGCGGGGAGAGGGGCAGAGGGAGAGGGAGAGAGAGAAAGAATCTCAAGCAGACTCCCTGATGAGCAGGGAGCCCCACTCAGGGCTTGATCCCTCGACCCTGAGATCATGACCCAAGCTAAAACCAAGAGTTGAATGCTTAACTGACTGAGCCACCCTGGAACCCTTATGCCATTTGTTTATTTAAGAAACAGTCATTTGTAAAATCTGGATTTGGTTGATTGCATCCTTGTGGTATTGTTTAACATAGTTATCTACTCACCACATTTCTTATAAACTAGTAATTTGTTGTAGATGCTTGATTAGATTCCAGGTTTGCAGGAATACTTTGTAGGTGGTTCTATGTAACTCCTATTTCATTGCATCACAAGGAACTAATATCTGGTCATCTGAATTTTTTTATTAATAGATTTTACTTTTTTTTAAGATTTTATTTTTATTAGAGAGAGAGAGTATGAGCAGGGGGAGGGGCAGAGGGAGAGGGAGAGGAAGAAGCAGACTCCCCCTGCTGAGCAGGGAGCCTGACATGGGGCTTGATCCCAGGATCCTGAGATCATGACCTGAGCTGATGGCAGATGCTTAACCGACTGAGCCACCCAGGCACCCCAGATTTTACTTTTTGAAACTGTTAGATTTACAGAAAAGCTGAGCAGGCAGAGGGAGAAGCAGGCTCCCTGCTGAGCAAGGAGCCTGACATAGGACTCGATCCTAGGACCCTGGGATCATGCCATGAGCCGAAGGCACACCCTTAACCGACTGAGCCATCTAGGTACCCCTCTGCCTGCCACTCCCCCTGCCTGTGCTCTCTCTCTCGCACAAATAAAATCTTAAAAAAAACAAAACAAAACAAAAAAATAAATAAAATTCTATGATTTCTTCTGCAATTATTGCCTAGAATTCACCTACCAAGAAGAACTTTGCTTTTTCAACCATTTGGTTACCTTTGAAATACTGTACAATTTGTCTTGCATATATTTTAATCGTTCTAAATATTAATGATTCTAAAATAACCACGTGATATGTGTGAAATTCCAGTTACTTTTGAAATTTTTTAAATTATTTGCACAAAAATACAAAGAAAATATTTTATATTGCAAAATAAAAGCTGTGGCTTTCATATTCCTGAAAGTAATATCTGCCATTTATGCAGACTGCACAAAAACATGTTGAAAGGCTAATTAAAATACTTAAAAAGAAAACTATTATAGCATATTTGTTTTGAGCCAAAAAATTTCAGGCACTTAACTGGCATTAACAATTAGTTCTCATAGTTTTTTTAAAACTTCGTTATAATAAATACTATTCCTAATTAATGTGCATGTTGTAATAACAAATAACATGATAGTTTATAGCTGAGGAACTGAGACTCAGAGAGTTAAAGGAAGTAGCCTGAGGGAGTAAATAATTTAGATACACAGACCTATTAAAGGGAATTAGCAATGAAAATACAAAAGAATATGACTCCTTCTACAAAGGTATGGCATGTTAGTTATTTTTCTTCTTCCAAATAAAACCTACTTGTGTAGAGCAAACTTAATTTTCTTTTGTTTTTTTAGAGAGGGAGAGGTGGGGGAGGGGCCGAAGGAGAGGGAGAGAGAATCTCAAGCAGATTCCACGCCCAGCACAGAGCCCGATCTCACAATCCTGAGATCATGACAGGACCGGAAACCAAGACTTGGGTGCTTAACCAACTGAGCCACCCAGGTGCCCCAAACTTAACTTTCTAATAGTAAAAAAATTACATAATATTAGCACTATAGAAAAAGAATAAATACCTAATAATCAGTCAAAACTTGTTTCCAATAAAACACAATGGCCTATTGGGTTCTAATCAACAGAATATTCTCCGTGATTCACTATTTTGCTCACAAATATCAATACCACAATTGTTTAGAAATTAAGAGGGCATGATCCAAAGTTTTAGATATGTAAGGGGTTGTTGGCTAGTTCTTTTTTTTTTAAGATTTTATTTATTTATTTGAGACAGAGAGAATGAGAGAGACAGAGAGCACATGAGAGGGGGGGAGGGTCAGAGGGAGAAGCAGACTCCCTGCCGAGCAGGGAGCCCGATGCGGGACTCGATCCTGGGACTCCAGGATCATGACCTGAGCCGAAGGCAGTCGCTTAACCAACTGAGCCACCCAGGTGCCCCTGTTGGCTAGTTCTTGAAGGAACTTTTCACATTGTCCACTCATAAACATAGTATCAGAATGTATGTTCCTAAAATTAGACATGTACTCCATTGAATATGCTAGACTTAACTGATTCATGTCAATGACCTGGGAAGCAAGCAGCTGAAAGTGAGAGAAAGGTGGAATGAATAGTGAAGTAGGGAAATGATGAATACCTGTTGTGGCCTGAGGCTAACTGCAGGGATGGGAGACAATAGCTCATCCCACTCATCTTCCTCTTCTAAGCTTCTCCTTAGGAAAAGAAGCCCACAGGAACCATGGCAAATCTGCTTCCTGAACATATATGGAGAGATGGATCAGGACAGAACAAGAAGTGGACTGTGGTAGTCATGCGGGTGCTCCACTCAGATCTCCTTTCTAGAGATACTGCAGGAAGCATAGCCGACTGACGGTGGGCACACTTTGGGCTCTAATGCATTCATGCCAGGCCTGGCTTCCCCTAAGCTTCTCCCAGTCAACAACGAGTACAGCAGGGTAAAAGACCCAGTCTATTGTTGCACAAAGCAGGATTCCTATAATTGCAGCTTTAACTCAGGGACTTCCCATTGGCCTGGGTAAGATTTTCTTAGAACTGCTCTATGGTCTGAGGCTCTTCTCACTCAATCCTTTCTTTCCTCTTTTCCTGTCATAGGTGTTAGACCTGTATCACTCTCCCTGTCTACTCCTACTCCCTTGCCCTTTCTCTTTCATAAGCACTCCCCCCAGTAAATCCCTTGAACATCTAATATTGGTGTCTGCTTCTCCATGGATTCAAATTGATACACCTAAACAAGAATTTCGCCCATTAGATTAAACTCACAACTGTTTATAGCAAGTACAAACAATTTCTTAAAAAACTATATAGATCAATAGGGTGGCCTACAATTAGAATACATACTTTAATTTAAAAATTAATATTAATGCACATTTACATGTAAATTATTGAATGGTTTTAGGGTCTTAATGAGCAATCAGAATTTCTCCTGTGTTTTTGGTCTTAGAAGTTACATCTATCCACTATGTAACTGCTGTTCTCTCATTTGGGGATGCTGTGATTATGTACATCAGAACTTTCCTTCTAGGGATGCCTGGGTAGCTCAGTAAATTAAGCGTCTGCCTTCAGCTCGGGTCATGTTCCCAGGGTTCTGGGATCGAGCCCCACATTGGGCTCCCTGCTCAGTGGGGAGCCTGCTTCTCCCTCTCTCTGCAGCTCCCTCTGCTTGTTCTCTCTCTCTCTGTCAAATAAATAAATAAAATCTTAAAAAAAAAAAAGTGGCAGCCTACTTATTTTGCCTTTTGACTGAGAATTTTGTTATTAAGTCCTGGAATATGTTGTTTCTTTCAGTTCTCTTTCTGTACTATTGTGCAAATTTTGTCTCATAAATAACAATTTAGACACCAATCTGAGTGCTTTTTTTTTTTTTTTTTAAGATTTTATTTATTTATTTGACAGAGACACAGCGAGAGAGGGAACACAAGCAGGGGGAGTGTGAGAGGGAGAAGCAGGCTTCCCACTGAGCAGGGAGCCCAATGTGGGGCTCAAACCCAGGACCCCGGGATCATGACCTGAGCCAAAGGCAGATGCTTCACAACTGAGCCACTCAGGTGCCCCTGCTGAGTGCTTTTTTAAAAAAGTTACCACATCTGAAGAAATTCTGAGAGAAGAGAGAAAATAGATAGGAGGAAATTATCAAAGAAATAAATCAAGAAGTTTTCTTAGAACCAAAGGACCGAAGTCCTCTGATAAAGGACCTATTGAATGGCCAGAAAATTCAATTTTAAAATTTAAATGGGGTGCTTGTGTGGGCTCAGTCAGTTGAGTGTCTGACTCTTGATTTTGGCTCAGGTCATGATCTCAGGATTCTGAGATTGAGCCCTGCATCAGGCTCTATGCTCAGCATGGAGTCTGCTTGAGATTCTCTCTGTCCCTCTCCCTCTGCCCCTCCCCCTGCTCATGCCCTCTCTCTCTCAAATAAATAAACAAAATCTTTTTTTTTTTTAAAGATTTTGTTTATTTATTTGACAGAGAGAGATACACAGCGAGAGAGAGAACACAAGCAGGGGCAGTCGGAGAGGGAGAAGCAGGCTTCCTGCCGAGCAGGGAGCCCGATGCGGGGCTTGATCCCAGGACCCTGGAATCATGACCTGAGCCGAAGGCAGATGCTTAATGACTAAGCCACCGAGGTTCAATGGGTGGGTGAAAAAGATTTTCTTAAAATCTTTTAAGAAAAGATTTTATTTTTGGGTGGCGCCTGGGTGGCTCAGTTGGTTAAGCGACTGCCTTCAGCTCAGGTCATGATCCTGGAGTCCCTGGATCGAGTCCCGCATCGGGCTCCCTGCTCGGCAGGGAGTCTGCTTCTCCCTCTGACCCTCCCCCCTCTCATGTGTTCTCTCATTCTCTCTCTCTCAAATAAATAAATAAAATCTTAAAAAAAAAAAAAAGAAAAGATTTTATTTTTAAGTAATCTCTACACCAAACATGGAGCTTGAACTCACAACCTTGAGATTAAGAGTCCCGTGCTCCACTGATTGAGCCAGCCAGGCACCCTAGAAAATTATTTCTAATCTAGAGTTTTATACCTAGCCATACTATCAATTAAGCATACAGCTGGACTAAAGACAATTTCAGACATATAAAATCCCAGAAACTTTGCATTCCTAGGGGGCTGCCACCAAAAAGAAAGAATAAACTAAGAAAAAAGAAACACTATTGAAAAGAGGGAGAGGGACACCTGGGTGGCTCAGTCGTTAAGCATCTGCCTTCGGCTCAGGTCATGGTCCCAGGGTCCTGGGATTGATCCCTGAATTGGGCTCCCTGCTCTGCAGGAAGCCTGCTTCTCCCAATCCCACTCCCCCTGCTTGTGTTCCCTCTCTCGCTATATCTCTCTCTGTCAAATAAATAAATAAAATCTTAAAAAAAAGAAAAGAAAAGAGGGAGAAGAGCAAGAAAGTTAAGGGTCTGGGTACTAGGGGATCTACCCTAGGAGAAAGGTGAAGATGATACCCGAATTGATAATGAAGGCAGGTTCATAGTTGACAGCTACATAGGAAGACAAAAAAACAAATGATAGAAATGGGGAAGGGGAGGCTCCAAGAAGCACAAAAATTGGAAAGGATAGTTCTTCTGATGAGTTTGAACATATTAAGGGAAAATATATTCATTCATAATAAATATTTTAGTGACCACCTTGAGCCACAAACAATATTCTCATTGAGCTTTCACTGTAGCATAGGGAGTAAGATAATAAACCTAATAAATAAATTCTATATTAGAAGGCAATAATATCTATGAAAAAAGAAAAAGTAAAGTTGGATAAGGAGGATTGAAATTGCTATAGGTGGGGAGAGGAGGGTGTGTATTACAATTTAAAATAGGATAGAGAGGATAGACCTCACTGTAAAGTGACATTTCAGTGAAGACCTGAAGGGAATTAGGAAATTAGTCATATGACTATCTGGCAGAAGAACTTTCCAGGCAGAGAGAACTACCAGAGGGGGTGGAGAAATGTGAGAGGGGTAGATGCCAGAGCAGCAGTAGGAAATGAGGTCAGAGGTATAGGGTGAAGGATATGTCATGTAGGGCCTTGTAGAACACTGGAATAACTGATGTTTTTTCCAGGGAAATGGAAATCCATCGTAGGAGTGGAATGGCTTATGTTTTAAAAGGATCATTCTGGCTGCCTGTGTGAGAAAAGACTCTGCAGATAAGGGTGGGAACAGGGAGATAATAAGGAGACAAATGGATTGCCTAAGGAGGCAATTATTCCAATAATTTGGACAAGAAATGTTGGTAGCACAAACTACAGTGGTCCATCTGTTGAAGGGTCCTGGGATCAAACCCCGCATTGGGCTCCCTGCTCGGCAGGAAGCCTGCTTCTCCCTCTCCGACTGCCCCTGCTTGTGTTCTCTCTCTCGCTGTGTATCTCTCTCTGTCAAATAAATAAACAAAATCTTTAAAAAAAAACAAACAAAAAATTAAACAAAATTAAGAAATGAGCCAAGTATTAACTATGGGAAAAACAGAAATGGTATTGGTACTTTAAGAAAGGAACAGTAATTATAGTAGTCCTTATGACTCAGTTGTGAACAATGTTTCTGTAGTCATAATCACCTAAACCCAAAATGTTAATTTAACCAGCTATTACCATATGGTTATACTGGAAAGGTATGTGGTGAGAGTATGGCTAGTTTCCCTAACAATGAGTCACTATATATCACATAAAAAAAAAAAAAAAACAACCCAATAGGAAAATGTGTGAAGGCTAAAAACAGACAATTCAAAGAAAAAAAAGGACAACTGGGTCTTAAACTTATGAAAAGTTCAACTTCCCTCAAATAAAAGGAAGGAAAATTAAAACTACACTGAGGGGCGCCTGGGTGGCTCAGTCGTTAAGCGTCTGCCTTCGGCTTGGGTCATGATCCCAGAGTTCTGGGATCGAGCCCCACATCGGGCTCCCTGCTCCGTAGGAAGCCTGCTTCTCCCTCCTCTCCCACTCTCCCTGCTTGTGTTCCCTCTCTTGCTGTCTCTCTGTCTAATTAATTAATTAATTAATTAATTAATTAATTAAAAAAATTAAACTACACTGAGGTATCATGTTTCACTGAATTAGATTGGTAAAGATCCAGAAGTTTGATTAACACTCCATGTTGGAGAGAATATGAGTAAATAGGCATTCTCAAACATTCTTAATGGGAATATAAATTGGTATGGCAATTTGGCAAAAGCGATCAAAGTCACAAAATGTAGATACCTTTTTGGGTTGGATATGGAGGTGGGACACCCAGGTATCCTCCTTCAGGGAAGTTCTTGCTGTCTCAGCTGCTAGAAGTTCTGCAGCAGATAATCTTCAACTGGCAGCCCCTTCAAGTTTTGCCTCAGCTGCAAAGAGTAACCTCACCCAGCGTCATGCCTTTAAGGGTCAGCCCACATCTGGTGTCTGATGGAGGAGGGGTATAAAGGCCAAGCCATAGCCACCCAACGCAGGCTGATTCTGATAGGTCATCAGCTCCACTGCTTCCCTATGGGGTGGCTGAAGCTGTTTCAGGTGCCTCGAAGCTCAACTTCTTCTGCCTGATCCCACTGTCTCCTTCTTCCTTCCACAGCTGTTAAACCCAACGTTACTCCCTAATAAACATCCTGCATTCTAAAGGTCTGTCCCAGAGTCCGCTTCCCAGAGAACCTAACTTGTGAAACTTTTGACCCACAACTCCATTTCTAGGCATTTATTCCACAGATCACTTACACCTAGTCAAAAATTGTATATTCAAAGTTATTCATAGCAGATTATTTGAAAGAGCAAAAACTGGAAACACTCTGAATATCTGATTAAATAAATCAAGTGACTGCTTAAATAAAGGCATATCTATATTGTGGAATACCACACAGCTATGTAATAAACTGAGGAAGCCCTTTATTTAATGATGCAAAAAGATCTTCAAAACGTATGTGTGTTTATATGTGTCTATTTGTATATGCAAGAAGGATGCATAAAAACTAATGTCATTTGTTGCCTTTGAGTAGATTTGGGTGTCTCAGGGACAGAGGTAGAAGGAAGATTTTTCATAGTGTACACCTTTGTACTTTTTGAATTTTAAATCATGTGAATGGGTTACATAATTATTAGAAAAAATGTTCACTGGGTGAATTATTTGTCTTAAAACTACATATAGAAAACTACATATGCACAGCTTTGAGAAAATAAAAATTAAATTTAAAAAGACCTGTTACATAAGAAATAAAGGAACAAATTGTGCAGAATGATTTCCATTTTAGGAAAAACTGTCTACATATACAGATACACACACTGATATAAACATGGAAAAGGGTCTAGAAGGAATAAAAAATGTAATAGTTGTTAATTCTCAATTGTTTGAATTTAAGGGAATGTATATCTTTGTATCTAAAACATAATTTTTAAAAATCATGAAACAGCCTGGGGCGCCTGGGTGGCTCAGTTGGTTAAGCGACTGCCTTCGGCTCAGGTCATGATCCTGGAGTCCCGGGATCGAGTCCCGCATCGGGCTCCCTGCTCAGCAGAGAGTCTGCCTCTCTCTCTGACCCTCCCCCCTCTCATGCTCTCTATCTCATTCTCTCTCTCAAATAAATAAATAAAATCTTTTAAAAAAAAATCATGAGAGAACCTAAAACTTAAAAATAGGGAAAAAACCCTGACTTACCAATTATTTTAGAGGAAACTTTAGATGATGCTTATAGAAGGCTGAAAAACTAATAATTTGAGGAAAATGAAACAAGTGTACTACCTTTGCTTTGCCTGCTTGTTTAACCTGGATTCAACTTTATAATTGGCTGAATTAGTCCATTTCTTAAAACATCTAGAATAAAATTTGAGTTGCAAATATAAAAAGTTCCTGCAACTGGGATTAGGAAATTTTTTGGCCTTTTATAAATTCAGGTGCTTTTCTCCTTATTGGCTGTATATAATCAACTAAAATTATAAAATATAACTATCACTTGACTCTAATAATAATAGTGGAAATAGAAGGACTAAAACCAGTGGAAAGATTCATGATGAATGTTCTAGTCCATTTTGGAACAAAGTCTAAGACAGAGAGAGAGAGAGATTGGAGAGCCCTTAACTGTTTGCTTTTAAAACAATTTAAACATAGGGGGACTTGGGTGACTCAGGTAAGTGTCCTGACTCTTGGTTTCAGCTCAGGTCATGATCTCAGGGTCATGGGATTTAGCCCTGTGTGGGGCTCTGCTCTCAGTGTGGAATCTGCTGGAGATTTTCTCCTTCTCCCTCTGCCCCTTCTCTTCTTTGTATTTATCATGGGCATTCTCTTTTTAGGAATACTCCGAATGAACGAATAAATAAATAAATGAAATCCTAAATTAAAAAAACCAATTTAAACATACAGAAAAATTGCAAGAATAGGACAGAGAACTCCTGAATACAATTTATTCAAATTCACCAATTCTTAACATTTTGCTGCATTTGCTTTATCATTTTCTTTCTAGGTTTTTGGCTTTATTTTTTCCAAACCATTTGAGAATAGATTGCATACAGCATGCCCCTTTAACTCTTCATACATTAGTATATATTTACTAGGAAAAAGGATACTCTTTTATATAATTATCACACGGTTATCAAATATGGAAGCTACTTTAATCTATGGTCCCTATTCCTATTTTGTCAATTGTTTCAATAAATCTTTTCTAGCATTTCCCCGCAACTGGTACAAGTTCTAGTTAGGATCATGTATTAACTTCAGTAGTCAAGTCTTTATTCCCTTGTAACATGGAAGTTAGTTCCTCAGCCTTTTTTTTTTTTTTCATGATGGTTATTTCATAGAATGTTCCTAGTATGGGTTTGGTTGATGTTTCCTCATGATTAGATTCAAGTGATAAGTCCTTCTCAGGGTATCACATTAGGAGGCACATGATCACTGATGAAAGTGTTGCCTAGTTTCTCTACTGTATAGTTACTATTTTTCATTTCCAACAAACACACAGTATGTGGGGAGATACTCTGACAACATAAAGATATGCTGCTTCTCATCAAGCTTTCCCCCTGGATTTAGAATACATTGATGATGTTTCCCCAAAACAATCATTTCTGATAGTTGCAGAGTGGCAAATTTTCCAACTCCACCACTCTCTCTTTATTTACCATGACATTTTCTTTTTAGGAACATCTTTCCTCTTTCTCCCACTTCTCTCGCTCTCATTAGTATAGACTCATGGATTTGTATTTTATTCAATGGATCATAATTCATCCTTGTTCTTATTTTGATACTTGAGTTATCCCAGATTTGACCAAGGAGAGGCCCTTTAACTCCTGTTGACATGCCCCCATTTTATTTTCTGAGCATTCCTTATTTCTGGATTCCTCATTTCTTTTCTTTTTTTTTTTTAGATTTTATTTATTTATTTGAGAGAGAGAGGGTGAGTGAGAGAGAGAGAGAGAGAGAAAGCACAAGCTGGGGGAGGGGCAGAGGAAGAGGGAGGAGCAGATTCCCCACTGAGCAGGGAGCCTGATGTGGGACTCGATCCCAGGACCCTGGGACCATGACCTGAGCCGAAGGCAGATGCTTAACCAACTGAGCCACCCAGGCGCCCCTGGATTCCTCATTTGTTGTACCTTCCTGCCCTAGCCCTGAAATCAGCTGTTTCTCTCGGAAGCGCTGGTTACTTTTCGTGGGGACAGGTATTTAGAAATCAAGATCTGGGCAGGGAAACTTTAATTTTGAAGTTAGTTTCGATCATAAAATCAAAAGGAATATATATGGATTTTTTTTTTTAAAAAAACCTTTCTTTTAAAGTCTAATCCTTTATTTATTTATTTATTTTTAAAAGATTTTATTTATTTATTTGTGAAAGAGAGAATGAGAGAGAGCACACGAGAGGGGGGAGGGTCAGAGGGAGAAGCAGACTCCCCGCCGAGCAGGGAGCCCGATGCGGGACTCGATCCAGGGACTCCGGGATCATGACCTGAGCCGAAGGCAGTCGCCCAACCAACTGAGCCACCCAGGCGCCCAGAATATATATGGATTTTTACAAATCATCATATTTATGGCTAATTTAGCTATTTCCTTTTTTCCCTTTGTGGTAAGAAAAAAAGAAACTTTAGCTTGTTTTTTTGGATTTTTCTTATTTACTTGAATTTAATTAATTCTGGCTACAATTATTAGCAACAGCAACTGTGGATCTTAAGTCTCTAGATAACTATTGAATATAATGTATCATCAAAATAAATTTGTGATGGAGGATTGCATAAGTTTTGAAATACTATAACAATCTGTGGAACCCTGAAGATAAGTGTAATGAAACATGGAACATCTCACTGAATTCATTTTAAAGAAATTGAATCAAAGCTCTATAAAATAACACTTTCTGCAGTCAGATGCTTGTTGCAAAAGATGTTTTGCTTTTTACAGTGGTGTGATATGTTGAAAACTGCTGTGGTAATACCTCACATTATTATTTTGATGTGATAAAGGCAAATGAAATATTAAATGTTTGAAATAAGTACATCAGTTTCTATTTTAACTGAAATTAAATATGTACTCTGTCTCTTGATAACAGATTTTTTTTCAACAATGACATACTTTTGAAATATTGAAGATGAAATAAAAAGATCATATTTTATGTGTAATAGTACTAGGGGCAAAGACCAAATTCATTTGTTTGTTGCATATATTTCTCATTGCATTGGAATCACCTGGGTCACTTTTTAAAAAGCCAAATTCCTGGGGCACCTGGGTGGCTCAGTTGTTAAGCGTCTGCCTTCGGCTCAGGTCATGATCCCAGGGTCCTGGGATCGAGCCCCACATTGGGCTCCCTGCTCCGCAGAACACCTGCTTCTCCCTCCCCCACTCCCCCTGCTTGTGTTCCTGTTCTCACTATCTCTCTCTGTCAAATAAATAAAATCTTAAAAAGAAAAAATCCAAATTCCTGAGCTCCACCCTGGTCCACTTAAACAGGATATCTCATGATCTAGGAATCTGTATTTTAAAAATCTTCCTAGATAATTCTGAGTCATTTGATCATTAAGCTGATTTGGGAACTATTGGACATGGCAAAAAAAATACATTTATATCAGGATGTAAATCTCATTATATAAATAAGCTGCCCAAGGGCAGGAACTGTGCTTATAAATTTTTATAAGCCCAGCACCTATTATGAGCCCTGCATATAGTAGGCATTTGATATATGCTCATGAAAAGAATTTTGACTTCAAATTTTATTGCATTCTTAATACCTAGTTTGTGCATGGAATACAACCCACATTAGGGATATTCTGTATTCATGTAAGAGGAACTACTTTGCGCAGCAGCCTGAAAGACAGTATTGGATTGGTGGACTGATTTCTAATGCAGAATAGCTGTGTTCAGTTATAACCCTGAATTCTAACATACTCTATGCTTCTGAAAAATGAAGAAAGAATGCTTACATTTATGATTGATCTAGTCTATACATTTCTCTGTCTTGTTCCCCTTTCCACTAAATGTTCTACTTATTGCCAGTATGGCTAGACAAAAAGAAAATAGTAGCTAACATTTGTATGGTATAACACAGTGGTTCTCAAGGAGTGGTCCAAGGAGTCTTGGGGTTCCTGAAACCCTTTCCGGTGATCCATAAGGTCAAGACTTTTTTCCTAGTAATAACAAGCTGTTATTTGCCTTTATCACTCTCATTCTCTGAGTGTACAGTGCAGTTTTCCAGAGGCTACATGATATGTGTATCAAAACAGATTAGGGGCACCTGTGTGGCTGAGTCAGATAAGTGGCTGCCTTTAGCTCAGGTCATGATACCAGGGTCTTGGGATTGAGCCCCACCCTGGGCTCTCCACTGGGTGGGGAGTCTGCTTCTCCCTCTCCTCCCAGCTTGTGCTCTCTCTCATTCTGTCCTTCTCTCTCAAAAAAATAAAATCTTAAAAAAAAAAACAGATTAATGCAGAAAAGATATGAAAATTAGCTGTCTTCTATAACCTGGACATTATAAAAATTTGCAGGAATGTAAAACCATGCTGCTTTTCTGTGTTTTTGGAAAGTGTAGTTATTATTCATAAAGTGTTATTTATATCAGCATAGAATGGGTTTATTATTTTTAATGACTGAATATTAATTCTAATTTCTAATATGTTGAGTTTTAATTTCTAACACGTTAAGTATTAATAAGTACAATACACTTATTGTACTCAGTTGCTTGGGATCCTCAATAATTTTTAGGAGGGGCGCCTGGGTGGCTCAGTTGTTAAGCGTCTGCCTTCAACTCAGGTCATCATGGTCCCAGGGTGCTGGGATCGAGCCCCACATCGGGTTCCCTGCTTGGTGGGAAGCCTGCTTCTCCCTCTCCCACTCCCCCTGCTTGTGTTCCCTCTCTCACTGTGTCTCTCTCTGTCAAATAAATAAATAAATCTTTAAAAAAAATAATTTTTAGGAGAGTAAAGGGTCTAAAAAGACCAAAAAGTTTGAGAACCAGTGATTTATGTTTTTACATCTTATTTTGCTTTATATAGACAAATATTGCCTGAAATTAGATTAAATTACACCAACTCTTTTTTTTTTTTTTAGATTTTATTTATTTGAGAAAGCGAGAATGAGAGAGAGAGAACACATGAGAAGGGGAAGGGTCAGAGGGAGAAGCAGCCTCCCTGCTAAGCAGGGAGCCCGATGCGGGACTCCAGGATCATGACCTGAGCCGAAGGCAGTCGCTTAACCAACTGAGCCACCCAGGTGCCCCTAAATTACACCAACTCTTATTAATGGAATTTTGTTCAACATTTATGTAATGATGATTTAACTTCTCTTTTCCCTTGTTCTGAGAAATGTTTGAGTTAGCTAGTACTTAACATTCTATGGGACCCCCAAGATGTTCCATAGTAATCTGTAACACAACTAGAACTTTCCATTATGAGATTTAATAGACATGCTGCCTGGGATTCTTTGTTTTCTTTTCTCTTTCTTTCTCTTTTCTTTGCTTTCTTTCTTTCTTTCAGATTTTATTTATTTATTTGAGAGAGAGAGCACAAGCAGAGGAGAGGGGCAGAGGGAGAGGGAGAAGCAGACTCCCCACTGAACAGGGAGCCCAATGCAGTGTTCGATCCCAAGATCCTGGGATCATGACCTGAGCCAAAGGCAGACACTTAACTGACTAAGCCACCCAGATGATGCCCCTGGGGAAGGATTTCTATATCAGATTTTTCATTTAACAGTGAGCAGGCTCTAAATGGAGAGAGAAACGGAAAAGGTTATATTGACAGTCGAGAAGCAAATAAGCAAAGATCCCTAACCCCTGTAGCAGGTAGATCCAGAGGACAACAGATTGAAGAATACTGCTACAAGTCCAGACCTTGGTGTCCTTCAGATCAGAACTGTGTCCCACTTGCAGAATTTACTGCATTACTTAGAGTCTTAGCTTTCCCCCCTGCAATTGAATACAAACTATCCATCCCACAGGGTAGTTGTAAATAAACATTGGGTTGTATGTAAAGTGCTAGCACAGTGGCATGAACACAATGATTTGTTTTTCTTAGGTTAGTGGGGAGGGAGGGTCCTCTGAGAAGAAATGGAGAAAATAGTTGTTTCGCTTACTTCACAACTTAACCCAGTGAGAGTTCTGTTAGCGCCTTTTGTTTCCATGGTTGAGCCTTTTTCACAGCTCTTCGAAGGAAACTCTTGAAGAGGAATTTTTTATTTGAAAGTCCTCTGGTATCATAATCAAAATATTTTTATTCTATTTCTATAGCAAGAGAAGATCCGTTTCCATCCTCACTTCTGACAGTAACATCGTCGGAGAAAAACACGTTATCAGTAGCTTAGGGGCTAAACTCTCCCACAGTGTTACTGTGCAAAGAGAACAGCTGAAAAACCCACAGAGTAGAGGAAGTGGTGAGGTTTCTAAATTCAAAAAAGCTTCAAGGTCAGGAAATAGAGAAGTTTTACTAGAAGCCTAAACCTAAATACAGTTCAAAAGGAATAATTCCCAACTCACTGTAGTCCAGTTTTCTTTTCACTGACTCCTTTATGCTTAGTCAACACGTAAACGGGTACCAACGAAGTGGCAGTAGGCACAAAAAATTCAGTTTAACAGACTTTTTTGTGTACACTCACGTGCGTTGGAAAGAGGGGAGCAGAGGGAAAGGCGGAGAGCTTCTGGGAGCCCGCCCGCTTTCCCGCCGTAACATTGAGGGGGCGGGGCCCGAGGCCGGGGCGGGGCCCGAGGCCGGGGCGGGGCCCGAGGCCGGGGCGGGGCCCGAGGCCGGGGCGGGGCCCGAGGCCGGGGCGGGGCCCGAGGCCGGGGCGGGGCCCGAGGCCGGGGCGGGGCCCGAGGCCGGGGCGGGGCCCGAGGCCGGGGCGGGGCGGGTTCTCCGTGCCCTTCCCACACGTATTTCGCCACTATCCCAACAGGCCTAGCGGCTAGGAGAGTCACGTGAGGGTGGGCGGTGGAGGTGGAGTATTCTCTCCGCTGGTTTTTCATCTCTATGATTGTCAGAGGCGGGCGGCGTTGACCCAAGAGAATTGGCAGCTCTAGTGTGGACAGGTGAGTCCTGGGCTCTGAAGGATGTGAAGGGACAGCCATTTAGGGAGGGCGACAGGGAAGGCAGGGCGAAGCAGCTTAAGGGATCTGACCTCCGGGGCCGCCCGTTTGTCGGCTCTGGGATCAGGCGACTTCTCAGGTCTGGCGGCATAGCTGTCTTCCCTCTTGCGCTCAGCTCAGGGGCCTGAGAGGAGTCCTTAGTCGTGTCTGCTTCCAGTCCTCCGCTTTCCTTCAGCTCACCTCGTCCCATTTCGCTGTCCCGGGAGATCGGCCAGTGCCGAGTTGCCAACCGCAAGGTTCACTTGGGCGCCGTCGTCTCTCGCTTCTCGGACAAGCAGGAGACGCACAGGTATATTTGACTGGTTCAGCTGGGATTTGTGGATGTGGGTGGAATTGGGTGATGGAGTTTACACTTAGATCTCTAGTGGGTAGAAATATTAATCATTAAATCGAAAAAAAGTAGAAAATCAGTGGGGACCCGAAGGAGCAAAACAAGTGCAGCCTTCTTGGACTATTCAGTTTTTATCTTTTCCAGTGTTTTCCTGTTCTCAGTCTCACTCAAGTTTCCTTCACCGTTCCGTCCTGGCCCACCATAGGATGTTTTGAGAATGAGCCGAGTGTTAACTCTGTGCGAATGTTGAGAGAAGAGTTTAAAACTGGCTGTTCTTTAAGTTGCTTTCTCTGCGATCTTACGGTTTTCTTTTACTTCCCTTTCAGATGCCTAAAAAGTATTGTAGGTATTTGTAAATATAAGCAGAATAACCATTTTGTGGCTAAGGACTAGAGTAAAATATTCCCCCTGTGCATCTGGAAAGACCCATTTTCTTTGTTACTTTTATAAATGTTTTTATTTCAGTTTTTAAGGTGGTTTGGATATACCTTTGTTTATGTTAAAGTATTCCTTGGGGTCATGTGTGCAAGTGATCTAGCAGTAGAAGAAAGGAGTTTGCAGACAAAGTGTACCGATTTGGGGTTTGATAGATGTGGGAGAGTTAAGGTTTAGAGTTAAGTTAAACCATTTGACTAATTAATAAAACGTCCACATCTTGAGGCATAGCTGTTGCCCAGGATGACGAACAAGCTGTCTTTCTGGAGTTGGACAAGGTAATGAGCTTGTTGAGTATCACCTTATCTAAAAACGTTTTAGAACCTGCCGCTTGTTTGTAAGAAGATGCCTCTGGCCTCCAGATGCTCTCTGTAGTCACCCTTGATAGGTCATTATCTCTTCCACTTAAGAATATCACTCTGACTCTTAAAGGTAGAAAACAAACTGAGGGTTGCTGGAGGGAGGTGGGTAGGGGATGGGCAAGATGGGTGATGGGTATTACAGAGGGCACTTGTTATGATGAGGACTGGGTGTTGTATGTAAGTGATGAATCACTGAATTCTACTCCTGAAACCAATACTATACTATATGTTAACTAACTAGATTTTATTTTTTTATTTTTTATTTTTTTTTAAAGATTTTATATATTTATTTGACAGAGACACAGAGGGAACACAAGCAAGGGGAGTGGGAGAGGGAGAAGCAGGCTTCCCGCTGAGCAGGGAGCCCGGTGTGGGGCTTGATCCTGGGACTCTGGGATCATGACTTGAGCTGAAGGCAGACGCTTAATGACTGAGCCACCCAGGCGCCCCAACTAACTAGATTTTAAATAAAAATTGGAAGGAAAAAAAAGAACATCACTCTGGCCATCTGATTATGTCAAGAAAGTGTCATTGGCGCCTTCTGAGTGTCCTTACTGAAGATTATAAAACACAGAGTAATACTTACAAAAAGAGAAGATTCAGGAGTAGGTTCTGAGCTTAGGAAGAAAGGGAAAGAGTGCTAGAAGCTAACAAAAGCAAGAGAATAAAAGCATGTATTGCTGTCTTCCTTTGTAATTTATAGACTATTTACTGTATTCAGTAGACCTTTTACATTCTCAGAGACTGACTTTCCTATATTTAAGAAGAAACAATGGTATGGGGCGCCTGGGTGGCTCAGTTGGTTAAGCGACTGCCTTCGGCTCAGGTCGTGATCCTGGAGTCCCTGGATGGAGTCCCGCATCAGGGAGCCCGCTTCTGCCTCTGACCCTCCCCCCTCTCATGTGCTCTCTCTCATTCTCTCTGTCTCAAATAAATAAATAAAAATCTTAAAAAAAAAAAAAAGAAACAGTGGTATGTAACTTCTCCCATAATGCAATATTATGTAAAATAATTATAACTAAAAGATTTAACTGACCCTTCAGGTCTTATATTATTTAGAATTTATAGGACTGAAGTAATTGATAAAGTTATTAAACCTAATTTGGTCACTTTCTTTCTTTTTTTTTTTTTTTAAAGTAGGCTCCCTGCCTATCATGGAGCCCAGCTCGGGGCTTGAACTCAGGACCCTGAGATCAAGACCTGAGCTCAAGACCTGAGCTGAGCTCAAGAGTCAGAAGCCTAACCGACTGAGTCACCCAGGTGCCCCCTAATTTGGTCACTTTTAATCTTTAGTTTTAGTGAGTAATTTTTATAGTGGCTGTAAAACTTGCTGAAATGTTAACCAATTTTTTCCATACAGAATTGTTTCATATATTCCTTTTAAAAAGAGAAACTTTTTTTTTTTAAGATTTTATTTATTTGACAGAGACACAGCGAGAGAGGGAACACAAGCAGGGGGAGTGGGAGAGGGAGAAACAGGCTTCCCGTGGAGCAGGGAGCCCAATGCGGGGCTCGATGCCAGGACCCCGGGATCATGACCTGAGCCGAAGGCAGACGCCTAACAACTGAACCACCCAGGCGCCCTGAGAACCATTTTTTTTTAAGAGAACCAATTTTTTTTTTAAACTTTTACTCACAACCCCCCCCCACTCAAAACAAAAAATGGCTTTTGTGCCAAGAGAAAAAGTTGATTCTTTTAAAATAGATTTTCTCTACACTTTGAAAATTATGATAAAATTGTTAATGCTTTTAAGACATTAAATATTGGTATCTGAGCATATTTGAGAAGAAAACAGGCAGTATTTTTTAATGTTTTATATTTCCTATTATAGAAGTGTATGTGCCTGTTTTTGAAAAATGGAAACATTATGGAAAATATAACATTGAAAGTCGAAATCCTAGTTTATCTTTTCCCCTGCCAGCAGGTAACCACTAGTTCCTTTTGGATATTTGGGAATCAGTATGGAAAAGTAGAGTCTCAAGTAAAACTCCCTGGGAGAGATGGCACTAATAGCATCAGGTTTACATCCTACAGCCTTAGAAACTCCAAAAGAGAGAGAACTTCCCTTTCTCTATGATTCCAACAGACTACCGTGTGGGAATTTCATTAACCTGACTGTGTCATTGGGGCAGCTGGGTGGCTCATTTGTTAAACGTCTGCCTTCAGCTCAGGTCATGGTTCCAGGGTCCTGGGAGCCCCGCATCGGGCTCCCGGCTCCATGGGAAGCCTGCTTCTCCCTCTCCCACTCCCCCTGCTTGTGTTCCCTCTCTCGCTGTCTCTCTCTCTGTCAAAAAAAAAAAAAAAAAAAATAGTTGTGTTTAACCTGACTGTGTCATTGCCTATCCTAGAGGCAGTCTCTATGGCTAGAGTGACAGAATGCTTTGTGTAGTCAGGGTTGGATCTTGTTCTCCCCATGGAGTGGGGTGTAGGCATACAGTTTTAAACCACATGAATTAAGAGTAAACAACATCGGGGCGCTTGGCTGGCTCAGTCGGTAAAGCATCCCCCTGTTGTTGTGGTTGTGAGTTTGAACCCATGTTGGATGTAGAGATTACTTAAAAAAAAAATTAGGCAACAGAAGTATGGTTCCTCTTTAGGAAAATTGAGGTGTCGTTTCCTGGAGAGGAGAGAAAGATTGCTGGACAGACAAAAAACATATGTTCACTGAAATAATTTTACGTGTATTTGTTTTTTTTTAATTTAGAGAACTTGCTTTCCTTTCCCAATATAAATTAATTGTATTTTACAGTTTGAGTGTTATTTTTTTTAAATGTCTATTTTTTAAATGTCTTTTATTTTATTAACTAATGGAACTTGAAATTTAAACTCTTCAAGTAGTATATATTTGTTATATGTTTAGTACCTGTGCTCTGGAGTGTTCAGTTTTTCTAACTTTATATTATATACACAAATATATTGTGTATTTAGCCCTTTTGTTAAAATCATTTATTGGTAAATATTTTTATTACTGTGGGTAAACTTGATTAACAAATTGCAGTTTATAAATAGTATGTAAAAATGTTCTGAGTAATTTAAGTATATGTAGTCAATATGGTTGAATGCTTGATTCTTTTAATTATTATGTGTTTAAAAACCTGTTAGTATAGAAACCACTTCATTTTGAGCATTGTATGAAAATTAAATGACTATAATTGTCACAAATTGCTGTCACTGGGTATTAACTTTAAAACTATAGTTAACATTAATGTCTGCTTTTGTATCTCTGTGGATTATTCTGAGGGTTCATTATATATATATTTTTAAATTTAATTTTATTATGTTAATCACCATACATCATTAGTTTTTGATGTAGTGTTCCATGATTTATTGTTTGCATATAACACCCAGTGCTCCATTCAGTACGTGCCCTCTTTAATACCCATCACCAGGCTAACCCATTTCCCCCACCCCCTGAGGGTTCATTATATTTTAAGAGAAAATATAATTGAAATAACATTGTTTACTCCACTGTCTTGATTTTGTTTAGAAGAAAAGTTAGCAGTTCAATTCAGTGGACATTTGAGCTTAATTGCTACCACAGGTGTACACACTTTAGACAGATTTATATTCTTAAAACCCAATTCCATCACTTCTTGATGTTGAGCAGAATTTGAGTTTATTCCATTTGCAAAATAGAAATAATAATTCTTATAGGGGTCTTGTGAGGAGTAACTTAATGTATGCCAAGTGCCTAGGATATAGTAAGGTTCTCATTAAATGTAATTGTTAGTAATAACAACAAGTTAGTAATAACAAGAAATAGTGTCTAAAAGATTTTATCTCCCCAATTTCAGAATGTTTAGCCCCAGGAGTTTAAATGTATATATAGGTGTTAAGGAATTAGTCAGATAGTTCTTTTTTCAGGTTTGTCTTTATTTTAGCAGAGGGGTGTGTGTGTGTGTGTGTGTTGGCGGGGGTGGGAGGGGGCTTGAACTCAAAATCCTGAGATCAAGACCTGAGCTGAGATCAAGAGTCGGACACTTAATCCACGTAAGCCACAATTTTAGCAGATTTTTAATTCCATGTTGCGCATATAGCAATGAACTAGAAAACTTTGTTTGAACTACATAATTATTGGTGGACTGCCCAAGTATTTGAAGATTGCCTGGTCCAAGTATGATGACTGTTAGCCTGGAGGGATTTATTGAGAGATTTTTGCACAAATTCTCAGTAAAGTTTAATATTAAGTAGAAGGTCTCACATTCCTTGACTATACAAAGGGAGCTAGGTGTTGAGCACCTTGGGTGTTCAAAGCAGAATTTATGGTGACTTGTGGTTGTAGGCAGAAAAATAAAAATGGATTTGTTTTTATTTTTAAGGAAAAGTTCAGGGTGATATTTCTGTGAAGTAATGCTTTAAGAACATGTTATGTTGGACACCTGCAGGAGGAAGAGATAACAGTTTGGAATGCTACTTGAAAAACCAAAAAAGGCAACTGTGGAATTGAATAATTGTGAAAAATGATTGACATTAAATATAATTAATGATCTGGCATTGGGAAGTTGGTAATTGCCATATTGGGAGGAGAGGTGTTTTAGCCCTATTTATGAGAAAATAAATAACTAGAAATGGACTAATCTTTTTTCCCCCAAAACTAATAGAGTAATCAGTTTTTGCAAATTGTAAACATTTCCTAGGCCAGTAATAAGTTCAGGGTGGGTTTTACTGACTATGAGAAAATTGAAACTTTAGTGTAATCTTGGATAAATATATTCCCATAATTCATGTCAGGTATACAAAAAATGTTTACATTTCTCTTCAAAGTGATTTAATGTTGGTCATTTAAAAGTTAAAGTTCCGGGGTGCCTGGGTGGCTCAGTCGTTAAGCGTCTGCCTTCGGCTCAGGTCATGATCCCAGGGTCCTGGGATCGAGCCCCACATCAGGCTCCCTGCTCAGCGGGAAGCCTGCTTCTTCCTCTCCCACTCCCCCTGCTGTGTTCCCTCTCTCGCTGTGTCTCTCTCTGTCAAATAAATAAATAAAATCTTAAAAAAAAAAAAAAGTTAAAGTGCCTATCCTAATACCTTGCTTGTTCAGAGTTGGACAGTTACTTGGTATCTATGATAAACACTATTTATAATTTTGCTTTTGCTTTTTAAAGTTTGTTCATTGAGTAATGGAATTAAATCTGCCCACTACTTTTTTCCTTTTTAAAAAAAATAAACATCAGTACTTTGTTTACTGTCCTGTTAGGATTAGGTGGGCATTCTATAACATGACACATAAAGAGCATTAGAATTTAGCTTTAAAAAAGATCTTCCTTGACTTATAATGGGGATATGTTCGATAAGCCATTTTAAGTTGAAAATACCAGAGTGAAAAATGCATTTAATACACCTAACCTACTGAACGTCGTAGCTTAGCCTAGCCTACCTTAAACATGCTCAGAACAATTACTTTAGCCTACAATGGGCAAAATCATTTAACACAAAGCCTGTTTTATAATGAAGTGTTGAATATCTCATGTAACTTACTGAATACTGAAAGTGAAAAAAAGAATGGTTGTAAAGATCCAGAATGGTTGTAAGTGTGTTGGTTGTTTATTCTCTTCATCGCATGGCTGACTGCGAGCTGTGGCTTGCTGCTGCTGCCCACCATCAGGAAAAAGTATTGTACCATGGGGGCGCCTGGGTGGCTCAGTGGTTAAGCGTCTGCCTTCAGCTCAGGTCATGATCCCCGGGTCCTGGGATCGAGCCCCGCATCGGGCTCCCTGCTCCGCGGCGAGCCTGCTTCTCCCTCTCCCACTCCCCCTGCTTGGGTTCCTGCTCTCACTGTGTCTCCTTCTGTCAGATAAATAAATAAAATCTTAAAAAAAAAAGTATTGTACCATGTATCATTAGCCTGTGAAAAGTTCAAAATTCAAAATTGGAAGTACGATTTCTACTGAATGCCTATCACTTTTGCACCATGGTAATGTTGAAAAATCCAAAGTCACACCGTCGTGATTTGTGGACCATCTGTATATCTTTCTAGTTTAGCTCTTAGGACTCTACCATGCCTTCCCCCGTGTTCTAGTCATAGTGAACTACTTTTTGCTCCCCCCAACAAGCCATGCCTTTTTGTGGGGTTTTTTTTGTTGTCGTTGTTGTTGTGTTTGGAATGCCTCACCACCATCCTGCCATCTCTCAACTGGTGAGCTGCTGTTCATCTTTAAACTAGATTGAGTTGTTCTTCAATTTGTAAAACTTTCCTCTACCCTCAAGTGGTTATTATTATTATTTTTTTTGGTGGTTCCTGTAATAATTATTTTTACCTTTTAAAAGTATTCTTACTTTGTGGAACAGTTGCATGTATTTTTCTATCAGATGGAGTGATTCTTGATGCCAGAAACAAGTCTTATTCATCAAAATATCCTGAACATGCAACAGAGTGCCTGTAGTCTATACAAGCTCAGAACATGTTTGGTGAATATATGAGTAAGATACTTCATTTGCTTTAAAAATCAGAATAGATATAATCCAATAGATTAAGTCTGCACACTGTAACCTGTATCAGCCTGACACATTTAGAAAACTTACTTGGACACTTCTAGTAAATTCCATCCACACATTCTACCACACATCAGTAAATGTGTATACCAAGGCACTGGAGAGAGAGAGAGGGGGGAAAAACATTCCATTCATTAAGGAGCTCACAGTCTAGTGGTAGAGACAGACCAATGAATTGATAATTACAACTTAGATTTATGCTAATTAAGATTCAAATTAAAAACTCAGTTTATCAGTTTTAGTAGACATCCAATGCTCAGTAGCCACATGTGGCTAGTGCTTACTGTATTGAACAGTAGATATAAAATATTTGATATTGCAACACATTCTATTTGACAGAGCTGTTGCAGAACATTATACACTTGAACCTACATTCTCTAGTTTCAGATGATAGTTAATATTCATTTCAATCATATTCTTTATTCAAATTAAACTTGCTTTTAGATTTGAAAGTTGTATTTTTATAAATTATCAAGTGGATTTATAGTACACTTCAAATAAAGCAGCATTGCTCATTTTTTCAGGTCTTTGATCAGTGATAGCATTTAAATTAAGTAGTTTCAGAATTTGATTTTTAACTTCAGCATTGATAACATCTGACTTTCTATCCTAATAATTCCTGAGATAGCAGTGAATCATAATGGTTAAGAACAATGGCTTTGGGATCAGAGAAACTTCTCTGTCATCTATTGGCTGTGACCTTAGGCAAATTTCTTAAAAGCATTGAGTTGTGGCGTCCTTGGTAAAATAGGAGTAATAACAATACTTATTGCAAGGGTTATAGAGGATTAAATAAGGCAACATATATTAGGCATTTAGCGTAGTACCCCTCACAGTGTTCATTAAATGCTAGCATTAAAGAGAGTTTTGAACAACCAGATGTTTATTTTTTTTAGATTTTTATTTATTTATTAGAATGAGAGAGAGAGAGCATGAGAAGGGGGGAGGTCAGAGGGAGAAGCAGACTCCCTGCTGAGCAGGGAGCCCGATGCAGGACTCAATCCCGGGACTCCAGGATCATAACCTGAGCCGAAGGCAGTCGCTTAGCCAACTGAGCCACCCAGGCGCCCCTGAACAACCAGATGTTTAAAAGAAAACCAACTTATTAGGAAGTTGGAGAAACTGGAGTAGAGACTAGGTATTAGAACATACCAAACAAAGGAAGTGAAATTTGTTAAGTGTAAGAGTGACATGATCGTGTGGAAGGAAAAGTCCGTATTTTTGGAGACATACTAAAATATATAGCAGTGAAATGACAGAATGTCTGAGAGTTGCTTAAAAATAATTCACAAAGACTTAAGAATAAAAGAGACAGAAAAATTGGTTTTAATATCCATTTCTGGTGAAGAAAGAGTAACAGGTACCACATGTACCTTCCTGCCTGAAACAGCTTAAAAAGGCAGATGAAATATACAGAACAGTGGTTTCCTAGATTTTGGACATTGTACAGCAAAGGGAAGTGATCCCTGAGAGATGGGAAACAAAAGGGGTGAGTTCTGTGACTGCTCTGGTTTGCTGTCTGGAAAGTTTCCCGGCTGTGGGGGATCCCATCCAGAGAGCACAGTGGTCTCCTTGAATTGAGTCAGTCTGGGGAGGTCAAGGCAGGTGGAGTTTGCAGAGCAGAATACTAGAGATGAGAAAGCTAAAAGGAGACTTCCACTCACGTATTCAGCTGAGAACTATGATCAGTGCATACATGTGAGGAAACTACTGAAGTTAGGAAAAGAACCACCTGAAAAGAATAGTGAACAGTACTCGGAGTTTCTGCAGAGGCAGAAATCGTGCCAGAATGGAAAATGTCTTAACAGGTCATCATGTAGACTACTCACGAGGGCTTTGTCTTAGTAGTGGGATAAAATTCAGAGCTCCAGCCCAACCTAGAAAGCTTAAATGCAAGACCTGAAAGGGTCAGACTGTTTCCAAGAAACTTAATTATGTCCCAGAACTAAGCTCAAGAATAGTTATTGGAATACAAAATATCCAACACCCAACAAGGTAGAATTCACAGTGTCTGGCATGCAATCAGAAATACTAAGCATACAAAGGAACAGGAAAATATGACTGACCTATGATGACAAGAAAAAAAAGTCAAAACCAAAACAAGTGACAGGTGATAGAATTAGTAGAGAGGGATATTAAAACAGTTTTTATAATTATGTTTCATATGCTTAAGAAACTAGAAGAAACATTAAAAGAATTTTTTTTTTTAGAGAGCATGTAGGAGCAGGGGGTGGGGGGGAGGGACAGAGGGAGAGGGAAAGAATCTCAAGCATGCTTAATGCAGGGCCTTACTTGGGGCTTGATCTCAGGACCACCCTCCCCCCTCTTTTTAAGATTTTATTTGTTAGAGAGCACGTGCAAGTGCACACAAGCAGGGGGAGCGGCAGACCGAGGCAGAGGGGGAAGCAGTCTCCCTGCTGAGCATGGAGCCGGATGTGGGACTCAATCCCAGGATCCTGGGATCATGACCTGAGCCGAAGGCAGATGCTTAACCGACTGAGCCACCCAGGCACCCTTGATCTCAGGACCTTTATTAGATCATAACCTGAGCTGAAATTAAGAGTCAGACACTTAACCAACTGAGCCACCCAGGTGCTCCCAGAAAGATTGAGTATGTTAAATAGAAACATGAAGATAAAAAAAGACCAAAATGTAGTGGGGGAGGTTGTGCATGTGCAGGGATAGGGGGTATGTGGAAACTCCTTGTACCTTACACTCAATTTTGTTGTGAACCTAAAACTGCTCTAAAAAATAAATTTTACTGGGGTGCCTGGGTGGCTCATTCAATTAAGTGTCTGCTTTCGGCTTGGGGCATGATCCCAGGACCCTGGGATTGTGCCCTGCATCTCTCCCCCTGCTCATGCTCTCTCTCTTAAGTAATTAAAATATTTTAAAAAGCTAAAATTAATTAAAAAGAAAAAGACCAAAATGGAACTTTTGGAGATGGAAACTATAATGTCTGTGATGAAAAAATACACTAGGTGGGATTAATGGCAGATTAGACATTAGGGGAGAAAATTATGCCAAAGCTCATAAAATATACAAAATAATCTATGAAGAGTTCTTTTTTTTTTTTTTAAGATTTTTATTTATTTATTTGACAGAGAGAGACACAGCGAGAGAGGGAACACAAGCAGGGAGCGTGGGAGAGGGAGAAGCAGGCTTCCCGTGGAGCAGGGAGCCTGATGTGGGGCTCGATCCCAGGATGCTGGGATCATGACCTGAGCCGAAGGCAGACACCCAACGACTGAGCCACCCAGGCGCCCCAATCTATGAAGAGTTCTTAATTTGAATTTGATTATGCTTTTATTTTCTTTAAAGATTTATTTATTTTTGAGAGAGCAAGGGAGCAAGTGGGTGGAGGGGCAGAGGGAGAGGGAGAGAGAGAATCTCCAGCAGACTCCCCGCTGAGTACAGAGCTTGACATGGAGCTCGATCTCATGACCTTGAGATTATGACCTGAGCTGAAACCAAGAGTCAGACGCTTAACTGACTGAACCACCCAGGTGCCCATCGAATCAAGCTTTTAGATGTAACTTGAGTATATAGGAAATAAAGGGACTGGAGAAACATTTAGACCATACTAGGAGGAAGCAACTAGATAAATCCAGAATTTGAGAAATGATGCAATATAGTTGCTCTGTTCTCCTTTTATACCTCCCCGACCCATCACTGGCATCATCAATCTACTTTCCATTTTTATGAATTTCACTACTGTCATATAAATGGAAGCTTAAATTATTTGTCTTTTTGTGACTGGCTTATTTCACGTAATGTCTTTAAGATTGATCCATTTTGTAGGATGTATCAGAATTCCCTTCCTTTTTAAAAAATTGTTTTTGTTGTGGTAGAATGCACAATATAAAATTAACCATCTTAACCATTTTTAAGCGTAGAATTCAGTGGTATTAAGTACATTCAGATTCTTGTGATACCATCACCAACATCCATCTCCAGAACTTGCAAACATATATTAAATACATCTGTTAAGTAGTAACTCTCTATTACCACTTCCGCTCCCCCCTGCCCGGGCCCTGGTAGCCATGATTCTGCTTTCTGCCTCTGTGATTTTGACTACTCTAGGTACCTCATATAAGTGGAATCATACAGTGTTTATTTTGTTGAAACTGACTTTTTTTACTTCACATAATGTTCTCAAGATTCATCCATGTTGTATCGTTTGTCAGAATTTCCTACCTTTTAATGGTTGAATAATATTCCATTGTATGTATAAACCATATTTTGTTTATCCATTCATCTCTTGAAGGGCACTTGGGTTGCTTCCACTTTTTGGTTATTGTGAATAATGCTGCTATGAGGGGCGCCTCGGTGGCTTGGTCGGTTGAGTGTCTGATGCTTGGTTTTGGCTGGGGTCATGCATGATCTTGGGGTCGTGGGATCGAGCCCCATGTTGAGCCCTGTGTTGGGCTCCCTGCTCAGTGGGGAGTATGCTCGAGGTGCTCTCTCTCGCTCTCTTCCCCTCCCCAAACCCACATGTTCTCTCTCTCTCTCTCCCTCTTTCTCTCTAAATAAAATAAAATAAAATAAAAATAATGCTGCTTTGAGTATGGCTGTGCAAATATCCCTTCAAAGTCTCTGCTTTCAATTCCTTTGGATATATTCTCCAAAGTAGAATTGCTGGATCATATGGTAATTCTGTATTTAATTTTTTGAGGAACTGCTATACTGTTTTCCATAGCAGCTGCACCATTTTATATTCCCATCAACGGTGTACAAAGATTCCAATTTCTCTAATACTTGTTTTTTCTGTTCATTTCCTTGATTAGAATGGCAAGATTTATGGTTAGAGTCTTACTTTGCATTTTGATTGTTTGCATTAAAAGAAAGATATTTAGGTGTAATATATTTATATAATGTCTTAGGGAAATTTATGTTACATAATACAGTTTTTATTTGAATTATCACCATCAGCAGCATCCTGTTGTTAACTTCCAAACAAATATTTATTCATAATTTACTGTGTTAGACACTGTGTTCAACTTTATACAAGCATTTTCTCATTTAATCCTCCTCATAGTCATTTGCAGTAAGTACTATTATCCCTGTTTTATGGAAGCATAAAGTTGCCAAGTCAGGAATCAAACACAAATCTGACTGACTTCAAGATTAATGGCCAGTAAGAGGTCAAGTTAGTAAGTTCTAGTATCTAGAATTAATGAATTAGCTAGATTACCTTTTTTTTTTTTAAAGATTTTATTTATTTATTTGACAGAGACACCAGCGAGAGAGGGAACACAGCAGGGGAAGTGGGAGAGGGAGAAGCAGGCTTCCCGCTGAGCAGAGAGCCTGATGTGGGGCGATGTGGGGCTCGATCCCAGGACCCTGGGATCATGACCTGAGCCGAAGGCAGACGTTTAACGACTGAGCCACCCAGGCGCCCCTTAGCTAGATTACCTTGGTACAACTTTCTGGTCCTCAGCTTATAAAAACAAAAGAGAACAAAACAAAATACACAACAACAATACAAACTTACCTACATGTTCAGTAAAGCTTTAATTTATGATCTAATTTTGCTAATTAAATCCTAAAGTTGAAAATAACATCTTCAAGTAAGCAAAGGAAAATCTTTTTTTTTAAAGATTTTATTTATTTATTTGAGAGAGAGAGAGCACATGAGAGGGGGGAGGGTCGGGAGGGTCAGAGGGAGAAGCAGACTCCCTGCCGAGCAGGGAGCCCGATGTGGGACTCGATCCAGGGACTCCAGGATCATGACCTGAGCCGAAGGCAGTCGTTTAACCAACTGAGCCACCCAGGCGCCCCAAAGGAAAATCTTTAAAAAAAAAAAAAAAGTACCTGGGGAATAGAAATTGGAATAAAGATAAAAAAGATAGGACAGTATCCAGTGAAATATCTAATATTGCTGTCAGCCTAGCAGGTTGATTTCTAGAGAGAACATAAATACAGACAGATTGTTATAAAGGAGTATCTATAAAGATGTCTGCTGCTGTGAAGACTAAAAAAAAGTTCCACTGAAATTGTTATTTATGTAGAAGGAGACTTCCTTTGGCAGAAATATGTATTATTCTTGCACATTGGTCCATAGCAGTGATCAATTCTTTGCTGTTGAACGGGACTCTGAGTAACATATCATGGACCCACAGTTGAGTTCTGACATGGAATTATTGTTCATTTTAATCCTGGCACCCCATTTTCCATATCTGAAAATCAAATATAGTGCAAATGAGAGATATTCATTGGAGCTCTTATAAAATATAAAGTTCTGTGCAAACAAGGTGACATGGTTATCAAATACTGATTCCTTTGTTCTGTCTTCACATATTTCTATATCACAGGAGGATTTAGAGCTTTTAATTTAATAGGGAAGCCTGTAAAGTATCCTAACTCCGGGTTCTATAGTGCTTGTAATGCACTATTGTTGATCAAAGTTTTATATTTTCCTTATTTAAAAAACATTTGCTCTTTCTGCAGTCAGTCTCAGACTTTTGTAGAGTTAGGCTTAGTCAACTGGTACTTTTATGATACGTTTCCATGTTAAAGCTTTATGGACAAAGCAAACAGACTTAGCAATGAATGAATTAGCTAATTAACAAATTACAAATAGGGACATGGTTTCAGTAGACCATTTAGGTTTATGCTGTTGTATGATTAGATTAACTCAACCTAATAACAGCTTATTGAATGGTTGAGTGTCTTTTTTTTTTTTTTAAGATTTATTTATTTATTTGATAGAGAGAAACAGCCAGAGACGGAACATAAGCAGAGGGAGTGGGAGAGGGAGAAGCAAGCTTCCTGCTGAGCAGGGAGTCCGATGCAGGGCTCATCCCAGGACCCTGGGATCATGACCTAAGCCGAAGGCAGATGCTTAAGGACTGAGCCACCCAGGCACCCCTGAATGGTTGAGTGTCATTAAAATAGAATTTTATATTATCTATATTACATATAGATATAGCATATATAAAGAAGACTACATGAAACATATATGTATACTTTAAAGAATAATTATAAAAGTGAACCATGTAGATAACCATCATCCAAGCCAAAAAAGAACATTCCCATCACCTGAGAAGTCCCCCATGTGCCTTTTCCTAATCACAGCCCTTTTCAGGAGACAAATTACCACCCACAATTTTGGTGATAATCATAGTTATGTGTATCATTACATACTTTATTCGTTTTGCCTTTTTGGGGGCCATATATATATTCTTCATGATTTGCTTCTTCACTCAACATTACATTTGTGAGACTTAATCATTTGTTACTTGTAAAGCATTTTTGGAGGGATGCAAATTTTCCTAAAATTGATCTTGTGATTCTCTATCTTCTTTTTTCTTTTATTTATTTTTTAGTAATTTCTATATCCGTTGTGGGGCTCGAACTCATGACCCCCCAGATCAAGAGTCGCATGCTTTTTCGACAGCCAGCCAGGTGCCTCTCAATTTTTTTTTTCTTTTTTAGGGACTATTAATAAAGTTTGGTTGTTAGTCCTTTGATGGTTATATGAGTAGCAACTGTTTTGTCCCTCTGTGGACTTGGTAGTGTTTTTTGATGTAATCTTTTATATTGTTTTTGTGGTATCTTTTATGATGCCTTGTGTGTTGTTTTTATGGTTGCTTTTAATATACTTTATCAGTTTTTTATATTTATTTTTTTGTCTTGTTTTAAGTTTTCTTATTGTAATGTCATAGAGATGTTCTCTTATATCATCAGTTAGAAACTTTACATTTTTTTTCCTTGTATATTGAATGTTTAATCCACTTAGAACTGATATTTGTGTATTGTGAATCCATTTCATTCTTCCCCTATGCATACTCAATGTTCCAGGCTCATTTATTGGGTAGTCTTCCTTGTCCTACTGATTTGGTATCCCACCTCTGTCATGCTTGAAGTATCTATTTATGTGGATATGTCCTAGGGCTTTAAAGGTTTTTTTGCTGTTCTATTTGTACCTATGTGGCAATATCACATTGTCTTAGATACTAAGATTTGTAATTAGTTTAAATGTTAGAGTAGGTTCTCCTATCTTGAAGTGTTTTTTTTTTCTTCCTAAGCATGTCTTAGTTTTTCTTGTCCTTTTGTACTTCTATATTCATTTTAGGGTCAGTTTGTCAAGGTCCACTAAAATCCCATTGAGATTTTCATTGGGATTGCATTGACAGTGTAGTTTAGCTTGGGGAGAATTGCCATCTTTACAAAATTTTGCTGTTCAGTTTATTAGCATTATACTACATTTATTTAGGTCTCCTTTAAGGAGGTCTTTCAATGAGGTCTACTAATTTTCTCTCTCAATTTTTGCACATCTTTTATTAGACTTATTCCTAGGTCCTTTATAGTTTTGCTTTTTCTATTTTAATTTAATTTTATTTTTAAAAAAGATTTATTTATCTGAGAGAGAGCAAGAGAAAGAACAAGAAGGGGATGGTCAGAGGGAGAGGGAGAAGCTGACAGCCTGATGTGGGACTCAGTCCCAGGACCGTGGGATCATGACCTAAGCCAAAGACAGACACTTAACAGACTAAGCCACCCAGGTGCCCTAAGTATGTTTTGAGAGAGAGAGAGAGAGTGTGTGTGTGTGCAAGCAGAGGGAGGGGCAGAGGAAGAGGGAGAGAATCCCAAGCAGACTCCCTGCTGGGCACAGAGCCTCACATGGGGCCGGATCTCATGATCCTGAGATCATGACCTGAGCTGAAATCAGGAGTTGAGCACTTAACCGACTGAGCCACCCACACACCCCACTAAGTATTTTCTTTTAAATAGTGTGTCCCACAAGTATTTTATAAAAGCAACTATATTGAGATTTATTGAAGTATAGTTTACTTACAATAAAATTTACCCTTTTTTTGTATACTTGAAGTTTCAATAAACACAATCATGTATTCACCACAATAATCAAGATATAGGGCAGTGCCTTTTACCCCCAGAAATTGCCTTATGCTCCTCTGTAGCCAACCTCTTCTTCTAATTTCCACCCCTGGCAACCTGATCTGTTTCCTGTTAGGGTTTTGCCTTTTCTACAGTGTCATACAAATGGAATCATACAGTATATAACTTGGCTTTTAAGACTGGTTTTAAGGGGCGCCTGGGTGACACAGTCAGTTGGGCATCCAGCTCTTGGTTTAGACTCGGGTCGTGATATCAGGGTCCTGGGATGGAGCCCTTCCTCGGGGTCTGTGCTCAGCAAGGAGTCTGCTTGTCCCTCTCCCTTTGCCCCTCCCCCCAGCTCTCTCTCTCCCTCTCTCTAAAATAAATAAAAAAATAAACTCTAAAACTGCTTTAAAATTATCATATAGTAAAATTAAGTTTTTTCTCTTGGTGTACAGTTCTATGAAATTTAATATATAAATTTTAATAATATAGATTCATTTTACTACCACCTCAGTAGGATACAGAAAAGTTCTCAACCCTCTCATACCCTCCTCCACCTCTGTTTCTTGGCAACTTACTGATAAGTTCTTATCAATAGTTTTTTCTTTTTAAGAATGTATATACATGGAATCATACAGTATGTTATCTTTGAGACTGGCTTCTTCCAATATAATGCCTTTGAGATTCATCCAAGTTGTTGTATGTATCAAGAGTTCATTCCTTTTTAATTGCGGTTATATTCCATTGTATTGTTATGCTGGAGTTTATCCATTCAGCTGATGGAAGATATTCGAGTTATTTCTAGATTTTGGCAATTAAAATAAATGTAAACCTTCAAATACAGGTTTTATGTGAGCACAAGTTTTCATTTCTTCAGGGTAAATACAAAGGAGAATTGTTGGGTCATATGATAAATATATGTTAAATGTTATGAGAAAATGTCAAACTGTTTCCAGAGTGGAGGTGCCATTTTGCATTCCCAACAGCAATGTATGAAAGTTTCACTTGTTTGGCATTCTTGCTGCATATAATATTGTCAGTAATTTTTCTTTTAACCAAGTAGGTATATAATGGTATCTCATTGTGGTCTTAATTTGCATTTTGCTAATGGCTAAGGATGTTGACTATCTTTTTACGTGCTCATTTATTTAGGAATAGAGCTGCTAAGAATATTAATTTACAGGTTTTTGTGTGTGAACATGTTTTCATTTCTCTGTGGTAATTACCTAAATTCAGCTAGAATTTTTCATACATTGCTAAAGATCAAGTTTGTGGTAGTGCAAGGGTATGGAATCTCTAGAAACCATAGACAGAGGAGAGTTCACACTCACTTGCGGGCTCTTTTCAGTAGATCTTACCCAGAAGCTTACCTGTAACACTGGGGCCTTAAAGGGTAGGAGACAAAGTGCCTCCCAAGGATTCCGGCCTGTAGTAGGGAGCATGCAGTACAGTGAGAAAAGCAAAAAGCTCGATTCAGATCTAAATAACAAAGCCTTAAACCACTGGGGAAAGATAGCAAACCCAGTCACCTCAGGTGAAGATCCATTGAATCTAGAGGAGGGGAAAAGAAAAATCCTCAACCCCTGAGGGAGGGGCAGAAAACTGTCAGAAGCCTAGATTATCAGAAGTCTGTATCTGAGGAGAGACAGGGCCGTAAGACCCAGGAGCCTGGGATCATGACCTGAGCCGAAGGCATAAGTTTCTCCTGAAAGTTGTGGCTATCCCAGGACAATAAGAGAACCCATCACCAGGCTAGCACACACCAAATAACAAGCACTCAGGAAAAATGACGTGGATTATCTGCAAAGGAACAAAGATAAGAATTACAGCAAACTTCTAGGGCGCCTGGGTGGCTCAGATGGTTAAGCGTCTGCCTTCAGCTCAGGTCATGATCCCAGGGTCCTGGGATCGAGCCCCACATCAGGCTCCTGGCTCAGTGGGGAGCCTGCTTCTCCCTCTCCCTCTGCTTCTCTCCCTGCTCATGCTCTCTCTGTGTCTCAAATGAATTAAAAAAAAAAAAAAAAAAAAGAATTACAGCAGACTTCTCAGAAATGACAAAAGTTTTTTTTTTTTTTAAGATTTTATTTATTTGAGAGAGAGAGAATGAGTGAGAGAGAGCGCGCACATGAGAGAGGGGGAGGGTCAGAGGGAGAAGCAGACTCCCTGCACAGCAGGGAGCCCGATGCGGGACTCAATCCCAGGACTCCAGGATCATGACCTGAGCCGAAGGCAGTTGCTTAACCAACTGAGCCACCCAGGCGTCCCCACAAAAGCCAGTTTCTGTTGCTCTTCCTTCATTCTTGAATTTCCAGGTTTCCTTCCAGTATTTGTTTTTTCCCATCTGAAGAACTTTTTGTAGTTTTTTAGAGCAGGTGTGCAGGCAGAGAATTCTTCTAGAATATCATGTTTTGACACTACAGATCTTATTTAAATTGTATGAAGAATGCTGGGTGCCTTTTTTTATTTTTTGGCCTTAGCAGGCAGTTGGAGTTTAGTTAGTTAGAGTTAGGCTGCAAATTCTGACCCACCTTTTATGGGTTGTAGTTCCAATGTCAGTTCAGTTTTCATAACTTTGAAGTACTATCCAGACTTTTCCCTGTGTTTACCACACAGTAGCCAGTGGTGGTGGTCTACCCCATATTTTAGTTCACATATCCTTTATTTTGCTGTTTATGGTGGGATCCATACCTGTGCACCTTGGACATGAGCTCAAGATATCACACTGAACCTTATGGTTTCACTTTATTGAGCTTTACTTCTCTGTGATATTCCCAACATTTCTTTGTTCCAAAGGACCCCTCTTCTTTTGACTTAATCCTGAAATTTTCCTTTCCCTACTCTGTCACATAATTTGACTCTTATCAGTCTCCTGGATCTAGTGACCAGAGGATAGAAAAATAAGCAGAAGAGATCCTTCAGTGCTTTTGGAGAAGACTTCCTCCGGTCAGAGAGAATTTTTCCCTTTTTTCTGATTTTAGATGCCTTCCTAGCTGCTAGTTATTCTGTACTACTATAGGTGTGCTTTGTTTCTGGGGTGGGAGAAAATGAGAAAAGGTGCACGTGCAGGTGCGCACGTGCACACACACACACACACACACACACCCCCAAGGAATTTCTCCCACTCTCCCTTTCTCATAGAAGCTCTTTCCCCACTCATCAAATCAGAAATAAATGGCTCTTCTTGGAGATCTGCCTGCATCCAGTGCACACATCTGGTGCCAGGCAAACTTTGAATTTTGGTATGGGGAGACTGGAGGAAAAAATTGGGAAATTCACTGCCATTTCAGTGCTACTTTGAGTTCTGTTTCATTTTCCATTCTGCCTGCTAACATATTACTTTTCAGAGTCCTCAGATGCTTATTCCATCCAGGGCTTTTATTTGCATTCAGTGGGAGACAGGAAGGAGTGTGCTGACTTCATCTTAACCTGAGCCAGAACCTCTATCTATAGTTAAGTTTTAAATACTTTTTATTATGAAATATTTTAAACATATACAGAATTATGTATTGTCATACATACACAAAACCACCATGTACCCATTGCCCAGCTTCACCATTAATCAACATTTGGCTAATCTTTTTCATCTGTAGCTTCCCACTCACACTGTCTCTTGACTTCATTTTTTTAAAAAGATTTTATTTATTTGTCAGAGAAAGAGAGCACAAGCAGGGGGAGCAGCAAGCAGAGAGAAGCAGGCTCCCTGCTGAGCAAGGAGCCCAGTACGGGGCTCAGTCCCAGAACCCTGGGATGATGACCTGACTGGAGCCGAAGGCAGACGCTTAACCAACAGAGCCACCCAGGCACCCTGTCTCTTGACTTTTAATTGCAAAACCCAATTGTCATTTCATTCCATTTTATATGGTCAATTTCTATAATTTTTATTTGTATTTTTTTTTTAAGATTTTATTGATTTCTTTGACAGAGAGAGACACAGCGAGAGGGAACACAAGCAGGGGGTGTGGGAGAGGGAGAAGCAGGCTTCTCATGGAACAGGGAGCCGGATGCAGGGCTTGATCCCAGGAGCCTGGGATCATGACCTGAGCCGAAGGCAGACGCTTAACAACTGAGCTACCCAGGCACCCCTTTTATTTGTATTTGAAAAGAATGTATAATATGCAGTTGTTCAGTGTTGGCTATTAAGTTGTTGATCATATTGATAAAAATATTTTATATCCCTACTGGTTTTAAAAATGTTTTTACTGAGGGGCGCCTGGGTGGCTCAGTCATTAAAAAAAGTCTGCCTTCGGCTCAGGTCATGATCTCAGGGTCCTGGGATCGAGCTCCCGCATCGGGCTCCCTGCTCAGCGGGAAGCCTGCTTTTCCCTCTCCCACTCCCCCTGCTTGTGTTCCCTTTCTCGCTGTGTCTCTCTCTGTCAAAGAAATAAAAAGTCTTTAAAAAAAATGTTTTTACTGATAAATTTTTTTTTATCCTGCGCAATATTTCTTGAAGCTCTGTAAAACAATAATCTGTAGTTGTATTATTTAAGTCTAATATATTTGTGTTCCAGGGCACTAAAGATAGTTACCTTTTTTTGTGTGGCCTTGAACTCTTTGTTCAAGTAATTCTTTTAAGCTATTATGGAAATTAATATTTAAGAGCTTAGAACTACATATGATAAACATTGTGTGATGTACTGTTGTCTTGCCAGTAGGTTAATTGAGTTCTAGCTTAAAAATCTTAAAAAATGCATTTTCACTTTTGACAGTGGTCATCCTAATAGGTGTGAAGTGGTATCTCATTGTGGTTTTGATTTTCCTTTCCCTAATGACTAATGATGTTGAACATCTTTTCATGCACTTATTGGCCATTTGTATAGCTAATTGGAGAAACATCTGTTCAAGTCCATTTTTAAATTGGATTGTTCTTTTTTTTGTTGAGTTATAGGAGTTCTTGATATATTCTGGATATTAATCCCTTATCAGATACATCATTTGCAAATATTTTCTCCCTTTCTGTCAGCCATCTTTCCAGTCTCTTGATACTGTTCTTTGATGCACAGAAGTTTTTTTATTTTGATGAAGTCAGTTTATTTTTTCTTTTCTTGCCAGTGCTTTTGGTGTTCAATCCAAGAAGTTATTGACAAATCCAATATCATACTGATTTTCTTCTTTTTTTTTTTTTTTTTAAAAGATTTTATTTATTTATTTGACACAGAGAGACACAGCGAGAGAGGGAACACAAGCAGGGGGAGTGGGAGGGGGAGAAGCAGGCCTCCCATGGAGCTGGGAGCCCGATGTGGGGCTCGATCCCAGGACCCCGGGACCATGACCTGAGCCAAAGGCAGATGCTTAACAACTGAGCCACCCAGGCGCCCCTTCTGTGTTTTCTTCTAAGAGTTTTTTAGTTTAGTTTTTTTTTTTGAGTTTTTTAGTTTAGCTGTTATGTTTAGGTCTGTGGTTAATTTTGAGTTAATTTTTGTATATGGTGTAGAGTCCAACTTCATTCTTTTGCATGTGGACATACAGTTTTCCCAGCACTGTTTGTTGAAAAGAGGTCCTTTCCATATTGAATCGACTTGGCATCCTTGCAGAAAATCAATTGTCCATATACGTGGTTTATTTCTAGGCTATTTTATTCCATTGGACTGTGTATCTGTCTTTATACAAGTTCCACAGTGTTTTTCTTGCTGTTGCTTTGTATTTTTTTTTTTTTAAGATTTTATTTATTTCAGACAGAGAGCATGATGGGGGGGGCATGGGGGGGAGGGGCAGAGGGAGAAGCAGACTCAGGGAGCCCCACATGGGGCTCTATCCCAGGACCCTGAGATCATGACCTGAGTGGAAGGCAGGCACTAAACTACTCAACCAGCTGAGCCACTCAGATACCCCTATATTAAGTTTTGAAATCAGAAAGTGGGAATCTTCCAACTTTTTCTTTCTCAAAATTTTTTGGCTATTTGGGGTCTCTTGATTTCATATGAATTTTTTAAGAAAAACATTTCTTTTTAAGAACCATTTTAGATTCACAGCAAATTGAAGAGAAGGTACAGAGATTTTTCCATATACCCTCTGCCCTCACACGGGCATGGCTTCCTCCATTGTCAACGTACCCCACAAGAGTGGTACATAAATTACAGTTGATAAACCTACTGATACATCAAAATTGACCAAAGTCCATAGTTTATATTACGGTTCACTCTTGGTGGTGTACAATTTATAGATTTGGACAAATGTCTAATGACATGTGTCCATCCTTATGGTATCATACAGAGTATTTTCATCTCCTAAAAATCCTCTGCACATTGCCTATTTATTTTTCCTACCATCCCAACCTTTGGCAACCTGTGATCCTTCCATTGTCCACACAGTTTTGCCTCTTCCAGAATTCATACAGTGGGAATCAACTGTGTGTAACCTTTTCATATTGGCTTCTTTCACTTAGTCACTTGCTTTTAAGGTTCCTCCATGTGTTTGATGAACTGATAGCTCATTTCTTTTTAGTGCTGGATGATATTCCATTGTCTAGATGTACCACATTTTATCAATCCATTCACCTACAGAAGGACATCTTGGTTGCTTCCAGGCTTTGGCAGTTATGAAGAAAGCTGCCATAAATATCTGTGTATTGGTGTTTGTATGTAATTAAGTTTTCAGTTTCTTTGAATAAATTCCAAGGAGTGCAGTGCTGGATCATATGGTAAGAGTATGTTTGCTTTTGTGAGAAACCACCAGACTGTCTTCCAAAGTTACTGTACTGTAGGAGTGCCAACAACACTGACTCCATCCTTGGCCCTCTGGTGCACAGATGGAGCTACATAGATAACCAGTAGAGAGCCTCTCTGGCACACAGATGGTGCCACTTTAGATAACTACCCTATGACCTCACCACTGTGCCCCTTGCTCCATAAAAGCTAGGAATTAAGGTCCAGATAGGGGTGGAAGATAGGGGCAGAGAATAGTGGTAAAGGATACCTGCGTACTGCCTAGATGTCTGTCCCCTGAGCCTCCCTGCTGTGTAAGTTACCCTGAATAAAACTCTGTGTAAGCAGTATGTAGTGACTTGCTTTGTTTTTCTGTACTGAAGTGTCTTCTCAGTCTGGAGGATACATTACTGACCCTCCTCCACCTTCTAACATTCACCTTCATGCATTCCTATCAGTATTGAATGGGAGTTCCTATAGCTCCACATTCTCTCCAGCGTTTGGTATTGTCAGTGTTCCACATTTTGATCACTGTAATTGGTGGGTATTGTATCTCAGTGTTTTAATTTGCATTTCCCTGAGGACATACGATGTGGAGCATCTTTCTGTATGCTTATTTGCCATCTATATCTTCTTTGGTGAGGTGTCAGGCAATTCGTTATAAATTTTAGGATTTAAATTTTGTGTTTCTTCTAAGTGGTAGAAGTTGAGTTTTTAAAGAAAAAACCACATATATCCCATTTCCTAGTTTTCTTCCTTATCTGCTTTAAGGAAATTTTGTGTCCTTGTTCAGTTTCTTTTTTTCATTATCTGTCAGTTAACACCAGCATTTTAATGTTTTGATTCTTAAATATTTTTTTTATGTGGGGTATTTATTTTTGTAATGCATGAATTTCTCATATTGTTTGCTCTTCTTGTCTTGTTAAAAGATAAAGCAAGAAGTACAGATTTCTAGAAAGATGAATATATGGGATTTAATTGAGAGATTAAAGTATTTGAAGAGGATAATGAAATCTGACAAGTGCTTTTTCATATATCTTTTAAGGTGACAGCAGAGGTCACTTGAAATTACTAGGCAAGCACATTGAAATCAGAAAGAAAGAAAAAATTATGTGTCTTGCTTATTACACCTTAAATGTCAGCTGTTAAATTCAGAATCAGGGATTTTTACTACCTTTAATATTTGAAATTTTATTAAAAAATTAAGAGAATAGGGAAGCCTCATTGTACTGTGTGGTTGATAAAGTAATTAAAGTGGAGTTGAAAACATTTCAGGCAACAAAGACCATAGGCTATGAAAGTAGAATATAATGGTTTTTATTTTATTTTTTAAGATTTTATTTCCTAGAGTAGGAGCAGGGGTGAGGGGCAGAGGGAGAGGGACAAGCAGCAGGGAGCCTGATGGAGGGCTTGATCCCAGGACCCTGAGATCATGATCTGAGCCAAATCGAGTCCGATGCTTAAACAGCTGAGCCACCCAGGCGCCCCTGATTTGGACATTTCTAATGTACATTTTTAAAAGATTACTCTAGAAAAAAGAAATCACTCGCTAATGTACAGAATGAAAGCAAGGAGTCTGCTTAGGAGACAATTGCAGAAATCCAAGCTTGATAGGATGGTGGTATAGACTTGGCTGCCAACAGTGGAGATAGAAGTTTATGGATTAGCATATTGTTTAGAAAAGTGTGACTTACAAAAATAGTTTGAAATAATTTCTTTTGATAGAAGAATATTTAACATTTAAATATATCGAGACCATAATATACAAAGTAATGGTTTTATTTTTAGTGAAAGGCTTCAGATGCTACAAGGAAGGCCAGAAAAGACTTACATCCAGTATGTGAGGAAATGTTTGTTAGTGGAGTGTGTATTGGGTTTTCAAATCTCTGAGGCTTACATTGTAGTATGGCTTTACCTAGTTCAGATCGGATTGGGCCTGCTGTTGGAAAAGTCTAAAGTGATGAACTGTGTACTAGTTTCTTTCTTTCTTTTTTTTTTTTTTTAAAGATTTTATTTATTTATTTGAGAGAGAGAATGAGATAGAGCATGAGAGGGTCAGAGGGAGAAGCAGACTCCCTGCCGAGCAGGGAGCCTGATGTGGGACTCGATCCCAGGACTCCAGGATCATGACCTGAGCCGAAGGCAGTCGCTTAACCAACTGAGCCACCCAGGCGCCCTAGTTTATTTCTTAGTAGAGTAAACTATTTAGTTTTTACGGCTGATATCATTTATATTTTTTGGCTTTAGCAAGGTAGAACCAGCATTCAAGGTCAAAATAACAAATTTATGATTAAGAAATATATAAAAATTATCCCATTTATAAGACTGAAAATAATTTTCTAAGTGACCTCTGCCTTTTTATAATTATTTATAATAATAATTTTTAAAAGGCCTTTTGACTTAAATGGGATCCTTTAACCTTTCTGGCTTTTACCTTTCTTTACCTTCTTAGAGCTACTTAGTGTTTCCTAAGTACATTTTCATCGCCTGAGATAGGTAGAAGTGGAGAATTTAAACCAGTCACTAGGGGAAAAACAAACATTTTGTAGAAACTACTTCTCAAAATAAAAAACAAAATGATCATTAGATGGTAAATAGGCATGCCAAAGAAACAGTTTATTACTATTTTTTAAAGATTTATTTATTTATTTTAGAGAGAGAGCGTGCGTGCGAGTGTGCACTGGTGGGGAAGGGGCAGAGGGAGAGGAAGAGAGAAACTTAAGCAGACTATGCTGGGTGTGGAGCCTGACACAGGGCTTGATCTCACAACCCTGAGATCAGGACCTGAGCCGAAATGAAGAATCCGATGCTTAACTGACTGTGCTATCCAGGTGCCCCAGAAACAGATTATTTTTATACTATTTTAACCTGCCTAGAGCTTAGCACACAAATTATTGCTTTACTACATTATTTAAATTTGAATTTAAGCAAAACTTGACAGAGATGAGAAAAAAGACTACAGTTAATATAGATATAGAAATCTTAAATAGAATTTTAAAATCATATTTTAGTATACATTAAAGTTGACTTATATTTTTGTTGTGCATTTCTTTGAGCTTTAGCACATGTACAGATTTGTGTGACTGTCCCACACGGAATATAGAATTTGTCAGGATATAGAATATCCCCTCCAAAATTCTGTGTGGTTCCGTTGTAGTAAAATCTTCTACCTACCTGTAACCTCTGGCAGTCTGATCTGGTCTCCATCACTACTGTTTTACTTTTCCAGACTGTCACATAAAAATATGTAACCTTTTGAAACTGGCTTCTTTGATCATCAGCATAATACCTTTCAGATTCTTGTTGAGCATGTCAATAATTCATTCCTGATTGATTGATTACTGAGTTTTCCATTATATGGATGTACTGGAGTTTGTTTATCCATTCAACTGTTGAAAGTCATTTACGGTATTGACAGTTTTGGTAATTATGAATAAAACTGCTGCGAACATTTCATGTACAGGTTTTTGTGCAAATGTTAGTTTTCATCTCTGGAGTATCTAGTAAGAGCGTATCATCTTTCATTTCCTCCAGCAATGTGTGAATGTTATAGTTGCTCTGCATCTTTGATAGTGTCAGATATTGTTAGTTTTAGTATTTTTTTAGCCATTCTACTAGGTGTATAGTAGTATCTCATTGGGGTTTTCATTATCATTTTTCTAATATCTAATGATGTTGAGCATCTTTTCAAGTGCTTATTTGCCATTTATATATCTTCTTTGATGAAGTGTCTGTTCAAATCACCTGCCCATTCCTTAATTGGGCCTTTTGTATATACTTTATGATTATAGAAAGTTCTAGGAAATGCAGACTCATCTATAAGGTTGTGGTGGCCCCGGCACTATGTAGGCACCTAAAGTCTGAGAAAGGGGAACTCTTCTTTTTGACTAAAGGAACTGTGAACCTAAGAATGTAGGGAGGATTCCTATTGTGGTTTTTTTTTTTTTTTTTTTTCTTTTCTATCCTCTGGCACACTGGTTTTCAACTAGGCCTGATTTTGCCCACCCTCCCTCCCCGCACTGGCCTGGGAACATTTGCCAATGTATGGAGACATTTTGGGTTCTCAAAATAGCACCTACCTGGATAAAGGAAGAGGAAACTTTGGGTTAGAGGAGAAAAGTGAAGTCTAGGAGAATTGAAGGGCTTTGTGAATTTGGGGCTTCTGAGAATTTTGGGTAGGTGATAGGATATTTCTGTGAATCTTCAACGTTTACATCACAGAATTGCAGAATGTTAGATAGACTCGTAGAGACTTTGTAACCTGATTCCCTTAATTTTATAGGTAAGGAAATTGAAATCAGATAATATCTAGAATTTAAATTTGAATAGCTGGGGTTTGAATTTAAGACTTTAAGTTGGGGCACCTGGGTGGCTCAGTTGGTTGAGCATCTGACTCTTGATTTCAGCTAAGGTCATGGTCTCAGGGAAGTGGGATAGAGCCTTACCTTGTTGGGCTCCCTGCTCAGTGGGGAACCTGCTTCTCCCTGTACCTCTGCAGCTCCTCCTGCTTGTGCTCTCTCTCTCTCTCTCTCAAATAAATCTTTTTAAAAAATTAAAAAAAAAAAAAAAGACTTACAAATCTAAGTCCAGTGTACTTTGTTTTTTTTGGTTTTTTTGTTTTTACACATCATTGCTCCCTTCTCTCTTTTTTATTTAGGACTACTTTCTGTTTACCAGAAGGCCAAGATGATCACTGAAAGCTAGGGAAAGATGAGCGGAGGCATTTAGATTACCATCTACTTTGGCTTACCTGGCAGAAGCTCTGTATAAGGATAAAGATTGAGCATTTGATGTTTCCTTTGTGCTCTGACTTAGAAACCTGACCATGGATGATGGAACAGGAAACTCAATTTTTAGGATGTATTAGTGTTGGGAACTGTAAGTGAGGCTAAAATTTCCTTGGAAAGACTTGTACGCTTAAGGTATGAATATGAGTAGAAGAAGAGAAAAAAGAAAAAAATCAATAAGAAAAGAAAGCAGGAATAGGGTTGCATTTCTTGGGTTTGGTAGAATGCACTGAAATGTGTGTGTGTGGTTTTTTTTTTTAGACTCTAAATAAATTTTACAGTGGTATTATTTTAATATTTCATTTTTAGGAGCTTCCTGTGTTTGAATTTGGTCAGAGACTAATCCTGGCGTTTCCTTATAACTATCATCAAGATTGTAGTATATTCTCTCATAGTAATTAATATACATATCAGGAAAATATTAATGGTTATTCTTGGTTTATGGATATATTTGATTAAAGTGATCTAAAGGGGGGCGCCTGGGTGGCTCAGTTGGTTGGGCGACTGCCTTCGGCTCAGGTCATGATCCTGGAGTCCCGGGATCGAGTCCCGCATCGGGCTCCCTGCTCAGCAGGGAGTCTGCTCCTCCCTCTCCCGCTCCCCTCTCTTGTGCTCTCTCTCTCTCTCTCTCACTCTCTCTCTCAAATAAATAAATAAAATCTTAAAAAAAAAAAGACTCAAAAATTAAAAAAAAAGTGATCTAAAGGGTTTAGCAGAGGCAACTTAAGATATTTTATTTCTTATTTTTATTTTTTTAGAAGATTTTAAAAAATTTATTTGAGAGGGAGAAAGAATACAAGCAGGGGGAGCAACTGAGGAATAAGGAGAAGCAGGCTCCCCACTGAGCGGGGTGCCTGATGTGGGCCTTGATCCCAGGACCCTGGGATCATGACCTGAGCCGAAAGCAGACACTTAACTGACTGAGCCACGCAGGCACCCCTTAAGAAGATATTTTAAAAGATGTATTTTAGGGGCGCCTGGGTGGCTCAGTCAGTTAAGCGACCAACTCTTGATTTTGGCTCAGGGTCATGAGATCAAGCCCAACGTCAGGGTCCACATGTACAGAATCTGCTTGGGATTCTCTCTCTCTCGTTCTTCCTCTGCCCCTTCCCCTGCTCATGCATGAGTGCTGTCTTTCTTTAAAAAAATCTGTAAAAAAAGTAAAAGATGAAGTTTAAGTAGTTCATTTACATATCTTACCCCAGTGTTAACATATATGTTTTTATTTTGTTAGTTCCTCTGTTCGCTATACAAAATAAGGATGGGATGACTAATAGTATTAGCTACTCCTAATGCTGTAAGTTCTGGATAGTTTTTCATATCTCTAATAGTCTTTTGCAACCAGCGTTGCTCATCTGAACTACAGAACAAAGTAAATTATTTCTGTGATTATTTTCTCAGTCCTAATCCTATTGGTACAAAACTACTGCCATTCTAGATGTATATGAGAAAAGTTAAGTCATTGCCCAATGAATATGTTAATTCTCTTGTGTAACACCTGTTGAGAAAAACTGCAAGAGGTCAGTAACTATGCTGTGTTAACTCCCTACCATTGCTACATAGGGATAAAGTTGATCACAGCTGGTGAGAGTGCAAGTAAAAAAGATTGTGCACATTTTTATCTATTTCATCCTGTTTGGAGAAATATTGTGAGCAGTCATAAGTGTAATTGAGTATTTCCTCAAGAAGTATGAAACATGTATGATCATTGTGATCGAATCCAGGTAAATGATGTTTATAAATGGAAAATACTTTATATTAGGAAATATTTTTTTAATTAGTAGACTTTTTTCCAGTGTCTTTTTAAAATTTGAATTCAGTTAATTAACATATAATGTATTATTGGTTTCAAAGGTGAAGGTCAGTGATTCATCAGTCTTATATAATACCCAGTGCTCATGACATCACATGCTCTCCTTAATGCCCCTCACCCAGTTGCCCCATACCCCCACCGTGCTCTGCTCCAGCACCCTCAGTTTGTTTCCTATGATTAAGAATCTCTTATTTCCCTCTCTGATTTCGTCTTGTTTTATTTTTTCCTCTCTTCCCCTATGATCCTGTTCTGTTTTTTTAAATTCCACGTATGAGTGAGATCATATGATAATTGTCTTTCTCTGATTGACTTATTTCACTTAGCATAATACCTTCTAGTTCCACTCACATAGTTGCAAATGGCAAGATTTCTTTTTTTTTTTTTTTGATGACTACTTGGTATTCCATTATATGTGTGTGTATACATACACACACACACACACACCACATCTTCTTTATCCATTCATCTGTCAGTGGACATCTGGGCTTTTTCCATATTTTGGCTATTGTGGACATTGCTGCTATAAATATTGGGATGCAGGTGCCCCTTTGGATCACTAGATTTGTATCTTTGGGGTAAATACCCACTAGTGCAATTGCTGGATTGTAGGGTAGCTCTATTTTCAACTTTTTGAGGAACCTCCATACTGTTTTCCAGAGTTGGCTGTACCAACAGTGTCAGAGGGTTCCCCCTTTCTCTGCATCCTCACCAACATCTTTTGTTTCCTGACTTGTTGGTTTTAGCCATTCTGACTGATGTGAGGTCATATCTCATTGAGGTTTTGATTTGTATTTCCCTGATGCCGCATGATGTTAAGCACTTTTTCATGTGTCTGTTGGCCATTTGGATGTCTTCTTTGCAGAAATGTCTGTTCATGTCTTCTGCCCATTTCTTGACTGGATTATTTGTTCTGTGGGTGTTGAGTTTAATATTGTTCTTTGTAGATTTTGGATACCAGCCCTTTATATGATATTTCATTTGCATATATCTTCTCCCATTCTCTTGGTTGTCTTTTGGTTTTGTCGACTGTTTCCTTTGCTGTACAAAAGCTTTTTATCTTGATGAAGTTCCAATAGTTCATTTTTGCCTTTGTTTCCCTTGCCTTTGGAGACGTTCTAGCAAGAAGTTGTTATGGCCTGTTTTCTCCTCGAGGATTTTGATGGATTCCTGTCTCATATTTAGGTCTTCCATCCATTTTGAGTCTGTTTTTGTGTATGGTGTAAGGAAGTGGTCCAGTTTCATTCTTCTGCATGTGGCTGTCCAAAATTTTCCCAATGCCCCTTGTTGAAGAGACTGTCTTTTTTCCATTGGATATTCTTTCCTGCTTTGTCAAAGATTAGTTGACCATAGAGTTGAAGGTCCATTTATGGGTTCTCTATTCTGTTCATTGATCTTTGTGTCTGTTTTTGTGCCAGTACCATATTGTTTTGGTGATTACAGCTTTGTAATAGAGCTTGGAGTCTGGAATTGTGATACCACAAGTTTTGGTTTTCTTTTCAACATTCCTCTGGCTATTTGGGGTCTTTTCTGGTTCCATACAAATTTTAGGATTATTTGTCCCATTTCTGTGGAAAAAGTTGATGGTATTTCGATAGAGATTGCACTGAATGTATAGATTGCTCTAGGTAGCATAGACAATTTATCAATATTTGTTCTTCCCATCCATGAGCATGGAATGCTTTTCCATTTCTTTGTGTCTTCCTCCATTTCTTTCATGTTTGTTCTATAATCCTTTGCCTCTTTGGTTAGCTTAATTCCTAGGTATCTTATGGTTTTTGGTGCAGGTGTAAATGGGATTGACACCTTAGTTTCTCTTTCTTCTCTCTCATTCTTAGTGTAGAGGAATGCAACTGATTTCTGAGCATTGATTTTATATCCTGTCAGTTTACTGAATTCCTGTATGAGTTCTAGCAATTTTGGGGTGGACTCTTTTGGGTTTTCTATATAGAGTGTCATGTCATCTGCAAAGAGTGAGAGTTTGACTTCTTCTTTGCTGATTCAGATTTTTTAAATTTCTTTTTGTTGTCTGATTGGTGAGGCTAGGACTTCTAGTACTATGTTGAACAGCAGTGGTAATAGTGGACATCTCTGCCATGTTCCTGACCTTAGGGGAAAAGTTCTCAGTTTTTCTCCATTGAGAATGATAATCACTGTGGGCTTTTCATAGATGGCTTTTATGATATTAAGCTATGTTCCCTCCATCCCTACACTGTGAAGAGTTTTAAGAAAGGATGCTGTACTTTGTCAAATGCTTTTTCTGAATCTATTGAGAGGATCATATGGTTCTTTTTCTTTCTTTTATTAATGTGGTGTATCACATTGATTGATGTGGATGTTAATCCACCCCTGCAGCCCAATAATAAATCCCACTTGGTCATGGTGAATAATCCTTTTAATGTACTGCTGGATCCTATTGGCTAGTATTTTACTGAGAGTTTTTGCATCCATGTTCATCAGGGATATTGGTCTGTAATTATACTTTTTGGTAGGTTCTTTGTCTGGTTTTGGGATCAAGGTGATGCTGGCCTCATAGAAAGAGTTTGGAAGTTTTCCTTCCATTTCTATTTTCTGAAACAGCTTCAGAAGAATAGGTATTAATTCTTCTTCAAATATTTGGTAGAATTCCTCTGTGAGGCCATCTGGCCCTGGGCTCTTGTTTGTCAGGAGTTTTTTGATTACTGCTTCAATTTCCTTGCTGGTTATGGGTCTGTTCAGGTTTTCTATTTCTTCCTGGTTCAGTTTTGGTAGTTTATACATCTCTAGGAATGCATCCATTTCTTCCAGATTGCCTAATTTGTTGGCATATGGTTGCTCATAATATGTTCTTATAATTGTTTGTATATCTTTGGTGTTGGTTGTGATCTCTCTTCTTTCATTCATGATTTTATTTATTTGGGTCCTTTCTCTTTTTCTTTTATCAGTCTTACTCTAAAAGAAGCAGTTCCTAGTTTTGTTGGTCTGTTCTACTGTTCTTTTGGTTTCTATTTCATTGATTTCTGCTCTGATCTTTATCATTTCTCTTCTCCTGCTGGGTTTAGGCTTTATTTGCTGTTCTTTCTCCACCTCCTTTAGGTGTAAGGTTAGGTTGTGTATTTGAGACCTTTCTTGTTTCTTGAGAAAGGCTTGTATTGTTATATACTTCCTCCTTAGGACCGACTTTGCTGCATCCCAAAGGTTTTGAACAGTTGTATTTTTTTTTCTTTTTTTAAAGATTTTATTTATTTATTCATGAGAGACATAGAGAGAGAGAGGCAGAGGGAGAATCAGGCTCCCAAGGAACAGGGAGCCCGACGTGGGACTCGATCCCAGGACCCTGGGATCGTGACCTGAGCCGAAGGCAGACGTTCAATGACTGAGCCACCCAGGTGCCTCCGAACAGTTGTATTTTTATTTTCATTTGTTTCCATGAATTTTTAAAAATTCTTTAACTTCCTGGTTGACCCATTCATTCTTTAGTAGGATGTTCTTTAGCATCCATGTATTTGAGTTCTTTCTAAATTTCCTCTTGTGATTGAGTTCCAGTTTCAAAGCACTGTGGTCCAAAAATAGGTAGGGAATGATCCCAGTCTTTTGGTACTGGTTAAGACCTGATGTATGACCCAGGATTTGAGCTGTTCTGGAGAATGTTCCATGTGCACTCAAGAAGAATGTATATTCTGTTGCTTTAGAATGGAATGTTGTGATTATATCTGTGGAGTCCCATCTGGTCCAGTGTGTCATTCAAAGCCCTTGTTTCCTTGTTGATTCTGTTTAGATGATCTGTCCGTTGCTGTGAGTGGGGTTAAAGTCCCCTACTATTATTGTATTATTGTCAATGTGTTTCTTTGACTTTGTTATTAATTGGTTTATGTCATTGGCTGCGCCCATGTTAAGGGCATAAATATTTACAATTGTTAGATCTTCTTGTTGGATAGACTCTTTAATTATGATATAATGTCCTTCCTCATCTCTTACTACAGTTTTTGGTTTAAAATCTAATTTGTCTGGTGTAAGGATTGCCACCCCAGCTTTCTTTTGATGTCCATTAGCATGACAAATTGTTTTCCACCCTCTCACTTAAAATCTGGAAGAGTCATTGGGTCTGAAATGAATCTCTTGCAGACAGCATAATCAATGAGTCTTGCTTTTATCCAATCTGACACCATGTGTCTTTTGATTGGGGCATTTAGCCCATTTACATTCTGAGTAACTATTGAAAGATAGGAATTTAGTGCCATTGTATTACTTGTAAAGTCACTGTTTCTATATATTGTCTCTGTTCCTTTCCGGTCTATGTTACTTTTGGGCTCTCTTTTCACTTAAAGGATCCCTTTTAATATTTCTTGCAGAGCTGGTTTAGTGATGACAAATTCTTCTAGTTTTAGATAAAAAGGAAGCTTTTTATCTCTCCTTGTATTTTTGAATGACACCCTAGCTGGATAAAGTATTCTTGGCTGCATATTTTTCTCATTTAGCACCCTGAATATATCATGCCAATCCTTTCTGGCTGCCAGGTCTGTGTAGTTAGGTCTTCTGCCAGTCTAACATTTCTACCCTTGTAGGTTATGCACTTCTTGTCCCCAGCCACTTTAAGCATTTTCTCTTTGTCTCTGAGGTTTGCAAGTTTCACTATTATATGTCAAGGTGTTGGCTTATTTTTATTGATTTTTTGAGGGTGATTCTCTGTGCCTACTGGATTTTGATACCTGTTTCCTTTCCCAGATTAGGGAAGTTCTCCGCAGTAATTTGCTCCAGTAAACCTTCCCCCCCTCCCCACTTTCCTCTTCTGGGATCCCAATTATTCTAATACTGTTTTATTTTATGGTATCACTTATATCTCAGATTCTCCCCTTGTGATTTAGTAGTTGTGTTATCTTTTTCTCAGCTTTCTTCTTCATCATTTTGTCTTCTATATCACTGAATCTCTCTTCTGCCTTATTTATCCTAGCAGTTAGAGCCTCCATTTCTAGTTACATCTCATCATCAGTACCATTTTTTATTTTGACTTGATTAGATTTTAGTTCTTTTATTTCTCCAGAAAGGGATTCTTTAGTGTCTTCTATGCTTTTTTCAAGACTGGCTAGTATTTTTATAATCATTATTCTGAACTCTGGTTCCGACATCTTACTTATGTCCATAGGTCCCTGGCAGTCAGTACTTCCTCTTGTTCTCTTTTTTTGAGGTGTTTTTCCATCTTGTCATTCTGTCCAGAGAAGAATAGATGAACGAGAGAACAAAATAGTAAAAGGGGGATAACGACCCCAGAGAAATATACAATAAACAAATCAGAAGAGACCTGAAATGGGGGGGGGGAAGAGAGGAAAAAAGAGAGAGAGAATATAATCAGACAGGTGAACAGAGTAGAGCAATACACTGGATCCTGTGTGTATTTTGGTCTGTTAGAAAACTAGGTCCCAAAATTGTAAAGAAAGAAAAACATATATACAAAAATAAATTTAAAATGGAGTCTGCTTGTCTCTGTCTCCCTCTGGTCACTCTTCCTACCTCTCAAATAAATAAATCTTTAAAAAAATTATTTCCAGGTGAAAAGTTAGAGATTTGTTTTGCAACAAATTGCATATACTTAGCACTACTTTACTGTACAATTAAAAATGTTTACAATGATGAATTCAGTGTTGTGTTTTTCACAATAATTTAAAAAAAACAGAATATCAACAGAGAATGGATCCTAATATTAATAAATGACTTATTTAATAATAATGTATCAATATTGGATCAATTGTAATGTATTATACTAATGCAAGATATTAAAAATAGGGGAATTGAGAGAGTAAAAGATAGTAAATGACATTTAGCTCAATGTTTTCTCTCAACCTAAAACTGCTTTAAAAAGTCTACTAACGGTGGATAGTCCCAAGATGGCGGAGGAGCAGAAGACCTTAGTTTCGTCTGGTTCCGGGAATTCAGCTAGATAGCTATCAAATCATTCTGAACACCTGTGAACTCAACCAGAGATCTAAGAAAATAAGAGCTGGAACTCTACAAATAGAAAAGCGACCACTTTCTGCAAGGTAGGAGGTGCAGAGAATTGAATCTGAGGCGCTACACGGGAAGATAAACTGCAAAGGGGAGGGAGCCTCCCTAAGCCGGCACCTGAAAGTGATATAGCAGTAGAGCACAAAATCAGAACTTTTAGAAGTCTGCTCTGGTGAGGGACGTTGCTGCTTGAAAGGTGCTCAGGTGGAGAAGTGGGGCGGAATCCAAGGTAGGACAGTGTGGTGTCAGGATCCCTGGGGTTACAGGAAGACCAGGGGTGCCTGAGTGTGGCAGAGTTCCCAGACATCACAGCAGGGAAGCCAGCTGCAATTAGCAAGCCCAGGAGTGTGCTCTCAGCTCCTGGTTGGCATATACCTTGAACCACAACACGGTTGGGCAACCGCTTTCCAAGCAGGGGCCCAGTGAGCGGCAGAACTGCAGCAAGACCTCGCTTCCTGCCCTGGCAGGAGCAGCCCGGGTGCACAATGCAGGAATCTGCAGGGTTTTACAGACTCAAAATGGGGTGGCGTGCCTGAGATAGAAAGGCTTAGTCATGGACTGGGTGAGCAGAATGCGGATAGAGACCAAGGAGACAGGAGTGACTGACTGCTTTTCTCTGAGGTCACACTGAGGAGTGGGGCCTGAGCTCTCAGCTCCAGGGCTGGAGATTGGGAGGCCACCATTTTCATTCTCATCCTCTAAAGCGGCCTGGAAAGCCTTCAGAGAACAAAAGCCACAGAGAGCAATCCTGAGCTGCTTACTTAGCCTGGCCCCCTGGCAAGGGCGGTACAATTTCACCTAGGGCAAAGACACTTGAGAATCAACGCAACAGGCCCCTCCCCCAGATGATCAGCAGGAACATCCAGCCAATAGCAAGTTTACCGATCACTGAGAACTGCAAAACTCCAGTGCTAGGGGAAAATAGTATATAGATTTCATGTGTTTTTTTCCCCACGATTCTTTAGTCTTCCAACTTTAAATTTTTTTCCTCTTTCCTTTTTCAACCAATTTATTATTTTATCAACTTTTTTTTAATCTTTTAAAATTTTCATTTATAGTTATATTCTGTCCTTTCATTGTATTTAATTTTATTTTTGTATATGTTTTTTCTTCTCTACAATTTTGAGATGCAGTTTCTTCTAACAAACAGACCAAAACACACCCAGAATCTAGTGTATTCTCTTCACTTGTCAATCATATATTTTTTTTTTACTACTAGTTTTTTTTTTTTTTTTGGCTAAAGTCTATCCTTTCAATGTATTTAATTTTAAATAAAATTTAAAGTCCCCATTGAGCAGGGAGCCCAGTGCGGGGTTCAATCCCAGGTCCCTGAGATCATGACCTTAGCTGAAATCAAGAGTCAGATGCTTAACCAACTGAGCCACCCAAGGGCCCCTAGAAATAATTTTTTAAATGTGTTGCAGTTCTGATATATATATGTGTGTGTGTGTGTATATAAATATATATGAGACTGATTAAATTATAAATTTCTTTTTGACTTTTTTTCTAACTTTCTGTATCCTTAAAAAAAAAAAAAAAGAGGAAGAATAATAAGCTTCTGTTGGGAAGATTGCTGACCAGTGGTAGTGTTAGAGATCATATTTTCCAGAAATTGGGACATCTTTTTTGAGCTTGACTAGACCTGTGTGATCCTCCATGGGTATAGTTAAAGGTAGCAAAGAATTTCATGCCTCCTACATTAGGAACATGGACTTTGGTTTTGTGATCATAGTGGTGAGAAGTGTGGAAGAAGTGATTAGTCGTTTTCCAGATTCTGCCTGTATTTCTGCTAATCGTCTTGACATTATTCCTCTAAATACTGTTTTTATCCTAAGTGTATATGGTCTTATAAAATTGGAATGACTGTCATGTTCCATGTCCCTAGATAATCTCTCTCTTCTTGGATTTGACACATGGAGAGACACAGAATTTAAACTCTAAGAAGAGTGCTCATATTTTCAACAAAATGAGAGGGATGTACCTCAACATACAGCCATGTATGATAGGCCCACAGCTAACATCGTAGGGAATGGTGAAAAGCTGGAAATCTTTTCTCTAAGAAGAGGAATAAGATAAGGATTCCCACTCTTGCCATTTTTGTTTCCAACATAGTACTGAAAGTCCTAGCCAGAGCAGTTGGGTAAAAAAGAGAAATAAAAGGCATCCAGATTGGAAAGGAAGAAGTAAAACTGTACTATTTGCAAATGACATGATATTATATATAGAAAACCCTAAACACCACACCAAAAAACTATTAGAATTATTACATGGATTCAGTAAAGTTGCATGATATAAAGTCAGTATACAAAAACCTGTTGTGTGTCTATACACTGATAATGAACTATCAGAAAGAGAAATAAAATAATCCCATTTATAATTGCATCAAAAAGAATAAAATACTTAGGAATACATTTAACCAAAAGTTGAAAGACCTGTACACAGAAAATTGTTAAGTCATTGATGAAAGAAATTGAAGATATAAATAAATGGAAAGATACTGCATGCTAATGGATTGGAAGAATTACTATTACTATTAAAATGTCCATACTACCCGAAGCAATGTACTGAATCAGTGTAAACCTTAGCAAAATTCCAATGGCGTTTTTCACAGAACTAGAAACCTGAAATTTGTATGGAATCAAAAAGACCCCAAATAGCCAAAACAGTCTTGAGAAAGAAGAATAAAGCTGGAGGCATCACACTGCCTGATTTCAAACTATGTTACAAAGCTGGAGTAATCAAAACAGCTTGGTATTGGCATAAAAACAGACACATAGACACAAAGATCAAGGAACAGAATAGAGAGCTTAGAAATAAACCCACACATATATGATCAGTTCATTTATGACAAAGGAGCCAAGAATATACAATGGGGAAAGGATAATCTCTTCAATAAACAGTGTTGGAAAAACTGGACTGCCACATACAAAAGAATGAAACTGGACCACTATCTTATACCAAACACAAAAATTAACACAAAATGGATAAAGAGTTGAATGTAAGGCCTGAAATCAAAACTCCTAGAAGAAAATATAGGTGATAAACTCCTTGATGTCAGTCTTGGTGATGATTTTTTGGGTCTGAGTCTAAAGACAACAAAAGCAAAAATAAACAAGTGGGACAACAAACTGAAAAGCTTCTGCACAGCAAAAGAAACCATCAGCCAAATGAAAAGGCAACCTACTGAAGGGGAGAAAATTTTTGCAAATTGTATATCTAATAAGAGATTACAATCCAAAATATATGAAGAACTCATAAAACTTAATAGCAATAAACAACCATATTAAAAAATGGGCAGAGGATCTGAACAGACATTTTCCCAAACAAGACATACAGATGGCCAACGGGTACATGAAAAAGATGTTCAATATCATTAGTCGTTAGGGAATTACAAATCAAAACCACAGTGAGGTATCACCTCACACCTGTTAGAGGGGCTATTATCAGAAAGACAAGAGGGGTGCCTGTGTCGAACAGTTGGTTAAGAGTCCTACTCTTGGTTTTGGCTCAGGTTGTGATCTTAAGGTTGTGAGATCAAGCCCCACGTTGAGCTGTGCACTCAGTGCAGAATCTGCTTACGACTCTTTTCTCCCTTTGCCCTACCCCTCCCCCCTGCTTGCACGAGCTCTCTCTCTCTCTCAAATAAATAAAATCTTAAAAAAAAAAATAGACAAGAAATAACAAGTACTGGTGAAGATGCAGAGGAAAGGGAATGCTCATATACTGTTGGTAGAAATGTAAACTATGCAATCACTATGGGATACAGTAGGAAGGTTCCTCAAAAAATTAAAAATAGAACTACCATATGATCCAGCAATTCTACTTCTGGGTATTTATCTGAAGAAAATGGAAACACCAATTTGAAAAGATGTATATACCCCCATGTTCTTGCAACATTATTTACAATAGCCGAGGGGTGGAAATAATGTGTGTCCATCAGTGGATGAATGGATAAAGAATGCTGAATCATACGATAGTTGCGTTTTTCATTTTTTGAGAAACTTCCATACAGTTTTCCATAGTGGCTGCCCCAGTTTACATTCCACTTAATATAAATTTTTAATTTCAGTTTATATTTCTTTTTTTACCCAAGTGTTGTTAATAGTTGTTTTATTTCTATTTTTAGCTGGTAGGACCTTTTTGTTATTTTTATTAATTTCTAGTTTTATTGTTTTTAGAAAGGTTTTTTGGGGTAATATTTCTACTTTTATGTGACCTAATATTAATCTGTTTTTATTAATGATCCTTGGGGCACTTGAGAAAAAGGTGCATTCTGTATTACCAGTGTATTGTTTGATATTATCTGTAAGATATACTCTACTAATTATGTTGCTTAGGTGTTCTTTAGAATTTGTAAGTTTTGAAGGAAGACTTTCCAAATCACATATACTTTTAATTTTAAGTCCTTCTCAGATCCTTTTTTTTTTTTTTTTTAACATTTATTTATTTAGAGAGAGTGAGCAGGGAAGGGGCAGAGGGAGAGGGAGAGAATCTCAAGCAGACTCCCCGCTGACCGCAGAGCCTGACACAGGGCTCAATACCAGGACCCCAAGATCATGACCTGAACCAAAATCATGAGTCGGACGCTCAACCAACTGAGCTACCCAGGAACCCCTAGACAGCTTGCTTGCTTGCTTGCTTGCTTGCTTTTTCTTTCTTTTCTTTCTTTCTTTTCTTTCTGATTTTATTTATTCATTTATTTGAGAGAGAGAGAGGGAAACAGCATGAGAGGGGAGAGGGTCAGAGGGAGAAGCAGGCTCCCCGCTGAGCCAGGAGCCCGATATGGGACTCGATCCCAGGACTTAGGGATCATGACCTGAGCCGAAGGCATTCTCCCAACCAACTGAGCCACCCAGGTGCCTGACAGATCTTTTTTTAAAAAGGATTTTTAGGATTTATTCCTGGGATGCAAGGATGGTTTAATATTCCCAAACAGGGACGCCTGGGTGGCTCAGTTGGTTAAGTGTCTGCCTTTGGCTCAGGTCATGATCCTGGGGTTCTGGGATCGAGTCTCACATTGGGCTCCTTGCTCAATATTGAGAGCCTGCTTCTCCCTCAGCCTGCTCTACCTGTCATTCCCCCTGCTTGTGCTTGCTTGCTCGCTCTCTCTTTCTGTCTCTCACAAGTAAATAAAATCTTAAAAAATAATATTCACAAAACAATCAACATGATACGTCCCATCAAGAAGGGAAAGGATAAAAACCATATGATCATCTCAATAGATGCATAAAAACATTTGACAAAGTACAACATCCATTCATGATAATATCCTCTGCAGAGTAGGTCTAGAAGGAATACTTCTCTGTATGAAAATCCCACAGCCAACTTATACACGGAGGTGAAAAACAGAGCTTTTCCCCTATGGTCAGGAATAAGACAAGGATGTCCACTCCCACCACTTTTATTCAACATAGTGCTAGAAATACTAGCCACAGCAATTAGACAACATAAAGAAATAAACAGCAACCAAATTGGTAAGGAAGAAGTAAAACTTTCACTATTTGCAGATGACATGATACTATATAGAGAAAACCTTAGACTCCACAAAAAATAAAAACAAAAAACAAAACTAGAGCTGATAAAGGAATTCAGTAAAGTCACAGGATACAAAATCAGTGTACAGAAATCTGTTGCAAACCTATATACACTAATAATGACAGAGCAGAAGTGATGGTAAGGAAAAAATCCTATTTACATTTGCACCAAAAACAATAAAATACATAGGAATAAACAATGCAAGAAGTGGAAAACCTGTACTCTGAAAACTATAAACACTGATGAAAGAAACTGAGTATGATTCAAAGAAATGGGAAGACATTCCATGCTCATGGGTTGGAAGAAAAAGCATTGCAATGTCTATACTAAAGCAGTCTGCAGATTTAATGCAGTCCCTATCAATGTACCAACAGCATTTTTCACAGAACTAGAACAAACAATCCTAAAATTTGTACAGAACCACAAAGACCTCGAATAGCCAAAGTAATCTTGAAAAAGAAAAACAAAATTGGAAGTACCACAATTCCAGATTTCAAGTTATGTTATAAAGCAGTAGTAATTAAGACAGTATGCTACTGGCATAAAAAATAGACACATAGATCAATGGAATAGAACAGAAAACCCAGAAATAAAACCACAATTATATGGTCAATTAATCTTCAACAAACGAGGAATGAATATACAATGGGAAAAAGATAGTCTCTTCAACAACTGGTGTTGGGATAGTTGGACAGCCATATGCAAAAGAATGAAACTGGAAAACTTTGTTTTACTGTACACAAAATTCTCAAAATAGACTAAAGACCTAAATGTGAGACCTGAAACCATAAAAATCCTTAAAGAGAGTACAGGCAGTAATCTCTCTGATATTGGCCATAGCAACATTTTTCTACCTACGTCTCCTGCAGCAAGGGCAATAAAAGCAAAAATAAACTATTGGGACTACATCAAAAAATTTTTTTTCTGTATGGCAAAGGAAACAGTCCATAAAATTACAAGGCAACCTACTGAATGAGAGAAGATATTTTCAAATGACATATCTAAAAAAGGGTTAGCATCCAAAATATATAAAGAACTGATACAACTCAACACCCAAAAACCAAATAATCCAATTTAAAATGGGCAGAAGGCATGAATAGACATTTCTCCAAAGAAGACATACAGATGGCTAGAGATACACGAAAAAGATGGTCAACATCACTCATCATCAGGGAAATCAAATCAAAACTACAGTGAGATATCACCTTATACCTGTGAGAATGGCTAAAATCAAAAACAAAAACAAGTATTGGTGAGGCTGTAAAGACAAAGGAGCTTCTTGCACTGTTGGTGGAATGCAAACTGGTACAGAGACTGTGGAAAACGGTATGGAGGTTCCTCAAAATAGTAAAAATAGAACTACCCTACAATCCAATAGTCACACTAGTGGGTATTTACCACCCAAATAAAAAAACCCACTAATTCAAAGTGATACATGCACCCCTGTACTTTTTTTTTCTTAAAGATTTTGTTTGACAGAGAGAAAGAGGGAGAGAGAGAGAGCACATGCAGGGGGAACAGCAAGCTCCCCACCCAGCAGAGAGCCCGATGTGGGGCTCAAACCTAGGACCCTGGGATCACAACCCGAGCCAAAGGCAGACATTTAACCCACTGAGCCACCCAGGCGCCCCACACCCCTATACTTGTAGCAGCATTATTTAGAATAGCCAAGATATGGAAACAGCCCAAATGTCCATTGATGGATGGAGGGATAAAGACAATGTGGTATATGGGTACAATGGAATATTACTCAGCCATAAAAAGAATGAAATCTTGCCATGTTATTTGCAATGACATGGATGGAGCTAGCGAACTAAGTCAGTCAGAGAAAGACAAATACCATATGATTTTACTCATGTGGAATTTAAGAAATAAAGGAGCAACGGAAAAAGAGAAACTAAAAAAACGGACTCTTAACTATAGGGAACAAACTGATGGTTACCAGAGGAGTGGTGGGTGGGGGTATGGGGGAAATAGAGGATGGGAATGAAGAGTACACCTACAATGATAAAAATAAAATGATTAAAAAAACATTTTTAGACTTAGTGTGGACTTAGATCACCCATTGTGTTTTCAGATCAACCTTAGGCCCTATTCCTAGTTTCCCTTCTTCATTATTCCTGACATGTATTCTCAGTCTACTTTTTTCACCACAAAGCCTTGAGGCAGGAAAGGGATGGGGGAGGCACATGAGATCACACACCAAGATTTGGTTCTTTTTCTTTTTTTACTTAGTGTATTTTTAAGTTTAGACTGTCTTCAAGTTAGGCAGAGGACATGGTTTTCATATAGCTATTTTTTTTTCCTTGTTATTGTTCTATATTGTTTGTGGAGAAAATATTGTGAGATTGGGACGTAAGCATCTGCCATTGTCTTCAGATGCTCCGTTGTCTTTAAATCATATATACATCATAGCAGAAGTTAATCTAACACTTTATACTTTGGTTTGATGATAAAGATTAAGGTTTACGTTCTGTGGGGGTTTAGGCTTACAGAGTCCCAAGTGAATAATCAAATATTAATTAATATCATCTTACTGGATTAACCTTATAATAAGAATTGTTTAAACAGAAACATTTTTATTTCTTTTTTTAAAAGATTTTATTTATTTATTTGACAGAGAGAGTCACAGCGAGAGAGGGAACACAAGCAGGGGGAGTGGCAGAGGGAGAAGCAGACTCCCCGCGAGCAGGGAGCCCGATGCGGGGCTCGATCCCAGGACCCTGGGATCATGACCTGAGCCGAAGGCAGCCGCTTAACGACTGAGCCACCCAGGCGCCCCATTTTTATTTTTTTTTTTTAAGATTTTATTTATTCATTCGAGACACAGAGATAGAGAGAGAGAACACGAGCAGGGGGAGAGGCAGAGGGAGAAGCAGGCTCCCCACTGAGCCAGGAGCCGGATGTGGGGCTCAATCCCAGGACCCTGGGATCATGACCGGAGCCAAAGGCAGATGCTCAACCATCTGAGCCACCCAGACACCCCAAACAGAAACATTTTAAATGAAGTTTTATGTTATATGTTAAGATTTTGACTGCTGGTATTGCTATAAAATAAAGCAAAGTAACTGTAAAATGTGTGAAACTTAGATTGGGCTTAAAATTGAAATGTGTCTTTGTTTTGGACAAATTAACATAAACCTAAGAGTTTGGGGGAGGTGGAGAGTAAAAAATGGTTTTTCACAGGATGCCTGGGTGGCTCAGTTGATTAAGCATCTGCCTTCAGCTCATGTCGTGATCCTAGGGTCCTGGGATTGAGTTTCAGATCGGGCTCCTTGCTCTGTGGGGAGCCTGCTTCTCCCCCTGCTTGTGCTCTCTCTGTCAAATAAATAAATTTTTTAAAAAAGTTTTTTCACAATGCTTTTTCTATACTGTTCCATATCTTCTTCACTTTTACACACCCTCCTCACCTTTGCTTTATACAAGTTAATACTTCATTGACACGAATTTCTTTCTTTTTTTTTTTTTTTAAAAGATTTTATTTGACAGAGACACAGCGAGAGAGGGAACACAAGCAGAGGGAGTAGGAGAGGGAGAAGCAGGCTTCCCGCGGAGCAGGGAGCCTAATGCAGTGCGCGATCCCAGGACTCTAGGATCATGACCTGAGCTGAAGGCAGACGCTTAACGACTGAGCCACCCAGGCGCCCCAACACTAATTTCTTTTGTAGCAATGCTTAAACTTTCCGTATTGATAGCTGAATTTTTCCATCCTGTATTTTTCTAATGGCTCTGAGGTATATTAAAAGTATTTATTGTGGTGCCTGGGTGGCTCAGTCGGTTAAGGATCTGCCTTCGGCTCAGGTCATAATCCCAGGGTACTGGGATCGAGCCCCGCGTCTGACTCCCTGCTCAGCAGGAAGCCTGCTTCTCCCTCTCCCTCTGCCTGCTGCTCCCCCTGCTTGTGCTCTCTCCCTCTCTCTCTGTCAAATAAATAAAATATTTTTTAAAAAAGTATTACGGGCACCTGGGTGGCTCAGTGGTTAAGCGTCTGCCTTCGGCTCACATCATGATTCCGGGATCCTGGGATGGAGCCCCACATCGGGTTCCCTGCTCAGTGGGGAGTCTGCTTCTTCCTCTCCCTCTGCCTTCTGCTTGTGTTCCCTCTCTTGCTGTGTCTCTGTCAAATAAATAAACTCTTTAAATAAATAAATAAATAAATAAATAAATAAATAAATAAATAAATAATTAAAAGTATTAACCGTTAAAACTCTACAGCTACCTAATTTCCAAATGAGTGATTTCTGGGGCTGGAGAAGGGTATAAGAATTGTGTTGCTGCAGCTTAGGTCATAGGAAGCAGGAGAGAAAAATCATTATTTTCCCACTTTGTCCATAAGAGCAGGATTTAGCTCCAACTTTGAAATTGGGCCTAGGTTGAATGAAGAGGGCTAGGGGAAAGGTTTACTTAAGAGATTATAGGTATAGGTCCCAGAGAAGAGTTAGTAACTGGCTCCATGATCTTAAGAGACAGCTAAGTAATCTAACTTTGATTTGAACCCAAGTGGTAAAAGACATACTTTTCTTAGTATATTGGGTCTTAGAAGTATATTTAAATGTTAGGAGCTAGTACCTGTGTGATTTGTACCTTTACTTTCATGTGAAAGTACATTATGTAGTTAAATGTTTTAAACACCTATAATGTAACAGGCCCCATACTAGACCATATGTTTATGATGAGGAAAAAAATAATTTTGGCAAGGCCAAGTGGGGAAGGCAGACTTACATATGAACAAATGTATTAATTGCCATGGAAGATATGTATAAAGTCCAAGATAATTTAAATTAGGAAGCAGTGAACTGTGCTTGGAGACAATCAAAGGGGAGGAAAATGAATACTTTATGTGATTTGAATGAATTGCCACTATAAAAAGTCGTATAACCAGGAGGAAATGCCCCTTTCTCTTTCAGTCTGCCTGCTGGAATAAAAGAATGAAGACTATACTCTGGCCTCAAGATACTGACTAGAGGAAAAAATCATTTTCTATCAATTCTCTTTATAGAGGTGCCAGAACTGATCCTGTCATTTGGGGTATCCATGAAATTTCTTTGAGTTGATCAAAATTTTATACCATTCTGAGTCTCAGAACTAAACAAAAGCCTTTGCTGACCTAGTCTTACCCTGGTGTTTAAACGTTTTTTTAATTCTCTAATATCTATACCCTAATATTTTTATACTTCTTCAGGATACCAGCTTAGAAACGTATCATTTGAAAATGTTTCATGTATATCTTGGCTAATTAGAATGTAAAATTCTTTTTGACTTTTTAGGTCTTACATAGGGCTGAATAGTATGAACTTAGAACATTTTTGTTGAGGGGCGCCTGGGTGGCTCAGTCGTTAAGCGTCTGCCTTCGGCTCAGGTCATGATCGAGCCCTGCATCAGGCTCCCTGCTCAGTGGGAAGCCTGCTTCTCCCTCTCCCACTCCCCTCGCTTGTGTTCCCTCTCTAGCTGTCTCTTTCTTTGTCAAATAAATAAATAAAATATTTAAAAACAAAACAAAACATTTTTGTTGAATGAGAACTTCCCAGTAATTCTCTTATATGCTGAATTAGTTAGCTTTTGCTGTGGCAGTAAACAACCCCCGATTTTAGTGGCTTATAATCATAAACATTTATTTCTCACTAGCATTCTGTAGGTTGGTTGTGCTCAGCTGGCTCAGCTGATCTTCACAGTGCCTGGCTCCAGCCTGAGATATGTTCGTTATTGAACCCAGGTTGAAGGATCATGTCTATCCTGGACATGATCTTCTCTTCATAGAGTGTAGGAGCACAAGAAGGCTAATAGCAATACTTCTTAAAAGTGCTTTATGGAACTGGCCCACATTCTGTTGGTCAAAGCAAGGTCAATGGCAAGATACATATCCAAAATAAAGAGTGTGGAAAATTGTATTTGCCTATGGGATGGGGGATGGGAGAGTGAATGTTTTTTGAACGATAGTATGAGCTAATACAGATATTTCTGAGTTCAACAATGAGAGGAACAGGTGAAGTTATAAGTATGAAACTAAAGAATTTAGTGGGTAGGAGCCCTTCCAAGGACCTGGGAATGAAAAAGATTTAATTAAAACTTAAATTACTTTAACAAAAACAGTATCATCACAAGGTAGGGGGGGCAGCAAAGTGTCCTAGAACCTGTCCAGAACCTGGGTTCTCATGTTAGTCCATTTATTTTAGATTCTGGATCTACTTCTAGCTGCATACTCTAGAGCAAGTCACTGTGTCTCAGTTCCCACATCTTCAAAATGGTTTGTGCCACTTATAAATCTGTTGCTTTGCAATTCTAAATTCCTCCTTCAATGTCCTTTTTGTGATACTGGAAATTTCTCTCTTGCCACCTTTTGTTAAGGTTTGTCAGTAGAAGGGCTAGAGGGAGACTAAAGAAGGAAGAAGTTTGTCTTCCTGATTCTTGTATGCACTGTAGCACACAGTGGCCAGCAGTGTGTGGGACACCCTGGGACTCTCAACCCGTAGGTAGTTTTAGCAGTAGTACTCCCAAGTGCAGTTTCCCAGGGAGTTCCATACTCTGACATCTCCCCATGGATACTTTCCTGAGTTCCACTGGAATGTTGAATTCTACTAGATGACTGGCCTGGCACTTTAGTAAATTTCTCAGATATCCATGGCCGTGTCCTCACCACGGGCCTGTAGCTCAGCCCTGTTGAGAGTGGCCCCGTTACATATTTATTCCTCTCCTATTGTTCTGCATCAGCCTTTGAAATAGTAGCTGCTCCCTACATCTGTTATCTCTTTAACCCTTAGTATTTTACCCCTGTTATAATTAATAATGCTTTACTTAAACTTTTCCTGTTCAAGTTATCATGTGTTTTTCGTCTTCTAATTGTACTTTGATATATCAGGTTTATAAGTAGTATTTTTTTCGTACAGTTGTTCTGAGGATTAAGTTGGATACTATATGGTATTGCAAAGTGTTTAGTGTCTGCCACTGAGTAAGTCCGTAATGTTTGTTGGCGACGTTGATACTGTCATCATCATCATTTCATCATCGTTGTTGCTACAGCTAGTTAGGAGTAACGTTTTTACTTTTTATCCACAGAATGTTTCGTCTTAACTCCCTGTCTGCACTGGCAGAACTGGCTGTGGGCTCTCGATGTTACCATGGAGGATCACAGCCCACCCAGATGAGGCGACGGCTAATGATGGTGGCTTTCCTGGGAGCATCTGCAGTAACTGCAAGTACCGGTCTCCTGTGGAAGAGGCGAGTGTTAGCTGAGGATCCTCTTGCTGCACGTGCTTTCATTTTTCCAGTAGTCTCTGTTATCTCAAAGGATTACATTGATTTCTGGCATAACTTTGTACCAAAATTTCTTGCCCAAATCATTTGGCATTGATAATATGTGCCTATGAGATAAGATGTTTCAAAGAATTCAGCTATTGTGTCAAAGCAACAAATAGGAAATATTCTGCTTCAAGGTCTGTCTGTCTCCTCTGCTGAGCTATTTAAATAAATAAATAATATATAATAGTAAGTGAATAAATTTAATAATTTACCAATTTAGCATGTACAATTCACTGGTTTTCAGTATATTTACAAAGTTGTGCAGCCATCGCCACTATCTGTTTCCCAAAATTTCCATCACTCCATAAAGAAACTCCGTGCCATTTAGCAGTTATATCCTGCTTTATCCATCCCTGCCAACCCTAAGCAACCACTGATCTACTTTCTGTCAATAAACAGTAAAATGGGGATAATGATAACACCTATCTCAGAGGGTAGTTACGAAGATTAAATGAGTTATTGGGTTTTCAATTTTTATTTATTTATTTTTATTTTTAAAAGATTTTATTTATTTTTTGACAGCACGAGAAAGCACAAGCAGGGGGAGCAGTAGAAGGAGAGGGAGAAGCAGGCTCCCCCCCAAGCAGGGAGCCTGATGCGGGGCTCGATCCCAGGACCCTGGGATCACGACCTGAGCTGATGGCAGATGCTTAACCATCTGAGCCACCCAGGCGCCCCAGGGGTTTTTTAAAAAAAGCATTTTGCTTTATTTAATTTTAAAGTGGGCTCTTCATTTCACGATTCTCAGATCAAGAATTGCACATTCTACCAACTGAGCCAGCCAGGTGTCCCAAGTTTATATGTTAAATGCTTAAAAAAGTGCCTGGCACTTAACTTTGTAAATAAAAATCATTTATGGAAAAAGTACTTGGCACATAGTAAGCTATCAATAAATGTTAACTATTATTATTGGATATAATATGAAGATGAGAAGTGAAGAAAGGAGATAGAGTACTAGCAGAAAAGACTGGGTTTCCAAGAAAAGTTGGAGTTGTGATATAAAAGATCCTATATGCCATGCCAAGAAGTTGCAATTTTAATCTCTAGGCAATGATGAGTTAAGAGGTTTTGAAGCAAGAGACTGATCACAGACAAGTTTGAGGAGAGATTAATACAGCGACAACAGAAGAATAAACTGGAATGGGAAGAAGCTACTGACACTAATACTAGTTTGAGATGATGATGGGGGTACTGGAATCTTAGAAAGGAGTGCGTGAGTTTAGAAAAATTTCCAGGTAAAATGGACAGGAAGAGAGACAGAAAGATATAGACTGTGGGACACAGACAGAAGGAGGAAGATAGGCAAAAGAAGGAAAGGAGGAATAGGAAATGCACCCTTTGTCCTTTCACTGTGATAAATAGTAAATGCTTAGTAATTTCTTCAGGGATGCTTTCCTACAACAGAATTAGAGGACCCCATGCAGGTGCATTTAGCATTGTCTTTGGCTTAGTCTGAAATCAAAGATGACAACAGCGGTACCTGAAGAAATTGAGAAGTTGTTTGATGATTTGAATGTTTAAGAAGAGTAGTAAACTCTTTCTCTGAGTCACTTTGTTTATACTACTCAGTAAATGCTGATGAACAAGTTTAGGTTATTTTACTTTTATTAATTTATGAAGTTTTTATGTAATATTACTCCCAGGAAAAGAATAAGAAGATAATTAGGAGTGTTATATAAAGGAAACATTCCTATGTTTGTTGTAACTTTTAAACCCCAAAACATCCAAAAGCAGAAAATCTACATATTGACAGTATGTTCCCAATATGAGGCTTCTTCTAATGTATATGCTTTTATCACAGATTCTAATTTCATGAATGTTTCAAAATCATAAATATACCAAGTGCCAAGATTTTAGTGCTCAAAGATTGTTAGGTTTGTGCCTTTGCTGTGCTGTTTAAGAAGTTATAATGAGATAACTATAACTATTCTCAAGTTTTGAAATAAAAAATAAAACTCAAGATCAATAGCAAAAACTCTCTAAAATGGTTGTGAATTATCTTGTCAGAGAATGCAGGCATAGAGTTTGCCATTTAATTTTATATCTTTTTTCCATCCTCTTTTAAAAAATCTTGAAATGAGCAGAAATAAAATGTTTTCCTAAGAAGCGAGATTTAAAGCTCTTTTTGAAAGGGGGCAGGATATACTATTAAACTTAAAAATTTTTAAATTTATGAACTTTAAATTTTAAAACTTTAAAATTCATAAATTTAAATTACAAAGAATATGATCCAAAAACTAATATAGAAGTAAAGAAAAAAAATTTTTTTTCCATCCCCAACCCCTGTACCTGAACAAAAAATAATATAATACAATAATGTAGTTTTGAATCATATAGGTAAATAACAAAGAATACAATTTGGAATGTTTGCCTTCAAAGTGAGTATGTTCTGGGATATATAATTAGGTATGTGTATAGACCAGATATACTACTTAAATCCATTAACATAAATTATGATCCTCAGAAACCATATTACAATACTGTTAGAGAAGGACCATTTGTCATTTTACTTTTTTTTTTTACTTCCTCAGTCTCAAGAAAGATACTGAGATATAGTGGTAAGGATTGAAGGTTTGAAGTCTGAGTATGTGGGTTTAAACTGGCTATATAATCTATCTAATATCATTCTTCTACAGCCTTAAGTAATTCCTTCACTCGGGGTTCTTATCTGCTGGAGATAGATTCTATCAGCTTTTGTCTGGAAATGTCTTTATTTTGCCTTCACTTTTGAAGGATATTTTCACTGGATATAGAATTCTAGGTTGACTGTTTTCTTTCTGGCACTTTAAGGCTGTCATTCTATTGTCTTCAGTTTTGATTTTGTTTTGTTTTGGCTTTTTTCAGCATGGTATCCTCATTATATTCTAGTATTCTTTTTTTTTTTTATTGTGGTAAGGTATATGTAGTATCAGATTTACCATTTTAACCATTTTTTAAGTTATTAACATTAACTACATTCACAGTGTTGTGTGACCATCACCACATTCATCTCTAGAATTTTTTCATCATCTCAAACTGAAACTCTGGACCCATTAAACAGTAACCCCTCAGTCACTTCTCCCCCTATCCATGGATATTCTGCTTTCTCACTTTATGAATTTGACTATTCTAGTACCTGTAACCAACTGAGCCACCCAGGTGCGCCAAGCATGTGACTCTTGATCTCAGGGTTGTGAGTTCTAGCCCCACATTGGGTGTAGAGATTACTTAAAATTAAAAAAAAAAAAAAATACAAGTACCATTTAGAAAATATTTTAGAAAATATCGTTAATTGGAGGATCTGAAAAGATGGCAGCATAGGAAAATCCTGAACTTACGCACTTCCTTAAACATACCAAATCTGTGGCTACATATGGATAATTTCCCTCTGCAAAAGATCTGAAAACTATAGGAACTGCTCTCCACAACAGAGAATATAAAGACCACATCAAGATGGGTAGGAGAAGCAGAGAGAGACACAGTCCTACAAAAAACCCCACCCCCTGAGTGGCAACATTTCAATAGAGAGGGAATTTCACCAGGCAGTGCTTCTCCCAGAGGAGGGAGGAGTTGGTGCCCCACATTGGGCACCCTGGCACCTGGAATCTGCACTGAAGAGACAAGCCTGAGAGTATCTGTCTTGCAAAACCAATGGGTTTGACATCCAGAAAATTCTATAGGAAACTGAGATACCCTTCTCAGAGGGCTCACGTGCAGTCTCGCTTGCCCTGAGACCCAGAAAAAAAACAGCAACAAACAGAAACAAACTTTTCAAACAATTTGAAAAGGACTTGCCAGTGACTCACAAACAGAAGGCATAACAGGTGTGGAGGTCCTTCCTGAGGAGCAAGGGATTCAAGCCCTGCATTGGGCACTCCCTGCACCACCCCTGCACCGGAAAGACAAGCCTCCATTTTGTCTGGCTTTGAAAATCAGCAGGGCTTAACTCTAGGAGAGGTGAAAGACCATAGGAAACCAAAACTGTTCTTAAAAGGCCCATCGACAGTCTCATTCACTCTGAGATCCAGCATATTAGAAGCAGTTTCAAAAGCACCTAGGCCATATATGAGGGTTTATTTACTAATTGTAGGGCTTGTGTCAGAAGGGCAGGGTTCTGTAGGAACTTTTTCCAGGAATGGAACTGCTAGCAGCCACCATGTCTTTTGCCTTCCTTCAGCCTAGCTGGCCCAGTGAAGGTGCCGGTTCTGACACTCTCCATTTACATTGCTGGCACTGCTTACCCTGCCCTGGCGCTTCCCTGTGGACCGACCTGTCATGGCAGGTACTCCTCCAAGGCAGCTCCTCCTTTGCCTCACCTGATAGGCAGTCTCAGTGAGGACCGGTGTCCCTCCAAAGCGACTCCTTGGGAGAGTTGGGGGGTCAGCCCTGCCCATGAGCACACCCGTAACAGTTGCAGCCAGGCCTTGCAGATAGCCACACCAGGTGCTGGCCCCACCTGCTAGACACCCACAGCAGCTACAGCCTGGCCTCTAAGCCTGCTAGGCTGGGGTCAGCCTCATCCACCAGTGCAACCACAGCAGTTGCAGCCCAGTCACAATAAAAGGGTGCCTGCAGCCTACATAGGCTGCCTGTTGTTGGGAAGGCTTTTAGAATGTATTGGACCTTAAACAACCAGCAACTTAAAATAGACTGCTATATATATGAACCTCATAATAATGTAACCACAACCCAAAAGCCTATGATAGATACACAAAAAATAAAAAGAATCCAAGCATCACACTAAAGAAAGTCATCAAATCACAAGGGAAGAGAGCAAGAGAAGAACCACAAAAGCACCCAGAAAACAGAATCGCAGTAAGTGTGTACCTATCAATAATTACTTTACATGTAAATGGGTTAAATGCTCCAATCAAAAGACATGGAGGGGGCGCCTGGGTGGCTCAGTCGTTAAGCGTCTGCCTTCGGCTCAGGTCATGATCCCAGGGTCCTGGGATCGAGCCCCGCATCGGGCTCCCTGCTCAGCAGGAAGCCTGCTTCTCCCTCTCCCACTCCCCCTGCTTGTGTTCCCTCTCTCACTGTGTCTCTCTCTGTCAAATAAATAAAATCTTTAAAAACAAAGACATGGGGGGATTGAATGGATTCATCTATATGCTGCCTAGAGGAGTCTCACTTCAGATCTAAAGACACATACAAATTGAAAGTAAAGGTTGGAAAAAGGTGTTCTGTGCAAATGAAAGTGGAAAAAGAAAAGCTAGGGTAGCAATACTTAGACAAAATAGACTTTAAAACAAAGATTGTAATAAAAGACAAGGAAGGACATTAGATAATGATAACCGGATCAATCCAACAAGAGGTTATAAAGGTTGCAAATACCTGTGTATCCAACACAGGACTTTAACACCACACATACATCACTGCAGAGACTCTCTAGATAAAATCAGTAAGGGAAGAGTGGTTTGTTTTTTTTTTTTTTAAAGATTTTATTTATTTATTTGACAGAGAGAGACACAGCGAGAGAGGGAACACAAGCGGGGGGAGTGGGAGAGGGAGAAGCAGGCTCCCCACAGATCAAGGAGCCCGATGCGGGACTCGATCCCAGGACCCTGGGATCATGACCTGAGCCGAAGGCAGTCGCTTAACCAACTGAGCCACCCAGGCGCCCGTAACAGTGGTTTTGAACAACACATTAGACCAGATGGACTAAATAGGTATATACAGAACATTCCATCCCAAAACAGCAGAATGTACATTCTTTCCAAGTGCACATGGAACATTCTCCAGAATAGATCACATGTTAGGACACAAAGCAAGTCTCAATAATTTAACATTGAAATCACATTAAGCATCTTTTCCAATCACAACAATATGAAACTAGAAATCAATTACAAGAAAATAAAAATGGAAAAAACACAAACGCATGGAGCCTACAGCATGCTACTAAACAACAAATGCATCAATGAAGAAATCAAAGAGGAAATTTAAAAATACCTCAAGATAAATGAAAATGGAAAGACAGCATTCCAAAATCTTTGGGATGCAGCAAAAGCAGTTTTGAGAGGTTTATAGTGATACAGGCCTATACCAAGGAACAAGAAAAATGTCAAACAAATCTAACGTTATACATAAAAGAACTAGAAAAGGAGAACAAAGTCCAAAAATGGTAGAGGAAGGAAATAATGAAAATCAGAGCAGAAATAAACAAACTAGAGACTAAAAAACAATAGAAAAGATTAATGAAAATAAGAGGTTGTTCTTCAAAAAGAAAAATGAAATTGATAAACCTTTAGGCAGACTCATTAAGAAAAAGAGAGGACTTAACATCAGGAATGAAAGAAGTTACTGCTGACACCATGGAAATACAAAATATTACAAGAAACTACTATGAAAAATTACATGCCAACAACTTGGACAACCTAGAGGAAATACTAGATAAATTCTTAGAAACAAAAATTATTCCAAGACTGAATCAGGAAAAAATAGAACATCTGAAAGAACGATTACTGGTAATGAAATTGAATCACTAATTATAATAATAATAAAACCTCCCAAGAAACCAAAGTCTAGGACCAGATGGCATCACAGGTGAATTCTACAAAACATTCAAAGAAGAGTTAATACCGGTCCTTCTCAAACTATTCCAAAAATTGAAGAGGAAGGAACACTTCCGAATTTATTCTATGAGGCCATCACTTCCCTGATAGCAAAACAAAAGACCCTACAGAAAAAGAAAATTACAGGCCAATATGTACCTCATATAACTGGAATCATACAGTATTTGTCCTTTTATATTTTGCATATTTAGTGTAATGTCCTCAAGTTTCATCCATATTGTAGCATATGTCAGAATTTCCTTTTTTTTTAAAGGCTGAATAATATTCCATTCTATGCGTGTAGTCCATCTGGACTGTTGTAACAGAAATACCACAAACTGAGGAGCTTACAAACAAACATTTCTTATAGTTCTGGAGGCTTAGAAGTCCAAAATCACGGCGTTGGCAGATTCAGTGTGTGGTAAGCATCAGCTTACTAATGGCTTTCTTGCCACTGTAACTCTTCATGGCAGAAGGGTGCAGGGGAGCTTAGCCTTTTTTTTTTTTTAAATAAGCGCACTAATCCCATGAGGATAGAGCCCTCATGACCTAATCACCTCCTAAAGGCACCACTTTCTGATACCGTCACCTTGGGTGTTAGGTTTTTAACATATGAATTTTGGGGGGACACATTCAAGCCATAGCACTGTGGATACCATGTTTTGTTTATCAGTTCATCTGTTGATGGACATCTGAGTTCCTACTACCTTTTGGCTATTGTGAATAATGCTGCTGTATAAGTATTTGTTCAAGTTCCTGCTTTCACTTTTTGGGGCTACATGCCCAGAAGTGGTATTGTTGGATCTCATAATAGTCCTCTTTTTAAATTTTTGAGGAATCTTTATACTTTTTTTCCGTAGCAGCTGCACCATTTTACTTTCCCTCTAACAGTGCATAGGAGTTCCAATTTCTCTATATCCTATGGGTATAGAGGGAATATACTCCAATATAATAAAAACCATATATGACAATCCCATATGTAATATCATACTCAGTGGTAGAAAACTGAAAGCTTTCCCTCTAAGATGAGGAAAAACACAAGAATGCTCACCCTTGCCACTCTTATTCAACATAGTATTGGAAGTCCTAACCAGAGCACTTAGGCAAGAAAAAGAAATAAAAGGCATCAAAATCAGAGAGGAAGAAGTAAAACTTTCTATTTGCACATGACATATTATAAATAGAAACCCTAAACACTCCACCAAAGTAACTATTAAAACTAATAAATTCAGTAAAGTTACAAACTGAATATACAAAAATTTATTGCATTTCTGTATACTCTAACAGTGAACAATCTGGAAAAGAAATAAAACAATTCCATTTACAGTTGCATCAAAAAGAATAAAATACCTATTAATAAATTTACCCAGTAAGTGAAAGACACATACACTGAGCACCATAACATACTGATAAACAAAATTGAAGAAGATACAAATAAATGGGAAGACACTCTGTGTTAATGGATTGAAAAGTTAATATTGTTAAAATGTCCATACTACTCAAAGCAGTTTACACATTTATTGTAATCCCTATCAGAATTCCAATGCATTTTTCACAGAAATAGGGGGGAAAGTCCTAAAATATGTATAGAACACAAAAGACCATGAATAGCTAAAGCAGTCCTGAGAAAGAAGAGCAAAGCTGAAGGGAGCAAATCGTACGTCCTGATTTCAAACTGTATGACAGAGCTATATTAATGAAAACAGTGTGATACTGGCATAAAAACACACATAGGCCAATAGAATAGACTAGAGATCCCAGAAATAAACTCCTGCATATGTGGTCAATTAATATTTGACAGGGAGCCAAGAATTCTCAATGGGAAAATGATAGTCTCTTCAATAAATAGTATTGGGAAAAGTGGGTAACCACTGCAGAAGAAGGAAATTCAACCTCTATCTTACCCCATTTATAAAAAATAATTCAGATGGATTAAATACTTTAACATAAGACCCCAAATTGCAAACTCCTAGAAGAAAACTTAGTGGGGGAAAAAAAGAAAATAAAACTTAGGGGAAAAGCTCCTTGACATTGGTCTTGGGACTGTTTTTTGGATAACAAAAGGACAAGCAACAAAAGCAAAATCAGCAAGTGGGACTACATTAAGTTAAAAAGCTTGTGCACAGCAAAGGAAACAGTGAACAAAACAAAAGGGCAACTTATGGAATGGGAGAAAATATTTGCATACCATATGTCAGTTAAGAGCTTAATATCCAAAATATATAAATAATTCATACAACTCAGAAGTTGTATGAATGACATTGGTTTGGGAACTATTTTTTGGGTAACAAAAGGACAAGCAACCAAAGCAAAATCAGGAAGTGGGAGTACATTAAGTTAAATGTAAAAAAACAGATGATCTGATTAAAAAACAGAGGACCTGAATAGACATTTTTCCAAAGAAGACATGGAGATGGCCAACAGGTGCGTGAAAAGGTGCTCAACATCACTAATCATCAGGGAAATGCAAATCAAAACCACAAAGAGATATCACTTCATAGCTATTAGAATGGTTATTCTCAAAATGATAAGGCCGAACAATTGGTATAGATGTGGAGAACTAGGAATCCTTGTGCACTATTGATGGGAATGTAAACTGATGCAACCACTATGGAAAACAACATTGAGGTTTTTCAGGAAATATTACCCACCATTCCTACTTCTTGGATACATATCCCAAGGAAATGAGAACAGGATCTTGAAGTTGATATCTGCATTCCCATATTTAATTCAGCATTATTCACAATAGCCAAGATATGGAGATGACGTAAGTGTCCTTCAACAGATGAATGCATAAAGGTGATGTGCTGTATGCACACACATACACACACAACTCATAAATATTATTCAGCTATGGAAAGAAGGAAGTCCTGCCATTTGCATCTACATTGATGGGCCTGGAGGGCATTCTGCTACTGAGATAAATCAGACACAGAAAGATAAACTGTATGGTATCCCTTATATGTAAAATCTCAAAAACTTGAACTCATAGAAACGGGCATTAAAATGGTGATTACCAGAGGCTGGTGGTTGGGGAACTGGGGAGTTGTTGGTCAGAGTACAAACTGCAGTCAGAATATAAATATGTTCTCGGGTCCAATGCACAGCATTGTGATTATAGTTAATAATACAGTATTGTATACTTGAAAATTGCTAAGAGACTAGATAGATTTTAAATGTTCTCACTCAAAAAATGTGATAATTGTGTGATGTAATAGAGGTTTTAGCTACTGCAATGGTGGCAGTCAGATTGATACACATAAGTGTATCAAATTAATACATTGTACACTTTAAACTTATAAAATGTTATCATCAGTTATATCTCAAAAAACTGCTTTGAAAATACACTTTTATGTAAAATATACTTTCAGGTAAGGGTAAAGAAACTAATTATAATCATAATTATAGAAATGAGTCTGCAAAGCTTGCAAAGATCTTCTGGAAAAGACCTTACTAATTTGTGGACTCTTCTAGTTGATGGCCAGTATAAAAAGTAAGGATAAACTAAAAAAATGTGTGGTTTTTTTTTTTTTTTTAAGATTTTAATTATTTGAGAGAGTGAGTAGCACGAGCAGGGGGAAAGGCAGAGGGTAGGGGAGAACAGACTCCTCCCTGAGCAGGGAGCCTGATGTGGGGACCAGGACCCCAGGATCATGACCTGAACTGAAGGCAGACGCTAAACCAACTGAACCACCTAGGCGCCCCCAAAATGTGTTATTTTTAAAAGTACAAAACAAGATAACTTCAGTCACATACAAATATTCTGTACTTTTATTCCTTCCTTTCTCACTTTTTATGGTACTGATATCACAAGTTACATCTTTTATATTGTGTATCCATTAACATGTTTTTTAGTTAAGGTGGGGTTTTTTTATTTTTTTTAATTTTATTTTTTATTTTATTTTTTAAAGATTTTATTTATTTGACAGAGAGAGACACAGTGAGAGAGGGAACACAAGCAGGGGGAGTGGGAGAGGGAGAAGCAGGCTTCCCGCCGAGCAGGGAGCCCGATGCGGGGCTCGATCCCAGGACCCCGGGATCATGACCTGAGCTGAAGGCACACGCTTAACGACTGAGCCACCCAGGCGCCCCAAGATGGTTTTTTTTAATATTTGATCTTTGATCTTCTGTTACAGAATTTAAAGAGATCGACACATCATCATTATAGGACAACTGTATTCCGTATTTGTGTATATATTTGCCTTCACCAGTGAGCTTTATACTTTATCTGCTTTCATGTTGCAGTATAGTTTATTTTAATTTGAAGGACTCCCTTTAGCTTTCTTTCTTTTTTTTTTTTTTTGGTAATGCAGGTTTAGTGGTGTGAACTTCTTCAGCATTGTTTATCTGGGAACATCTTTCTTTCTCCTTCATTTCTAAAGAACAGTTTTACCAAATATAGTATGTTTGGTTGGCAATTTTTTCTTTCAGCACTTTCCATATTTCATCCTATTTCTTTATGGCCTACAAGGTCTTATAGTTTTATGGGTTCCCCTTGTACATGATGAGTCACTTTTCTCCTGCTGCTTTAAAAATTCTCCCTTAGTCTTTGACTTTTGGCAATTTGATTATAATGTGTCTTAGTGTGGATTTCTTTGGGTTCCTCCTCTCAGAAGTCTCTTGAACTTCTTCAGTCTTGATGTCCATTAACTTCCCCAAATTTGAGTTTTCAAGTTTTTTGCCATATTTTCTTTAAATGAACTTTTTACCCCTTTCTTTCTCTTCCTTCTCCTTCAGGCATGTAGTGGTTTTCCATAAGTCCCTTAGGCTTTTTCTTTTGTGTTTTGTTCCTCTGACTGGATAATGTCAAATGATCTATCTTTGAATTTACCTTTGAGTTTATATTCTGCTTCATCAAGTCTGCTTTTGAGCCACCCTAGTGAATTTTTCAGCTCTGTAATTGCACTCATCAGCTCCAGAATTTGCTTTTTTTAAAAAAATCTCTATTGGTAGTAATTTTTTTAATGCAGTGCTTTTTTGAGCTTATAGAGCATCTTTATGATGGGTATTTTGAATTCTTTTTTCAAGTAATAAATATTTCTATTTCTTTAGGATCCGTTTCTGGAGCTTATTTTGTTCTGTTTGGGCCACATTTCTCTTTCTTCATATATCTTGCAACTTTATGTTAACAGTCACATTTTTGAGAATCAGCCACATATCACAGTCTTTATAGACTGGCTTCATACAGAGGAAGACCCTCAGAATCAGCCCAGTTACAGATTCTGGTGCCTCTGAAGCTTTTTTGGGAGAGGTTACAGCTTCTCTGGGTCTGTGTAGGCATTCTCAATTACAGAAGCTTGCCGATTTCTGTTTCAAGAGCTTTTCATCTCTTGTTCCCTCTGGTGTTTATCTGCAGCACTGCAAGTTCTCTAGCGCAAGCCACCTACTGTCTCTTCTCATCAGCTTCTGGGCAGGCAAAGTATGCCACCTTCCCATTCCCACCTCAAGTCAGGTGAGGCACATACCAGTCTTTCAGGCAGCCTTCTGAAAAACTAGAACACCAGACACACCTTCCACTTCTTGCCCTCCCTCCTGAGGGAGAAGACATGTTTTGCATCTTTTCCTAATTGTGCCAAGCTGTGCCAATGCCACAAACCACCTCCCACTTTTCTTTTTTCTTATCCACCCTCAGGAATGCAAACTATGCCACCTTCCGTCAGCACTCCAAGTGAGGTGAACAGAAGCCAGTCCCTGGAGCAGCCCTCTGAATAGTTAGAATGTTGAACACCCTTCCATTCTCATTCCTCCCTGTAGGAGATGCTGAGCTGTGCCTGCTGGGGGGGAGGGGCTGACATGGGTAAAATGAAATTGTTCTTCTTACCTATTTCATTGTGTCTGTTTTTGGCATTGTGTCTTTCCTGGTGTACTGCAACTTCTTAACTGTATTTGGGGAATCTCATAAAGGTATTTTGATCTGTACATTGTTGTTAAATCAGTGTTTCTGTGGTGGACAAAGCCTGTGACATCCTATTCTGCCACCTTGCTGACATCTAATAATTACTTCATTAGATATTTTTCATTGTGTATGTTAACATTTTTGAGGGTCTGGATTTTTTTGTTTTCCTTTAAAAGTATATTGATTTTTGTATTGGCAGGCAGTTATTGAAGAATCTGATCATCCAGAGCTTGTTTTTAAAGTGTTTTGTTTTTGTTTTGTCAGCATGCTTTAGATAGAGTATCCTTTGCTCTAGGGCTAATTTAGCCCTACTAATAAGACATGGCCCGTCTGTTGTGTTTGCTAAATGCCTTGAGTGTTCAATGATTTTTCACAGCTTGAACATTTCCTGCTTGTGAGTTCCGGAAATTATTTGGCCAATAGCTCTTTGGTAATTGTTCTTTGCCCAACATTGGATACTTTAATCATAAGAATGTACTACTTAATATTAACTTAAGGGAGATCCCATTAGGTTCACGGAACTTTGTCTTTTTGTAACTTCCTCCTCTCCGGTCCTCTTCCCCACCAATTCCTGCCACCTCAGCCTCTCCAAACTGTGATCTCTGTCTTCTCAACTTAGGATGGTCACTCTACATTGCTTGGGATCCTGCTCCTGATCTGGAAAATGTCTGGAAAATGTCTCCAAATAGAACTTCAGGACAGTTATAGGCCTAATTTTTTCAGAGAGTTGCTGTCTATTGTTCAGTATCTGAAAATGTGTTATATATTTTGTTAAACTTTCTGTATTTTTCCTTACTCTGGGAAGGCAAGTCTTGTGTAGTTACTCCATTGTAGTTGAACACAGAAGTCTTCTTTCTGTACAGCATTATATGTCATCAGTTTGATAATGTTTAAATCACTGTATTTTTATATCATTACCACTCTTGGAAGTGTGCAACTCCTAAGGTGGTAAAAGTTGCAAGGATGTAATAGGGTGTAACCTACCTACTACACATGAGCAGCATTCAGATTATCAGGGATATCAACCTGTAAGTTTTTCAGAAGAAGTTATGAATGCTGTTTAATTAATTGAACTGAATAAAACCGTGTGGTTAGAGTGTTTCTGTTATACCAGATGATATTGAATGTCTGTAGATTTTCTTTTCTAGAACATTAGGTTTTTGAGAAATCAGGTTATGAGTCGCCCTTTCTAGGAGGCTTTTCCTGACCCTATTCTCTGTCCTTATGTGTTCTTTATCATTTGACTTATCTGTTTTCCCTATTTACTGTGACTCTCTTGAGGACAGAGATAGTCTTATTTATACTTACCTTAGCAACTAGTGGAGCTCCTACAGCATTTGAATGAAGAAATGAATGAATGCTGTCTCCTTTCTTTGTGAATAAATACCTTAGGTCTCTATTTTACCAGCCCCTTATCATTTGGTTCCACAAACTCTTCAGAGGGAAATAAAACAGGGAAATGATCCAACCTTGATGAGTTGGGGTCAAGGTTGAAAGGAAATTTGAGCTATGGTCAAAAGATTGCTTTTGAACCAGGTGGGGAAATCTACAATGAGTTAGTTTCTTTTTATTTATTTCTTTATTTTTTATTAACATATAATATGTATTTCAGGGGTGCAGGTCTGTGATTCATCAGTCTTACACAATTCACAGTGCTCACCATAGCACATACCCTCCCCAGTGTCCATCACCCAGCCACCCCATCCCTCCCACCCCCCTCCACTCCAGCAACCCTCAGTTTGTTTCCTGAGATTAAGAGTCTGATGGTTTGTCTCCCTCTCTGGTTTCATCTTGTTTCATTTTTCCCTCCCTTCCCCTATGATCCTCTGTCTTGTTTCTCAAATTCCTCATATCAGTGAGATCATATGATAATTGTCTTTCTCTGATTGACTTATTTCGTTTAGCATAATACCCTCTAGTTTCATCCACGTCTTTGCAAATGGCAAGATTTCATTTTTTTGATGGCTGCATAATATTCCTCTGTGTGTGTGTGTGTGTGTGTGTGTGTGTGTGTGTGTGTGTGTGTACACCACATCTTCTTTATCCATTCATCTGTTGATGAACATCTAGGCTCTTTCTATAGTTTTGCTGTTGTGGACATTGCTGCTATAAACATTGGGGTGCATGTGCCCCTTCAGAAGTGAGTTAGTTTCTTCTTTTTAAAAATGTGTTTATTTTTAGGACTTAACCTTTAAAAAAAAAACAACAGTATTTTTCTTGCTTACAATTCACATACTTCTTTGCATTTGTTAATATGCATAAAATATTATTTGCAAGTAAAGGAAATAACTATTGGTTTATATCTTCTTTGAATAGTCATGTGAAAGGAATGCGTTAAGAATTTTCTCATATTGCAGTATTTTAATCCCAGTGTATATTTTTCTAATCCCTTTTCTGGTCAGTATAGATGAGGACTTTGATTTTTGTTCCTTAGTCAGCCATAGACACATTGCATACTTTGTCTGTGTAAGGCACTGGGTTGGGAATTCTGGATAATTAAAAGAATAGTATCTAGTCTCTTTTTTAAAAAAATTAGTTTTAATTAATTAATAATTATTCCAGTATAATTTATATACAGTGTTATATTAGTTTCATGTGTACAATATAGTGATTCAGCAATTCTCTGTGTTACTCAGTGCTCATCACAATAAGTGGACTCTTAATCCCCTTTACCTATTTTACTCAGCCCCCCACTTGCTTCCCCTCTGGCAACTACCAGTTTGTTCTCTATATTTAAGAGTCTGTTTTTTTGTTTTGTCTCTTTTTTCCTTTGTTCATTTGTTTTGTTTCTTAAATTCCACATATGAGTGAAATCATATGGCATTTGTCTTTCTCTGACTGATTTATTTCATTTAGCATTATAACCTTTATACCCTCTAAGTCGATCCATATTGTTGCAAATAGCAAGATTTCATTCTTTTGTATTGCTGAGGAATATTCCTTTGTGTGTATGTGTGTTTATACACCACATCTTCCTTATCCATTCATCTATTGATGGGCATTTGGGTTTCTTCCATATTTTGGCTATTGCAAATGATGCTGCAATAAACATCGGGGTGCATCTGTCGTTTAATTAGTATTTTCATATTCTTTGTGTAAATACCTAGTAGTGGACTTACTGGATCATATGGTAATTAGCTAGTTTTAACTTTCTGAGCAACCTCCATGCTGTTTTCCACAGTGACTGCACCAGTTTGCATTCCCAGCAGTGCACAAGGGTTCTTTTTTCTCCACATCCATACCAACATGAGCTGTTTTTTGTGGTTTTGATTTTAGCTATTCTGACAGGTGTGAGGTGATACCTCATTTGTGGTTTTGATTTGCATTTCCCTGATGATTAGTGTTGTTGAGCATCTTTTCATGTAACTCTTGGTTATCTGGATGTCATCTTTGGAGAAATGTCTGTTCATGTCTTCTGCCCATTTCTTGACTGGATTATTTGTTCTTTGGGTGTTGAGTTTGATAAGTTCTTTATAGATTTTGGATACTAGCCCTTTATCTGATAAGACATTTGCAAATATCTTCTCCCATTCTGTAGGTTGTCTTTTTGTTTTGCTGATGGTTTTCTTTGCTGTGCAAAAAAGCTTTTTATTTTGATATAGTGCCAGTAGTTACTGGGGTTTTTTTGCTTTTATTTCCCTTGCCTCAGGAGACATATCTAGAAAAATGTTGCTACAGCCGATGTCAAAGAAATTATTACCTGTGTTCTCTTCTAGTATTTTTACGGTGCCAGATCTCACATTTAGATGTCTGATCCATTTGGAGTTTATTTTTGTGTATACCTTAAGTGCTTTGGTTTCGTTTTTTTGCATGGAACTATTTAGTTTTCCCAGCACCAATTGATAAAAGATTGCTTTTTTCCCATTGCATTTTCTTTCCTCCTTTGTTGTAAATTAATTGACCATATAATTGTGGGTTTATTTCTGGACTCTTTATTCTGTTCTGTTGATCCGTGTGTCTGTTTTTGTGTCAGAACCATACTGTTTTGATTACTACAACTGTACAGTATCTCTTTTTTTCCCCCCTTGGAGCCCAACAGGGGGCTTGAATTCATGACCCTGAGATCAAGACCTGAGCTGAGATCAAGAGTTGGATGTTAAAAAAAAAAAAAAAAAGTTGGATGCTTAACTGACTGAGCCACCCAGATGCCCCTGTAGTGTATCTTGAAATCTGGGATTATGATACCTCTAATTCTTTTCTTTTTCAAGATTGCTTTGGCTATTTGGGGTGTTTTGTGATTACACACAGATTTTGGAATTATTTCTTGTAGTTCTGTGAAAAATACTGTTGGTATTTTGATAGGGATAGCATTAAATCTGTAGATTATCCTGGGAAGTTTTAGCAATATTTAGCAATATTCTTTCTCCCCATCCATGAACATGGAATATCTTTCCATTTATATGTTTAATATTCAGTTTCTTTCACATTGTTTTATACTTTGCAGAGTACAGGTCTTTCACCTCCTTGGTTAAGTTTATTCCTAGTTATTTTATTATGTTTGGTGCAATGGTAAATGGGATTGTTTTCTTAATTTCTTTTTCTGCTACTTTATTATTAGTGTATAGAAATGCAACAGATTTCTATATGTTGATTTTATATCCTGCAACTTTACTGAATTCATTTATCAGCTCTAGGAATTTTTCGGTGACATCTTTAGACTTTTCTATATGTAGTGTTTTGTCATCTGCAAATAATGATAACTTTACTTCTTTATTGCCACTTTGGATTCCTTTTATTTGTGTGATTTCTGGTAGCCAGGATTTCCAGTACTATATTGAATAAAAGTGGTGAGAGTAGAATCCTTGTCTTGTTCCTAATCTTTTCCTAATCTTAGGGGAAAAGCTCTCAGTATTTTACTACTGAGTATGATGGTAGCTGTGGGTTTTTTATATATGACTTTAGAGTTATGTTCCCTTTAAGCCTACTTTGTTGAAGGTTTTTATCATGAATTGATGTTGTAATTTGTTAAATGCTTTTTCTGCATCTATTGAAATGGCCATATGGTTTTTATCCTGTCTCTTGTTGATGTGAGATATCATGTTGTTTGATTTGCAAATATTGAACTATCCTTGCATGCCGGGAATAAATCCCACTTGATTATGGTGAATGAGGTTTTGATGTATTGTTGGATTCTGTTTGTTAATATTTTGTTGAGGATTTTTGTGTCTATGTTCATTGAGATAATGGCCTGTAGTTCTCTATTTTTATAGTGTCTTTATCTGGTTTTGGTATCAGGGTAATGCTGGCCTCATAAAATGTATTTGGAAGCTTTCCTTCCTCTTATATTTTTGGAATATTTTGAGAATAGGTTTGTTTTTTTTTTTAAGATTTTATTTATTTATTTGACAGAGACATAGAGAGCACAGATAGGCAGAGCGGCAGGCAGAGGGAGAGGCTCTCTGCGGACCAGGGAGCCTGATGCTGGGCTCGATCCCAAGACCCTGGGATCATGACCTGAGCCAAAGGCAGACACTTAACTAACAGCCACCCAGGCGCCCCAAGAATAGGTTTTAACTCTTCTTTAAATGTTGGATAGAATTCACCTGTGAAGCCATCTAGTCTTGGACTTTTGTTGTTTGGAAGTCTTTTGATTACAGATTCAATTTCATTGCTGGTAATTGGTCTGTTCAAATTTTCTATTTCTTCCTGATTCAGTTTTAGGAGGTTATTTGTTTCTAGGAATTTATCCATTTCTTCTAGTTTTATCCAATTTGTTGGCACATAATTTTTCATAATAATCCCTTATAATCCTTTGTATTTCCCTGGTGTCAGTTGTTATTTCTCCTCTTTCATTTCTGATTGTGTTTCTTTGCGTTCTCTCTCTCTCTTTTTAATAAGTATTGCTAAAGGTTTATCAATTTTGTTGATCTTCTCAAAGAACCAGCTTCTGGTTTCATTGATCTTTTTTTTTTTTTTTTTTAGTTTCTATTTTCTATATTTGTACTCCTAATTTTTATTCTTCTTTCTTCTGTATAGCTTGTCTCTTAATGATCTTATGTTGGCCATATGACATTGCTGATATTTGACAGTTTTTGATTTGTAAAAAGAACAGAGTCATTTCACTCTCTAATAGTTAAAGAGCAAGGTAGATTCTGGAAATATAAAATAACAAATTATGTGATATGGTTTAGTCACTAAACATGTAGCAGTTTGAAAGAATAAAGTCATTACCTTGGATGAAGAAAATAGGAAAAATCTTCATAGAATAGAGTTTCAGTTTCAATCTCTAATCAGCTAGAGGGGCTTCTCCTGAACATTCAGTTTTTTCTTGCTATTAATAGTTGAATTAACCTGGTAAGCCCATCAAATTTTTGTCTTCATGTAGAATTTTTTTATGTACATGTTTTTATTTGAATACCAGTTTTTACTCTTTTGGTCCCACATTTATTCTTTCAGTTCATTTTTTGTGTTTAAAAAAATAACAAAATTTATCTCCCTAATCATTTTTAAGTGTACAGTTCAGTAGTGTTAAGTATATTCACACTGTTGTCAAACAGATCTTTTTAGAACTTTTTCATCTGGCAGAACTAAAATTCTTTATCCATTAAATGCCTCTGTTCCCCCTCCCTGCAGCCCCTGCTTATGATTATTCTATTTCCTGTCTCCATGAAATAGACTATGTTAGATAGATATATCCCTCATATAAGTGGGATCAGAGAGTGTTTGTCTTTTTGGCTCATTTCACTTGGCATAATGTCCTCAAGGTTCATCCATGTTATAGCATGTGATACAATTTCCTTTCCTTTTTAGTTTTCTTTCAGAGTTACTTAAAAAAATTTTTATACAAAAAATACAAAAAGCTGTACATAACTAATGCAGACAAATTAAGGAGTTAGAAATAAGTGTACACCTGTGATCATCATTGCAATCTATGCCATAAACCTGTCCATCACTTTTAGAAGTTTTCTCCCACCTTCTCACTTGTTATTATTTTAGGTTGTTTTTTTATTTATCTTTTATTATTTTTAAAAAATTTTTTAAAGATTTTATTTATTTATTAGAGAGACAGAGAGAGAAACAGCATGAGAGGGGAGAGGGTCAGAGGGAGAAGCAGGCTCCCCGCTGAGCTGGGAGCCCCATGTGGGACTCGATCCCAGGACTCTGGGATCATGACCTGAGCTGAAGGCAGACGCTTAACCGACTGAGCCACCCAGGAACCCTATTTTAGGTTGTTTTTTTTTTTTTTAAAGATTTTATTTATTTATTTGTCAGAGACAGAGCACAAGCAGGGAGAGAGGCAGGCAGAGGGAGAAGCAGGCTCCCTGCTGAGCAAGGAGCCCAATGTGGGACTCGATCCCAGGACCCTGGGATCATGACCTGAGCCGAAGGCAGACGCTCAATGACTGAGCCACCCAGGCGTCCCTATTTTAGGTTGTTTTAATGATAAACACTTAATATAAGGGCTACCCTCTTAGCAAATTTTTAGAAGATTTTATTTATTTATTTAAAAGAGAGTGTGAAGGGAGGAGTAGAGGGAGAGGGACAAGCAAACTCTGCACTGAGCATGGAGCTTAATGTAGGGCTGGATGTAAGGATCCTGAGATCACTACCTGGGCCGAAATCAAGAGTGGATGCTTAACCCACTGAGCAACCCAGGCACCGCCCCACTCAGCAAATTTTTAAATATACAATACAGTTTTGTTAACTATAGGCCCTGTGCTGTTCAGTAGATCTCTAGGACTTACTTTGTGTAACTGAAAATTTGTACTCTTTGACGAATATCTCCCTCCCCTAGCCCCTGGAAAGCACCATTCTACTCTCTGCCTCTATGAGTTTGACTTTTTAATAGTCACAATGTAAGTGGTATAATGTAGTATTTGTTCTTCTGTGTCTGGCTTATTTCACTTAGCATAATGCCCTCTAGGTTCCTCTGTGTTGTCATAAATGGCAAGATTTCCTTCCTTTTTTGATGCTAAAAAGTATTCCATTGTGTGTGTGTGGCACACACATACCACATTTTATTTATTTGTTGACTGATAGGCATTTAGGTTGCTTCCGTGTCTGGGCTATGGTGAATAATGCTGCAGTGAACATGGGAATATAGATACGTCTTTGAGATCCTGATTTCAATTTCTTTGGATATATATCCAAAGTGGAATTGCTGAATCATACTGTACTTCTGTTGTTAGTTTTTTGAAGATCTTCCATCCTGTTTTCCAAGGTAACTGTATCAATTTACATTCCCAACAACAGTGTACCAGGGATCCCTTTTCTCCACATCCTCACCAACACTTGTTATCTTTTTTTTTTTAAATCATATCCGTCCTACCAGGTGTGAGGTAATATCCCATTGTAGTTTTTACATTTCCCTGATGATTTTTGATGTTGAGCACATTGTCATATATATGTTGGCTACTGATGTATCTTTTTAGAAATGTTTGTTTACTTCCTTTGCTCACTTTTAATCAGGTTATTATTATTTGTTTTTGCTATAATGTTGTAAGTTCTCTATATGTTTTGAATATTAGCCCTTTATTAAATACATGGTTTGCAAATATTTTCTCCCATTTCATAGGTTGTCTTTTCATTTTGTTGGTTCTTTCTTTTGCTGTGCTGAAGCTTGTTAGTTTCATGTAATCCTGCTTGTCTCTTTTTCCTTTTGTTGCCTGTGCTTTTAGTATCATAACCTTTATTTTTAAGGCTGAATATTATTCTTTTGTATGTGTATGCCACATTATCTTTAACCACTCATCTATCAATGGTCATCTCAGTTGCTTCAAACATTTTAGCTATTGTGAATAATGCTGCTATTAATATGAATGTGCAAAAATCTCTTCATGACACTGCTTTCAATTCTTTTGGATATATAACCAGAAGTGGGATTGCTGGATCATATAATAGTTCTATTTTTAATTTTTTGAGGAACCTCTTCATGTCGAAGTTTTCACAAGTTTAATTGCTGTTGCTTCTGCTAAACTATCTGAAAATCTTTATTTCTTGATTAATGCAATTTTTTTTTTTTTTCATATCCAGGGCCCTTGCAGAATCTCCACCATCTGTAAACAACCTCAAGAGTGAACTTGGTGATAAAGGGAAGAATAAAGATGAAGGGGAAGTTTGTAACAATGAAAAAAAGGCTGCAGGTGTTTGTCTTGAGCCTCACCCAGAAGAGAAAAAGAAGAAACGTTCTGGATTCAGAGACAGAAAAGTATGGAACACAGTCTTATAAATTAGTCAGAACTGTTCTTAATTCTAAATTAGAATAATGCAGTTGAGTCTCTTTTATTGTTTATTTCAGATGGTTCGTATTCTCCTTGCAGTGATATTCACCTTTCTGCTATTTTCTTTCCTTTTTTTTTTTTTTAAGATTTTTTATTTATTTTTTGACTGAGAGAGACACAGCGAGAGAGGGAACACAAGCAGGGGGAGTGGGAGAGGGAGAAGCAGACTTCCCACTGAGCAGGGAGCCTGATGTGGGGCTCGATCCCAGGACCCTGGGATCATGACCTGAGCCGAAGACAGTCGCTTAACCAACTGAGCCACCCAGCACCCCTTTTTTTTAACATTTAAAAAAAAGATTATTTATTTTAGGGAGAGAGAGAGAGAGAGAGCAAGCGCACAGGTGCATGGGGGAAGAAACAGAGGGAGTAAATCTTCAGGCACACTCCCTGCTGGTCAGGGAGCCTGATGCAGAGCTCAGTGTCATGACCCTGAGATCATGACCTGAGCTGAAATCAAGAGTCGGATGCCCAACCAGCTGAGCCACCCAGGCACCCCATCATTTCTCTTTTTGATTTGAGGTGTGAGGTGATATCTCCTTATAGTTTCAATTTGCATTTTCCTGATAATTAGTGATGTTGAGCACCTTTTCATGTATCCATTGGCCATTTGGATGTGTTCCTTGGAAAAATGCCTATTTAGGTCATTCTGCCCATTTAATTGAATTGGTTTTGTAGGTTTTTTGTTTTCGTTTTTGCTTTTTTTTTTTTTTGGCTTTGAAAGTTTTTATTTTAATTCCAGTTTGTTAACATACAATGTTATATTCATTTCAGGTATATAATATAGTGATTCAACAATTCCATACATCATCCATTGCTCATCATGACACTTCTACTCCTTAATAATCCTGTCACCTTTTTAACCCATCTCCCTACCCTCTCCCCTCTGGTAACAATCAGTTCTCTATATTTAAGAGTCCATTTTTTGTTTGTTTGTTTGAGTGTGTCTTTTTAAATAGACTCCTCACCCAGTGTGGGGCTTAAACTCAAAAACCTGAGTTTGAGCTGAGATCAAGAGTCAGACATTTAACTGACTGAGCCACCCAGGTGCCCTAAGAGTCTGATTTTTTGTCTTTTTTTCCCTTTGTTCATTTGTTTTATTTCATAAATTCCACATATGAGTGAAATCATATGGTGTTTGTCTTTCTCTGACTGACTTATTTTCATTTAGCCTTTTACCCTCTAGATCCATCCATGTTGCAAGTGACAAAATGTCATTCTTTTTTTTTTTTTTAAAGATTTATTTATTTATTTATTTGAGAGAGAGAGAATGAGAGAGAGCACGAGAGGGAAAAGGGCAGAGGGAGAAGCAGACCCCCTGCTGAGCAGGGAGCCCGATGCGGGACTCGATCCCGGGACTCCAGGATCATGACCTGAGCCGAAGGCAGTTGCTTAACCAACTGAGCCACCCAGGTGCCCAAAATGTCATTCTTTTTTATGGCTGAGTAGTATTCCATCGTGTGTGTGTGTGTGTGTGTGTCCGACACACACACACACACACACACACAACCTCTTCTTTATCCATTCATCTGTTGATGGACACCTGGATTGCTTCCATATTTTGACTTCTACAAATAATTCTGCAGTAAGTAGGGGTGCATGTATCTCTTAAAATTAGTGTTTTTGTATTCGTTGGGTAAATACCCAGTAGTGGAATTACTGGATCATATGGTAATTCTGTTTTTAATATTTTGAGGAACCTCCATACCGTGTTCCATAGTGGCTGCACCAGTTTGCATTCCCACCAACAGTGCACAAAGGTTCCTTCTTCTCCACATCCTTGCCAACACTTGTTGTTTCTTCTGTTGTCGATTTTAGCTATTCTGACAGGAGTGAGGTGATACCTCATTCTGGTATTGATTTGCATTTTCCTTATTAGTGATGTTGAGCACTTTTCCTGTACCTGTTGGTCATCTCTGTGTCTTCTTTGGAAAAATATTCAGATCTTCGGCACATTTTTAAATCAGATTTTTTTTTATTGTATGAATTCTTTGAATTTGATAAAAGACAATGTCTTTTTGTTATAAAAGCCCTCAACAAATTGGGTAGAGAAGGCACTTACTGCAACTTAAGAAAGGCAGTATATGACAAACCCACTGCTAACATCATAGTGAACACTGAAAGGTTGAAATCTTTTCCTTTGTAATGAGGAAGAGGGCCCACAGGGGTGCCCACTCTAAACTGTCTTTTACTAAAGTACTGGGAGTTCCACCTAGAGCAATTAGGAAAGACACATATAAGGCATCCAAATAGGAAAGAAAGAAGGAAAATTGTTATTAATCTGGAGATCATATGATCTTACATAATGATAATCCTAAAGACTCACTCAAAAAGCTATTGGAACTGATGAACAAATTCAGCAAAGTTGCAGGATATAAAATCAATATGCAGAATTGATTATGTTTCTGTATACTAACAGTGAATTATCTGAAAAGGAAATAAAGATAATTATTCCATTCACAGTAGCATCAAGAACAATAAAATACATAGGAATAAATTTAACCAAGGTAATGAAAGATCTGTGCAATGAAAACTCTAAGTCTTTGATGAGAGTTATAAGAAGACACACACAAATGAAAAGATGTCCTGTGTTGGGACGCCTGGGTGGCTCAGTTGGTTAAGCGACTGCACTGTCACTTGCATTCACTTGGCCTCAAGGTATTATAGCCTTGATTTTCCTTAGGCATTATACCAAAATTAAACCCTAGCACTGGTTTCAGGACCAGCAGTTTTATTGAAGAGAACTGTCTTAACATCATGAAGTTCAAGAATGTTTTAAGTAAATGATTGAATGTAACTATTATAATTCTCTTAGTAAATCTTTTCACCAGGCTAACCATTTCAAAATCCTACAGTTATCTATATGTCTTAGCTTCTAAGCCTTTGTTATCTTAGAATGCTGTATTCCAAACCTTTTATAGTTTGTTAGCATTCCTTTGAATATAACCACTTAAAGGAGGCAGCTTTATATCATTTAATGTGGTGTGATCTCCAATATATATTGCTAAGTGAAAAAAAGTAAAATATGTACTGCACAGTGTATCTATATTAAACTTTAACAATATTGGGAATGCAAAAATCTGTTACATTCCTTGGCCTATTGTTTTAAACTAAAACTAATAATATTCAGCAACATAATTTAGGGACTTGTAACAACCCAGGAATCTGGTGAGTCTGAAGATTATTGACTTTTAAGGTGTTGTCTTTCTATCTTTATCTTGTATAGGATGGACTTAATTTTTCAGTTCACGAAAACATCTTTTGCAGTAGCTATAGTTTATATCCTGAACATTGCAAACTGAATATTTTTATTGTTGTTGTTCAGAAGAACAAGAATACAGATGTCCTAAATAAAGTTATTTATTCTGTAGCCAGTATTATCCAGCAGGTAGTTGTAATATAATATAAAATGCCTTTGAGTTAAGACTTGTAGCTAAGTTTTAAGGCCGCTAAGGGGTTGAAAAGCTCCTTAGTGTGTTTGCCACATGCCGAATATTTTGATAAAATCTCTGAAGTCAGTACTCAGATTTTAATGCAAATTAGCATTGGAAGATTCTTGTGATGTATAGTTACAAATTAGCAATCCTTTCATAGTTACTGAATGCACATCTGGTAGTGGAATTAAGACCACCACAATAGGGGCGCCTGGGTGGCTCAGTCATTGGGCATCTGCCTTAGCTCAAGTCATGATCCCAGGGTCCTGGGATCGAGCCCCACATCAGGCTCCCTGCTCAGCGGGAAGCCTGCTTCTACGTCTCCCACTCCCCCTGCTGTATTCCTTCTCTTGCTCTCTCTCTGTCAAATAAATAAAATCTTTAAAAAAAAAAAAAAAAAAAAGACTGGGGCGCCTGGGTGGCTCAGTTGGTTAAGCGACTGCCTTCGGCTCAGGTCATGATCCTGGAGTCCCGGGATCGAGTCCCACATTGAGCTTCCTGCTCAGCAGGGAGTCTACTTCTCCCTATGACCCTACCCCCTCTCGTGTTCTCTCTCTCATTCTCTCTTTTGCTCGCTCTCAAATAAATAAAATCTTTAAAAATTAAAAAATTAAAAAAAAAAAAAAGACCACCACAATAGCTGTTGTCAGTGACCTCAAAGTGACCAGTTAGCCAGGAATGGCATGTAGTGTTAGTTGTGTTAATATGGTAAATTAAAAACATTCATAAAGTTTTTCTTAACACTAGCAAATGACTTTTAGACATTGAACTATTAGATTTTTAGATCGTATTGTCTTGACACATTTCTTACCAGTTACTTATAAGATACTGCTTATTTTTGGCTACCTCAACATCTAAAATTCAGGTATGAGAGAAATCTTTTCACCAGAATACTATGTAGTCGGTATTCTGGTAAAAGAGATTTCTCTCATTCCTACATTTGTAAAAGAATATTATGTAGAAGGTACAGTGTTTTGTATGTTTCATGCACAGAATCACAGCTTGGTTGCCAGATTAAAAAAAGGGCATATTAATATTATACTCTTTTAGTAAAATGCGTGCCGTATTTTATTTTGTTACTATTCAAATACTATTCAAATATTGTGTTCTTCCCAGCTTTTTTCTAAGTATGGTGTTTGTAAAATATTTCCTAATCTAATAGTCAAAAGTAAATGTCTTATTGCTTCAGACTTGTTAATAGTTTCCATGATATGTAATTTTATTTTTTAATGCTATTATTTAATGTACTTTGTGTTTGAAAGACTACTAGCTATTTAAACCTATGAATTCCCAATTCTGTTTTGTTTGGGGATTCAAGAAATTCTGTCAAAGTAAAAACTGTAAAATCAATCCCTTTTTAAAAATTTGGTATTTAAGAATCTGTAGGCTACCCTATATGTGTCATTATACCCTGTTACTGAGACCTTTTGAATTCTTGTATGACAGTTTTCAGTTTTATAGTTTTCAATGATTTAAGACCTTAAGAAATTATTTGCAAAAAATTCTAAACAAAAGTTACAGAAGCATTGCCTCAACTGGAGTATGAATAGTATTTTGGAGGGGAAAGGTTTGTAAGTTTTTGAAATTCAAGTTTATGTCTAATATAAAAAAATTAGTTATAGAAAAAAAGATATAATAAAATATCTCCAAAAACAAGATAGAAGATAAATGAAAATGAGAATTACTTAATATAGAAATACTCTGGATTTCTAATTGTAGGTGATGGAATATGAGAATAGGATTCGAGCATATTCTACACCAGACAAAATCTTCCGATATTTTGCCACCTTGAAAGTAATCAGTGAACCTGGTGAATCTGAAGTGTTTATGACTCCACAAGATTTTGTGCGATCTATAACACCCAATGAAAAACAACCAGAACGTAAGTGCTAAAGTGAAAAATGAGATTATGATATTAATTTTGTTATATGCTTCTTTGTTTCTTTCTTTGTATTGCCTAGCCATTATAGTTATATGCAATAATTATATTCATTGTGTAGTGACTGAATGTCAAGCATTATTCCAGTCTATCGGAGTACAAAAAAGGACTATCCTCGACCAGGGTATGGGTTGAGGAGATTGTACCCAGGTGTCATCTACTAGAAAAATTTAAAGACATATACTTGTTGCCACTGGGCCAGAGGGGCACAAATGGGACAAGCAGCAGACCAGAAAGCCTGGAAAGGAGGAGACCGAGAAGGAAGACATTTCAGGGAGTAGGAGTTTTGTAGGACACTGCATACACCTGTAAATCCAGAGTATGCCCAGGGCCAGACATGTTTGGAAAAGACTTGAGTGGGCTTGTACCCCTTGCTGATCTTCGTGCTCCATGTGAGGAGGTAGTGAAAGTTAAAGCAGAGTTGTAGGAAGTCTAGCTAAAAATCAAAGGAAGTCCCCAGCTCAGAGCCAATCTGCAAATGTTAGGAGAGTTGGGGTGTTTTTTGTTTTATTTCTTCTTCTTTTTGCCTCCGGCATTTAAAGAAGTCTCTGTCATGTCACTTGCTGACTGTTTAGGTAATAGAACAGAAATTTCAGTAGTGACACATGACAGAGAACACGATCTTTGCAAACATATTTTGGAAAAAAATCACTAAACACTGATGACTGTAGTCCTCAACAAGGTATATAAATCAAACACTGGGAAATAGGGAGAATCTGTTTTAATTACCCCATTATAATATTCAAAATGTCCAATTTTAATAAATTGTATGGCATACCAATAATCAGGAATAAATAACCGATCAACAGAAAGAAAAAGAAATTAACTAGAAACCATCCCTGAGGAAGCCCAAGCATTACACTTATTAGACAAAGACTTAAAATCAACTGTCTTAAATATGCTCAAAGAGCTAGATGAAACCGTTGACAAAGAGCTGTAGGAACCAAGGTGAACAATGTGTTAATAGAGAATACCCATAAAGGAATAGAAATCATAAAAAAGGAACCAAGTAATAATTCTTAGGCTTGAAAAGTACAGTAGCTAAAATAAAAAAATTCACTAGAACCGTTCAACAGTAGATTTTTTAGTAGGGAGATAGAAGAATCACAGAACTTAGATTAATTGATACTGTCCAATCAGAGGAGCAGGATGCAAAAAGAATGAATAAAAATGAACATAGCCTAAGATACATAAAGTATACCAACATTTGTGTAATGGGAGTCTAAGAAAGAGAAATTAAGACATTTCCAGATCATCAAAAGCTGAGAAAGTTTGTAGCTTGTGGTTCTTCCATACCAAAAATGCTAAATGGAATTCTTTAAGATGCTAGACAGTAACTTGATGCCATACAAAGAAATTAAAAAATAATAAAGACCCGTAAAGGTAATTACATAGGGAAATATAAAAGCCAGTATTGCTTTATTTTTTGTTTGTAACCCCTTTTTGCTTCCTTTATGATTTAAAACACAAATTCATCAAACAACAATTATAAGTATGTTAATGTTGAATCAAACTACATTATTTTCTTTTCCTTTTTTTTTTTTTTAAAGATTTTATTTATTTATTTGACAGAGAGAGAGAGAGAGAGAGGAATCACAAGTAGGCAGAGTGGCAGGGAGCGGCAGAGGGAGAAGCAGGCTCCCCGCTGAGCAAGGAGCCCGATGTGGGACTCGATCCCAGGACCCTGGGATCATGACCTGAGCCGAAGGCAGACCCTTAACAACTGAGCCACCCAGGCGCCCCTCAAACTACATTATTTTCAATTTAAGATGTTAATTATCCCTAGATTAGCCACGAATAAAATAACTAAAATCTACAGAAAAGGAAATGAGGAGAAAATAGAAATGGTACACTAGAAAAAATTAAACACAAGAGGGCAAGATTGGAGGATTCAAGGGACAAAAAATATGTAAGACATATAGAAAACAAATTACAAGATGGCAGAAGCAGATCCTTTCTTATCAGCTGTCACTTTCAAGTGAATTAAACTCATCATTTAAAAGAGAGTGAGAGGAGAAGAAATATGATTCAACTTTATATTGTCTACAAGAGACTTACTTTAGATCCAAAGACACAAGTAGGTTGAAAATGGAAGTGTATAACTAGTAACCAAAAGAGAGCTGAGGTGATTTTACTAATATCAGAAAAAAATAGATTTTTCTGAGAAATTGTTACACAAGACAAAGACATTATGTATTGATAAAGGGTCAGTTCATCAAGAAGATATAATCATGATAAATACATACATACCAAATGACAGACCCCAAAATATATGAAAGAAACATTGACAGAATTGAAGTGAGAAATAGTTTTTCAATAATAGTTGGGGTACCTGGGTGGCTCAATTGGTTAAGCATCCAACTCTTGCTTTCAGCTTCGGTCGTGATCTCATTGGTGGTGAAATCGAACACTGCATCAGGCTCCGTGCTCAGCAGGGAGTCTGCTTGAGGTTCTCTCCTCTCCCTTTGCTCCTCCCCCTGCTCTCTCTCTCTCAAATAAATGAAGCATTTTTTAAAATGCTAAAAATGGTTAAATTAAAAAGAATAATAATAGTTGGGAGACTTCAGTACTGCCATTTCAATATAGACAGAAGGTTAGTCAAGAAAGAGGACTTAATGCTATAAACCAATTAGACCAAAGATATTTACAGAACATTCCACTCAAGGAGAGCAGAATACACAGTCTTCTCAAGTGCAAATCAAATAGTCTCCAGAACAGACCAGATAAACCATATGTTAGGTAATAAAATGAATCTTAATAAATTTTAAAAGATTAAAATCATACCAAGCATCTTTTCTGCTTACAATAGAATGAAACTGCCCATCAATAACAGAAGAAAAACTAGAAAATTCATAAATATGTAGAAAGTAAACAACCAGTGGATCAGAGAAGAAATCACAAGAGAAGTTAGAAAATACTTTGAGATAAATGAAAGAGAAAACAGAATTTACCAAAACTTATGCAGTGCTGCAAAAGCAGTGCTTAGAGGTAAACTTACAGCTTTGAACACCAAAATTTAAACAGAAGAAAGATCTCAAATCAGTTTCGTAAAAACTGGTATTGGAATTAAAAAGAAAAGCAGCAAAACCCAAAGATAGTAAAATAGGGAAATAATAAATAAATGAAATGGAGAATAGAAAAATGAAAGAGAGAATCAATGAAACAAAAAATTGGTTCTTTGAAAAGATCAACAAAAATGAGAAGGCTTTAGCTAGACCAGGAAAAAGAGAGAAGGAAAATAACTAAAATCAGAAATGCAAGTGGGGAAATTACTACCTACTTATAGAAATAAAAAGGATTATAAGAGAATACTATGAAGAATTTTATACCAGCAAATTGGATTATACCTAGATAAATATGGACAGATTCCTAGAAACATACAAACCACCAGAACTCTTTTTTTTTTTAAAGGATTTTATTTATTTATTTGAGAGAGAGAGAGCGCATGCATTCTCTCACAAGTGGGGGTGGGAGGGGTGGGAGAGGGAGAAGCAGACTCACTGTTCAGCAGGGAGTCCAATGCAGGACCCTGGGATCATGACCTGATCGGAAGGCAGATGCTTAACCGACTGAGGCACCCAGGCACCCCCAAACTACCAGAACTCTTACAATTCAACAAAAAGACAAACAACTCAAGTAACAAATGGGCAAAGGACTTGAATAAACATTTCTCCAAATAAATAGGCAAATGGCCAATAAACACATGAGAACATGCTTAATTTATTAATCATGAGGGAAATAGAAATCAAAACCTTGATATACTACCATACCCACCAGATTGGCTATAATTTAAACACAAACAAATGTTGGTGAATATGTGTAGAAGTTGACTTGTTGCTGGTGAGAATGTAGAATGGTGCAAACACTGTGGAAAGCAATTTGGACATTTCTCGGAAACTTAAACGTGGAATTAACCATAGGACCCAGCATTTCCACTACTAGTATAAGCCCGAATGAAATGAAAACAGGTGCTCAAATGAGTACGTACATATGAATATTCGCAGCAACACTATTCACAGTACCCGAAAAGTGGAAGCACCCCAAATGTTTAACAGCTGAATGGATAAACAGATTATAGTATATACATACAATGGAGTATTTTTCAGGTGTGGATGAACCTTCACAACATTATGCCAAGTGAAACAAGCTAAACACAAAATGCCACATATCATATGATTTTATTTATATGAAATACCTAATATAGGTCAATCCATAGAGCTAGAAAGTGGGTTGTTAGTTGCCAGTAGCTGGGTTGGGGGAATGAGAACTGATTGCTTAATTGCTTTGAGGGTTTCTTTTTCGGAGTGGTGAAACTAGATAGAGGTGGTAGTTAACACAACACTGTAAATGTACTAAATGCCACTGAACTACACACTTTGAAATGGTTATTTTATTTTAATTGAATTTCACCTTAATTTTATTTTATTTTATTTTTAAGATTTTATTTATTTATTTGACAGAGAGAGACACAGCGAGAGAGGGAACACAAGTAGGGGGAGTCTGAGAGGGAGAAGCAGGCTTCCAGCCGAGCAGGGAGCCCGATGTGGGGCTCAATCCCAGGTCCCTGGGATCAGAACCTGAGCCAAAGGCAGATGCCTAATGACTGAGCCACCCAGGCGCCCCCACCTCAGTTTTTAAAGGGGGGAAAAAGTGAATGTGCAGTCAGTCCTCATTTGCAGATTTTGTGTTTGCACGTTGGCATACTCACTCAAATGTACCCGTAACCCCATAATCCCTGCTTGCAGTGCTTTTGCAGTCATCTGCAGATACGTGCAGAAGAGCAAAAATTTGAGTCACCCCTTACATATGTTGGCCAGCTGAAGTTAAGCAAACTAAAGCTCTGCCTTTTTGTTTCAGCTTTCATTCTTTAAACAAGTGTCCTTGGAGGGAGGGCAGGAGAGAAGAGGGGGAGAGAATAAAATGTCTTTAAACAGAAACACCCGTAAAACAAGGTTTTTTATATATTGATTGACTAACAAAAATGTTGTGACTAGAGGTTCGAGGAACCTAACCCCATATTCCCCCTAGGAGAAATTGGTCGGTATTTAGCAATTCATTTTTCACGGCAATTTTATAGAACATAAGTACCACAATTAGCAAGAAATGATGATATGATGTCTTGATTGGCTTTAAAACAATCTGGAGTGAGGAGAAGAAGTAAGAAGGTTATAAATGAAATAGGGTTGGCGATGTGTTGACAATTGTTAAAGCTAAGTGATGAGTGTATATATGTTGATTATATTATTTTCTGTATTTTTATACTTGAAAATTTCCATAACAAAAAATGTAAATATGTAGATTTCTTCCACCTTTGAGGGGGTGATAGTTCTACCCAGAGTTTTCATTTGTCCTAAAGATGTATTAATGTTAATAAATAGGGGCAAAACATTACAAACTCCCTCGTTAGAAAATGTCATAACTCTTTCTGGTTCCCCAAGCTCACACTGCTATTTCACATGTTTGTATTTTGACCATATAATTTACTCACCCTGAGTGATGCCCTTTCCCTCTCAAATACATGATGAATTCTTATTTATTTTTCAAAACCCAACTCAAATGCCGCTCCTTATGGTGCCTTCCTTAAACATATCGTTTTGTTTTTATATCCTACTCCTGTACCATATATGCTTTAGAGGATCTCTGCTGCTGTAGCATGGGACCTCTGCAGGAGCCCACTCAACTGTGTTGGAATATGCACACATGTGGAGGTACAACGGAGTTTACTCTTTGTTGAGATTTGGTGGATAAATACTCTCTTCTCCACTGTCTTGGGTGGTCAGTTCTGAGACATAAACTACATGGTTTCTCAGATGGACCAAGGAGAAGTGAGCCCTAGTTGTCTAAAGCAGTAATCAGCTCAATAACACACCCTTGAATTGGTTTTCCCTCCTTTCCTGTTTGCCTTTTCCTGATCCTCTTGCAATGATTCCCTACTTTTCAGAAAACCCAATCTAGACATCATTTATTTTACCTCATTTGTATTATAAAATTTCACACATTTTGGATTTTCCTGATTGTATCCCTATGGTATTATTTAATATGTTCTTCTATACTTTGCATTTCACCCATGTAGAAAATATATAGAAAGCAACTGAAAGAGAATATATCAAATGTATTCTCTAAATGCTGAAGTTATAAGGAATTATTTTATTCTTCTTTATGTGTTCCTTTATTTTCTAACAGACTGCATATACATTTATTCAACGAGTATTCATTGATTGACCTCTGCTGTGAGTTAGACACTTTTCTATGTGGAAGGGATGCAGTAATGAATAACATAGACAAAAATTCCTCCTTTTACAGAGTAGACAGTCTCTTATAATCAGAAAGAAGGTATATAAGGTTTCTACTAATTGCATTGAATTTTAGATTAAGAACCTTTTAAATTAGTTTTAGCTCCTTGTGAGATGTGGAAGGAGAGATTAAAGAAGGCTTCCGTTTAAGATGGAGAAAAAAGGATTGTAAAATATTTTCCTGGTTTTTATGATAGTAAAATATTTTCGTACCTGTCAAATTATTTCTGAATCTAATTTATATCAGTAACTTTAATTTAAATAAGAATGTGCTTTGCTTCCAGTGTGACAGTGAAAATGAAGCAGTATTCTAGGCATGTCACTAAAGATTATTTGGTCATTTAAGGAAGATTTTTTTTTTCCCTTTAGAAATCATATATTTTAATTGCTTCTACCCATTTTGATATTTAACTTTATAATCTTTTGTTTTTTAATTATTGAAAAACCTGTTACATGAGCAGAATAGTTACTAAATATCTAATATGCCATGCATATTCCTGGTTTTCATAAAAAGCCAGAATAATGAATAATTGCTTTTCTTTTAAGGTGATGATCATGAGGGAAAATTATAATATATTAAAATGAGATCCATTTGGGAAATCTGGCTTCATTTTTGTTTGCTCATGAACAAGAATTTCCACAAATGTTAATGCAGCAGAAGTAAAATATGTATTATTCCTATATGGGTTGAAATAAAGAAAAGAATAAGGCTATTTCTTTTTATAGTTTGAATTTCTATCATCAGATGGCTGGACTATAGCCAGTAGTTCATATTTCAACTTTGTTGTGTCATGTCTTTCACACATACCATATCCCAGGATACCTAACAGATCTAAATTTATAAATTTTAGTTTTAGAACAGTTTAAAGCATACAAAGTCCTAAAAGTGAGCAGTTTTTTTTTTTTTCAAAGATTTTATTTTAGAGAGAGAGAGAATGCAGGCAAGTGGTGGGGAGGGGGGACAGGGGGGAGAGAGAGAGAATCACAAGCAGACTCACCACTGAGCAGGGAACCCGCCATAGGGCTTAATCCCAGGACCCCGAGATCATGACCTGAGCTGACATCAAGAGTCGGGCACTCAACAGACTGAGCCACCCAGGTACCCCTAAGCAGTTTTGAAATGAGTGGAGAGCTAGGGGTGCCTGGGTGGCTCAGTCGGTTAAGTGTCTGCCTTCAGCTCAGGTCATGATCCCAGGGTCCTGGGATCGAGCCCTGCATCGGGCTCCCTGCTCCGTGGGGAGCCTGCTTCTCCTTCTCCCTCTGCTTATGCTCTCTCTCTCTGTCAAATAAATAAAATCTTAAAAAAAAAAAAAAAGAGTGGAGAGCTAGTGAAGTTCAGTAAAAAGCTGACTAAGAATATTTCTGCACTGAATACCAAGAAAATTTAGAGTAGCCAATACATTAAATGGGGAAAAAAAGCATAGTATATACTTGAATATGTCTCATCTTCCTTTCTGTTCAATCCTCATGTCTGCACCATCCCCAGGTATAGTGGATAAGGCAGTTGCTTCAGGCTCTGGGCTTTGAGTGACTCTTGCTACTGTAGTAACCAGTATTGCATAGCCAGCCAATGATTGGGAGAAGCAGCAGCAATGGGAGAATTTTTAAAGAACTATATAGAAAAACTTGAGCTTTAGTTAGAGTAAAGAGGATCCCTATTTCCTTTCCACCATATCCCACTGGCTGACAGTATTTATATTGACCTGATTTTGTCTCTGTGGAACATGAAAAGAATGTAAAAAGGTAAACATAGATCATACTGTGATTTACTTATCCTGAACTTCATGTTCCCTCTGGGATGACCCTTCATGCATTTAATAATCTTACCTTTACTTTGAGACACATAATTTTATACTTGATCATATACAGTGGGTTCTGGCTCAAGATGGTGACGTAGGAGGATTCTGAACCTCCTCCCACAGACACACCAAATCTGTAGCTACATACAAAACAATTTCCTCTGAAAGAAACCCAAAAACTAGATGAGCGACTCCTACACATTGGGCAAATGAGAAAAAAACCCACACTGAAATAGATAGGAGAGGCTGAGACACATTCTTGCCATAGACCCCATCCCTGGCACAGCAACCAGTAGTCAGGAGGGAATTCACAACCCTGAGCTTCTACTGGAGGAGCTGGGGCACTGAACCCCACAGCTGGCACCCCAGTTTTTGAGACCTGCACCTGAGAGATGAGCCTCCTGAACATCTAGCTTTAAAGCCAAGAGGCCTTATGTCTACAACATCCAAAGGGCCCGTGCAAACACTACATCAAAAACTAATGATGAAGTATGGTGACTAACATAACATAATAAAATAAATAAATAAATAAAATGAATTTGGAGGCCAAAAAAACCAACAAAAAAAACAAAACAAAGAACAAAGGGCCCATGCAGAGGCAGGACTCACATTTGTAGGTTCTATAGGACTGTATCAAACAGAGAAACAGTTCTTAACCAGGGCACAGTGCAGAGACAACAGACTGAAATACATCCCCAGTCTTTCTGTGAAAGAGGCCTATTGGCTTGTTTTGAAGCTTTGGCCTGTGGAGCAGGCTTCTGGTTTAACGCACATCTGAAGGACTGCTGAAATACTCTGCAAAGACCTTGGAAGTCAGTGGGAGCTATCTTTGTACTCTCCCTCTGCCTCACTCCAGGTCACCAGGATCTTCTGGAAGGGAACTTGTGCACATGTCTGGAGCTCTGGTTTGTGTCACTGCCACCCAGGACACACCCCTTGATCACCTGGCTATCCTGGCCATAGGGTTTATGTTTGCAGGTGCCATGGGACTGTAACAAATGGAGAAACAGTTCTTAATTGGCTTCCTCCCCAGGGCACAGTGCAGCAACCTGAGACTGAAAAATACCCCAAGTTTTTCTGTGATAGAGGCTTATTGGCTTATCTTTATAGCTGTGGCCTGAGAACAGGCTTCTAATTAAACACACATCTAGGGGCCAGCTATAATCCTGTCCAGAGACTGGGGAGACTCATGGGTGTCATCTTCATCCTCTCTCTGCCCTGCCCCAGGTGGCAAGTTTCTGAGAAAGGAGCTTCTGTACATATTTGGCTTCCCAGCTTTTGTGGCTTCCGCCCAGAGGACACAGCTTTTAATAATTTGGCTCTGGTAGCAGTGGGGCTTGTGTTTACAGATTCAATGGATAATAAGAAACAAACAAAAAACAATTTTTAACTGGCTATCATTCAGGGCTCAGTGCAGAAGCAGCAAACAAAAACACCCATCTCCCAGTCTTCCCCTGAAAGAGGTATATTTGCATACTTCAAAAGCTGCTACCTGGAGCACCTGCGTGGCTCAGTCGGTTAAGTGTCCAACTCTTGGTTTAGCTCAGATCATGATCTCATGGGTTCTGGGATCAAGTTCTGCATTGGGCTCCATGCTGGGCATGGAGCCTGTTTGGGATTCTCTCTCTCCCTCTCCTTCTTCCCTCCTCCCCTCAAAAAAGCTGCTACCTGAGAGTCTGGCTTCCAATTAGTTTGAATCTAGGTGCTGACTGAGATTCTCCTCTTTGACATACTGAGAAGGTCTTGGCATATCCTCAACTACTAGGAGTCTCTAAGAGTAAAGTAGGCTGCTTGGACAATCAAAGGTTTGAGAGAAAACCAAGAACTAGGGCAGGGTTGAACAATAAGGTTGAATTTCTAAATGAGGTCATTCCTTTAGGATTGAGAGAGGTGGCTGTTTTGTTGAATGCATGGAAACCCAACACAGAGAGTCAAAGAAAAAGAAGAAATAGAGGAATATATTCCAAAGGAAAAAAGATAAAACCTCAGAAAAAGACCTTAATGAAATGGAGATAAGTGATTTACTTGATAAAGAGTTCGAAATAACAAAGATCCTTACCAAACTCAGCAGAATAATGTGTGAATAAAGTGAGAATTTCAGCAAAGAGAGAAAATATAAGAAAGTATCAAATAGAAGTCACAGAACTGAAGAATACAATAACTGAACTGAAAAATACAATAGAGGGGTTCAACAGCAGGGTAGCTGAAGCAGAAGAAAGGATCAGTGAACTTGAAGAAAAAGCAGTGACCTATTCAATCAGTGTAGCAAAAAGAGAAAAGAATAAGAATGAGTGAAGATAGCTTAAGGAACTTACGGGACAACATCAGTGGACCAACATCCACATTATAGGAGGCCTAGAAGGAGAAAAGAGAAAGGGGCAGAAAAGAAATCTTATTTGAACAAGTAATGTCTGAAAATTTCTCTGAGCTGGGGAAGGAGACAGACATCCAGATCCAGGAGCTCAGTTCTAAATAAGATGAATCCAGGGGCGCCTGGGTGGCTCAGTCGTTAAGCGTCTGCCTTCGGCTCAGGTCATGATCCCAGGGTCCTGGGATCGAGCCCTGCATCGGGCTCCCTGCTTGGCGGGATGCCTGCTTCTCCGTCTCCCACTCCCCCGGCTTGTGTTCCTTCTCTTGCGGTGTCTCTCTCTGTCAAATAAATAAATAAAATCTTTAATAAACAAACAAACAAATAAGATGAATCCAAGGAGACCCACACTAAGACACATTATAATTAAGTATCAAAAGTTAAAGGCAAGGAGAGAATCTTAAAAGCAACAAGAGAAAAACAACTTGTTATGTATAAGGGAACCTCCACAAGACTATAAGCAGACTTTTCAGCAGAAACTTTGCAAATTGGAAGAAAATGGCACCATTTACAGAAAGTGCTCAAAGCAGAAAACTGCTAACCAAGAACACTCTACCCAACAAAGCTGTCCTTCAGAATTGAAGGAGAGAGAGAGAGTTTTCAAGACAAGCAAACACTAAAGGAGTTCATCACTACTAGACTAGCTTTATAAGAAATGTTAAAGGGAGGGGCACCTGGGTGGCTCAGTCATTAAGCGTCTGCCTTCAGCTGAGGTCATGATCCCAGGGTCCTGGGATTGAGCCCTGCATCGGGCTCCCTGCTTGGCAGGAAGCCTGCTTCTCCCTCTCCCACTCCCCCTGCTTGTGTTCCCTCTCTCGCTGTGTCTCTCTCTGTCAAATAAATAAATAAATCTTAAAAAAAAAAAAAAGAAAAGAAATGTTAAAGGAAGTTCTTTAAGCTGAAACAAAAGGGCACTAATTTAGTAATAGGAAAACATAGGAAAGTACAGACAATGAATATATTTTTGAAGCTTTTTTGTGCTACTGTTTTCTCTCCAACAAGGTAAGTGACTTCTGTTGAAGAACCTTGTCTTCTACTTTCACTTTTAGTTCCTTGCAGTGTTGCTGAGTATAGAGCAGGTGTTGGTCAGCAACAGTGAACTGCCTGTTTCTATATGGCCTATGAGCCGAGACAGGTTTTTACTTTTTTTTTTTTTTTCTCATTTGAAAAAGAATACTTTGGGGCGCCTGGGTGGCTCAGATGGTTAAGCGTCTGCCTTCGGCTCAGGTCATGATCCCAGGGTCCTGGGATCGAGTCCCACATCGGGCTCCCGGCTCAGCGGGGAGCCTGCTTCTCCCTCTGACCCTACCCCCCTCATGCTGTTTCTCTCTCGCTTACTCTCTAAAAAATAAATAAAATCTTTAAAAAAAAAAAAAAGAATACTTTGTGACACCTGAAAATTATATGAAGCTCAAATTTAGGTGTCCATAAAAGAGTTTTATTGGGGTATATCCAGACTCATTCATTAGGTATTATTTATGACAGCTTTCATGCAATAGCAGAGTTAAATAGTTGCAACAGAGACTATATGTGGCCCACAAAGCCTAAGATATTTTCTTTTTTTTAAAGTTTTATTATGTTCTGTTAATCACTATACATTACATCATTAGTTTTTGATGTAGTGTTTCATGATTCTTTGTTTGCGTATAACACCCAGTGCTCCACCTAAGGTACTTTTTTTTTTTTTTGATACTTTCTATTTGACCTTTTATGGAAAAAATTTATGACCCCTTCCAAAACAATAAGAAACATATGTATTGTTCTCTGTCCTTGGTTTCTGACACAGAGCTCCTAAAGCCCTTGTAGTTAGGATGCCAGGAGCTACCCAGAATCTGTTCTTCTCATATGGATGGCAGAGTTGTAAGAAATCAAGCCAACCTCAGAAGTCCATTCCAGAGGTGACTTAAGGTGGCTCAGTCAGTCAAGTGTCTGCCTTTGTGATCTTGGTGTCCTGGGAATGAGCCCCATGTCCAGCTGCCTGCTCAGTGGGGAGTCTGCTTCTCCCTCTCTGTCTGCCTCTCCCCCCACCCCGCTTGTGCATGCGCTCTCTCTCAAATAAATGGATGAAATCTTAAAAAAAAAAAAAAAAGCCCATTCCACTCCCCTCCCCTTACCTTATCTCTCCCTCCCTCCCTCTTTTATATTCTATCCCTGAGATAGAACCAATTTAATGTGTCTCTCTCTGTCAAATAAATAAATAAACTCTTAAAAAAATAATAATAAAATGGTAGACCTAAAACCAAACATATCAAAAATTACATTAAATACAAATCCTCTAAACACATTAATTAAAAGGTGGAAACTATGATATTGGATAAAAAATAAAATCCAATTATATGTTGTCCACAGGAAACCCATTTTAAAGATACTGCTATATTTAGGTAGATTAAAAGTAATAGGATGGAGGGATGCCTGAGTGGTTCAGTTGGTTAAGCATCTGACTTGATTTCAGCTCAGGTCATGATCTCAGGGTTATGAGACTGAGCCCTGTGTTGGGCTTGCAGTGGGTGTGGAGCCTGCTTAAGATTCTCTCTCTCCCCACCCTAAATCAATCAATCATCAACCAACCAGTCTCTCCCTCTGGCCCTCCCCACCCAAAATAAACACATAAGGTGATAGGATGGAAAAAGATATAATAAGAAAAATAAATCAAAATAAAGAGTGGCTACATAAATATGAGACCAGGTAGACTTCAGAGCAAAAAAATATTAGCATAAAGGTCAGTTACATAATGATAAGAGAGTCAATTCATGAAGAAGACAGAATAATACATTTTAAACATGTATGCACCTACATGTAATTAACATTACATGTTAATTAGTTAATTAGTTGAATTTAAATTAAAAGCATAAAAAAATAAAACAAGTCTTTTAAATGTTCGTTATGAAGCTTCAACTGAGGGGCGCCTGGGTGGCTCAGTTGGTTAAGCGACTGCTTTCGGCTCAGGATCCCTGGATCGAGTCCCGCATTGGGCTCCCTGCTCGGCAGGGAGCCTGCTTCTCCCTCTGACCCTCCCCCCTCTCATGTGCTCTCTCTCTCTCTCAAATAAATAAATAAAATCTTTAAAAAAAAAATGAAGCTTAAACTGAGAGTATTCTTTTATTTATTTATTTATTTATTTATTTTTGAGAGAGAGCCAGCGAGGATAGGCGGGGGCGGGGGGGGGGGGGGGACGCAGCGGGAGATGCAGACTCCCTACCAAGTAGGGAGCCTGATGCAGAGCTCGATCCCAGGACCCTGGGATCATGACCTGAGCCGAAGGCAGATGCTTAACCAATTGAGCCACCCAGGCACCCTACTGAGAGTATTCTTACAGCACTTCTGCACATTTATATTATTTTTGGTGTGGGCTCAAGAAGAGAGCCAACCGCCACAATTAAAAGGTTTTTAGACAAAATCAGAAAACATTCATTTTATCTTTCTGAGCTTCAGCTTTCTCATTAGTAACAACAATAAGATAGTGTTTACATCACACTAGGAGCATTTAATGACTTCGAAATTTCTTTGGATAAAAGTTTAAGAGTCACAGGAAGCACCTTAAGGAAAACAGCATAATGTCCAGTGTTTCTAATCATGGACCCAAAGAGCAGAGGTGGAGAAATGGAAGGGAACCATGTTATAGGGGAGTCACTTGAGTATCATTTTCATACTACACAGTCTGTGTTTTCCCCTTCCTTCTCCATACTCTCCCTCCTCCCAGTAATTGGACCTAATAGAAGCTCTAGAGGAGTAGTGAGTAAGAATAGCTTGAATTATTTCATCCATCCACATTTCCCATACTACATCCACCCCAGTCATGTTAAGAACTGATCTAATCTGACCATCTGCTTCATTTGACAGGTAAAGAAATCTAAATATAATAAGATGAAATAGGGCGCCTGGGTGGCTCAGTTGGTTAAGCGACTGCCTTCGGCTCAGGTCATGATCCTGGAGTCCCTGGATCGAGTCCCGCGTGGGGCTCCCTGCTCGGCAGGGAGTCTGCTTCTCCCTCTGACCCTCCCCCCTCTCATGTGCTCTCTCTCAAATAAATAAATAAAGTCTTTAAAAAAAAAAAAATAAGATGAAATAATCATTTTTTTCATCTTAAAAGTATTAATCTCTTGGCCTATTTTATATCTGTATTTGCTTATAAATGACAGGAATTCTCAGTGTGTGCCAAGTTGTCCTTACATGCCCCTCCTTTTTTTATTTTTTGCAAAGGTACATGGTAAAATATTTTCCAAACTATAACAAAGAGCATTCAGTGAAAACACAAATCTGTTCCATCTTCGCCACCCTCTGATTCCATGTCACATAAGCTACCACTTTTTAAGTTTTAAGTTAACTTTTTTTTAGTTCTTTTAGGTATTACTCGAATAATTTGATATGTGGCTAGTTTGAATTGAGATGTGCAATAATTGTAAAATGCACAACAGATTTTGAAAACTTAGCATGAAAAGGTTAAAATATCTCATTAATAATTTTTATATTGATTAGACGTTGAAATGATGCTATTTTGAATATATTTTGTTAAATAAATTATATTAAAATTAATTTTACTGGTTTCTTTTGGTTATTTTAAGAATAATTAAAATGATTAACTGTTAGAAAATTTTAAATTATACATATGGTTCACATTTGTTGCTCACATTATATTTCTTTTGGACAGTGGACTTTTAGGACTACTCTAATTACTAGTAAGCATGTATTTCCCTTAGTTGATGTACCAAGTTTACTCATGAGATAGCTGATTCTAGTCTGATTCTCATTCTTTTATAAAGGACCAAGGTTTTTTCTGGAAAGTCTTAGGATTTTCTTATTCTTGGTATTCTGAAATTTCATAAGCATATACTGAGTTGTACACAGTTCTTGTTCATTTTGCTTATTAGAACACTTGGTAAGCCCTAGCTTGTGTTACTCTTCAGCTCTGAGAAATTTTCTACTAATATTTTTTTTTTAAGATTTTATTTATTTATTTGACAGAGAGAGACACAGTGAGAGAGGGAACACAAGCAGGGGGGGAGTGGGAGAAGGAGAAGCAGGCTTCCTGCGGAGCAGGGAGTCCGATGCGGGGCTTGATCCCAGGACTGTGGGATCATGACCTGAGCCGAAGGCAGACGCTTAACAACTGAGCCATCCGGGTGCCCCTGTACTAATATTTTTGGATTATTTCCTCCCTATTTTTTTCTTTTGTACAAAATTTCTTTGCTATTTCTGAATGAGAAAAGGTCTTGTATGATATTAGACCTCTAGTATTAAGTCTCTGTTTTTCTATAATTCTCTCTTATATTTTCTATTTTCCATTCTGTTGTCTTTTTTGCAGTGGTCCTCGGAGGAAACCTTATCCTAACCTTTTGACAGTTTATTAAAAAATAGGATGAGATAGGGGCTCAAAGGGGCATGTGACTCTTGATCTAGGGTCGTGATTTCAAGCCCCACGTTGGGTGTAGAGATTACTTAAATAAATAAAACTTAAAAAAAATAGGAGGAGATAAGCAAACATAGTTGTCTACAACTCTTTCTTCTCTGTTCTTTTGTCATAGAAGTATGTTCTGCCTTTATGACTGTGCTGTCTTCTTGAATATATGTGAGGTTTCAAATTAGATTTGGTTTTTTGTTTTGTTTCGTTTTGTTTTAAATTTCCTTCTGTTTCCTGACTTACCTCTGTTTTGCAGTCAGTGGTTTGTTTTGTTCAGGGCAGGCTGCTAGAAGTGAAGCACATTTTAGATAAGGAAAATATGTAACTAAATGTGTAGAAGCAGAAATGCAAAAAGCTTCCTCTAGGAAGATAATCTGATCGTTGTAATACTGTGAATGTAATGAGATAAGGGCCTGAACTATCATGAATGCAGTGAGAACCAAAAGAAAAGAACTGAGTAATTATGCAAGAAAAGTAAGTGTAATTATGAACTGATTTCTCCACTCTAAAACCTCCCAAAGCACCACTTTATTGAACTAGTTATATGCTCCCTTGTAGTGTTAATTATTATACGTGTATGCCTTTCTAACTAAATTGTGACTCTTCAGGGCCGGGCTTATATCTTACTCGTTAACTTTTTTTATAAGTATTTATTGATCAAGCCCTATGCCAAGGGCCAGGAGAAAGCAGTAGTCAAAGACAAATAATCCCTGCCCTCAAGGATACTTAATTACTTACATCTTTCACAGTGCTTAGAATTAGATGCTAGGTATTCGCAGAGAAAATATTTGTTACTTAACCCTACTTTAAAAGGTAATATTAGGATGGTCTATTGTATTTGTTTAGGTGTATTGCAAAATTTATTTGATATTAACTATTCTCTCTTTAACTTGATACTAAAAAAATTATTATGCATTCAGATTAAACTAATATCCTTCACCTTATTTAAAGGTAATATAGCACATTGATATAATGAAAACAGCCCGCCCTTGAAAGAGTCCAGGTTCTAGTTTAGCTCTACTGTTGAACAGGTTTGCACATGAATTTTTATCCTCTTTATCTTCTCAGAGCCTCAACTTTCTCGTATGTAAAATAAAGGTTAGATCTTTTAGCACTGACACTGAATCCAAAAGTGGAAAAATTTTTCATTCCCATAACCTTTGAATAATGTTGTGGCTAAACCATCTAGTATATTTAATTGAATAATTGGAAATGACAGAGAGCTGTCATTTCATGTTTTATTTGAGTTATGATCATTGACTAAATACTGTTTTTTTTTTTCTCTTTTACAGACTTGGGTCTAGATCAATATACAATAAAACGCTTTGATGGAAAGGTGAGCGAGCTATGACACCTAATATATATATCCTGTTGTTTACTAAGAAGATTTTAAAGTTCCTCTAGAATTATTTGTGAGAAATTTCTGAATGCCTGTTCTTCTTGTCAAAAGAGCATGTTTCTTAGGTTGGAAGGCCTATAAGTGCCTTCAGATGCTTCTACCGAAAAAATCAGGCAGATTTTTCTACATTTTTCCATATAAGATAACACTCATGGGTAGCCTGCTATATATAGTAAGGACTAATTCGGTGTATGTTGACATTTGCATTTTAATTCAATTGCCATCATAAAGCTTAACAAGCCCCCAATAGTACATTTGCATTTCTTATAAAAACACTTATTTGATTTGACCTTCCTCAGACTTTGACACTCTATAGCAGTAATCCTAACTAGAAAATTATAGAAGTCTTTACTGGTGCTTTTATAATAATTATGAAGGCCACCCCAAATTTGCATATGCATTTGCATTATACTTTCTTTCAATTCTTTATTTTATGCACAAATAAATCACATAATTAATTGTTCTTCAAGTATAGAAAATGAAACTTTCAATTTTATCATCTCAAAGCAGTCAGTTAAACATGTTTTTCCCTTTCAGGCTGAGCTCTACAAAAAGAAAAAGAAAGTATTACACAGGGTCAGAAAGAAAAGTAAAAGGTCAATTTTACAGAGGAGGAAGAAAGCACATCAGAAAGAAGAGAGAGCCCGGGATGGCTCTACAAAGCTTAAAGAGAAGGAAATCAGAAGGAAAATCATGCGGTGGCTGGAAAAGGCAGGACCACAAGAGGGGTCTAAATGGGTGGAGGTCAGGGTTAGTAGAAGCTGATCTTGCAGGAATATGTCGATCCTGCATCATTATATAAAACTCTATGTACTCATAAGGTGAAGATATAAATAGGAAGATCTTTTGCACAGGTGGAAAGAACGAGTGGCCACCTTAAGAGCTGAGCGATCTCAGTCAAGGCTTCCAGCCTAACAATTGCCTTTCCCATTCATATGGCCCATTGCCTTCATCTGGGTATGCTCTTTTTAAAGTCACATATTCTAAAAGAAAAAATGATCAAAAACAGCATTGAACTAGAATGTTAGGAGACAGGTTCAGAGCTGGCTCTGCTTTGGGACAGCCACATCTTTGATCCTTGGTTGTCTCTGCCTCATGTATAATCAAGTACCATATCCATGTGAAGGTTATTTCAGGCACTGATGTCAGGGTCTTATTTCAGAATCTCTGGCAAATCAGGCCCCTGTTTTATCTGTCTTTGTGTCACTCAGAGTCCAGCATATGTCTGCCATATAGGAGGGGACCAATAAACATTTGATGACTTGGAAAAATCAACTAATCAATCACATATTCTTTGGAGATATGGCTCATTAAGTCAGTAATATGTTATAGCAAAATCAGTCTAACAAATCACAGTTTTTGGTCACTGAAGGAATTCAGAGTAGCATGAGATTTCTATCCTCTATTATATTTATATATATGTAAATCTGAAAACATGTAAAGAAGTTGAATATGTGCAAGTTGAACAGCAAATTTACATGTTATAGGAGAATTTCCATTCCTAGAGGTCTCCCAAATATAAAATCCCTAGTGGTCACCCATGTTTCATAAATGCTCCTTAAATTTTTCATTTCAGCCCATAACTGTCCACTTGAGGCTAAAAATTTGCAGCTCTGGGCATGACCGGTGAGCTCCACCTTTGTTTCAATCATATTCAGTTTATGAGCTCTGTATTTCCTCCCATTAGTATCATCTGCATTTTTCTGTTTTCACTTATTTTTATAAAATAACAAAAGTAAACTGCAGTAAGACATTATAAGTATTTGAGTGCCCGCCTTGCTGTAGAGATGAAAACGGCAGTACTTTGTTTAGAAGGCAGACTTTATGACAGATTGTAGTGCAAATGTTTGGGCTCTGAAATGGGAGTAGGAAAGCAGGATTTAGGGATCTCAACATATAATGGTTCAAAGTATGACTCGTATGAAATTCAGGCATATGAAAGTTGACCAGGGGAACAGGTTCTGCAGGAGAATAGAGGAATGGCAGACTCACATAGGGGTAGTGTAGAACTGAGCCAGCCAGCTTGTCCCCTAGCAAAGAGTGCATGGATTTTTCTTTCATCCACGTTATGATATGCATATTTAATCCCTTTGCCAAGTACGTCATTTAAGTACTGTATTAATTTCCATCAACTATATCCTGAAGGTTATGGTTCTTAAATAGGATTTTTAAACTAAGTTCACCTCTGGTTTATGTCTTTATGAATAGTCTTTTATTTCATATGAAGTTTAAGAAAGTAGTTTCTGTGCTGTTTTTAAACCTTGTATAATGAGGTATACAACATTCATTAGGGTTTTATCAGTTTAGAAGTTTTTCCAGGGATTTTTGCCATGTATTTGTGATATTTGTAATAAGAATCATCAATGCTTATTCAACTGTTGATCTTATTATTTTCCTTTAGATCTTCATGTCTCTCTTTCTCTCAGTCAGAATATCTTAATTCTTAAGTAGCAGCTTCCAGAGTGTATAAATCCTAAGACAATTTCCTCTTGAAAAAACAGATTTGTGTAGTAATTATAGTACATTTTATGCAAGATGGCCAGAAATTTAGTCCAAAACTAATACCCTAGAGGAATTTCCTTTTAAACTTGCTTTGATTTTTAGATGGGTCATTTTCTTTCTCTTGTTTTAACTTGAAAGATAAACTAGTTATGAACTACTTAGAGATTTACTCCCATCTTCTTATCCCCCCGCCCATTGTTTTAACTTTTAACACACCATGTAATAAAGTGTATCATTTGACCAGTAGGTAACACTGCCTTATTTTATTGTCTTTTAATTGAACTGCACTTTAGCCTTTTTGTCATTGAAAGCAAGAACAAATGTAGAAACAGTATCATTTTGCGGAGTTTTCTCATTTGTGTTTGAATTTCATACAACCTCTAAATGCAAAGTAGAAAAGAAGGCCCAACTGATACTGAGAAATAATTGGAGAATTATTTCTTGTTTTGGTGCCTATCATCTTCTCTCTTCTTTTGTTTGACTAGAAAAATGCTCTTAAGTAAATGAAACATTCCTGTTTCAACTGATAGTGAAACTGAATTTGATTAAGCAGCTTTTGAATTTGGGGGAGGATCTTTTTCCAGAGCCCATCACTACCTAGTGTTAATGTACACTAATCCTTTACTCTTAGTAGCAATTTCCTTTGTAGAAAAGTCATGAAATACATTATTATTGGCACTTGCATCTTTTATGCATTTCAGAACTATACTAACACAGGCCTTATATAAAGAAGCGATAGTGTACCTTCACTTTAAGAAAACGCTTTGTAGATAGGTGATACTTTAAAAGACATTCAGACTGGGTCTTTAAAGTTCAAAAACTCAGAGCTTGAAAGTTCAGATTTTTCTCTTCAAGGATGTTTGAATATCACTACAGTGTACTAGCACTATTATACAGATGGAAATACAAAATATAGTCTGGCTTTTGTTTTAGTGTAATATATCATAGATTTTTTTAAAAATGCACCCTCCCCCTGCAATGTCCATGCATTCTGCTTATGACTTGTTCATGTAGTTACTTCATGAAGTTTGGGTTATTTCTTTAATAAAAGCTATATTTTTCTGGTTTAATTTTTTTTTTTTAAGATTTTATTTATTTGAGAGAGAGAGTGAGAGAGAGAAAGAGCACAAGAGGGGGGAGCGGGAGAGGGAGAAACAGACTCCCCGCTGAGCAGGGAGCCCGATGCGGGACTCGATCCCGGGACTCCAGGATCATGACCTGAGCTGAAGGCAGTCGCCCAACCAACTGAGCCACCCAGGCGCCCTCTGGTTTAATTTTTTAATCACATAATAACTGGTCTATAAAACAAAGCATCATTTCTAAATGGAGGCTTTATATTATATAATCATCAAATATTTCTTTCCTTTAATGATTTAGTTGCTGTTTTTTATTGGTGTGGCTTATCTCAAGTGGTTATACCCTTTATTTTCCTGTTTCTCTTAGCCCTCCCTTTTTTCCCTCAGCATATCAAAGATAGAAATTGTTTTGGATTTTCTGTTCCTGTTGTATGTGATAGACAACCCTCTCTGGACCAGACACCACCAATTTTTTTTTTTTTTTTAAGTTACAGTAGAAAACTGCATGGTCTAGGTAAAATTGTTTCTTAAGCAAGGAATACCTATGTTCCAGAGTTTTGACATAATCCTCTTCTCGCTTCTAAAAACTTTGTAAAGCTCATACTCTTTGTCAAGTAACAATGAATTGCCCATTGAAAGTAAATTGTTCATTGTTATCATTTTACCATGTATTTCTTTTTCAGAAGATAGTTTTTTTAATTCTTCCTTCCCTGTCAAATTCCCTTTTCCCCCAACCACTACCTGAACATTTCAGAAAGCATCCCTCTGGACTGCATTTTCGTTATTTGTATTTACAGTACCCTTAGAATCTCTCCAGTTTGGAAGAAAGAGTTAATGTGTGTTTTATTCCTCTCTTTTATGATACCTACAAGAATATTTGTACATGTGGAACAGAAAAAATATTTTACATCAAATTAAAATGACATTGTTTCCCCCCCTCCCCCCCAAAATGACATTGTCCACATTCAGGTGAAAGAGATAAAAGTATGGTCAAAGCCTAGAAAAGGAAGAACTGATTACAGTGTTTATAACAGAAAAAGTTATCAGCAGAAAAAAAAATGGCAGCCATAGTTAAAAATCAAAGCTTTAATATAACCAAAGGCTTTTAATTGCTTACTAGATAAGAGTTCTTTAAAAAAAATATTGATATGGGGCGCCTGGGTGGCTCAGTCGTTGGGCGTCTGCCTTCGGCTCAGGTCATGATCCCGGGATCCTGGGATCGAGCCCCACATCGGGCTCTCTGCTCAGCGGGAAGCCTGCTTCTCCCTCTCCCACTCCCCCTGCTTGTGTTCCCTCTCTCGCTGTGTCTCTCTCTGTCAAATAAATAAATAAATAAATAAAATCTTAAAAAAAAAATATTGATAAATGAACTTTAAAATGATATTCTGCTTAGGGGAAAGTCTTGGTTCCCCAAGGGAAATGTGAGCATTTTCCCCTATTTAATGCTTTTACTTAAGTTGTTTATTTACTTTATATCAAAGATAAGATCTTAGTGTGGAATAAGGGCAAGTATAATATTACTTCTTGACATGCATAGTAATGTGAAATTTATTGTAGATCAAGGAAATGTAAATTAGGAGAGGGGAGGGACTGAAAGCTCCATGGGACAAGAGTTTGATGAATCTTCACATTTATTTGAAGTGTTTTAATTCTGCTCACATTTATATAGCAGGTTATGATGTTATGGGAATTCTGCATTGTTCACTAGGCACATCTCTCTTTCTCTCTTTTAGTTTCCAAAGATGAACCTAAGTCAAGTCTAAATTCTTGGTGAATTGATATATTTCTTCAGGTTTTTCTATTAATAAATACAAATATATAGACAGAATTGTGTGATTTTTTTCACCATGTTTTTATGTTTTTATTTGCCCTACCAATCCCATCTTTACAATAGAGTATATCACCTGTGTTGTCTTACTTTTATAATAGGGAAATTTTTTATTTAAAAAAAGTGTAGCAGATTCCAAGAGAATGCACAGATTTCCCCCACTGTCTAAAATTAGAGCATCCCTATGGAAGCTTTCATTAAGCTGAAACAGCATAAAGCAAAGAAACTATTACCATTTTCATAAAAGCAAAAATCCTCTTTGGATTTTTTTCAGTTAGCAAAAACAGGTACCAGCATAGGTCTTTCGTGAAAGAGAAGTGGTATAAAGCAGACTTTCAGATAGCAGGGATCCTGTAATTCCTGGAAGCCTGAAGTTCTCCGCAAGTATTTCATATTCACATATTTATTTTAGGGCTGAAGATTTAGCCCATTTTAAAAACCACATTAACATATTCACTCATTAGTTGTCAGTTGTTTATTTTTGCAATTTAAAGTAAACTGTCTAAATGAAAAATACTTGACTCTATTTGTCTCTTGCAGGAATTATTACTAATAATAACTATATGAAAAAGAAGAATAGTTGAAGCTTTTTGAGTGTTTATCACATGCTACACTCTATTTTTGTTTTCTGGTTTTGGTTTCACGTGCAATGTGGGGCTTGAACTCACGACCCAAGATCAAGAGTCGCATGCAGTGTGGACTGAGTCAGCCAGTCACCCCTACACACCGTTTTAAGTGCTTACATATAACTCATTTAATCCACACAGCCACTCTTTTAGATAGCTTACTACTTTTATCATCATTTTACAAATAAGAAGCTACATAATAATTTTTTTTTAACATTAGATCATATAAGCTAGTAGGTAGTAGAGGCATGATTCCAAATTCGTAGTCTGGCTTCAGAGTTCAGTCTTAAGCACTGGGGTATCTTATTCATATATCTAAGCAATTTGTCTATATGATCAATTTGTAAATAGAAATTTCTCTAGTCAAGTAGCTATTTTAATACTAACTTAATGCCGTTTGTGCAAAAAAAACCTTGATATTTCACTTTCTTTTTGCTAAGCATGTTGAAGTTAATTTTTTCTGCTTTGATAAAGTACAACTAGAAACCCCTATTAACCTGAGAACCCACATAGTATTTTTAAAGAAAGAAAATATAAGGAGTATATAAATTTTAATACTTGAATTTAGGAATCAGAATTTCAGCTTCATTTTTATTTGCTCCATTATTTTCTCATATGCCATGAACACTATTGAGCATTTTGAAAAATGCAGTGTCTTTTCTTTTTATTGAAACGATCTCTTAAAGTGTGCAGTATTGAAAATTTGTATCTTGGCTCATTGTCATCAAGATATTAGAGAAAATAATATTTCTATTACAGACGAAACTTACTCTCAAATATTGATTGGTTGTGCGTTAAATGTAGCATCGTTTGAATAGGGCCACTTACTATAGTGAGTCTAAACAAGCAAAAGTTTAGAATGTAATTGCATTACCAAGGAACTTAACATTGTGATTTAGCATTTCAAGAAATCCTTTGACACCTGTTGCAGTTTTCTGTTGTACTTTTAGGCTGTTTGTTCATCTTTCTTCTTTTGCATCCATAGTTCTCTAAATTATTTTTAAGCCATTTTCTCAATTTTCTCTCTTCTTACAAATTAGCAAATTTAGCTCTTTTGTAACACACCACAACCCTAAGAAAATCTGGCTTTGGTGTCTGAAATATTTTCCAAGAGATTTCCATTTTGAGCATCTAAGTATTTGATAGCTCTGTGTAAATAATTAGTAGATGTTGTAAGTATGCTGACCTTGAGTAGGAAAAATACAACATTATGGATTGCTGTACTTCTTAGTATGTAATAGCACAGGATGAAGAGTGTGACTTTGGATATGACAATTCTATATTCATAAATGGGCTCTCTACATACTTGATAGGTAACCTTGGGCAAGAGACCATTTAACCTCTCTGAGTATCACCTTCTCAGTAAAATCAGGACAATGTGGTAAAGTATCTGGCTCTACAAATTATAGCTACTTTCCATGACTTTGAGCCCTTTACTCAATTTATAAAAGGAGTTAGCTGCTGTCATATATATTATCCTCTTAGTTTGTATGAAATGCTACAGAATAGCATCTCCTCTGCCTAATTGCTCTCTCCATGCCAGTTAAATCAGCTGTAAAAATCTCCTTGGGCTCTCTGTAAGAAGCAATTGGCTGGGATTAAATAGCTAGTCCATGAGCTAAAGAGAGACCTCTGGTTTGTTTTCTCATATCTGAGCTATCCTTCATTCGCAGTGATTCATCTCACCCATGTGTTGTAAAATCCTCTGGGCCTCTGTCACATCAGTCCCAGCTTTAGGTTTGTAAATTGCTAATAGCATGTATTTCTCAGTCAAGAACTTTTATCACTCTGCTAAGCTTGTTTTGAGAAGTATGGTAAGTTTGGGTTGAATTTTATTTCACAGTGAAGTTCATTTGTTGAAAAAAAAATCTTTAAACCCATTTGATATATGAAGATACTTTGTTTTTGTTTTTTTTATTTATTTATTCATGAGAGATAGAGAGAGAGGCAGAGGCAGAGGGAGAGGGAGAAGCAGGCTCCCCGCGGAGCAGGGGGCCTGATGCGGGACTCGATCCCAGGACTCTGGGATCATGACCTGAGCTGAAGGCAGACGCTTAACTGACTGAGCCACCCAGGCATCCCTATGAAGATACTTTGGAGTGGTGTACCCAGCTAAATCAGCTAACCTACACTGCTTAATCAAATGCCATCCTCCATGATGGCTGGCTTTTTATCACTAATGTGAATAGTAATTCATTTAGTGCAACATAATTTTGTAGGAGACCTGTTGCTAAGTAGTCATTCTGAACTCTTCGAGTAGTTACTAATCCTTTAAACTCATCTGAGTTTGGTTGCCTGTATTTTAGTATGGATGGTAAAGCAACAAATTTGTCATGAAGTTTAAAAATATTATATCCACGAGACATCCTAATAGGAAACCTTAATTAAAGAAATGCTTTGACTTCCCATGACAAAAAATGAAATGTTTGCCTTCCCATTTCTGTAAGAAACAGACTATTACTCATGTGTTTTCTTTTTATAATATTATGAAGTTTTTCTACAATTGTGTGTTTCATTTGGGGGAGGTTAGGAATTGAGGTGTTGGGGTTTTTGTTTTATTGTATACCTAGCAGATAATATATAAAACATTTCTGTGTATTCCTCCTTTCCTGTTTCTAGGTGTTCAGTGAATTTATTACAGATCTAAATTCGTCCTTATATGTTATAATACTTTGTGATATGTATGTTTGATTTTGGAGTTTTTGTTCATGTAATCAGACGATGTCCATTTTTTTTCTTTTTCTCATCTTCTGATCAGGATTTCTGGCAGGTACTGACTCAGCAGCATGTGCTTTAAATTAATTAATGTTCCAAAATCCATAGTAATGCTTCAGGGACAAAGGTTCAGTGCATGCTCATGTCCTTCCCCCTGCTCCTTTCAGAATGATTCAATTCCTGTCACTTTAAACTAACATATTTTATCTTTAATATGACAATTCCAACACTGCCCTGGCCCTTGAGAATATAATACCTAGCATGATTTAAAAGGAAGTTTTAACATTATGTGTCACACAAAAGGTCAAGAAAATGTTACCACTAAGTTGTATAAGGGATACTCAGTCAGTTGGGTCATTTAACTAGTCTTAGGATGTCATGTTCCTAGTTAAACTGTTAGCAGGAACAGTGACTGGCAGCAGTAATTTCAAGTGAAAATTGATCTTTTCTTTTGTTTTGAAATTTCTTACATGATAAATACAGATAAGTCTAGTTGCACTTGTTCAATAAAATGGCTTAACAGGAAAGAAATGGAACATTTAGAAAGACTGCATTAGTTTGCTTTTTTGAGCTAATCAACAAATTTAACTTGGAAAAGCAAGCAAATGCATGAAGAAAATCATGAAAGAGAATATATAGGTTGTAATCTGGCAAAAGAGAAGTACTCTTTAAATAGATCTTTGAAGACTTACACTCTTTAATTATAATTTATAAATTATTAAAATTTATTCATTTTTTAAAAAGACATTACTCTTGTATTGCTTAATAGAAATAGAAACTAAACTAAATTATATCTTTTGTTTTAAAATAATTAATGATATAATTAATGAGATCACAGTGTGCTCTTTACTTTTATGTAACATTTTTCCTGTGCTTCCTTTTTTTAAAAAATGGGATATATTTTTAGTAGTCTTCTTACCAAATCCCAAACCAATTATCCTGTTATTGGTACAGTTGATTATCTTACTTCTGTTTTTAATTGCATTCTGAAATAAACCAACAAATACTTGAATGATTATGTCAAAATAATTTATCGATGATCCTGGTATCAATGTTTCTAAGCCTGGAGATTCTGTTTTAGAATAGCTATGGCACAACTAGTAAGCATAGTGCTAAGGAGAGTATATCAGATAAGGTACTTAATACCTGTGATTGAGGAAAGCTGCTTCTACTTCTGTAACTGTGGCAGGACAATTTGTAGAAGGCATCTAAAAACTCTTTCTTCCCTTTGATGGTTGTATGGTTTAAGGCTTGAAAATTTAAAATGACTTGCCTCACATAGCTGTCCCTTTTAGAGAATGAGACGAGAAAAGAGGTAGGAATTGGTTAAGTGCTTGGAAGTCTCTGGAATCTGCAGTATTGGGTAATCAGCCACCATAGTTGACAAAAGAGCACTGGTCTTGAAACTTTGACTCTTGAAGGTGATATCCTTTGTTGAGTAAGGATTCAAAATCAAGTTTTACTCTATTATTAAGGATATCTTGTGAATAAGCTTTTTGTATTGAAAATAATAAACTTTTTTTTCATAGACTAGATAGTGGGGGATTGTTTATCTCTATCACTATAAATATCACTCATTTTGGTGACACTAGTATAAATCCTTTAAGGTTCCAAAGGTCAGGGAGCAGTTACTTTATAGAAGAGGGCTTTCTTGCTTGCTTCCTTAACAAGGATTTGTCCTTTGCATGCTAATAAGTTCCTATTGCCTGTGGAAAGGCTGGAATCATTTTGTTTTTCTGGTAGCATAGAGCTGTTCTTCAGATGCAGCTTATGAATGGTGTGAAATAATTATATTGCTGTGAGGAGTATTCATAATGTCTCTTTCCAGTCTCTGAGTTCCACCACTACTAAAATATGTTGATTTAATTCATGTGTTTGATGATTCAAGCTGAAAAAAGAAATGATAATATAATCATGAAGTGCTCCCAAGGAGGGTGTAGTTTACTTGATTGCCCCAAATATTCAGACATCTATTAATATGTCTTTAAATACATTTTTATTTTAGATTGTTTTGTTTGAACTTGGGGTCAACTACCCATTTGATTTATCATTGTTGATTTGAAAGCATAAACATGACTAAACATTACATTTCTAACACCTTCATGTTTCATTTTTCCATCATGAAACAAGATTTGAAATTCACTTTGACATGGGAGGACTTGGTTCCAGATAACTTCCTTGCACAAATACTCTAACATGTTTTGAGGTTACACAAAGTGAAAGATACTCAAAACATTTTTTTCTCCTGTTCCAGTAAAAATGGGCTCTCAACTTAGCCTAAACATCTATTGATGATCTTTGATTGCAGAGAAAGTGTGAGAATAGCTTTTGCTTTGCATATTTGTCTTTGCCATGATGCATTTTTTTAAGTTCCAAACTTAAATAAAAAGCTTTTCCAATTACAGTTTAGTCTAATATCTATTAATTAAGAGCATGAAGAGCCATTACCTTCTTGAACTGATACTCATTTTCAAAATGATTAAAATATGCATTTGAACAAGTCAAGGCATAAAAATACATTGTACACCTGCATTGTTAACTACTTTCCTCTTCAAGATAACTGAGCTGATACAAGCAAAGCCCCAGGATTAATATTTTACAATAGTGAACTCTTGTTTCGCTCTGAAAATATTCAGTCCCCATTAACAATTTCAGAAGTTGCAAGTAATTTCTCTGCATTTGATACAATATAACATATAATGGTTCTGGAGTCAAACCATGACCTGTCCTGCCATTTTATAGCCTTGTCACCTTGCACTACTTATTTAATTTCTCTGAACTTCAGTTTTCTCATCTGTAAAGTGCAAATAGTAGTATTACCTATCTCATAGGATTGCAGTGAGGACTTAAAGAAGTGTATGTAATCCAAGTGCTTAGCACAGGGCCCACAATGAAATATGCAAACTATAATTTTTAAATTCTTTTTTTTTTTTTAAGATTTTACTTATTTATTTGACAGAAAGAGACACAGCGAGAGAGGGAACACAAGCAGGGGGCGTGGGAGAGGGAGAAGCAGGCTTCTCATGGAGCAGGGAGCCTGATGTGGGGCTCGATCCCAGGACCCTGGGATCATAACCTGAGCCGAAGGCAGACGCTTAACGACTGAGCCACCCAGGTGGCCCTAATTTTTAAATTCTTAATATACCTTTAATGGTCAGTGGTGTTCAAGGGATACCTATAAGTGTTAAGAGTTCAAGCTGATTTAAAAATTCTTCATCTAGAGGGCTTCCTGGGAGATGGTAGTTATTAGAACAGTGTAGAATGGTTGGTGATCCTCAGAGTGAAACTCTGTTTTTATGATGTGATTTTTTCTTTTTTTTTTTTTTTTAAGATTTTATTTATTTATTTGACAGAGAAAAACACAGCGAGAGAGGGAACACAAGCGTGGGAGAGGGAGAAGCAGGCTTCCTATAGAGCAGGGAGCCCGATGCGGGGCTCGATCCCAGGACCGTGGGATCATGACCTGAGCCAAAGGCAGACGCTTAACGACTGAGCCACCCAGGCGCCCCTGATTTTTTCTTGTAATAATTTTTTCCTTATGGGAGACAGTGAGATGCTATATTGACTGACTTTTCAAAATTTGTATGTGAGATGGTTTTTCCATGAAGTAATAGGGAAGCCTTTTATAACCCACGTGACTGAAACCAAGACTATTGCTGAACCCATGACACTTCTTTTCACTACTGATTGAGTGGCCAAAGTTCAAAATTACATTCTTAGATTTAAATAGCGAATAATCAATAATGGTAAAACATAGATTCTCCCACCCACAGCTGCTTCAAAGCAAGTATGCAGGCATAATGTGGTAGGAAATAATAGAGTTAACAATTTTCCCCTTCTAAGGTTTTGATAATACCTTATCAGATACTGAAGACTGAAATCCCTTCAATAATGTTGTACACTTCCTTAAAGTGAATGTTATTCCAGGAGACTTACAAATTTTTAATCATTGCTTTAATCAAATCTTCTGCCACCCTTTTTTTAAGCATCTTCATTTGTATCCATTTCCTCTATAGCCATCTAGTTAATGAAGTAGGAAAACATTTGCATGATAGGTATTTAGAGTTGTTCTCAGAGCTAAAGTGGTTAGAATTGGGACTGAAAAGAGAATGGCTTTCTGGCCGCGTGAAGTTTACAGGATCTTAAGCATTCACCTTCCACAGTTTGTTGCACAGTCATTTCTGTTTGTCTGCCTCAAATGCTCTATTACCTTTGAGAAGGTTGCAAACTCTGAGTCAGGAGAAAAAGTCCTAAACTACTCTAAATTAGAAACTTCTTAATTTAATTTTATCTGACACATCCTCAACTCCTACCTTTCTGCAAGTTCAGGTATGGGACAGGGGAGGAAGAATACATATTTTAACTGTGCAACATTTTCTGTTTGATTGGGAATAGTGTGATTGTTTAAGATGGATATCTTACCAAGGCTTTGGCATCTATGCACCAACTTAATAATGAAGTATGAGCATTAATTGCATGGGAAAATTGCCGAATTTTCTAACACTCTTCCCCTCCCTGCCCCAACCCCAACCCCATGTAGAAATAGGTCAAAATTGCATTTTCTGGAAGAAGCGTATTATTATCATTACTTTGTTTTGGAAGTACCTCAAGTATTTTCTTAAGGGATTTAGATAGACTTTGAAATGTATATCAGTCATCTAGGGAAATGTTAATATTAAAACAATCCAATTATCTCAGTTTCATAAAGGATGACATCTTAATTTAAGTAGGAAAACTGTGTTCTTTATCAGATTTTTCTATAAGCCAGAGATGATTTGAGGTTCTAGATGATATATTAGCATCTATTTTGCTGGCATAGTCCTTCAACTACTATTTGGTAGGAAGTTTATTTCGAACTGAAATTGAAATTTCATCAGAATTGAAAAGTGGGTTTTAACTAGAATAAATAATGAGATTAAACTTCTAGATACAATCTTTCTCTTCGGCTTCATCCAGTTGAGTCTTAAAAGGCAAAATTATTGGCCCTATTTTGATCAACCCTGTTAAAGTTAGGATTCACTGAGCACAGTTGGTATTAATGAACTTGAATCATGATTGGAATTCCCAGTCCCAAGGCTCCTGATGGCACCTGCAACCATGGCAGTGTTATATAAGTTTATGTGATTGGTCAGAAACCAGAGTGTGGATGCTTTAGCACAAAAACATTCTGGTAAAACAGTTTTGGTTTTTTTTAAGATTTATTTATTTATTAGAGAGAGCGAACGTGGTGCATGCATGAGCAGGCAAGGGACAGAGAGAGAGAGAGAGAGGAAGCAGGCTCCCACTAAGCGGGGAGCCCAGTATGGGGCTCCATCTCATGACCCTGAGATCATGACTTGAGCCAAACCAAGAGTTGTGTGCTTAACTGACTGAGCCACCCTAGGTGCCCCAAATAGTTCTGTTTTAGACTCATTGAGAGGTATAATAATTACACATGTATAGGGTATGATTTGCTTTAAGTTTCTTTTTTTTTTTAAGATTTTATTTATTTATTTATTTATTTATTTATTTATTTATTTATTTATTTATTTATTTATTTATAGGAGAGAGAGAGACACAGTGAGAGAGGGAACACAAGCAAGGGGAAGTGGGAGAGGGAGAAGCAGGCCTCCCGCCGAGCAGGGAGCCCGATGTGGGGCTCGATCCCAGGACCCTGGGATCATGACCTGAGCCGAAGGCAGGCGCTTAATGACTGAGCCACCCAGGTGCCCCTGCTTTAAGTTTCTAATTAAGTGTTTCTGCTTACCTAAAAATAAAAAGATTCAGGATGTGATGGAGTTGAGGTCAGCACCAAGACCCTATGAGGTTATTTATTTATTTGTTTTTACTTGAGTTCAGTAATTTGAATCTTTTATGGTAGTGAGTCTAGTTAGGGTTTAAATTTTGAAACATAAGATCTTAGGGTAGGTCATATAAATGAATAGTAAAACAGTTAAATTTCCCTTGAGTTCAGTGAGCACATTGCTTTGAAATATTTTGCATAATTTTGTTCTTTAAAAGAAGTAATATTTGTCTGTAAATTCTGATCAGTTGATCTGCATTTCTGCATTTCAGCCTTAATTTCAGAGATTCAAGTGATTTGACTAGAGCTTGAAATGTAACTTTTAAGATGTGCTAAATATGGTTAGAATTGTTGAATCACTGTGTTGTACACCTGGAAGTAATAGAACACTGTATGTCAACTATACTTTAATTTTAAAATAACAGTAATAAAATAAAATAGCATAATGCTCTGGAAGGTATCTGCAATTACAATCTCTTTTTAAAATATCCATTGTTCTATTTCACCGTATATACTGAAGAATTGGTACAACCTTGCTCAGTAACTTTAAGATGAAAACAAGCTTCTCTTAGACCCTTACTATAAATTTTTTGGCTAAACTTACATTTTAATATATTACCTAATCTCCCATTATATGGTCTTACAATAGATTTGGAATATATTCTACTTCTTTTGACTTCTTTATACAGAAATTTCTTCCTTTTAGTTTGTCTAATGTTTATTATTTACATTGAATTTCCTACTTATATTGAATTAAATACAAATATTTATGATAGATTTTCCTTGTAAAAATTCATTATATATGTTCATTAGTATAATATAAATGTTCATTAGTAACAAAAGATACAAATAACTACCTCTGAGATAGTGAGAGAAAGTGAACATTACCAATCTGCTAAGGAAGATTATGTTTTCCTTGGACTGTGCCCCTATTTCATCCCTAAAGTGTATAAATGATATTTGCTTAGGAAAAAAATGACTTAAAATTTAGTCAAAGATTAAACATTATTCAAAAGATTAAGTGAAGAAACATTTTACTTGACATTCTCAGTTTGCAGAATTAAACATTGATAAGACTTCGGAGTAAGAAAAAATAACCCAAAACCTTCCCTCTAGTTTCCTTCCTTGAATCTAGATTTTCCATTTTCACCATACTTTGGGAATTTAAAAATTTTATTCAATATCAAACTTAAATATCTATATTTTCACAGATTCCCTTTGTACTATGGCTAGTTGGTTTGAGGATATTATTTATGGTAGAATCAGGCCTTTGATTCATAAAGACCAGCTAAGAAGCAGTCATACAAAACCAAATAGTCTAAAAATTGGTTTTGTAGTAACTCTTATTTCCTCCCAAATTTTAATATATTTATTTGATTCTTCTCTTAACTTTAAGTAATTTGAGAGATCAGATTTGATAGTTTTATGGCAGTTTTTGATTAATGTCAGGAATTTTTTTAAGAAAATTGTCTTTGGAGTTGTGGATACTCAACCCACTTATAAATTCTTTGAGATAATTAATAGGTGTATAATCTTAAATGCACCTGAACCACTCTTTAAGTGGATGCCTTGAAAAACATACATGTAACTTCCCTCTGTCTCTCCTTCTACTCCCACCACAACTCCAGAAGCATGGAAGAACAATGTAGACCTTTAAGAAAGAATCAGAAGATTACGTTGCACAGGGCACGCTGAAAAGCATGGCTAATTTAAAAATCCTCTTTAAACATCTTTCTCATTTTTAAGGAGCTCTTGCAAAACATGTACATTCTCTGTTCTTTCTCTTAAACACATGCACACATATGTGCATACATGCTTTCCCTTTCCTCCGTTTTTTCTGACTTTGATATGTCCCTTGCTCTCTTTTTTTCTTCACCTTTCTAGGGTCCTTTTTCCTTCTATATCTTGTCTTTCAGATGTTTTCAACCTTTTCTTTTTTTTTTAAAGATTTTATTTATTTATTTATTTATTTTATTTTTAGAGAGCAAGTGAGAGAGAAACAGCATGAGAGGGGAGAGGGTCAGAGGGAGAAGCAGGCTCCCCGCTGAGCCGGGAGCCCGATGTGGGACTCGATCCCAGGACTCTGGGATCATGACCTGAGCCGAAGGCAGACGCTTAACCATCTGAGCCACCCAGGTGCCCAACCTTTTCTTATATGGAGCACTTTGGCCTTCTTTTGGCCTCTTCTTCCTATCACTCTACTCAGTTCAGCAGAGATCTCATATTCAGCTGCACAAACAGAAATATTTTCTCCTTTAGAGGACTGAGGGTTGCAAACATGGACATATTCTGTGTAAGGCATTAGAGGAAGGATGCCTTCCTGGAGAAAATCACACTAACTAAAGTAGCATTGTAAGGTATTTTTATTTAGCCCCTATGGAGATATGTTCCAGTAGTAATTCTCAATCAGTATACAATCGAAGTATGTTCAATGTCATCTTTATTATCTCTGCACACTTTACAACTGTCTAATAGTGGAGGTGGCTAAGCCTAAACTCTGACCCCAGATGCATCTCATGCAGAGTTTTAAGCTACGTTTTTAACCATTCAGATAATTTCATGTTCACTTATACTTTGGAAAATAGTCATACACTTTGTTAGCAATCAAAAGATCTTCAAAAGAAAATGGGCTACTCAAATCAGCAAATATTATAGAAAAAGTAGCCACACTTATATGGTACATTAATTTTTAACAAAGGTGCCAAAATAATTAAATGGGGAAAGGAAGGTGTTTTCAACATAGAAACAACTATATATCTATATTTTAAAAAAATAAACCCTACCACTTCCCTCACTATACACACAATTTACTTGGAATAGATCATAGACCTAAATGTAAAATCTATGACCATAAGGCTTCTAAAAGAAAATATGAGACTATTTTAATGGACTAAAGAGAGGCAAAAATTTATTAGCATATAAAAAGCAATAACCATAAAGGAAAAAAAAAATTAGACTTAATGAAAATTTAAAACTTTTCATTGTTAAGATAAAATAGAAATTATATGCCACAGACTAGCAGCAAATATTTTTAATACATGTATTTGACTATATTTGTTATCTTTTGCTGAGTAATAAATCCAAAGCTTAGTGGCTTAAAACAGTAATAATCATTTCTTGTCACTTATGCTTTCTGTGAATAAGGAATTTGGGAGCAGTTTGTCTAGATGGTTCTGACTCAGGCTTTTCATGAGGTTGCAGTCAGAGGTTAGCTAAAGCCTTAGCCATCTAGCTGGACTGAGAATGGGAGACTCATTTCTAAGCTGGCCCACTAAAATATCTGGTACTGACTATTATTGGAAGGCCTCAGATCCTCTCCCTGTAGGCTCTCCACAGTCCTGCCTGAGTGTTCTTTTCTTTCTTTCTTTTTTTAAAGATTTTATTTATTTATTTGACAGAGAGAGAAAGCACAAGCAGGGGAAGCAGCAGAGGGAGAGGGAGAAGCAGATGCGGGGCTCGATCCCAGGACCCTGGGATCATGACCCGAGCCGAAGGCAGATGCTTAACCATCTGAGCCACCCAGGCACCCCCTGAGTGTTCTTATCAAATGACAGCTGGCTTCTCTCCAACAGAGCAATGTGCCTTTTATGCCTTTTATGACCTAGCCTCAGAAGTCAGACATTATGACTTAAGCTGTCTTCTGTTGGTCATACAGACCAACCCTGATTCATTGTGGAAGGGAACTAGGTCTACATAAGAATGTGAATAATAGCAGGCAAGAATCACTAGGCTACCCAGGTCAGGCTCCATGAAAAGAGCCTCATATCCAGGACATACGATGATAGTGATAAACAAAACAAAACAACCCCAATTAAAAAGGGCAAAAGACTTCGGTTTTGCAAATACATAATTTCCAATAAATAGAGAATGCTCAACAACATTGGCCAGCAAGGAAATGCACAATAAAACTACAATGAGATCCTACTACGTACCCACTCAAATGGCTAAAATGAAAAAGACTGGCAACACAAAAGTTGGCAATGATGTGGAGTAACTGGAACTCTCATACGTTGATGGTATGAGTAAAAAATGTACAGCAACTTTGAGGAAAGTCAAAATAGCCAACAACTGAAAGGAGCCTGTGTTTATCCATAAAGGAATGAATAATATGTGTGCATAATGATTATACACAAATTATAATAATTTCACTTTTAGGGGCACCTGGGTGGCTCATTCATTAGGCAACTGCGTTTGGCTCAGGTCATGATCCCAGGGTGCTGGGATCGAGCCCCGCTTCGGGCTCCCTGCTCTGCGGGGGGCCTGCTTCTCCCTCTCCCACTCCCCTTACTTGTTTTGCCTCTCTTGCTGTGTCTCTCTCTGTCAAATAAATAAAATAAAATAAATTTTAAAAAAGAAAATCTCTTTTAAAAAATAAAATAATTTCACTTTTATTTTATTGATGACTAATAGACTTCTTTCTCTGCAATAAAAATGAATGAACTACTGAAAAATACAGTATGAATGATTCTCTCCAACATTATGCTGAACTAAAGAAGCTGTACACCAAAGAGTATGCATTTGTGATACCATTTATAAGAACTTCTAGAAGAGGCAAAACCAATCAATGGTATAAAAATATCTTGGGAATTAAATGTGGAGGGGCATAAAAGAAACACTGGAAATGTCTCCAGTGGAAATGTTCGATATCTTGATGGGGATGTGGGCTACTCAGATATATATTTATAAAACTCATTGTTTTGTATCATTAGATTTGTGCATTCTACCAAAAGTAGATTTTATTTAAAACGAAACAGATACTGAATTCTAGTTGCTGTGTTTGTTTTTTGCAGACATCATTAACAATTGCGAAACTACTCTCTGTATATTCTAAGCTTAAGTAACTATATTGAAGATAATGCGAACCAGGTTTCTTCCTGTTGGAGAAGGGAATAACAAGTATGTATGGGGTAAGACTACATTGTACCCCATAGTATTAGAGTGAAATTAGAGATACCAATATGAATTCATAGTTTATAATAGATAAGAATGTAATCATGAGGAAGCATCAGCCTAATTTAAGTTGAGGGATATTCTTCAGTATAATTCTTTAGTATAATTCACTTTTCAAATCTTTCAAGGTCAAAAAAGTGCAAAGAGATTTAAAAAAAAAAAAATGGCAGAGTAGGTGACTCCAAAACTACATCTCTCCACTAAGACAGTTGGTAAGCTGGCAAAAACTATCAATCAACTTTTTCAGATCTCTGGAATGTAATCAAAGACTTTAAACAACCAGGGGAATGCTTAAAGAAGAAAGAAGATGCTAAAATTTGGTAAGATAAAGTTGTGGCGTTACTTACTTGATGACCATTTCCCCACTCACCAGCACAATGGAGCCATAAACCATTCCTGGTACAGCTTGCTTGTGCCAGAATAAGCAGTGTAGACCTTCTTGGAAAATAATGGATGTGGGCATTGACTTGTCTGGTCAATGAGGAATCAGCTTGTGGGCTTGCCTTTGTTTTGCCTACATTGGAACTTTCTTAGAACTGGGGTGGCCTCCCAAGTGGCATTTGTCCAAAGCATTTAAAGTTAAGTATACTAGCCACAGCAGCCCGAGACAAGCAGCAAACAAACCAAAAAGCCTGGGAATGAAGAGGCTGCAGCTGAAGATAGCGAGAGAATAAGGACTTTGAAGTGCTACCCCATATACTGAGGAATCTGCAAGGCCTTGCATGTCCAGAGCTGAATGAATACTTAGAGGAAATCTTTGCCAACCCTAAGCTTTCACCTCTGGTTGCCTTTTAGCTTCTATGCAAGCAAGAAGTGAAGGCAGAGGCAGTCTATGCAAGCAAGAAATGAAGGCAAAGGCAGATTTTTAAACAATGGCTAAGCATTGAGAGAATCCCCAACACAGAGCCAACCTGCAAAAACATGGAAAGTATACCACACACCCATCTTTGGCTCCAGGAATTTAAGGAAATCTCTGTTAAATCACTAGCTGACCACTAAGATAATGGAACAGAGACCTAAGTGACCATGCTTGAGAAAGCATACAATATTTACAAAAAGAATTTAGAAAAGTCACTAAAGAGGGCGCCTGGGTGGCTCAGTTGGTTAAGCGACTGCCTTTGGCTCAGGTCATGATCCTGGAATCCCAGGATCGAGTCCCACATCGGGCTCCCTGTTTGGCAGGGAGTCTGCTTCTCCCTCTGACCCTCCCCCGTCTCATGCTCTCTCTCTCTCTATCTCATTCTCTCTCTCAAATAAATAAATAAAATCTTTAAAAAAGAAAAAAGAAAAGTCACTAAAGAAATAACTACAACCCACACAAGCCGCAGCAACAAACCCTGAGAAGAGGAATGATCTGATTTTCAGAGTTACCACATTATAATATACAAAATGTCCAGTTTTCAGCAACAAATTTTGCTTTCAAAGAATAATGTATGGTCCATTTCACAGGAAAAAAAAGAAATGGGAAAGCTCAAACATTACACTTACTACAGACTTTAAATCAATTGTCTTAAATATACTCAATGACCTAAAAGGAACCATAGGAAAAGAACTCAAAGGAAACAAGGAGAATGATATATGAACTAATAGAGAATATCAACAAAGAGATAGAAATTTCAAAAAGGTATCAAGTAGAAATTGTGAAACTGAAAAGTACAATAGCCAAAAGGAGAATTTCACCAAAGAGGTCTAACAGCATATTTGAACAGTCAGTAAAAAAGAGAATCCATGAACTTGAAGTTAGGTCAATTAATACTATCCAGTGTGAGAAACAGAGAAAAAAGAATAAAGAGAAATGAACAGAGTTTAAGATATCTTTGTGACATCATTAAGTGTACCAACATATGTATAATAGGAATTCCAGAAGGCAAGGAGAAAGAGAAGAGAGCAATATTTGAAGAAATAATGGCGGAGAACTTTATAAATTAATGAAATATGTGAATCTACACTAGGATAAATTCACAGATACCTACCATTAAACGCATTATAATCAAGCTGTCAAAAACTAAGACAAAGAATCGTGAAAGTAAGTGTTGCTGGTAGACTTAACCCTATTTTTAAAAATGCTAATGGGAGTCCTGGGATGCCTGGGTGGCTCAGTGAGTTAAGCATCTGCCTTCAACTTGGGTCATGATCCTAGGGTCCTGGGATCGAGTCTCGCATTGGGTTCCTTGCTCAGCAGGGAGCCTGATTCTCCCTTTGCCTGCTCTACCTGCCACTCCTCCTGCTTGTGCGTGCTCGCTCTCTCTGACAAATAAATAAAATCTTAAAAGGGGGGGGAGTCCTTAAGGCTGAAATGAAGACACTAGATAGTAACTTGAAGCTATATGAACAAATGACACCAGTAACTAACAACACAGGTAAATAAAAGCCAATTGTGATTGTATTTTGGGTTTCTTTTTTTTTTTTTTAAAGATTTTATTTATTTATTTGAGAGAGAGAGAATGAGAGGGGGGAGGGTCAGAGGGAGAAGCAGACCCCCTGCCGAGCAGGGAGCCTGATGTGGGACTCGATCCCAGGACTCCAGGATCATGACCTGAGCCGAAGGCAGTCGCTTAACCAACTGAGCCACCCAGGCGCCCTATTTTGGGTTTCTAACTACTTTTTTCCCCTGTGTGATTTAAAAGACAAATGCATAAAATAATTTTAAATCTGTGTTAATGGGAACACTGTATAAAGATGTAATTTATGAAAATATTTAAAGAGAGCTCTAGAGGAGCAGAGTTTGTTTTAATATTATTGAAGCTAAGTTGGTATTAATTCAAACTAGATGGTTGTAAATTTAAGATGTTAATTGTAATCTACAGAATAACTGGTTCCATTTATATGAAATATCTGGGTGACTCCATAGAGACAGAAAGTAGATTAAGGGCTAGAAGAAGTGGGGCAGTAGAGTGTAACTGTTTTATGGGGAAGGAGTTCCGGAACTAGATAGTGGTGATAGTCACATAACATTGTGAATGCACCTACTACCATTGAGTTGTACACTTTAAAAAAGTTTTTGTACATTTTACCACAATTTTAAAAATTATAAAAATATAAACAGTATGGTATTGGCATAAAAAAGACATATATATCAATGGAATGAGATTGAGAGCCCAGAAATAAACCCACATATTTATAGTCAGTTGATTTCAACAAGGTGTGAAGACCATTCTGTGGTGAAAGAATATTTGTCCACAAATAGTGTGGGGTCAACTGGATATTCACATGCAAAAGAATGAAGTTGGATCCCTACTTCACAGTACATACAAAAATTAACTCAAAATGGATCAATAACCTAAATGTAAAAGCTAAAACTACCAAAGTGTTAGAAAAAACATAGGAGTAAATCTTCATAAACTTGGATTTGGTGTTGGAGTCTTAGATACGACATCAAAAGCACAAGCAAATTGAACTTCAATATTTAAGCCCTTAGTGCATCAAAGGACACTATCAAGGTAGTAGAAAGGCAATGAACAGAATGGAGAAAACTTTTGCAAATCATACCTGATACAGGTTTGTATACAGAGTATATGAAGAGCTAAAAAAAAAAAAAAAAAAAAAGGCATATATAAAGAACTTTTACAACTCAGTAACAAAAGGACAAGTAAATGAAACCACAGTGAAATACCACTTCACACTCACTAGAATAGCAATATAGTTTTTTAAGATTTTTTTTATTTATTAGAGAGCATGAGCAGGGGGAGGGGGGAGAGGGAGAAGCAGACTCCCCACTGAGCAGGGAGCCCAACGCAGGGCTGATCCCAGGACTCTGAGATCAAGACCTGAGTTGAAGGCAGCCGCTTAACGAACTAGGAGCCCTGGCTCTAATTTTTTTTAAAAAAGGAAGTTAAGTGTTAATGATGGTGTAGAGAAATTAGAGCCTTTGTACTTTGGTAGTAGTAATGTAAAATGGTGCAGCCGCTCTGAGAAACATTTTGGCCATTCCTCAAAAACTTCAACATAGAGTTATGGTGTGACCCAGCAGTTCTACTCCTAGGCACATAACCCAAAAGAATTGAAAGCAGATAGTCAAACAAATACTTGCACATGAATGTTCACAGTAGTACTGTTCTGAAGAGCCAAAAGCTCAAAACACCCCAAATATCCTTAAATGGATGAATGGACAAACAAATCGTGGTATGTATCCAATGGAATATTATTTGGTGATTAAAAGAAATGAAGTACTAAGTGGATGCTTCAACATGGTTGAACCTAGAAGACATGTGCATGAAGGCAAAACCCAAAGGCCCACATATTGTATGGTTAAAATGGTGAATTTATGTTACATATATTTTTCTATGATCAAAAATAACAATAAACCTCCAAAGGAAAAAATAAAGAAGGGCAAAAAAAAAGCTGTTTTGGATTACAGAGGTTGAAGAGACATGAGAATTAATGCCACTTATGATTGTGGATTCCATCTTGGGCTGGGGCAAAAATCGTTAGAAAGGAAATTTTTTTAATAGTTAACTACATTTGGGGCGCCTGGGTGGCTCAGTTGGTTAAGCGACTGCCTTCAGCTCAGGTCATGATCCTGGAGTCCCTGGATCGAGTCCTGCATCGGGCTCCCTGCTCGGCGGGGAGTCTGCTTCTCCCTCTGACCCTCCCGTCTCATGTGCTCTCTCTCTCAAATAAAATCTTAAAAAAAAAAAAAAATAGTTAACTACATTTAAAAGACTGGATTAGATAATAGTATGTATCAGTATTAAATATTCTGGTTTTATTAAATTTATACTGTGGTATGTAAGAGAATGTCTGTTCATAGGAAGTATATAGTGAAGTATTTAAATGTAAAGGGACATGTGTATTGAACTCTCAGAGGTATAAAAGAATATTTATATAAAATGAAGCAACTAAGGTAATATGTAAACTATTGGTGAATGTGGGTAAAAAGCATAAGAGGAAAAAAGTATATGTTAATTTCTTATATTGATCTTTCCACTTTTCTGAGTTTGAAATTATATCAAAATTAAAAGTTACCAACAGAATTAGATTTATCTTTTTGTCATCTTTGGAACAGTAGCATAGTCCAGATGATTGTTAGAAAAAAAATACTGTTAGATATGCTTCTTTGTCTTAGTTGCCTCTTTTCACTCTGTCTTTAAGACTTTTGTGTGTTTCTCAACTTCTGGATCCCAATATTTATTTTATTGGCTTATGGCAATCTCTCTGTGCAATCATTACATAATTAATACAAAGCACTCAGCTTTTATACATATTTATTGTTCTAGCTAGTAATGTTATGCCTGTGGGAGCCTGTTCTCATTTTATGTAATTTTTCTTACATACTTTATTTTTGCGGTATCTTGGATAATGTAAAAAATGTAACCATTTATTTCCCTTTTTTGAGAAATTAAAATGTTAACTTTCCAGTGAAAGGCTTTGCTGCTTTAGTTCTCTTCCAGTAGGCTTTTTTTTTTCTTTGAAATTTGTGTTCAATCTCTTGGTAGAAGATCAAGTGTGATAGGAGATCTAACCTTAATTTGAACACATTGGACTATGTGCTCATTTTTGTTGTCAGTTCAGAGAAGTAATCTCTAAATGCTGTCAAACAGAACCATGCTTTCTGTCCACCACAGATGAGTCAAGGAAGTCCTTTCCTAACTAGAATGTGCCATCAGAACCTCACTGCTTTGTTAGCATTCAACTGTGGACTTTTTACCTGTTTATGCTTACCGTTTCTTATGAATAAGCAAATACCCAATACAGGCTATTTTGGATAGGTTTATTAAGAAGACCATGATGATTCATTTAGTACTTGTATTTTCAATTGGTTAACTAGTTTTCTTTCTTTTGTGATGTATGATGGGATCTTCACTAGACAGAGGTAACCTATTGGATAGTTGTGTACCTGGATGCTGGTGTGGTGGTGCTTGTTGGTTTAGTTTTCATGATACTCCTCCTGAGGTTATGTTTGCAATGCTGCTTCTTATTTTGTGCTTGCATGACATTATTACTTTGATTGCTCTTTGTTGGTTTGGGTTCTTAAAACCTCCTATTTCTATTTTTGGTACCCAGAATAATTCCTTGACTGTTTTTAGTTGGTCCAGAACTTACGGAAATTAGTTCCAAGTCTAACTCTTTGGTGGATCCTTTTCAGTTTTTGAAAATATCTTCAATGTCACCACTAAGTTTATCATTTGGCTAGAAATTCAGAAAAAAGGTAGCTTTGCTTAAACACACAGGAGGACACCACTTGGCAGACAGGCCATTACTAAGGCTAAGAATCAACTCTTTGTGAGTTTTATAGATTAAGCAAAAATTAATATATACTTAGAATAAAATGTAAGTTTTAGGAGAGTTTCATGAAATAGCTGAAACTTAGGAACCTTCGGCAAGGTATCAATAAATACAACTAAATTAAATCATGCCTAAATCTTAGTGTGCATGTCTTGATTTGCCATTATCTTTCAGAGGTGCTGTTTGCTCTGCAAACTGTCCTACATTCCAAACCTAAGATTCTTGGGGATCCTAAGGTAAAAATTAAAATTAGTATTTTAGAATTTATTTATCTGAGCATTTGTGTGGTCCTTGAAAATAGTTGCTTACCTCTTCATTTCTGATCACGAGTGGTGTAGTTTTTCTTAGGCAATAAACTGACTTCTTTTGGGCAAATTGTACTGATTTTATTTTGGGGGTTTTTTTTGTTTCTTTTGTTGTTTTGTTTTTGTTTTTTTTTTTCTACTTTATATGCCTCTTTAGAAAAAGGTGGATTGTTTTTATTTTTTTATTTTTTTGAAGTTTTTATTTTAATTCCAGTATAGTTAACATAGTGTATTATATTAGTTTCAGGTGTAAAAGATAGTCATTCAACAATTCAGGCGGATTGTTTTTAAACCCAAGAAACAAAACCAGTCCGAAGTGGACCAGTATATGTCAAATAGCAGGAGTTCATAAAATTGAAATTATTTTCTAGTGTTCATTTTAAGCCAGTTTTGAAATAAGCAAAATCATCTTTTGTCTTATAATTTTAATCATCTTGGAAACTGTAAAGGATCCATTAATTTGGAATGGCCATCAGAGAATTGCTTATGATAAGTAGCGTAAAACTATCACATAAATGGTGATTCATCTCTAATGATCTGTGTTCTCATTCTGCTATGTCTTCTTTTTATCTCTTTGGGGGACCCATGTATTTAATAGAAAATTGCCCAGGAACGAGAAAAATTTGCTGACGAAGGCAGTATATTTTACACCCTTGGAGAATGTGGACTCATATCCTTTTCAGACTACATTTTCCTTACAACTGTTCTTTCTAGTAAGTATAAACTTTTCTTTTTAATTGTTTATAGGGAGCATACAGGACTCTGAAAAAGCTGATTGGAGGGGGAAATAAAGCATGTTTGTAGAGTTAATGAATTATAAGTTACATATAATTTCATTTGTTTGAATTCTGTGTAACTTGTATATAGAACCACCTGCGAAAGAGGAAGAAAAATGAAGTATCAAGGTAAAGTTAAGAAAAAAACAACTGTGAAGTCAAATCTTCCTTTAAGTGTTTGAAGCCCTTGTATTCTGTGAAACTAGATTATTCATTGTATAGACTTTATTAATGTTTCTACTTCCCAATTAAAAAACATATTGATCTATCATTTCTCCACTAAAGAAGAAAATTGGCTCAGTTTTTCTAATTGTGTTGAATATTCACTTTTGAATCTTAGAGCATTACTCCTTAAAGCACAAAATTCAATTTGACTCATTTAGAGCACTGATGAATTGCTGATTTTTTAAAGCTAAACCATTTGGTTGGTAAGTATGCTACTCTACATGGCTTTTTTTCCTAACCATTCAGAAAAACAAACCAAAAAAAATGTATGTTTCTAGCTTTCTGTGTATCTACCTAACTTGGGGCACCTGGGTGCCTCAGTTGGTTAATGTCTGCCTTCTGCTCAGGTCATGCTCCCAGGGTCCTGGGATCGAACCCCGAGTTGGGCTCCCTGCTCTGTGGGGAGTCTGCTTCTCCCTCTGCCTCTGCCTGCCACTCCCCCTGCTTGTGCACATGCTCTCTCTCTCCCTCTCTCTCTGTCAAATAAATAAATAAAATTTAAAAAAAAATCTACCTAAATTGAACCAAAGAGATCTGATTTGTATGTTTGAAAGAAGTGATTCTGAAGTTTCTTTCATGTGTGACATATCAAACAAAAGTAACTGCCTCTTCCTTCCCTTCTGTAGACTAGTCATCTATAAAGATAAAACTTTAAGGTAGATATTAATAAATGACATACACAATACACAGTTCCTGTTGTAGCTCTGACCACTCTTACCGTACTTCCCTCTGTTGACAGAAAAATGAAGAAATATAGGCTAATATGCCTTACCACAGCTGTCTTTGGGATACCAATGTGTCTGAATAAATTCATGTGGTGGACCAGTGCTCTAACAATATAGATATATATAGATTTGTTGTGAAGATCCAAAATAGTGAACTAAAATAAAAGAACATTTATGATCTTAAGTTGAGTATTGTTAAAGCTAGTTGTTATTTTGATAGTGCATTGTTTTCCAAAATAGACTTCAGTTCAAATCCTGGCCCCACCACTTCTTAGCTTTGTGATTAGGGGCAAGTCAGTGAACTTGTTCATCTGTTTTGTTTGCAAAATGAAGGTGGCAATAATACCAAACCCAAATTACTTATTTGAGGACTATGAGATCATAAATATAAAGTTCCTAGTTCAGTGCCTAGTATTTAGTAGGTATATAATCTGCCTGGGTTTTTATTCTTGATATCCTATGACAAAATGCCATTTCATATCTGATTTTAAAAGATCCATAAACCTTGTCATTAAGAAAACCCCAGCAGAACTGGTAGGAGTTTTTAAGCCTTTTTTGTGACTTTGAATAGAATTTGCATTCAATAGGCATGATGTGTCAGAAAGATTACTGCATTAAATGAAGAGACCAACTTGGAGAATTGTACTGATATATACTATATACAATGGCAGTAGTCCCTGTAAATGTTTATTAAGCTGAAATGAGATTTTAACTTACATCCAGTACTCAGTCCTGTTACCGGTCCAGGCACCTTTACTTTTGGTGGTCAGCTCCTAGCTTAAACATGGTGGGTGATTTACAAAAAGTGCTTAGTATTACAATATCACATACAGTTGACCCTTGAACAACGCTGGGGTCAAGGGTGCTGATACTTCTCCCTCCCCCCACAGTTGAAAATCTGTATATAACTTTTGATTCCCCCCAAACTAAGTACTAATAGCCTAGAGTTGACTGGATACCTTACTGATAACATAAATTCAATGAGCACATATTTTGTATGCTACATGTGTTGTTTACTGTATTCTTAAAGTAAGGTAGAAAAGAAAATGTTATTAATACAATCATAAGAAAGAGAAAATACATTTATAGTACTGTACTGTGTCCAAAAAAATTCACATGTAAGTGGACCCTCCACAGTTCAAACCTGTGCTGTTCAAGGATCAACTGTACTTTTTGTATTGTCAGGAATGAGAAAATATAATAAGGATATGATTTTAGATTTTCTCTTTATATCAGTGGTTTTAAGCATTTTGATTATTAAATGCCTCTAGTGTTTCTTAACCTTAGCACTATTAATATTTGTGGCAGGATGATTTATTGTTGTGGGGGCTGTCCTGTGCATTGTAAGAGGTTTATTAGCAACATTCCAGGTTTCTACCCACTAGATTCCAGTAACACACCTGTTCCCCTCTCTCAGTTGTGACAATAAAAAATGTCTTCAGGATTGCAAAATACCCCCTGGGGGTTGAGGATGGAAAGGAATCATCCCTGGTTGAGAGCCACTGCCCTAGTTTGGGGCAGAGTTTTTTGTTTGTTTCATTTGTGTTATTATGTGCCTTGACGTAACATTCTTCATGTTTCCTGTCTTGGGGTTCTTTAACTTTTTAGATCTGTGGGTTTATAATTTTCATCCAGTTTGGAAAAAATTCAGCCATTATTTCTTGAGATACTTTTTCTTCTCTTTCTTCTCTTTGGGGACTTCAATTACACATACATTTTCCTCACATCAACCTTATAATGTTTGTACTATTATTTTCTTCATTTTACAGATGAGGAAATTGAGGCATACAGAGGGTTACATACAAAAAATTTGCTCCAAGTCCCAGAGTAAGTAGATGATTCAGGGTTTGAACTCAGGCCAACCGCAGCATCTAGGCTCCTGTTGATTGGCTTTACGTCTGTGCTTACATGTTTAGCGGTGATAAGCCATAACTTACCCAGTGCCTCTTCTTTCTCTCCGGCTGGCTGTGGGAAGGTTGGTCATAAACTCTCCTATAGATAACGGGCAGTTCAAGCATTCTTGTAATCTGAATGTTGCCCATTGCCTTGTCCACTTATCCAGCAAACCATGGGGAAAATGTGTCACAGGAATTATACTGAGATCAGTTCTTTCCCATGTCCTAGCTTGCTGCTAGGATGATAGGAAATGAGGCTCTCAGTGGATCATCTTCCTTGTGGTTAACAAGATTTCATTACAATCTAGGCACGCTAAATGTCCCAAATCATCCTGCAGGAGAGAATGCAATTCTTTAAGCACCAAAAGATTTGCCAAAGAGTGGTTTGGGATGAGGAGACATGCATTAGCATATTCATTAATCTGTTACTCTGGTGGACAACAGGGGCTGTCCTGATGATTTCCAATACAAAATCAGCAAAGCAATGTAAAACAGCATAACCCAGACAATGCAAGACTGTCATATTTCTAAGTAGCTGGGTTTTTTCCAAAATTGATGGACTCAGTAGTGTTCAAGAAATTGCCATCATTTTGAAGAATATGAACTCTCTGCCCAAATGGATTGACATTTGGGACCTTCACGTACTTTAAAAGCTCTACTATGTTGTCTAAAATAAAACTTGACAGCTATATATAGCAAATCATTCATTTCCCTTCTCGATTTATAATTACTTCTCCTAAAAATAAAAACAAGAAAGCTGCTTTTCTGAGGTGCTTGACTGACTCAGTCAGTGAAGCATATGCAAGTTGATCTTGTGGTCATGAGTTCGAACCCCACATTGGGCATAGGACTTACTTTAAAAGAAAAAAAAAGAGTAGGCAACGATGTAAAATAAAGCTGGATACCTTTATTTAAAAAAGAAAGAAAGAGGGTGGGGGGATGGGTTAGCCTGGTGATACGTATTAAAGAGGGCACATATTGCATGGAGCACTGGGTGATATGCAAACAATGAATCATGGAACACTGCATCAAAAACTAATGATGTAATGTATGGTGATTAACATAACAATAAAATAAAATTTAAAAAATAATAAATAGAAAGGGAAGGAAGGAAGGAAGAAGCTTTTCTTTAAAATGCATGTTATATAAATAAATATTTAAAAAGCATGTAATTTCACCTATTAAATAGAGTCAGTTCTTCTTATTTAAACTTTTTAGAAGTTTGATTTTTAGCTCAACAAGACTATCTTGGACACACACCAAGAATAACAAGCAATTTGGCAGCAATATCCTGTGTTTATAACCAGCAGTGGCATGAATTTCTCACTCTTCTCTGTATATGCTTTGGATAATGGGGTCCCTCTTCGGCCTATCTGAACATTTTTCAACACCTTTAAATGTTTTAAACACTGCCACGCACACAGACACTTAAACATACATACCCCCTAAACTTTACCCTTTCCTGCTTTATTTTTTCTCCTTGGCACTTATCAATATTTAACATTCTATATAATTGATTTCTTTTTCTTATTTATGTATGATTACCTAGCATGTCAACTGTATGACAATGATCACAGGTTTATAATAATATTCACTACAAGTTTGTAATGGTATTCACTATAGACATATCTGTTCCATATAAAGCACTGAGGCAAAGTAACAAAGCAAGACTATACCATTTTTTTCAATATTCTCCAAAAGGTAGTTTAGCAAATGTAAGACTCAGCTTTGCTGTTTATACCCTAAATTGAAAACAGTTCTTGTAGCTGTTGTCGTTAGTCTGCAGCCAGTACCAATAGAATGAGGAAAACATGTTTTTAAATTAATCAATTTCCATATAAGCTTGGCTTCTTCTAATTTAGAATTTATGTATTTGTTTCCCCCCCTTTATTCCTAATTCACACATTCTGTTGCTTTATAACGTATCTCTGTGATCAGATTTGATGGATTAACTTGAATTTTCTACATGAGCCTTAGCATCCACATCTTTTTTTTTAAAGATTTTATTTATTTGACAGAGACACAGCAAGAGAGGGAACACAAGCAGAGGGAGTGGGAGTGGGAGAGGGAGAAGCAGGCTTCCCACTGAGCAGAGAGCCCGATGTGGGGACTCGATCCCAGGACCCTGGGATCATGACCTGAGCCAAAGGCAGACGCTTAACGACTGAGCCACCCAAGTGCCCCTAGCATCCACTTTAAATAGAATATTAAGTATTTAGTAAAGAGCTACTTATTAATAAAATAAATCTAGATTCATTCTAGGCAAGATAAAGAGGTTGTTAATAATTACTATTATTAAATAATTTCCAAAAAGCCTCTGATCCTTAAAGTAGGTTAATAAGAATTGAATGAGAATACAGAAGCGTGATTATTAATGGCTTAATTCTCTGCACTAACCAACTGCAACATTAGCTGATGGTCTTAAATCTTAAAATAAAAGTCAGAGATTTTTCTCATAACTAGGTGCAGAGAAAGGTCATCCGGAATTAACAAGAATGCTACACAGCATTTATTGATTTGGATCATTCTTGCTAATGCTAAGATTCATTAGATAATGATGGTATGACTTAGGATCTGGATCTTGGCCATTGACAATTACGAAATATTTATTTTTGTGCTCTTTATCTCCATATGTATTCTACGGAAGTTATTAGCACTGCATTGTGGCCTCATAACATGAAAATAATTCTAGATAGCTTAAGGAAGAAGTAATAAAACAATTATAAAAGTTGATTATTAAGTATCTTTCTTATTAGTTACTATTAATCTTCGAAAAGCCACCAGAAAAATCAAAAGCAAAAAATGCTACAGTATGTTCAGTACCTAGGAAAAGACCTAATGAGAGTCAGGCATAATTCAGTGTATTCTGATTTTGATTCCCTCTTTAGATTTTGAGGAATCAGTGGAGAAATTGAATTCAGTGATTTTCACTATAGCAGGATTTGATACACTGAGAAGTAAACCACATTCTCATTGTGACGCTTATTTCTCACAAACCTTTTGAAAAATTACAACAACATTCAAGTGAATGTTTATATTTTATTTCTCTTGCTATTCTAAATTCAGGAGCCAGTCACAAAGTATGTGACTTGGAGATAGTGGTGTTGATCAGTGCCATTCCGTCTAATGAAAATGTTAACAGAAGTTATAGATGAAAATGTTTTTCAGCCTGAGTGATCTGTTGAAAAATTCGGGCAAGGCAGCATACTGAGATCTATCAACAGATTTAAGGCAGTTACAAATCTTTTTTATTGGGGGTCGCCTGGGTGGCTCAGTTGGTTGGGCGACTGCCTTCAGCTCAGGTCATGATCCCGGAGTCCTGGGATCAAGCCTCGCATCGGGCTCCCTGCTCTGCAGGGAGCCTGCTTCTCCCTCTGACCCTCTCCCCTCTCATGCTGTTTCTCTCTGGCGCGCGCTCTCTGATAAATAAATACATAAAATCTTTAAAAAAAAAAACAAATCTTTTTTATTGGGACATTGGAGTTGGGGAAGTTACAGAAAAAATTTGGTTTAGCTATTAATCTGCCTAAGCTTTTTATGTCTGGGATTACCTACCATTGCTAAATTGACATTATGAGGAGTAAGACAAAGCAGATGAAAGGATGATCTTACTCTATGTTATTTCTCTGCCTGTAAGAGATGCTTAGAATTTTAGAGATACTCATTTGCATGTTCTAAAGCCAAATCTCATTGTGTTGATTACCAGTAACTTCTTTCTCTGGCATTACCTGTTCTTAAGGTTAGTGTGTTGATTTTATAATAATGCAGCTTTTACAAAACAATAAAATAATGCTTTTAAATATATCAAATATTTATGATACTAAATTCATTTTCAGCCAGTTGTATCTGAGAACACTATGCCATTTCAGTAACCCTGGTGTTAGAGAATGTTAAAGCATTTTCATCTTTGTATCAACAACCACATAAGAATTTTTTTTTTTAATAATTCTAAGAGTTTATTTGAGCAAAAATTGATTCCAGTTGGGTAGTGATAAACCGGAAGTGTTTAGGTGTACTCAGCTGACAGGAGTTAGGAAAAAGACTTATACACAAGGAAAGGAAATTAGTCTACAGCTTAAGGAAAGGCTATAGCTTCTTTTTTTTTTTTAATTTTTTTATTCTTATGTTAATCCCCATACATTACATCATTAGTTTTAGATGTAGTGTTCCACGATTCATTGTTTGTGCATAACACCCAGTGCTCCATGCAGAATGTGCCCTCCTCAATACCCATCACCAGGCTAACCCATCCTCCCACCCACCTCCCCTCTAGAACCCTCAGTTTGTTTTTCAGAGTCCATCGTCTCTCATGGTTCGTCTACCCCTCCGATTTACCCCCCTTCATTCTTCCCCTCCTGCTACCTTCTTCTTCTTTTTTTTTTTCTTAACATATATTGCATTATTTGTTTCAGAGGTACAGATCTGAGATTCAACAGTCTTGCACAATTCACAGCACTTACCAGAGCACATACCCTCCCCAGTGTCTATCACCCAGTCACCCCATAAGAATTTTAGCTCAGATGAGCAAGAAATAAGTGGTGTTTGTGTTTAACTCTCTTAGTTCTGCATATGACTATATGAGAAGATTAAAATGTTTTCTTTATCTGCAAAAGGAAGGAAGTTAGTATTTTGGGAACAATTGCTTGAGATTTCTTCTGAGGGTTCACAAGGCTAAGAGGAGAACAGAGACTAAAGAAGCAAATCATGGCTTATAACAAAAATAAGACTGAAACGTATTTTGCCTGTATCTTGAGGATTTCATAATTTTACACTTTAAGGAAACTAGTTCCTATTTGCCTTTTCATACTTGTGTTTTATTTGAATTGATCCATTTTCATTTTTTGAAAATTCTAATAAAATTCTAATACTCACTTAAAATGTTCCAGAAATCTGGTTAAGGGCACATGATGTCTGTAGCTCTCCTCTTTCAGGAATAATAGTCAAGCTAAGGCTGTGTTCTAAAGAAGAGGGTATGAATGAGATAGTCAGGAGTGTTTTTGTATGCTCAGTGAGCAGATGCTACCACCATAATTATGTCTGCATACACTTTGTCCTCTCTTGAATGGCTTATGTTGGCTTTGTGCTGCTTTTCCAGGGAGTCAGTTCTCTGTGATACCTGAGATTCAGGTAGGGACTCCAGAAGAGAGAGAAGAGAGGAGGTCTCTCCTGGTTCTACTTCTCTGCTCCTTAGGCCCTTGGGAACAAAAGCCTAATAGGGGAGGCATTTGGTAAACCCAAAGGCTTCCCTCTTTCTTAGGCTGCATTTATCAATGCACTAAAAGTTCATGGAACAAGAAAAATAAAACTACAAAATAGGCTAAATTCTCTGCTTTCAAGAAAGTGCCCTCACGTATAAAATTATTTCTTTTTCTCCCTTCATTCTTCAGATCAAAACTACCTTTTTCTTAGCATACCTCAGTTAGAATTTTGTGTTTTTTAAAACAAACATTAGAATTAAAAAAAAAATTTTTTTTTTTACATTGAATTGTGAGTCATTACAACTCGAGAGATATTTGCAGGAAAATGCTTATTATTCAAAAGAATCTCTAATTAATGAAAGTTTAGACAATGGATATGGTATCACTAAATAATATCTTGAAGTAGGAACTATGTCATGTGGTTTTATATCCCCAAAGTACCTAACACTGTATCTTACTAAATACTATTCATTCTAAAAATATTTGAATGAAAGGATATTTGGGATGTGGCTTCTCTGAGTCCCTTTAAGTAGAATGAAGACCCAGCTACCCATCCATCTCCATACCCTTGATTACAGTGTGAAATGGACCTCAGTTTACCTTTTTTCCCTATAACAGGTTACAGAAAGTTTTCCAGATTTCAGCCTCTTATAATTCTTCTATCTTCCTTAAGCTCTATCCTGTTCTGTTTTTGTTCTGTTGATAGTTGGGATTGTGCTATAAGAATTTAGTCCTGGGGCGCCTGGGTGGCTCAATGGTTAAGCATCTGCCTTTGGCTCAGGTCATGATCCCAGGGTCCTGGATCGAGTCCCGCATCGGGCTCCCTGCTAGGTGAGGAGCCTGCTTCTCCCTCTGCCTCTGCCTCTCTCTCTCTCTGTCTGACTCTCATGAATAAATAAATAAAACATTAAAAAAAAAAAAGAATTTAGTCCTTAATAATTGATGATGTTTAAAGATCTTTGTTTTTGCTCCATGAGCCCCACCTTTTCACATTGTCTCTTAGAAGTTGGACTGGAATCAAATGTACATGTCTACCTATATAGTTGACCTTTCCCTAAAACCACAACTTAATGGTATTTGGTTATACTTAGGCTTCATTCTGTGTTGTTTACCTGTTCCTGTAACAATTTTACAAAATGCTTATTTGTTGTGCTGGGGAATTTGAGGGTGCACAAGGGAAATCAAGGCAAAAATAGTGGTTGTCCCAGAATGGTTTGCTTAATCACTACTCTTCTTCTTCTTCTTTTTTTTTTTTTTTAAGATTTTATTTATTTGACACACACAGTGCAAGAGAGCACAAGCAGGGGAAGGGCAGAGGCAGAGGGAGAAGCAGGCTCCCCACTGAGCAGGGAGCTGGACACAGGGCTCCATTACGGGACCCTGGGATCATGACCTGAACCAAAGGCAGACGTTTAACCAACTGAGCCACCCAGGCGCCCCAGTCACTCCTTCTGAAGAAGATATTCAACACAGTATCTGACACATAATAAGTACTCCATGTATATTTGTTGGCTAAATAAGTATCTTAAGAATTTTTCTGAAGTTACTTTTTTTTTTTTTTTTAAGATTTTATTTATTTATTTGACAGAAAGAGACACAGTGAGAGAGGGAACACAAGCAGAGAGAGTGGGAGAGGGAGAAGCAGGCTTCCGCGGAGCAGGGAGCCCGATGCAGGGCTCGATCCCAGGACCCTGGGATCATGACCTGAGCCGAAGGCAGACGCTTAATGACTGAGCCACCCAGGCGCCCCTGAATAGTTACTTTAGTATACATATTCATGTATACTAGTAATCCTGCCTAGTATTTAAAGCTGTTTTAAAATGATAGCTATTCTCTATGAATATATACATGATGAAATCTAGAAAATTAATTAGAATACTAAAATCTTCTATTTGGACACTGAACTGAAGAAAGAAGTAACTTTTGGGTGAATGCCAAGCCAAGTCACAGGTAAAGAAGGTCCTTCAAATTAGCATTAATTAAGTATCAAATATCCAGTCCCTTCATTAAAGCAGCTAATTCTGAGCATCTATGCAGTAAGTTGTATCTTGGCATAAGCCATCACTTTGGCTATTATTGAGCATATGGAGTGGACTAAAACCACATAGAATGAAATGAAAGTCAAGCAGATAATTTTTTTAAAGATTTTATTTTTAAGTAATCTCTATACCCAACGTGGGGCTTGAACTTACAACCCTGAGATTAAGAGTCGCATGCTTTACGGACTGAGCCAGCCAGGCACCCCTATAGATGATTATTTTTTAAGATCTTTCAAGACAGGAGTGGGGATCTGTCTCCTAGCATATGTAATTTGGGCATAAAAATAGTAACATGCATTTGAAGAAAATACATTCCTAAAGTAGAGCATGACCTTAACCAAGGGTAAAGCACTGGCATGCCTTTCAGAATCTTGCTCCCAGGAACTCTTGGGGAATCCAAGCTTTTTGACATCTCTGGCATTGAATACTCTCTGTAACACAACTGTCAAATAACAGTGTAAGGAAGAGCAATTTAAATGAAAGACTGTTTCTGGCAGCTCTCGGAAGGTCATCCAGTAACTGAGGCTGAGATACAGCTCAAAGACAGTTATGTACCTATGTACTAGAAACATAGCTATTTCTTCTCTTCAGATGTTTCCATTTTCAATATTCCACTTTCAACAATTTTTTATCTTTATTATTTTTTATATATTTCTTATAAATAACATGGCTTGATCCAATCTGGGAGCATTTTGTCTTTTTGTAGAGGAATTTAGTTCATTTAACTTTGTTGTGATTTGTTTGGTCTTCTTTCGCCTCATGTTTCTATAACAGTTTTAAATACACATGTGAAATTATAAATCTTCTTTTTTGAGAATCAGGGCTGAAATGTATTTTCTAGAAAAATGTAAATGGTAGAAAAGCAATAATTAGAAGGAATAAGTCTGTACAGCTGAAGCCTTGCTGAAGGAATTCAGATAATTTTCACAATCTTACGAATATTTTGAACTCAGGTTCTTGACATGTAGTGTTCCATATTTAAAAAAACAAAAACAAAAACCTTGCCAATTGACATTAAATAACTAAATCACATGGAGATGCAGTAAAGAATAAAGAGTTCCCTTTATAGCCATTGCAGAGTCTATATGTAATGATGGTAGGCTCATCTAGTTTCTTTCATTGTTTTAGGAGTTCCAAATAAAAGCCAGACCAAGTAAATGTGAATTTTAAGTGTGTTTTAAGAATATACATTACATTTCTAAATTTTTTTTCATTATGGTCAGAATTTATTCAGCACCTGTGTGGCTCAGTCAGTTAAGTGTCTGACTCTTGATCTCACCTCAGGTCTTGATCTCAGTGTCATGAGTTCAAGCCCCGTGTTTGGGCTCCACGCTGGGTGTGGAGCCTACTTAAAAAAAAAAAAATTTTTTTTTATTAGAGTAAGAACATGGGTCTTCTAATCAGATCCTCCCAGTAAGTGCTGCTAGGAATAGCAACTTAACTCCTGTCCCCTACCCCCTGTAGTCATGGTGTCCCGGCTATCCTGTGACTGACTATAGACCAGTAATCACAGATATTATGGGTTTGTCTAGGAGCTATACAAGGTTTAGGTATCATGGCTGTACCTTGCATCTTGGGCAGCTTTATCCCCCATCTGCCCTACAGTTAGACTAGCTTAGACTTGGGCTTAGTCCTCAAAACTAGATGAGGTGAATGAAATTTTTTCTAAACTGAGATCACTCTCAAAGATGAAGTCCTTTAGACCTCTGAGAAACTGGGGTAAAGATTAGGGTTCATTACCTCTTTTGGGGGGCAATTAGTTGTTCCTCCTCTCATTGACTACCAAATTCACAGTGTACCCCAAACCATTTGTGCATCAGAATTTGGAATGGTTTTGGGTAACTATGAATTCGGTTGTCAAATGAGAGGAGTTGCTTCAGTTTCACCCCACCCAAAGACCAGCAAAACTGAGATATACAGAGTTAGCTAGGAACAAGGAAGAAAGGCAGGGAGACGACTATCAGCCATAGTGTGGGAATGACCGGGATTCCAGTGATGTGCCCTGTGGAAGACCCCAGCAGCTTTTGCCACTGAAGATACTGATGGCTAGCACAGCTACCACATACTTCTGTAGATTTCACAGGTTTTCCCCCCCAAAATATTCATATTCACTGATGCCAGCCACCCTCCCTCTCCCATTCTCCACTGGAGCCTGGGACCTGCACCAGCAGCCAGCCCAAGCCTCTGCGGCTGCACATATGCAAGACTCCAGCCTAGACCCCCTACAGCTAATCCCCACCACTGTGTATGCACTCAGAGCTGACCCCTTCAGCTGTGCTCTTGCATACTGCTGATCTCATGCCCTTCACTGGCCTTCATTGTGGTGTTTGAACCTGTGGCAAGATCCTGTAGCCATGGAAGTACAGGGTTAATTCATCAAGAGGATATAACTGTTTTAAATACACATGCATCCAACTTTGGAACACTTAAGTATATTAAATACAGATCTGAAGGGAGTAAGTGACAATAAATTAATATTGGGGGACTTCAATATTCAATATTCCACTTTCAGCAGTTTCTTATCTTTATTATTTTTTATATATTTCTTATAAATAACATGGCTTGATCCAATCTGGGAGCATTTTGTCTTTTTGTAGAGGAATTTAGTTCATTTAACTTTGTTGTGATTTATTTGGTCTTCTTTCACCTCATGTTTCTGTGCTTCCTTGCTATTTTTTTCTTTTAAACTTTTGTTCTAGGCATTGTAGCTTTCATGGAGCTTTTATAGCAGTTTGTATTTTAGAAGGCCTCTTTCTCCTTTTTGTTTCTTTTAGTCTTGGGTGGTGTTTTGGTTACCCCCTGAGGTATTTACATTTCAAAGACATGCTAAGATTTACATCTTCAAGGGACCTAGAAAGAAGCTCTTAGGCGTATTAGTGCCTTTTGGCTGGTTTTGGCAGTCCCAATTAAAATGTTGTAGCACCACCCTGTGATTCGAGGGGGCACACTAGAAATAATTCTCTGGACTCAGGGTCAAATGGGACCTCTTTTAAGGTTTGGAAATGAAGGAGGGGGTCATTTGGGTCACTGTGGTCATGGAAATGATAAACCCATTGGACCATGCCAATTTTGCACAGCAGGACATGGGCTTTATCTTAATGTTTTCTATTCATTGTGATCCTTAGCATTGATCACTGTGATGGAAGGATGGGCACGGAGAGCCAGGCAATAAATGAGGAGAGGGAGGGCCCTGGTATGAGTATCAGTAGTTCTAGGGGACTTCTCCTTCCCCTTTCCTTCTCCCTCCCTGCTAGAGGCCTCAGTAACCCAGTCATCTATTCCCCTGGTGGCAAGGATGCCTCCTGAGATGTGTTTCTCACTTCTGCCCTGTTCAGGGAAAAACTGATGGGGCTCAGGGTCTGTAGTATCTTGGAGGAAACAAGCATATAGCCCAGATAGATCTTCAGGACAGTTATGGATTTTAGAGTCTTTAGAGGTACTGTCCAGTTGACACATTTTGGCAGCTGTGACTAACAGTTCAGAGCCCTTTCAAACAAATAAGAAAACCTGCAATAGCCAGTTAGTTCCCCTCTCTGTTTCCTGCTACCTAAAATCTTAAAGATTTGAATTTCAGTTAAGGTATAGTTTTTTATCTCAGTTTCTACTTCTAGATTTTTTTTTTCTGTGACCTTAATCTTATGTGTTATTGGGGTGCCTGGGTGGCTCATTTGTTAAGCGTCTGCCTTCGGCTCAGGTCCTGATCCCAGGGTCCTGGGATTAAGCCCCACATCAGGCTCCCTACTCTTCGGGAAGCCTGCTTCTCCCTTTCCCACTCCTCCTGCTTGTGTTCCTGCTCTCGCTAACTCTCTCTCTCTCTGTGTCAAATAAATAAAATCTTAAAAAAAAGAAAAAATCTTATGTGTTATTACCAGAAATTTTTGGATGACATCACTGTGAGCCTTCTTCATAGGTGCCTGCTTCTTTTTTCAGGGTGTCCCAAGAGACCTCTCCATGATTGAGGTCTGCCTCCACTCAGGTGATATGCAAAGGGTCTTTGGGAAAAGCCCCTAGGCCTTTGGAGTGTGATACCAGAGTCTTGGCATGTTGTTGTATACATGACATTGAATAACATCCAGGAAGCGTCCATGGGGTTTTGCATTTATCAAAGAGCTGGTGTCCCTTCTTGGGGTTCTTAGGAGATGCTGGCTGGCACCAGGTGGTCAGGACATTTATCTTTATCTGTTAATTTTTTTAGCAACATCACACCAGGGATTAGACCCATAATACCCTGTTGGGTCAGTGAATGAAGAGCAACAGTAGTAAGTGAAGTAGTGATACAAAGCCCGTAGGCCTGTTGTATTTTCCTCTGTTGTATTTTTCCTCTGGTTGTGCCACTGGTTTCCATTTGCAAGCTATTTCATTCTTCTGGGGAAGGACATAGAGTCCTGGTACGGCCCTCTGGCTCCTTGGTCAAAGGTGGAGGTCTCCCATCCTCACTAATGGCAATCTTGGCCTTGTGCCTTTAGCCTAGAGCCTCTCAGGCAGTGACAAAAGCCTTGTGATCCAGTCAACTCTCCTTAACAGGTCTTGGCCTTGAGGCTTGGAGTACCCTGATGCACATTGATAGTCAGTTAAGGCCCTTGTAATTAGTAGTCTAATAGTCTTGTTAGACCAGATGGCTTTGATCATGCTGCTCTGGGGAGATAGTTGGATTATTACAGCAGACCTGACGTTTTGGGTTGGCTACCCCAGGCAACACAGGACAGAAGGCAAGATGAGAAAGCACATGGCAGCCTGACAGACCCCCACCCCCACCCCCCCAGCAAGCAGTGCTCATTTCTCAAATGGTGTTACCTCCTGAATTAGGTAGTTAGTAGGCAAGTTGCAGGTAGAGGGCATTCCCCTCAGTTAACTGCACAGACAATCATGCATTTCTGGGGCCTATTTCAGTTGATTTGCTGAGGCCTTAGCTTCGGCATCATAGAAAGGAACTCAGTCACCTAGAAATGCCTTGGGAGCACTCATCTGGGCCCAGTGAGCTTCCACAGACATCTCCCCTTTCCAAAACAATGTTATGACTAGACCGACCCTGTGGTTCTTACTGTGAATTGCAAGATGCCCTTCAGCAACGACTATCAGGAAACTTTGAAAAAAAAATAAAGGTTTATTACTTAAAAGACCTGGAAATTACACAGCACACCTAGGCCCACACAGTGAGCGAGGTCACAGGTAGAGAGTGCCGAGGGTACACTGGCCTGGGGTTCTGCTTTTATTGGACTTGAGGGTAGGGGCCCAGGGTTTCACAGGCTTACTATTCATTGGTGAATTTAAAACATAAGAGTCAGGGGGTGCCTGGGTAGTTCAGTGCGTTAAGCATCTGCCTTCAGCTAGGGTCATGATCTCAGGGTCCTGGAATCGAGCCCCATATTGGGTTCCCTGCTCAGTGGGGAGCCTGCGTCTCCCTCTGCCCCTCCACCTCGTTCTGCTTGTGCGTGTGCTATCTCTCGTAAATAAATAAATAAATAGAATCTTTTTTTTTTTTTAAAGATTTTATTTATCTATTTGACAGAGAGACAGTGAGAGTAGGAACACAAGCAAGGGGAGTGGGAGAGGGAGAGAGAGAAGCAGGCTTCCTGCTGAGTGGGGAGCCTGATGTGGGGCTCGATTCCAGGACCCTGGGACCATGACCCGAGCTGAAGGCAGACGCTTAACCGACTGAGCCACCCAGGCACCCCTAAAAATTTTTTTTAATTTAAAATAAATAAATAAATAAAACATAAGAGCTAGAATTTAAAGTTGGGGAAAAGACAAGTGGCCCAAATGGTTAGTGATCAAAATCACCCACAATCTCTAAAACAAAGGAGCCTCCATGCAGGGAAGTGGCCCAGCTCTGTCTAGTCGCGTAGCTGGCAATATGTCTGTTTGAGACAGCCATCTTTGAAGTGCATGCCGTGGCCACCAAAGCTTAACGCACTTGCATTACAAAAAAGACAGCTGTCAGGGCTTACAATACAGGTCGCATTTGAATTAAATTATAAGTGTGTGTGTATATTGGGGAGTGGGGGGCAACATGACTTTTATCCAGGATGAAGTCATCCATTTCTCTTGATGTTTTAGAAGTTGAGAAATGTAGCTTCCTTTCACTTCCTTCTCTCAACTCAGTTTTTACAATTTTAATAATCTGGCATTTTTTTATTCCATATTATTTCTTTAAATGACTTTACATTACATATTTTCTCTTTCAGGGATATTTCTTACACTTGATTACTATACATTTTACCTTTTGGCAGAATAGCCAAGAGTGTGTGCACGAGGGGCCTGCCTGGATTTGAATTCTGGCTCAGTGACCCTGGACACACTGTACCTTAGTTTACTCTTCTTTTTTTTTTTTTTAAGATTTATTTATTTATTTGAGAGAGCGAGAATGAGAGAGAGAGAGAGAGTACATGAGAGGGGGAAGGGTTAGAGGGAGAAGCAGGCTCCTCGCCGAGAGGGAGCCCGATGCGGGACTCGATCCCGGGACTCCAGGATCATGACCTGAGCCGAAGGCAGTCACTTAACCAACTGAGCCACCCAGGCGCCCTAGTTTACTCTTCTTTAACAAGGGATGGGTATAATAGTACAATATCATGGAGCAGTTGGGAGGATTAGATAATTCATATAAAGTACCTGTACATAATAAATGTCATGCCAGTTGCCATGACTATTATTGTATTAATAACCATCATTTAAGCTTAACTCTGTTATACTGATTTTATTACTCACTTAATTTATTGCTCACTTCTTAATTGATTTTATCTTCCCTGTCTTTATTTCTTTGATTGATTTTTGTTGTTGGCTAAAGAATTTCCTCAACCGGGGATTGTAAATTTTTTCTTAAAGGGCATGATAAATATTTTAGGCTTGCTGGCCAAGACGACTACTGCTTCTTAACTACTAAGGTCTCTGTTGCCACTACTCACCTCTACATAGCTTGTAGCTCAAAAGCAGTACATAAACCAGTGGCTAGCCAGGAGGACATAGTTTACTGACCCTTGCCCAAGACTTTGTTTCTGTTTTTTGTGTAATCTTATTAAGGTATGTGGATTATACAATTTCAAAGCCCTTGCATGCCCGAGAATATCTTCTGTCACTAATGTAGGTAAATGATGACTTCATGTGTTTGTAACTCTTAGATGACAACTGTTTTCCCTCAAGATTTTATAGAACTTGCTCTGTAGTGTTCAAGTGTTGCAGACAATTATGATACAACCTGATACTTCTTTTTTTATGATAACTAATGTTTTTTTCCTCCTGGATGGCTGAGGATTTCTGTTTTCTTTTTCTTTGTCCTTGGCATTCGTCATTTCACCAGGGAAACTATTTTTGTGTTCTGTGTTAAAACAACAAGGCTAAGGAGAAAAACTAGATTCATGTACCATGAACTTTGGCTATTTCAGATTGCCTTATTGTCTGTTTTCATCCACTAAGGACATTTTCTGTATAGTATGTAGTATTCCAAAGTTAACAATGAAAATTGTTTATTTTATAATTTTGAATTGCATATGATGTAATATGGTATTTTAAGTGGCAGAATGTTCACTATTTTGTATTATATAGTTTGGTTCCTGTTTAATGGAAGCATACAGCTGCATAACCACAGAAAACACATTCAGGAGCGGTGCCTGGGTGGCTCAGTTGGTTAAGCATCTGCCTCTTGGTTTCCGCTCAGGTCATGATTTCAGGGTTGTGAGATTGAGCCCCGCATCCAGCTCTGTGCTTAGCTGGGAGTCTACTTGAGATTCTGTCTCCCTCTCCCACTGCCCCCGCTGACCCTGCCCTCTCTCACTCTTTCAAATAAATAAATAAATAAATAAATAAATAAATAAATACATACATACATACATACATACATACAATTCTTTTTTTAAAAAAAAAGAAAACATTCAGGAAACAGTCTAATTAAATTACCCTTGTTTGAGCATACTAAATCACGAAATGGTAAGGAACTAAAATTTATAGTATAGTCAAAGTCTTTTAGTTTTTTAAATTGTAATTCTAGCACAATCCACAGAAAAAAAAAACACCTTGATTTTAACTTTATTTCATAACACAGTGTCTGTGTTATTTCACAGTAACTGGTTATGAACCAGTTATACTCCATGTGGATTTTTTAAATTTGCCATTCCATATCTTGTATTTCAAGAATAATTGTTTGCCCGATTTCAGAGCAGAATGCCATAGTTATTCTCATCAATTCCATTGACTTCAAATGGCAAGAATAATAGTGGATATTTTGGTCAGTAGGTAATTCTACAAGACAAAGATGAGGGAAAGCCTGACCATGGGACTTCTGAGTTGAAGCAGAAAGTATAATAGTTAAATTTTTGAGCCACTGATATTCTCATTATGCCCTGCTTCACATAAATATGCCTTGATACCCAGTTAACTGTGTATAAAAATTAAATGTAAAATACATAACTTTATAAAAAGAAGTTTTTGTACTTACCTTTGTACTTACCTTTTCTCATTCTTTAAGTCTTTTATATTTTTCAAATATTTGCAGCCCTTTTTATTAGCTATAGTGTTAACGTGACACTTGCCATGAAACTATTAGAAAATGCTGAAAAAGCTAACATTATCATATTTACTTCCTATACAATAGTTACTAAGATTAATAAAATCAGATTTATAAGGCAAGTTATTGATGAAAAGAAAATCAATCTGCTGCTGCTTAAGTGTGTTTAAAATAATTCCTAGGATATTTTCGTTTTGTATAGCACCCTTCTTCTGAAGCTAAATCATCCCAAGGAAATGCACAACTACAACACATTATACTGTGGGAACTTTTCCCCTCTCCTCTGTATAAAAGACAGAAAGATTTCTTTCAGACTGCATATAACCATCATACCTAGAAGAATTCAGGGAGGGGTACTGTTTTGAAATCCAGTCTTGCAGGTTTTTCTCCCCTCTTTCCCCAAGCCTAATGTTATATAGAAAGCAAGACACTATGCCTTCATATAAGAGGAATGCTAGTATGTTAATCAGCAAAGAAGCAATTCGGTTGTTTCTAGAAAGGATACGTCATTCCAGAATTAACTACATATAAGATATTCTGCATTCATGGGAGACATTGACCATCTGAAGTACCCCAGGGGAGGACTGTTGAGTGCTGAATTCTGGAAGCAAGTTCTGAAAAACCCTAATAGAGACAAGATAATATGTTTTTATGTATTCAGAAGGCCATCATAGAGACAAGGAAGCAGATTTATGTTTTTATGTCTGTAGAAACTTAAGCTAAGACAGTTTGTGGGAGCTACACAAAATTAGATTTGTATTCTGTATGAGAAGAAAAGCTCATTACAGCCAACAATGGTTAGACTTCAGAAGTGGTGACCTCTCTCTCTCAGAAATAATCAGAGGCTATGTGATCATCCTTACAAATTCAGTAGGCAAGTTCATCATTAAATAGAGGTTCATCATAATCTAAAGGGTTTTTTCCTAACTCAGAGTTCTCTGACATTGCATATTAATTACCTCATTTATCCTATAGCATCATTTTAGAACAAGAATAGTGCAGGTAGGAATTCTGTGGTAGGAGAATCAAACCAACAGGAAATAAGAATCTCACCTATTCATGTTTTTGTTTTTTGTTTTTTGTTTTTTGGGTTTTGTTTTTTTTTTTCTGACAGAGAGAGGGAACACAAGCAGGGGGTGTGGGAGAGGGAGAAGTAGGCTTCCCGCAGAGCAGGTAGCCCGACACAGGGCTCGATCCCAGGACCCTGAGATCGAGACCTGAGCCGAAGGCAGACGCTTAACAACTGAGCCACCCCAGGCACCCCTAACCTATTCATGTTTTTGTTTATTCCATCAGTACTACCAAAAAAAGATTTTAAGGCATAATGACTCATGTTGTTGGAAGAGCTAGAATTAGAGCCCTAGTCTTGTGCCTTTGCTGTTAAAAATCAGTAAGTGAAACAGTCATGAAAGTTTTGAGACAGCTAGTGTCGTTTCTGTCTGATATTTGACTTACTACACATAGACAAAGATGCTTTTTTTCTTATTACTAAAATGAAGCAGAAAAATCTATTGCGCTTCCAGGAACAATCTAGAGTCGTTATTGTTATCACTGTTGTTAATGGTAGACTAATATAAACACAGATTCTTAACTAGAACAGACCTAATGCATCTCCATTTCCTAGTAGCAAAGATTGTCATGGAATTCTGAGTAAAAGATGTATAGTAATGAACTTTGTATAGAATCTTACTGTTTTAATCAGTTCCAACATATGCTGTCATTTTGGAAATCATTGTAGAGGAGGTAGATTTATGTTGTTAACACAGTGGGAGAAAACTTCACCGTTCACTCTGTCAGTAGCCTGGGATTCAAAAGAATTCCTCTCTCAGTTCCTTTTTGTGGAAATTGATTGTGAGTTAGCAGAAACCCTGGACATGTTAAAGCTTTCCAGAACAGCTAGATCTAAAAATTACACTGAGGGACACCTGGGTGGCTCATTTGGTTGAGAATCCAACTCTTGATTTTGGCTCAGGTCATGATCTCAGGGGTCCTGAGGGGTCAAATAAATCTTTGAAAAAAAAAAAAATATATATATATTACTCTGAAGCCTACATTTAAAGGGAGACAGGGAAGTACAAGAGAACATGATCAGGAGATGAAGATTGAACAGGCTGAGAGAACCACTCCTGGAAGGACCTTTCCTGATAGACTGCAATGTTTCTCTTATGTCAGGTATGTCCTTGAAATGAACAGCTTGGAACTCAGCTATTGCAGACTGATGTAATCAGTGAGTCATGTTTTGTTTTTTGTTTTTCTAGGTTAAAACATACCAGAATAGAGTATGTGTTTATTATCGTTCAGAACCACTGTCTTACTATTGGATGCCATGGAGCATAATGAAAAAGTTTATTGCCTTTGGATTCAGCATTGACCTAGGTTCACTTACCATTTCTGCCACATATTAGCTATACAACTTTGAGCTAGTCATGTGTGGCTTTGAGCCGCAGCTTCCTACTCTCTTTAAAAAATAAATTAAAACTTTCAGGGTTGAGCATACAAAATCAGATAATTATGAAACTTTAAATTATTGAGCTCAATGCTTGGCGTAGTAACTCTTCAGTAAAAGCACCCAGACAAGTAGGAAAAATTTAAGAAGTCACAGTAAGTATACAAAAATCTAAATCCCCCCAGGTGTATCCTTTGCAATAATTTGTACTTGTGACCCAAAAAAGCACAAGCCCGTTGGAAGCCATTATCAAGTGAGGCAGGCAATTGGAAGCTGACAAGCACATGATTTACCCAGGCAACTAAAAACCAGGAGCTCACCAGCCTAGCTGGCTAGCTAGCTGAAAATGGAATTTAACCCTACAGGATGTTACTATTGACAAATTCATAAGCAAGATGGGAATATGGATTCTCTGTAACTGTGGATAATGTATTAAGCCCTTTTTACTTTTTTTTTGTCTACATATAATCTTTAAATTTTTAAATAAAAGTTATGTTAACTGAAAATCTAATTCAATAGTATTAGCATATATAGGATATTTTATTTTGGTTTATTCTCCACGTCTATATAAATTTGAAGTACCAAAGGAAGGAAGTAAACAATATTGTTTACCAGAACATTTAGCATGGTAAGGAAGAAGGGACATTACATTTTATTCTAATGTACAAGTATATTAATTATATTTACATTATATTGATTGATCTAGGAGCTCTAAAGCGTCTTGAAGAGTTTTTACCATTCAGTTAAGGGAAAGAAAATATATACATCCACCTTCTCAACCTTTGCATTTTTCACTTTATTTTTAAACTCAACTTTATTTTAGCATTTACATATACTTTGCTCAGTAATTTGTATACCTAGCTGACGTGGTTGAAATAGGCTGGGTAGCTACCAGTATGCTTTTCTGCCTATAGATAATAACCTGATGGCTGAATGACATCTGCTGGACTCCTGATAGCACTTAAAATGGAGAGACTAGAAAGACCAAAGTAGAATCTAGCTGGTTTTATTTTTTTTAAAGATTTTTGTATTTATTTATTTTAGAGAGAGGGAATGCACACACATGCATGCATGTGTACACGTGAGTGCGTGGGGGGGGTGGGGGGGTGAGTGAGGGAAGGGGCAGAGGGAGAGGGAGAGAAGCAGACTCCCGGCTGAGCCTGGAATCTGATGCTGGCCAATCTGGCCAATCTCACAACCCAGAAATCACAATCTGAGCCGAAACCAAGAGCCAGGCGCTCAGTCAACTGAGCCATCCAGGTGCCCCCAAATCTAGCTAGTTTTAAAAATGCAAGACAAAGACTTAGAGTTTCAGCCTCTTACTTTGCAGCAGTATGTCTCACCCCAAGCTGACTTTCATGCCCAGATAAATAATGCTATATTTAAGTAACAGAGCAACATTAATATGATACAGTTAAGAGGATGGTTTCTAATAAAGCAAAGCTGAAGTATATAGGAGATTAGTGTTGAAACTCAAGAGACAAGTGCTATCTTAATGGCAGTCAAGTTTCTCTTTTGGTTTTAAGGAGTATCACTACAAATTAATCTAGATAAATATGGTGGCATTCTGTGACTTGATAATACTTTGTGTTTAACCATCTGTTTTTCTTAAAGGAACGATTTTTTATTTTTACTCAATGCCTTCTAAATACTTTTCTTTCTCCCCCCCTCCCTCTTCTCTTCCTTCCCTCCTATCCTTTCCTTCCTTTCTACTTGTAGCTCCTCAGAGAAATTTTGAAATCGCCTTCAAGATGTTTGACTTGAATGGAGATGGAGAAGTAGACATGGAGGAGTTTGAACAGGCAAGTTATTCTGGAAAGTTCCTTTAAGTACATTAATATTTAATACATTTTCATGTATCTTGGAGTTATTTTGGTCTTGGTCATCATACTCAGATGCTATCCAGTTTTTGAAGTACCTAATGTGTCATTTAAAAAAATCGTCCTCACTTTTAACAAGTGGGTTTTATTTGTTTGTTTTTACTCTAAATGTAAGGAATTATTTGAGCATATGATTAAGATCAAAGTTCTTCTGATTCCCCAACATGAATTAGACTTTGACGCTGAGAGGAAAAATTATGGCTATTCAATCATGTGTTTAGTCAATGCTTATTAAACAGCTCCTTTGTGCCAGGTAGTTCCAGAATAGAAGGATGTTCTGAAAGGATTTCTGTAGGAGAAGGAAAAATGATGCCATGCCTTTGACTGTAGCAGGTCCAAGCCATAGATGTATACAGTTTCTGATGAATCCTAGGAAGAGACCACATTTCCATAAAACTTCTATCATTGGTGGGCCCTGATACCTCTTTAGATACAATGATTCTGATTGTCAGAATGGCTTCAAAACAAAACAAAAGATATATATGTGGATGTGTAAGAGAAAGCATTTTGTATTTAAAATAAGGAATGTAGCAAAAAGGAAATGGGAAAAAGTATGAGGTACAGTATATCTTTAAATAAATTCACAGAGACAAATATCTTTATTTTTATTTATTTATTTTTTTTAAAGATCTTATTTATTTATTTGAGACAGAGAGAATGAGATACAGAGAGCATGAGAGGGAGGAGAGTCAGAGGGAGAAGCAGACTCCCTGCCGAGCAGGGAGCCCGATGCGGGACTCGATCCCGGGACTCCAGGATCATGACCTGAGCCGAAGGCAGTCGCTTAACTGACTGAGCCACCCGGGCGCCCCCAGAGACAAATATTTTAAATACCTGGAGACATTTATTCAAATCTGCTTGCTGTGTACATTGAATACCTTCACTTTTCCATAAGCCTGCACTTTACTGGTATTGCCCGGTAGCCTCAAATGATTATACAAAGAACTTACTTTGCTATTTTTAAAATTTTATTTTATTTGAAGAGGGGATAGGGCTAATTTTATTTTCATTTGGACTTTAGTTGAGAAACACAATTTACCCCCCCACACCCCCCTTTTTCTTTTTTTTTCTTGAGTTTTTATTTTAATTCCAGTTAGTTAACATACAATGTGATATTAGTTTCAGGTGTACAGTATAATGATTCAAAACTTCCATGCATCACCCTGTGTTCATCACAAGTGCATCTTTAATCCACATATTCAACCCATCCCTGGATTTTATTTTATATAAAACTATTTAATTCTATTTTTATTGAGATATTATTGACATAGCATTGTATTAGTTTTAGGTGTAAAACATAATGATTTGATCTGTGTATATATTGCAAAGTGATTACCACAATAATTTTTTTTCTTTTTTTTTTTTTAAGATTTTATTTATTTATTTGACGGAGAGATAGCAAAAGAGGGAACACAAGCAGGGGCAGAGGGAGAGGGAGAAGCAGGCTTCCCGCAGAGCAGAGAGCCCGATGCGGGGCTCAATCCCAGGACCCTGGGATCATGACCTGAGCCAAAGGCAGACGCTTAACCGACTGAGTCACCCAGGCGCCCCGTTACAATTTTTTTTTCTTGTGATGAGAATTTTTAAGATCTACTCTCTTAACTTTCAAATTTACAATACAAAACAGTGAATTATAATCACCATGCTGTACATTAATCCCCAGGACTTATTTATCTTATAACTGGAAGTTTATACCTTTAGACCACCTGCACCCATGGGGACCCCCCGCCTCTGTCAACCAACAATCTCTTCTCTGTGTCTATGAGTTTGGCCTTTTTTTTTTAAGATTATATATATATAAGTGAAATCATACAGTATTTGTCTGTCTTTGTCTGACTTATTTCATGTAGCATAATGCCCTCAAGGTCCATCCATGTTAATCACAAATGGCAGAATTAAAATTAAAGCAGAAATCAATGGATTAGAAACCAGAAACACAGTAGATCAGATCAACGAAACTAGAAGTTGGTTCTTGGAAAGAATTAATAAGATCGATAAACCACTGGCCAGACTTATCCAAAAGAAGAGAGAAAGGACCCAAATTAATAAAATTATGAATGAAAGGGGAGAGATCACGACTAACACCAAGGAAATAGAAACAATTATTAGAAATTACTATCAACAACTATGTGCCAATAAACTGAGCAATCTGGATGAAATGGAGGCCTTCCTGGAAACCTATAAGCTGCCAAGACTGAAACAGGAAGAAATTGACAACCTGAAGAGGCCAATAACCAGTAACGAGATTGAAGCAGTGATCAAAAACCTCCCAAAAAACAAGAGTCCAGGGCCTGATGGATTCCCTGGGGAATTCTACCAAACATTCAAAGAAGAAATAATACCTATTCTACTGAAGCTGTTTCAAAAAATAGAAACAGAAGGAAAACTTCCAAATTCATTCTATGAGGCCAGCATTACCTTAATCCCCAAACCAGGCAAAGACCCCATCAAAAAGGAGAATTTCAGACCGATATCCCTGATGAATATGGATTCCAAAATCCTCAACAAAATCCTAGCTAATAGGATCCAACAATACATTAAAAGGATCATCCACCACGACCAAGTGGGATTTATCTCCAGGATGCAAGGGTGGTTCAACATTCACAAATCAACCAATGTGATAGAACACAATAAGAGGAGGGAGAAGAACCGTATGGTCCTCTCAATTGATGCAGAAAAAGCATTTGACAAAATACAACATCCTTTCCTGATTAAAACTCTCCAGAGTATAGGGATAGAGGGAACATTCCTCAAGCTCATAAAATCCATCTATGAAAAACCCACAGCAAATATCATCCTCAATGGGGAAAAGCTGAGAGCCTTTCCCTTAAGATCAGGAACACGTCAAAGGTGCCCACTCTCACCACTGTTGTTCAACATAGTACTAGAAGTCCTAGCAACAGCAATCAGACAACAAAAAGAAATAAAAGGTATTCAAATTGGCAAAGAAGAAGTCAAACCTCTCTTTTCGCAGACGACATGATACTTTATGTGGAAAACCCAAAAGACTCCACCCCCAAATTACTAGAACTCATCCAGCAATTCAGTAATGTGGCAGGATACAAAATCAATGCACAGAAATCAGTTGCTTTCTTATACACTAACAATGCAACTGTAGGAAGAGAAATTAAAGAAACGATTCCATTTACAATAGCACCAAAAACCGTAAGATACCTAGGAATAAACCTAACCAAAGAGGTAAAGGATCTATACTCTAGGAACTACAAAACACTCATGAAAGAAATTGAAGAAGACACAAAAAGATGGAAAAATATTCCATGCTCATGGATCGGAAGAATAAACATTGTTAAAATGTCTGTGCTACCCAGAGCAATCTATACCTTCAATGCCATCCCGATCAAAATTCCAATGACATTTTTCAAAGTGCTGGAACAAACAATCCTAAAATTTGTATGGAATCAGAAAAGACCCCGAATCGCCAAGGAGATGTTGAAAAAGAAAAACAAAGCTGAGGGCATCATGTTGCCCAATTTCAAGCTATATTACAAATCAGTGATCACCAAGACAGCATGGTACTGGCACAAAAACAGACATACAGACCAATGGAACAGAAGAGAGAACCCAGATATGAACCCTCAACTCTATGGTCAAAGAATCTTTGACAAAGCAGGAAAAAACATGCAATGGAAAAAAGACAGTCTCTTCAATAAATGGTGCTGGGAAAATTGGACAGCCACATGCAGAAGAATGAAACTTGACCATTCTCTAACACCATTCACAAAGATAAACTCAAAGTGGATGAAAGACCTCAATGTGAGACAGGAATCCATCAAAATCCTAGAGGAGAACATAGGCAGTAACCCCTTTGACATTGGCCACAGCAACTTCTTTCAAGATAATCTCCAAAAGCTAGTGAAACAAAAGCAAAAATGAACTTTTGGGACTTCATCAAGATAAAAAGCTTCTGCACAGCAAAGGAAACAGTCAACAAAACAAAGAGGCAACCCATAGAATGGGAGAAGATATTTGCAAATGACACTACAGACACAGGGCTGGTATCCAAAATCTATAAAGAACTTCTCAAACTCAACACCCAAAAAACAAATAATCAAGTCAAAAAGTGGGCAGAAGAGATGAACAGACACTTCTCTGTAGAAGACATACAAATGGCTAACAGACACATGAAAAAATGTTCATCATCATTAGCCATCAGGGAAATGCAAATCAAAACCACACTGAGATACCACCTTACACCAGTTAGAATGGCAAAAATGGACAGGGAAAGAAACAACAAATGTTGGAGAGGTTGTGGAGAAAGGGGAACCCTCTTACACTGTTGGTGGGAATGCAAGTTGGTACAGCCACTTCGGAAAACAGTGTGGAGGTTCCTCAAAAATTTAAAAATAGAGCTACCCTATGACCCAGCAATTGCACTACTGGGTATTTACCCCAAAGACACAGATGTAGTGAAAAGAAGGACCATATACACCCCAGTGTTCATAGCAGCAATGTCCACAATAGCCAAACTGTGGAAAGAGCCGAGATGCCCTTCAACAGATGAATGGATAAAGAAGATGTGGTCCATATATACAATGGAATATTACTCAGCCATCAGAAAAGATGAATACCCAACTTTTACATCAACATGGATGGGACTGGAGGAAATTATGCTAAGTGAAATAAGTCAAGCAGAGAAAGTCAATTATCATATGGTTTCACCTATTTGTGGAACATAACATGGAGGACATTAGGAGAAGGAAGGGAAAAATGGGTGGGGGGAATTGGAGGGAGAGATGAACCATGAGAGACTATGGACCTGAGAAACAAACAGGGTTTTAGAGGGGAGGGGGGAGGGGGGATTGGTTAGCCCGGTGATGGGTATTAAGGAGGGCACGTACTACATGGAGCACTAGGTGTTATACAAAAACAATGGATCGTGGATCACTACCTCAAAACTAATGATGTATTGTATGGTGACTAACATAACATAATAAAATTAAAAACTACAAAAATGTATATATAATTAAAAAAAATTTAATTTAATTTATTTATTTATTTATTTGAGAGTGAGAGAAAGAGAGAACACAAGCAGGGGGAGCAACGGGCAGAGGGAGCAACAGATTCCCTGCTAAGCAAGGAGCCCAATGTGGGACTCGATCCCAGGACCCTGAGGTCATGACCTGAGCCAAAGGCAGACGCTTAACCGACTGAGCCACCCAGGCATCCCCTTCTGATTCCTTCTGATTAAAAGTCTGGCTATTTAAATCATTGTTGTCCTATTTATATGTTATTTTCTCTCTCTGCTTTCCAGATTTTCTCTTTATAATTGGTTTCTAGAAATTTGATTACAACGTGCCTCAGTGTGGTTTTCTTTGTATTTATTCTTCTTGGTATTTGATGAGCTAATTGTATATATAAATTTATGATTTTTATCAAATTTGAGAAGTTTCTGGCCATTATGTCTTTTTTTTTTAAGATTTTTTATTTATTTGATAGAGAGAGACACAGCGAGAGAGGGAACACAAGCAGAGGGGAGTGGGAGAGGGAGAAGCAGGCTTCCCACTGAGCAGGGAGCCCAATGCAGGGCTTGATCCCAGGACCCTGGGATCATGACCAGAGCCAAAGGCAGACGCTTAATGACTGAGCCACCCAGGCGCCTCCTGGCCATTATGTCTTAACATTTTTTTTTTCTTAAGATTTTGTTTATTTTTTGACAGAGAGAGATAGGGAGAGATGAAACACAATCAGGGGGAGTGGGAGAGGGAGAAGCAGGTTTCCCGCTGAGCAGGGAGCCCGATGTGGGGCTCAATCCCAGGACCCTGGGATCATGACCTGAGCCGAAGGCAGACGCTTAATGACTGAGCCACCCAGGCGCCCCATGTCTTCACATTTTTTTTTTGGCTCCATTCTCTCTTACCTCTCTCTGACACTCTAGTAACACAAATGTTAAGACCATATGTGATATTGCATCACAAATCTCTAAAGCTCTATTTTTTTTTCAATCTCTTTTCCTCTCTGCTGTTCAAGTTATGTAGTTTTTATTGATTTATCCTCATATTCATGGACTTTTTCTTTGGTCAATTCTGCTATTAAGCTAATCTAGTAAATTTTTATTTCAGATATTGCATTTTTCAGTTCTTGAACATCCATTTCATTTTTTATATAGTTTTCTTTCTCATCTGAAATACCCTATCTTTTCCTTATTCACAAGTATATATTATACTCTTGAACATTATTATTTAACTGTTTTAAAATTCTTGTCTATTAATTTCCAGTATCTAGGTCATCTTGGGATTGATCTCCATTAATTGTCTTTTTCTCTTGAGGATGAGCCAAGTTTTCCCATTTCTTCATATGTTAAGTAATTTTGGATTTTTGTCTAGATATTATAAATGACATGTTATTGACTTTAGATCTTGTTATATTCATCTGAAGAGTATTAGCATTTTGTTTTAGCAGGCAATTAGCTCAAGTGGATTTGGCTAGAGTTTATATATGGAATGTGGGGCTCCCCCTCTTTGGCTTTCTTCTTTTCAGGATTTCCTCCTCGCTTTCCAGTGGTTGTAGTTGCTCCAAATTCTGTCCTTACAGTTTTTCAAGCCAGAGAAACTGAGAGCACCAACCCTTCTGATGCAGACTGGGGACTTCCTTCACCTCTGAGAAGCCAAATAGCCATACTCCTAGTACAGATACTAAACTCTAGATTTGAATTTAGAGCAGATGGGTCCTGGAGGCACCTGGGTAGCTCAGCTGGTTAAGCATCTGACTTCAGCTCAGGTCATGATCTTGGAATCCTGGGATTGAGCCCCGCATAGGTCTCCCTGCTCAGCGGGGAGCCTGCTGTCCCTCTGCCCCTCCCCTCTGCTTACACCTTCATTCTCTCCCTCTCAAGTGAATAGAGCAGATGGGTCTTATTTCTATCTTTGATGTTGACATGCAAAATGACTTGGGGCAGTCACTTCACCATTCCATTCACTTGTTAGAGAAGGGAGCGCTATTTCATCTAATATGATCCCTTGATAACTGACTGCCTTAAACTGATACAACTTCTAATATTGATCACAAGGAATCTTGATGTAAAAACTCTTTTAGACCAAAAGCAAAAAAATAATTGTAAGGTAGCTCATGCGCAAATGGCTCTCTTTATTCTTGGGAAATATAAGAATTTATTAAGTTGAAAGTGCTCTAGGCTGGGGCACCTGGGTGGCTCAGTCGTTAAGCGTCTGCCTTCAGCTCAGGTCATGATCCCAGGGTCCTGGGATGGAGCCCCGCATCTGGCTCCCTGCTCCGCCAGAAGCCTGCTTCTCCCTCTCCCACTCCCCATGCTTATGTTCCCTCTCTCGCCGTGTCTGTCTCTCTGTCAAGTAAATAAATAAAATCTTAAAAAAAAAAAAAAGTGCTCTAGGCTTCCAAACATTCAAACTTTGCGCTTACTTCCCAGGTAAACAGGTATTTTCTTGACAGTGTATTCATCAAGCTTATAAAAAAAGTTAAACAGAAGCAGGAAGAGGACCTCACATATTTCAAAGTTAATGTTGCATGAAGCAAACTAATAGCTAATATTACTCTTTGATTCATCTTTTTCTAAAATCACTTTGATCATGCATAAACACATATTACTAAAAGGCATTATTAATCTACTCTTAATACTCTGAGTTTTCTCTGACCTTGCTTTCACACAGATTCTTTCTCTAACCCATTTCCTTCCAGATCAAAGCAAAAGATCATAACAAAAGATAGTTTAAAAAAAAAAACCCTCGTAACTGTTTGGGCTCTGTTCGCTCAATGCCATGACAGAAATGTTTTTTTTTTAGTATGAAAGTATGAGAAATAACTCATTTACGAGACAGAAGAAGAAGAATGAAATTTTATTTCAGAGATCATGTTTTACATTTCTTTTGACTTCCTCCACAGCATATAGCATATAGTAAGCATTCACATGACTAGTTGATGTCTTGATTGATTCTCATGTTATGCCCTTAACAAATTATCTAAATAAAAATATTTAAAAAAATATTGGGGTGTCTGGGTGGCTCATCAGTTAAGCGTCTGCCTCTGGCTAGGGTCGTAATCCCGGGTCTCAGGATCAAGCCCCGTGTCAGGCTCCCGGCTCAGCAGGGAGCCTACTTCTCCCTCAACCTCTGCCTCCTCCCCACTCACGCAAGTGCTCTCTCTCTTTCTCTCAAATAAATAAATAAAATCTTAAAAAAAAAGAAAAAAATTTTCCAGCTGAGAAATTCTGAGAAAACATTTTCTCACACATACACACATACACAAAATCTAGTGATATGTGCTTTTTTTTTAAAGTTTTTAAAGAATGCTTATTATAGGGGCAGCTAGGTGGCTCAGTTGGTTAAGCAGCTGCCTTTGGCTCAGGTCATGATCCCAGGGTCCTGGGATCGAACCCCATGTCGGGAATCCCTGCTCAGTGGGGAGCCTGCTTCTCCCTCTCCCTCTGCTGCTCCCCCTGCTTGTGCTCTCTCTCTCTCTGTCAAATAAATAAATAAAATCTTTAAAAAAAAAGAATGCTTATTATAAATAGTAGTTTATATATAAATGGTTAGTATTTAGACTATGCATTTAATCACTAATGAAGAAGATATAGCATTAGTTAGTTAATTTTCCCTAAACTCTTTTTCCCAGTCACTTACACACACACATTCCCAGCACCACACTCTTGAAGCTAACACACAGTTTCCACCATAGGAAGGATATAAGCTGCAATATTTATAGCTACAGGCAAAATTTAAATCATGGCAGGTTCTCAATACTGGTTCACTGCTATTGGAAATTCTTCAGTACTCACAATGAAGCAGATAAAATGAATTGTGTATTACCTTCAAAACAACAACAAAAAATGTTCTGATTATCCTGTATTCAATTTAAAGTCTAAAAATCTTCAACCTAAAGAATTAAAAAATCCGGAGCACCTGGATGGCTCAGTCGTTAAGCCTCTGCCTTCGGCTCAAGTCGTGATCCCAGGGTCCTGGGATCGTGCCCTGCATCGGGCTCCCTGCTCTGCGGGAAGCCTGCTTCTCCCTCTCCCACCCCGCTGCTTGTGTTCCTTCTCTCACTGTGTCTCTCTCTGTCAAATAAATAAATAAAATCTTAAAAAAAAAAAAGAATAAAAAAATTCATTGTATCCCTGTCTTTCAAATCTCTATGTGCATAAGAAACAAATGTCAACTAATCTTATTACCATGAAAAAACATGAACCCCGAAGAAATTATAGCAAAACCATGTATGATACCAACCTAGAGTTACAAGGAGATTCAAAAATAATATACTCTGTGACTTTTCTAGTGAGACAAGTAAGGCCCAAAGAGTTTCAATGACCTGCATAAATTCTTCTCTTACAAATTCTTTCTCAGAAAAACAGAATCAGACCTCACGTCTCCTGACTCCTTGTCTCCTGTCTTTCCATTGTACAGCCACAGACTTAAATCTTCTTTATGGTCACAGATAAGAAATAAAATACATGAGACATTTAACTAAAGTAAACCTGTTGTTACAATTCTTATGTTTTTAAGTGTTAATGCTTTTCTAATTTGGCAATTTAAAAAGCATTACCCACAAAGCTATCTGTATTGTTTATTTATATAGCACACCTTTATTATTTATCTTTACATATCCCAATTTTAATTATTCTGAATGGTTGCTTTTTAGGCTTTTTAGAGGTAGAAAAGAATGCAGGAACTAGTAAAGGACAAAAAAAAGCTGTAACAATCATAGACTTCAAAAAGCTCATTTATATAGTTAGGCCATAGTTGCTGGTTCCAAAACTTATCCTTTCTCAAAAGGCTCATTTAAAACTTCTCAGAGGGGGTGCCTGGGTGGCTCAGTCGGTTAAGAGTCTGATTGTTTTGCCTGAGGTCATGAGCTCATGGGTCGTGAGATCAAGCCCTGTGTGGGGCTCTGCACTCAGGGGGCAGTCAGCTTTAATTTCTCTCTCCCTCTGCTTCTCCCCCGACTTGTATGCATGCTTGCTCACTCTCTCTCTCTCAAATAAATAAATCTTTTACAAAAATAAAAATAAAAATAAAAATAAAACGTCTCAAGGATTAAGCTAATTTCCCAACTTTTCTTGGGGAATTATTTCATACCAACTTTGTATTTTAATTTATCATTCTAATAAATGTGTTCTCTCTCTTAGATGTCAGTATTTGCCTACAGCTATGCTTCCTCTTGTCATAACTATAGAGTCAGTAGTTAGAAGTATGAAGTTTTTAAGTTTCCTGAGATATGGAATGTATTAATGTGAGGTTGATGATTATTTTAGTGTTTTGTGAGAGGTTTTGAGCCTCAAAAACAAATGCATGCTCTTTTCTGAAGAGGGATTTTTTAAGAGCATCTCAATTATAAAGGTGTCAAGCGTCTGTGTTAAAATCCTGGGTCTGCTACTTGCTAGCTACTTGACCTTGAACAAGTTATTAAACACTATGTGCCTCAAATTCCTCATCTATAAAATGAGGCCAATCCTAAGACTTAATAGGATTGTGAACATTAAAAGAAAATTGTAGCACAGTGTAGGCAAATAATAAATAATCAAGTAGTTATCGTTCTTACTTTTTTATACTTCTGTACTTTGTAATGTTTTTCTGGATGGGGGTTTGCTTCTCTTTTAGGTTCAGAGCATCATTCGCTCCCAAACCAGTATGGGTATGCGTCACAGAGATCGTCCTACTACTGGTAACACCCTCAAGTCTGGCTTGTGTTCGGCCCTCACAACTTACTTCTTTGGAGCTGATCTTAAGGGGAAGCTGACAATCAAAAACTTCCTTGAATTTCAGCGTAAACTTCAGCATGATGTTCTGAAACTAGAGGTAGGTATTCCTTGGACTTCAGGGGAACAGGGCACTGCCCGTCACATAAGCACATAGAGCCACTGGATGGGGAGGGCCTGCACTGTAGACATTCTTTCAGTCTATCTCCAACTGTGAGAACTGATTGGTTTGAACCTGACGGCAGATAAGAAATATTATGTTCTGCGAAGGTGTTTGGAGTAAGGTGGTTCTGGGACTGAAAACTAAAAAAGCCTAAATTGAAAATCTTAGTTGTCTTTGGATACTCAGCTTGAGGAAAAAGAAATTCAGGGGTCAGAGCAGTTCCCAATCTGAGCATGTATCGCCAATTTTATGTTTATTTTGTAGAAGGCACCAGGAGGTGGAGATGAGGGGGGATAATAAGTAGATCTTTCATTGAAAGCTTACAAAGGTAAAAAGAACTGGAAACACAAAAATGTCAGAATAAAAATATACGTGCTCAGAGTTGCAAAAATGTCATACTGTGTTGGAAGATTTACTTTTCCACTTACAGCTTAGAGACCATCATGCCAATCACTTCCTGGACACAATACTGTAAGAGCATTACCTTTCTCTATGTATATATTTAGTGAATTAAGTGTATTTTGGGTTAATTGGCTACTAAGGCTATTCAATTAAAAACATTCATTAAATGCCTCCTAATGCACTTTTTTTCCTGGAAAAAATGAAATCTGATCTTCAGGTTTTTAAAAATTCCCCTACATTGGTGTTTCTCAACTTCTTTTTTTAAAAAACATATTTGATATTATTTGAAATTTGAAAACATTAAATTACTATGACAAAAAACACATTAAAGTATTGGAGAAAAGCACTGCTTTGTTTTTAAACTATGTACATTACCTCTTTATCTGCTTTTCCATTTTTCTCCAAGATTCTGATAAGCTACTCCCACCTCTTCCACCCACTTAACTCAACTGAGACAGTTTGAAAAATCACAACTGAATTCTCATTATTGATAAGAACACCATTGAATGTTCATACTCTAGGAAAGAAGTATGGATAATATACTAAAAATCAGGTCAAACTTTGAAATGTGCTTTTGTACTTGTTTTCTGAAAATGGTCTAATTGATATCCAAAGAATTTACATTAAAAAAAAAACAAATTAATGGAGCTCCACAATTCAGCCTTCTTGAGGGCAGTTCTTGACCCCTATAATAAATGGTAAGTGCTGTGTATATGTGTGTGTATGTATATGCATATGTGTATACACACACACACACATATGGCATGGGAAGCAAAACTTTACCCTCCTAGAGTCTCTGGCTGGGGCTGAGAATCAAATTGACATAAGACAGATGAACAGGAGAAAAGCATATAGATTTTTAACATACATGGGAACCCCCATAGGAAAATGAAAACCCAAAGAAATGGTTAGGCTTACTAGACTTTATATACTAAGTTGAACAATGACAGGCAACTTATCTTTATGAAGTTTGCATTATTATCACCAGAGAAGGAGAGTCAAAGTAGAGAGTAATCTATACAAAAATCTTATCTTCCTTTAGTCTCCCCATGTATTTCAGTTACTTTTCCACAACTGCCTGTCTTCATTTCTTTCCTGCTGGTATAGGAAGGACATCTTTCACATCGGAGTTTTATTTCCTGCTTTCAGGAGTCTAATAACTTTTGTGTAAGAGTTGGTATGTACTGGGATTCTAGACATATGCCTTGGTCCCCAGTATGCATAACTGGAATGGTCTTTTTTGGAAACTTTATAACATAATTTGGGAATGTAAATTACTTAGCTTATTAATTATATAATTACAATTTAACACAGAGTATAGATCCACAAAATGCAGTTGGAGAATAAAGGGAATGGTACTTTTAACAAACTTTAAACAACAATATACAGTCATCCAGAGCATGGGACAGGTGCTAGCCTGACTCTCATTCGTGGACACTCAAGTGGGAGTCTCAAGAGACACAGCATGAGGGGCACCTGGGTGGCTCAGTCGGTTGAGCGTCTGCCTTCGGCTCGGGTTGTAATCCCAGGGTCCTGCAAACCCCATGTCTGGCTCCCTGCTCAGCAGGGAGCCTGCTTCTCCCTCTCCCTCTTCCCCTGCTTGTGCTCTCTCTCTCTGTCAAATAAATAAATAAAATCCTTAAAAAAAAAGAGAGACAGCATGGGACTTTTTTGTCTTTCACTCTGAGATGCTATAGAGCAGAAAGCCCCCCAACATCGCCAGTGAGGTAGATTGTCAATGAGGTAGATTGTCAATGAGGTAGAATATTATAAAGTAGATTAGGGATTTCATACATGGGTACCAGCACAGAGCCTATGCTCAAGTGCAGGGAAACAAAGATCTAAGAGACAGTTGTATCTAAGATATTTATTGTGGAAAACACTCTTGTATTTTGACATTGGCTTAGGATCATCTATAGGCTGTGGTCCAAGACTACCAAGACTATTCCTGTTTGCCATTCAGCAATTCCTCATGTAAGGGAATCAGTAGACTCTTTTGTGAAAGAGCCCAGCCTAACATGTAATACATATTCTATAAATGTGTATTAATCCTGAATCCATTCTTTCCATGTGATGGTACAAGTCTAGTGAATAAGTGCCTCCTTATCAATAACCCCCATATTTAAAGTTTCACGAATCAATACTTTGTCTTTCCAATTAGATTTGTAATTCTTTGAGGAGGTGTGAATAGAAGAAAGAACATACCTTTGGTGCTTTCATAATGAGACCTGAGTTAAAATTTTGTTTCCACCACTTACTGGCTATGTGACATTTGAGTTATTTACTCTCTTAGAGCCTAGCTCCACATTTGTAAAACAGGGCAATGGTTAAGTGAGATCATGTTCCTTATGGACTGGATTATGTTCCCCCAGAATTTTTTATTTTGAAGCCCTTACCCCCAGTACCTCAGTATCTGACTGTATTTGGAAATAGAATCCTTAAAGAGGTGATGGAGTTAAAATGAGGCCATTAGAGTGGGCCCTAATCCAGTTCTACCAGTGTCCTTGCACTAAAAGGAAATTTAGACACACAGAGACCAGGGGTGCCCATGCACAGAGGGACAACCATGTGAAGAGACAGCAAGAGGGTAGCCAACTGCAAGGCAAGGAGAGAAGCCTCAGAGGAAACCTGCTCTGCCTATACCTTGATCTTAGACTTGCAGCCTCCAGATCTGTGAAAAAATAAATTTCTGTTGTTTGTCAGCCAGCTGGTGGTATTTTGTTATGGCAGCCCTAGCAAACTAATACAGTGATATGCCTGATGCCACATGACCTATACTATACCTTTAATAAGTATTCTTTTTATCTTCTCTGTATGTCCTCTGTCACTTAGTATGGCAGTTGTCATATATTACGCACTTAAACAGGTCATCTCAAATGAATGAAAGGCCCTTTGTTAAAATACTTTTTTTTTTTTAAAGATCTTATTTATTTATTTGACAGAGAGAGACACATGGAGAGAGGGAACACAAGCAGGCGGAGTGGGAGAGGGAGAAGCAGACTCCCCGCTGAGCAGGGAGCCTGATGTGGGGCTTAATTGCAGGACCTTGGGATCATGACCTGAGCCGAAGACAGACGCTTAACCAACTGAGCCACCCAGGTGCCCCTGAAATACTTTTTTGATAAAACTTCTGGAAAACAGAAGCAAATTTTTGTTTTTATGAAACACTTTTGATTTCACTTTTCAAAGCTTGGGTAATTTCTCCCTTCACTGAATATGAAACACAATCTCATAATCGTAGCCACGAGGAAAATGGAAATGATTAATAGTATCTTAACTTTCATATGGGTTTTTATAATTCCATCATTCTGTGTACCTCTTACTAGTTTTATTTCATAACTTATTTACTTTAAAATTTCAGAACAAGGAGGTTTATTATTCCATTTAGTTATTTTTTTAAAGATTATTTATTTTAGGGGAGCAGCAGCAGAGGAAGAGGGAGAGAGAGTCTTAAACAGACTCCACGCTGAGCACAGAGCCTGACTCAGGGCCTGATCCCACAACCTGAGCCGAAACCAAGAGTTGGACGCTCAGTGGACTAGGCCACCCAAGCACCTCTCCATTTAGTTATTTCTGTCTTTTTCTCACTACAGTAGCTTTGAGAGTGAAGAGAACACTGTCAAATTTAATTTCCATCAGGATCAGGGAAGAGGGGAAAAGAAAATCCATAAACATTTATTGACAGCCTACTATGAGCCAAGCACCTTACAAATATTACATGCCTTTATTTTAAATCTTGCCAACCCTATTATATTTAGTGGTATTATGCCCATGTTTCAGAAGTGGAAACTGAAACTCAAAAAGATAAAAGTCACAGAGCTATCAAATGGTAAGAGCGAGAATTCAAACTCAGTCTTTCAGACTAAACTATCTTCTATTCTTTATCTGATTATTATTAGTTTTAGTCTAAGATGAGGGTTTTTGCCTGACTTATTTGGAACTGTAAAGAAAAAGAAAATGTTCTGAATTTTAGCAACAGAAAAAGACCAAATTTCTTGAATATCTCGTCTACCTGCTTTAGCACCATCTTTTCCTAGTTCTTTTGCCCCTCAGATTGAGTCTTATGACTGAGAAGAAATACACTGTTCTTTTGTGTTTATAAGATATTACCTAAACTAGTCGTTTAATATCTTTTTATTACAATCATTAGCTTGTGAGGTTTTTATAAATGTTTTAATGATTTTAATTCTGGTTATTTTATTCTATCCTTATTTCTCTATCTGGAAACTCAAAAAAACATGGGTTTGAAGGAATGACTTAAGGATACACGGTTGGTTTTTCAAAAAAATCTCTTTTGAAGTTATTAAAAATTCCATCTAAGGCTACAAAGAACTATTGAGTTCCTTAGAGACGGATGCCAAGTCTAATTCCAATTAATATATTCATTGATTTCTTGAGGACTACAGTAAGTAGGATGTCAGTCAAAAATGAAAGGTAATAGAAAACTCTTTGAAGGAGTATAATTAATTTTAATTTGGGGGGAGGGGAAAAAGGAGCTGTCATGTCATCAAAGAAAAGCAGAAACTAATTTATACAAGAACGAAGAAGCCAACTCCAGAATATACAAGAAAACTGAAAGAGCATCATCTAATGAAATTCCAATCTGTAGCATGACCTCTTTTTTTTTTCCCTAGGTTTTGGGGTTCACGTACTTATTGCATAACTGATCAGATTATTGCATTTTAAGAAGGCATGAGTACCAATTATCTGAAGGCAAACTGGATATAGTTCAAAGGATAACAGTGAGGGGCACCTGGGTGCTCAGTTGGTTAAGTGTTGGACTCTTGGTTTGAGCTCAGGTCATGATCTCATGGATCCTGAGATTGAGTCTTGCATCCGGCTCCCAGTTCAGCGGCGAGTCTGCTTGAGACTCTGCCTCTACCCCCGCCCCACTCACATGCACACATATAAGCGCTCTCGCGCGCTCTCTGTCTCTAAAAGAGAAAATTTTTTTTTTTTAATTTTAAAAAGGCTAACAGTGACTGTCTTATATTCCCAGTCTTCAAGAAAAAAAATATTGAAGTTAAAAGATCTGTTCAGTCAGGAAGAAAGATAAAAGGGAGACATAAAGAACGAAGCTAATTATTTTCATTTGTCAATAAAAGTAGAGCAAAAAAGAGAAGGTTAATTTAAATTAAATATTGAGGAACTTAAAAAAAAATTATACCTAGAACTGCATGATTAAAAATGCCTAAGGAAATTCCAGATCACTTACTTTATATCATCAAGCTGACGTCTTTGTAGTCATCTCTCTAAAGTGCTAAAGTAGAATTAAATCTGTCTTGCTCCAATGTGGAGGACCATATTAAGAGACAAACCTCAGCTCTTTTCCTGGCCAAAAGATTTGGAGTAGGAGACCAGAAGGCAAGAAAGCTTTCAATCAAACACTTTCTGGAACTAGAACACCCTTGGCAGAGCAGATTGCTTTTTATCCGAATACAAGTTTTGTTTTGTGTTCTTTGTGTTCTTTCTTCTTATGTAAACTCAAAGATGAAAATTGACTCTTGATTTAATTAAATCTAAGAAATTAAATGAGATATGTTCAATAGGGTTTCTTTTAATATTATTATTCAGCTTTTGCTAATACAAAGCAGAATGTGAATAATAATAAATCTATAGTTTCTTATTTCATCCTTAGATGTTTTCAGCTTGATTTTCCAAAAATCATTAAACGGGTTATTAAACAGTACTAGTCTCTTGTAGGTATTTATAACTTAAGGAGCCAAGAATATGTTTAAAGGTAAAAAGTAAAAACCTATTAAAGTAACAATCTCCACTATAGAAATATTTGGTTGTAATAATAAAATTATTTTACTAGTTCATTTTTTCCAAAAAATTTAAAGTACTTAGCCAACATGAATTCCTTCACCTTATAAAATTCTGAGGAGAAAAAGCCATAGCAAGCATTATTTTCTCAGATGTTTAAAAAAATGAGGATCTATTACTTTAGCCATATAAAATATTTTTATTTCTTCTTTCAAGTTATTTATTTTTATCCCCTTTCTTATTTCTTAAATCCAGGCATTTGTTTCTTTTATAAAAATAACAAGTTGGGGTGCCTGGGTGACTCAGTTGGTTAAGCATCTGACTCTTGATTTCTGCTCAGTTCATGATTTCAGGGACATTGGATGGAGCCCTGCTTCAGGCTCCATGCTCAGCAGTAAGTCTTCTTGTCCCTCCCCCCCTCCCCTCCCGTTATGCAAGAGCGTGCGCACGTGCTCTCTCTCTCAAATAAGTAAATAAATAAAATCTTTAAAAAAAATTGGCTTAGTACCATGATCCATCCAACCTACTAGTCTTTCTTTGCCTGGGACACCAAGGGATACTTTAGGAACTAATCATTAATTTAAAAAATAGAAATATATAAAAATAATAGAATAAAAATTTAATTGCCCTCAACAATTATTTATAAGTCAGTCACCCATGACTTGATGTCAGCACTTTTTAAAGCTAATTATATTTTCTCTCTGTATCACACATCGTGAAGTAGTTACAATATTTTGCTCTGATGAGAACAAGTTAGCTCTCAGGATGAATTAGTTTAACAAGAAGATATGCAAAACCCAAAGCCGAACTCTGATTTAATTTCTTGCAATTCCCTTAACACCCTGTAACTCAAGTTTGCTATCATTTGTGGCTTATAGGTTCTCCAGCTGTAAAATTAGACTGAAAATACTAGATATGGTAGAATGTCCATGATATAAAGCCCCCTTGATGTTGTAAATACAACCTTGATAATTATTCTGTAAAAAGCATACAAAACAGTGCTTTTTTGTTTCATATCTTTTGGAGAATGAAGGAAAAAGTTTTAAGAGTGATACTTGTTGCTTAAAATGTATGATTCTAGACATGACTTTTAGAGATTCTTTTTTTTTTTTAAGATTTTATTTATTTATTCATGAGAGACAGAGAGAGGCAGAGGCAGAGGGAGAACAGGGTCCCCGCTGAGCAGGAAGCCCAATGTGGGACTCAATCCCAGGATCCTGGGATCATGACATGAGCTGAAGGCAGACGCTTAACCGACTGAACCACCCAGGCATTCCTAAACATGACTTTTAAAAGGCACTGACTGGTACTTCTATATCTGACCTTTTGGATTGATGATGAAGTGCAGAAAACTGTTAGAGATTGATATTTTTCTTTGATTTGCAGATAGCTTTACAATTCCAAAGTCAATATGTTAGTGGTACCTTTGCAATACGGGGAAATCTCTGGGATTTTCCTATCGTCAATATCTTTAACTTTACATTCTAAGTTAATTTTAAACTGGGTGCAAGACAAAAGGAACTCAAATGAATCATGCAGATTTGATCTTTCTCTGGAAATTGTTCCTCAGTGTATCATTCATATAGTCTTATCAGCCGTCTTTTTGTAGAACACAGGTGCTTCTCAATTTATGAATGAGCTGTGTACCAACGTATCAAAAGTTCATAGGTCAGTTATTTGGAATTCAGAATGCAGTGATACTTTTTTTTCCGTGTCATACACAACAGAATACTTAAAATAGTGTTGAATGCAATAATAGTGAAATGAGAAGTAGCATGAAAGAAGATGATTGTGTGAATTTATAGTTCAGTGCTTAATCTATATGTACCCTTCTAGCCGCAGCAATCTTGGATATAGACCTCTAGTAATATCAAGTATTTTAACCAAAGTTTGAGTACATACTACATAAAATGAAAATACTAGCCAACATTTCTTGAGAGGTTACCGTTGAGCCAGGCACTATTCTAAGTGCTTTATGTACATTATTTCATTTAATTTTCACAAAGCTATGAGGTTGGTATTGTAATTATCAATATTAAACAAACAAGGAAACTGAGGCACAAAGAGATTAAGTAACTTGCCCAAGGAGGAGCTAAGATTTTATTCCAGGCAGTCTGCCTTCAGAGTCTGCTCTTACAACTTACGCTGGCTTTCGAGGAGTTAAATGCTTAAGATACTGAGTTGAACAAAACATTGTTCTCCCAAGAAGCTTAAGGTGAGATGAATGAACCACAAATTCTTGCGCAGTGTTATAAGTACAGTACCAGACGTATTTTTATGGTGCAATGGGAGTATAAAAGGGGCCATGTATGTAAATCAGTCTGTGAAGAGCGCAAGAGACTGCTTAGAGAAGCTTTCCCCAAGGAGGCAATATTTGAGTCAGCTCTAACCAAAATTCATTCTATACAAAAGAATAGGGTGGTTAATTTTTATTCCTACTTTGTTCGGGTTGTAGGATAGATGAGAAGAGGCAGGGGAGCCCTGAGGAACACTGGGACTGGAGCCAGGAGAGGGTGACAGAGAAAATGACCTTTCTTATCAAGTCCATCCCAAACCGGGCTGAAATTAATGTGTCTCCAAGGTGTTCTCATTTTGGTAAAGGGACCCTGTGCCTTCAAGTTCCAGGTCTCTGGAAATCATCAAGAAAGAGATAGAAAGCAGGGGGCAGGATAAGAAAAGAGGCTTTCTCCAGATTTCTCCAAGAGTTAGCTGGGCCCTTGGGCAGGTCAAATTTGGCCCCTGACCCAGACTTAGAAGGAAGAAGTCGGGACTAAATGATGGGCAGTGTGTCTGAGTAGGCCTTTTCATTTTTCTTCCTCTAGGAGCCATCTTCAGCCGCAAATGCCTTTCAGAATTTCAGTCTTTGGAATTACGAACATTTAAAAATAAAGAATTAAGGCTTTAAAGAATGTTGTACTAACGAGTGGAAAGAAGCTTTTTTGTCCTTTTTCTCCACCCTTCTTTTAACTAATTCGGCCTCAAGTAACTCTAGTAGATCTCTCTCTTTTTTTTTCCTTAGAGGAAAAGGAGATTTTTTAATAATAACTGTAGCCTCTAGCCTGCCATACAGCCTTGGAGGTGTCTAGGGAGTCTAGACAATGTCTTAGGAACCAGAACCAGCTTTGCAGTAGTTTGTGAATAAATAATGCATTACAGCCTGTTGAATTCAGACTCCCAAGCAAATGCCACTTCAGAGGGTCATATATATTACATCAAGTTATTATCCTCCGAATTCAGTTAACAGCATAGAAAAGTCTTTTTCTCAAGTCTCCTTCATTTCTCCTTTTTCCTGTTATAATAGAATGCCTTTTCTCCCTCCCCACCCACATTCTCCTCATTTGTTTTGTATCGAATCTACCACATTAGCATGAATGATTTTTTTTTTCTTATTAAAGCTTCTTGGACTAATGAAGTACAAGCTACATCAGTCATTTTTTTTAGCATTAAAAAAGGCCTTTCCAAATAAAGTAATGCCAAAACGTCTTTTTTAGGATGCCCCTTTTCTTTACTAGTCTTTCCTTGAAATCTGATAGCCTGTCTACCTAGCAGAAAGATAAAGCCAAAAAATGTAACAATTGGTTGTTTTTTGGGTTTTTTTCTTTTACTAATAACAAATTAAAATTATCGAGTCCTTAGGTATATGCCAGACATTGGGTTAGGTACAAAAGCAGGTAGACCCCAGTTCCTGAATTTAAGGAGTTATAATCAGGCTAGAAGTTAGGCAGTTATTACAGCATTGGAAGAAAAGTACAATGATGGAGCTATGCACACAGTAGGTGCACAGTAAATATTTGTCAAAAGAATAATCAGTATACAATTATGTCATTTGGATTTTTAAATTTTACCTCTTTGACCTTGGGAGCCTTAATTTCTTCAGATGTACAGTCATAGTAATATCTACCTCATAGAGTTGTCAGGAAGACTTCCTGAGATCAGAAAGCAGCCAGGGTAATGCGTGACACCCATCATGCGCTCTAGGAGGGTTGGTTCACTTACGCATTCCTTCATGGCCGCCTGCTTCTTGCCAAGATGCTTTGTGTCCAGCTGCTCTGCAGAGCACCTTCCCACAGACTGTTGGTGTCTCCTGCCCTTCTTCCATTATCAGCAGAGGAAGTAAGGGAAGACCAGCGACCTGTGCTTCCTGACATCTCTGGCCAGTGGCCCATCTGGATATTTTCTGCAGCTTCAGAGCCTCTAAAATTTGAAAAGATTCCAGGAAACTGCCAACTTCACAGTCGTTGGGTTGATTAGATTTGTAATCCCAAATCAGTGATTTACATTATATCCAACTAGAAAAATAAGTGAGGTGTATTGAATTCATTGTGCTGGAAATATTGCTCAGTGAGATGTTTGATAATATTTTTTATATTTCTTTTTTTTTTTTTAAGATTTTATGTATTTGACAGCGAGAGACACAGCAAGAGAGGGAACACAAGCAGGGGGAGCAGGAGAGGGAGAAGCAGGCTTCCCGCGGAGCAGGGAGCCCGATGTGGGGCCCGATCCCAGGACCCTGGGATCATGACCTGAACCAAAGGCAGACGCTTAATGACTGAGCCGCCCAGGTGCCCCTATTTTTTATATTTCTATGTAGATACATTTATGGAGCATGATGCCAGAAATTAAGGAAGAAACTGAAGTAGTTTTCCTTGAATACAGGATTGATCATTTTCCCTTTACCGGACATCATATACAGAATTATTTGTCATCGTTGTTAAGAGTATTAATATACTATATTTTCCTTTCAGTATAGAAATAGTTCTCATGGGGGCGCCTGGGTGGCTCAGTCGGTTAAGCATCTCCCTTCGGCTCAGGTGATGATCTCAGGGTCTTGGGAATCGAGTCCCACGTCAGGCTCCCTGCTCAGCGGAGAGTCTGCTTCTCCCTCTCCCCCTCCCTCTCCCCCATCTTGTGCACGCATGCTCTCTCTTCTCTCTCTCTGTCTCTCAAATAAATAAAATCTTTAAAAAGAGAGAGAGGGCGCCTGGGTGGCTCAGTTGGTTAAGCGACTGCCTTCGGCTCAGGTCATGATCCTGGAGTCCCAGGATCGAGTCCCACATCAGGTCCCTGCTCAGCAGGGGGTCTGCTTCTCCCTCTGACCCTTCCCCCTCTCATGCTCTCTATCTCATTCTCTCTCTCAAATAAATAAATAAAATCTTTAAAAATAATAATAATAAATAAATAAATAAAATAAAAAGAGAAAGAGTTCTCAGATTTTCTGTACTATTAAAGTTGGCAAAGTGAAAACAGAAATTCTGGAAGCATCTGGAAGCATTTGCTGTAGTGGAATTACTTTCCCCATCTGGTAGCTTTTTTGTTGTGGTAATTGTCTTTCTTTCTTTCTCTCTCCTTTCCCTCTCTCTGTATAACAAAATGACGTTTGGGATGCATTAATGTTAATAGGACCAATTTAGCTGTCGCTCTTGTCTGAGGTAATGTGTCTGATTCTGCAACTCCAGCTCTGGTGTCGCCGCCATTGCTGGTATAGATTCCTGCTCAAGCTCTAGTGGTTTTGCCATGGAAGAAGATAGTTTCTAACCCCTTGTCTCCAAAATTGGACCATTACAGCTGTATTAGTTAGCTATTATGACATAAGAAATTACCCCCAAACCTAGCAGCTTAAAACAAATATTCTATCACACAGTTGCTAAGGGACAGGAATCCAGGAGCAGCTTAGCTGGTTCCGGCCGTCCCTCATGAAGTGTAGCCACACTGTCAGCCAGAGACGCAGGCTCTAAAAGCCTGACTAAGCTAGAGGATCCTCTGCCAAGCTCACTCACACGGCTGTGGGTAAAAGGCTTTAGTTCCTCACTCTGTGGATGTTTTCACAAGGCTCTCAGGACATGGCAGCTGGCATCTCGCACAGCAAGTGATCCAGGAGAGAGAAAATGCAACCAAGATGTCTTTTATTACCTCCTCTGAGGAGTGACATCACTTTTGCTGCGTTCTTTTGGCCACACAGACCTACCCTGGACCATTATGGGAGGAGACTACGCAAGAACTTGAGTCTTCAGAGATGGGGAACATGGGGGGACATCTTTATACAGACTACCACACGTATAAACTCACCACCTTCCCCAGAATATAAGACTGGCCTTTGGAGGCCTGTGTCAAGAACATTCCAGTGACATGCTGTCCATGGTAGTGCTGTCTCATGGACCCAGTGCCGTTGCGCCCTTTCCCAGCAGTTGGCTCATTGTAGAGGCTGTCCCACCAGTTTATCTTCCAGCTCTGTGGTGATTTTATTTTCAGATGCCTCATTGCCTTTCTGCACCACTTGGCACTGCTCAGGGCCACCCTAGTCTCTCCCCACCCCCCATGTTTCATTAACTTTGAATCTAGTGAATAGAGCGGCAGCCTTGTCCCTTTCCCTCCCACAATACGCTTGCTTCCTAGGAGAATTCAAGCACTGTATGTTAATAGTTTCTCTCTGCTTCACTGGACACCCAGCCACATGTTATTGCAATCCAGGCTATGCAAATGCTTGGTATGTTCCCATCCCAGACCCTTGAAATGTGCCTTCTATGTAGCTTTTGAATTAATGAGGAAGGCTCCTCTAAATCTTCAGGATTCGGTTTTCTTTTTTTCAAGGAGTGGGGTTTAGTCCCTGTTATGCTATGATCCATGGTTTATTGCTCCCATTAGTGGCAGAAGTATTGAACATTTTAAGTAAATCTCACTTTATGGCCAAAACATTAGGATGTGTTTAGTTTCCATGCTTGTAAATTTATTCCCTCAATTTAAGGAAAATGTCTGTAAAGATCACTCTGGGGGTGCCTGGGTGGCTCAGTCGTTAAGCGTCTGCCTTCGGCTCAGGTCATGATCCCAAGGTCCTGGGATCGAGCCCCACATCGGGCTCCCTGCTCGGCAGGAGGCCTGCTTCTCCCTCTCCCACTCCACCTGCCTTGTGTTCCTGCTCTCGCTGTCCCTCTGTCAAATAAATAAATAAAATCTTAAAAAAAATATATCACTCTGTAATTCAGTATCTATTATGAGAGTAAATTTTTTTCCATGATATTTTATAGTCAACTTAGGAAATTCCCACTAACATAATGGTGGTGTGTTAAAAACCTAACAAGTTACTTTTTTACTCAAGATGTAAGGAATTTTACTCCCATAATACATAAAATATAAAAACACTTAGATAATGTGTCACTTAGTGTTAGCCTTCTGGGTGTCTGAAAATGTTCATTTCTTAAGTGTGATGAACTGTGAACATTATTTATTTGTTTATTTAGAGAGAGAGAGTGGGGGTGGGACAGAGGACAGAGAGAGAATCTTAGGCAGGCTCCACGCCCAGCGAGGAGCCCAACACAGGACTTTATCTCACAACCCTGAGATCATGACCTGAGCCTAAATCAAGAGTCAGACACCAACCGATTGAGCCACCCAGGCGCCCCTGAGACTGGTTTTTAAATTTGAATCTAAAATAATGGCTAGGATTCTTGTAATGCTCAGGAAATTATACTGGTTGGTTTACTGATTTTGTCTCAGTCTGATTTCAGAGAGCCTATGAGGGATTTTTTTTTCCCCTGTGGATTTGAATTAATTTTTTTTAATATTTTATTTATTTATTTGACAGAGAGAGACAGCGAGAGAGGGAACACAAGCAGGGGGAGTGGGAGAGGTAGAAGCAGGCCTCCCGCCGAGCAGAGAGCCCGATGCGGGGCTCGATCCCAGGACCCTGGGATCATGACCCGAGCCGAAGGCAGGCGCCCAACGACTGAGCCACCCAGGCGCCCCTGAATTAATTTTTATAGTTCACTAAAAGTATATATCTTTATGTTCTGACAGGGTTATGAAAGCTGGAGAGCAATCTCTTTGGTTTTCCTCACTTGTGAGTATGTATAACCTCACGTGTGATGTTAATGTGGTTTTACATTCAGTTTCTGCCCAAGAAAAATAATAAATTGTGGAGTTGGTTGATCCAGTGAGTATACTAAGTCCATTTATTTGAACATGCAATCATTAACTCACCAAAAGCTAATCAGATTTTAAGCATACTTTGTCAACTGTGCCCGGGAGCCTACTCTCCTGGTGAAACATAATTAATTTCAAACCGGCATAATGGGACATAGGTTTCCAGTCCCTTCTAAACCTGCTTTATAGAGGTCATCCAAAACGACTCACCTTCCCACTCAGGTTTTTCAGTAGTCACCACATCCATCTGCCAAAGGGCTCAATATATTGGCAGATCCTCAGAGCAGAGTAAAAGTTACATCATCTTGATAAATGAATACTGCTAGGCTATAATTAGTATATGTCAAACCCTAGTTACTAGATAGCTTCAAATATTTGAAATACCTGCCTCTCTCTGCCAATATTTGCTGGTAAATACGTGACCGAGCAATGTGCGATTTTCCCCATGATGTTACCATGGTGGCATAATTTTAGTATATTCCATTGGTTGGTCCTCATCGAAAATACCGATTAACTTCCTCTCTGCCTCCATATTGAAGACAGTGCAGTAATTTTGACCTCGTGTATATGTGGCAGTCTTGTCTAGTACGCAAAACCATGGACGGCATGTATCCTCCGTCAATGATTTGGGGCTTATTGTTGCCACCCAGCAACAGGACAGCCGGAGGCAAGGAGGTGGGTATTTGAATTGTAGTAAAGGGATAGAATTGAGAATGACCAACTAATATTAGTATCTTTGTCTCCTGTGTTACATCTCCTCAAGTTAAATACCCTTGAAAGTAGGGGATCTCTGCTATCTTTGGGAGCTACAGGAGATTGTAAGAGCAGCTTCTTTAATAGTTGCCACGGGCCCTATTACCTTGCATTGGCCATTCACATTGATGTATCAGGTGTTTCAAATTTAAAGGGACCCCAAGGAGGAAAGATAGTAAAAGTAATTTAAAGATTTCAGGGAGTATAATTTTAAACATAAACATTCTGCCAGCACCAGCAAGAGCAAGACCTGCTGGACAGAAATGAGGAGTCATCTGACTTTCTTTAAGTAAAGGCTTAGCGTTAAGCAGTAAGAAAGCCAAGCAACCATAGGCTTTGCACGTAGCTAAAGTGACAGAAAAATGTGTGCAAAGCAGGAAAGAACCTAATTAGGCACAGATCTCTTCATCACACCCACTCCCACAATCACTGTCAGTAACATCATCTCATTCAACCACTTTTGTCCATCTCCACCACCATTCTAGTCCAAACTACAGTCATCTTCTGCCTGGATTACTTCAGTTGCCTCTTTACTAGTCTTACTATAGCCACTCTCGCTTTCCTTATCCTTCTTAGAATAAAAACTTAAACCCATGCCTATAGGCTCTGTATAATTTGAGCTCTGCAGCTGCCTCCTCCAAATTCATCTCATACCGATCAGTCTTCCCCCTCAGGGCCTTTGCACTACTGTTGATTTGCTGGGACACTCTCATCCTCCTTTCCCTTCCCCTAGTTGCCTTAGAGCTCAGTTACACCTCACCCAATCAAAGAAGTCTTCCCTGCTTCACCATCTTCCAAACCCAAATTAGACCACATTTTTATATTAGATGTTTCCAAACCGCCCCATACTTTTTCTTCAGATCACTTAATTATATAGTCATCTGATTGTTGAATATCTGTTTCCAAACACTACTTAAATCCTTCTGAGAGAGAATATTAGGCTCATCATTATTTCCTTAGTGCCTGGCATAGTACCTGACTCAGGATACTCAGGAAATAGTACTGAATTAGTAAATATATCATCACATGTGGACAACAGCCTGATAAAGGCACACGCACATGCACATACCCTCCCTGTCTCTCTCAATGGCATCCTATGGGTTAGTGTATCAAGTCCCTTTGGGGATATCTATTCAACTTCCAATAGTTCCTTCTTCTCTAGGATTTGTTCCATAGTACTTCTCAAACTCAGGTGTGGGCTCCTGGAAACCACACTTGTACTTTGTGCCTCCCTCGTTTGCCCCCTGTCACCCAGTCCACCCCCACCCCCACCCTCACTCATTGGATCAGGAGTGGATGCCCAGCCGAGGTTGGACCAATCAGAATTTCTCCATAGGAAATTTGAAATTGGGACTAGGGACAGTTGGTCTTTTCTGGTGGTTAAACTATAACGTGTTCTCTGGAATGCCAGGGTAATGGCCTCTACCCACTGTGTAGACCCATGAAGCACTGAGAAGAAAGGCTAACAGAACCAGAGACCGAAACAGCTACACAGAAATGAGAGCTTCTAGTCCTGGCTTTCAGTCCTTTCCCGTCTGTGAGCTGCCTCGGTCTCCTAGGGTTCCTAAATTTCTTTTTTGCTAAAGCTAGCTTGCACTGGTTTCCATTATTTGCAGCAAAAGGAGGCCTTAATACAACTAGAGAAACTAAAAATCATGACCCCCAAACATGCCCAGACTTTATGGAAGAAGACTCTGGGGTCACTGAGCTCATAATAGAAAATGAATGAACTTCAGATGACTTTTAGGTGCCTTATAGGGTATCATGGTTAGTTTCGATTATTCTAATTAACTGCCATGTTAAAGAACCTTATGCTTAAGCAGGAAACATTCCTAATTAGCTCTTTTTAGAAACAAAGAGGCTGCCACATAATTGAGAAGTATCTCTATGTCTCTGAAGTTGCTTTAAGAAAACAAAGCAAAATGAAAAACTAACATTTAAGAAAGACAATCTTAATTAGCTTGGTGACTTTAAAAAAAAAAAACAAAAAAACCTTTAGCGCTGAGGATTTGACACATAACTTCACTTGATAGTTTCTCTTTAGTACTCTAAAATGGGTGATTGGCCAGCCAGGAACAGCTGAATGTGTTGTTAATAACCTAGAAAATAATAGAAATAGGGGCACCTGGGTGGCTCAGTCAGTTAAGTGAATGACTCTTGATTTCGGCTCAGGTCATGATCTCAGGGTCGTGAGATCGAGCCCCAAGTTGGGCTCCACACTTAGGGTCTGCTTGAGATTCTCTCCCTCTGCCCCTCCCCCACTCGTGCGTGCGCACTCTCTTCTGCACACGCGTGCTCTCTCTCTCAAATAAATACATAAATCTTTAAAAAAGAAAATAATAGAAAAAGAAGGCAAGTTCTCTTTCTGTTTCTCACCATTGTCATCATAAAAGAACTTAATGACTTTTATTTTTTAATTCTTTGGGGAAAAACAGGTTTTCTTTTTTTTTTTTTCTTTAATGAAAGGAGTATGATACTGATGTGTTCTTGCCTAGGAGATACTTTGCCTTACACCTGCCTATGATTGGACCCATCGTTTCTTCTGACTTTCTGTATCAAAGCTTCAGTGAGCTATCTATTTGTGAGCCTCAGTCGCCCCATCTTTCTTGCATTTGCTTTCCTATGCTTGTCACTCAATTTAACCTGAATTCTAACTCCTGTATATTATATTCCACTCTCTGGCTCTTCATTTTCTGTCCTAAAAAATTGGCAGTTTCCAACATCATTTTTAGTGTATTGAAAAATATTAACCAGCCCATAGAACCTAATGAGCATGAGCTCATTGCCTATACAATGACTTTCTGAATGGTCAGAAATAAAATGAGTGATAAGATTAAGCCATCCAAAAAGGGATCAGTCTTTCAAGTGAGATAAACTGAGATTTGAGGTCTGGAGAACAAAGAATAGAATGTGTTTCTAATTTTAGAGGTAATACCCTCAAACTATAGTTTTTTTAGCTGTTTTCTGAATAACGTAGAAAATTGAGAATATGCAACTTAATATTTAGCTCAGTTCATATGGGTAAAAATGGATATAACCTTAACTATTTTATTGTTTTAGTATAATAGACCTGTGTTTCTCTCAGTTAAACTATTTAGCATGTGTAGAACATAGGGTCCTCATGATGGATTCCTTGAACACAGCCTTTTTTCTAACTCAGGCACAACTGATTTTTTCATAACTTGTGTCTGTGGACATTGTTCTTATAGAAAACATCAACTAATAACTATTTATGATGCTGTCTACTCCTGAGTATAATCTGGCAATGTAACTTATAATTACCTGTTTGGGTTTTTTCGTATTTATTAGGAATATGTACACAGATGTGATCTTAAAATCAGCCTCTAGTCATGGGCTTGTTAGATCATTTTTTTGTAAAAACAATATTATGCAATTTTTTCATGGCTGTAATCATGCCAGTAATACATATCCATGTAGAGTTGTTTTATTTTATTTTACTTTATTTTATTTTATTTTGGTGAGGGAGAGGTGGAGGGAGAGGGAGAATTCCAAGCAGACTCTACACCCAGGGCACAGCCCAATGCGGGGCTCGATCTCATGACCCTGAGACCGTGACCTTAGCTGAAATCAAGAGGCGGATGTTTAACCAAATGAGCCATCCAGGTACCCTTCCATGAAGAGTAATTTTTTTTTTTTTAAAGATTTTATTTATTTTTTTGACAGAGAGAGACACAGTCAGAGAGGGAACACAAGCAGGGGGAGTGGGAGAGGGAGAAGCAGGCTTCCCGCGGAGCAGGGAGCCCGATGCGGGACTCGATCCCAGGACCCCGGGATCACGACCTGAGCCGAAGGCAGACGCTTAACCGACTGAGCCACTCAGGCGCCCCCATGAAGAGTAATTTTAAACTCTACCAGACTGTATTGTAGTCTTGGCTTTGTCCCACTACTCTTCACATCTCCGGTTCCTCTTACATAAATGGAGACTGTAGCTATTTTACCTATCTCAAGGGTAATTATGAGATTTAAATAAGAGAATGAACAGGAAACATTTTGTACATTATTATCCCTGAGTCCATTTGTTTGTGTCCCATATGTAGTAACTACAGGACTTGTAATTTAGTCTTACAGCTCCTGTTTCCATAAATTTTTGCGTAAGTCCAGTTTTTATGGAAAATAAAGTTTATAATTTAACTTTCCATGCTCTAAACATAGTTCCACTCCTGCCTCTTTTCCTCCTCATAAACATATAAAATGTGAATGTGAAGAGTAGAAAGGAGAGTTAAAAGAGTTACTGGGCTGCGCTGTTTTTCTTTCCTTTCTCAATTTCTTTTCTGTATTGTCTTTATAGAGAACAAAGTTTCTCTCTAAACAGAGCTGAAGTTAACAGAAGCAAGTGTGACCCCCAAATTATTATTTGTAGCTGACATTTATTGTTATTAATAATACTGTTATGAGGGGCGCCTGGGTGGCTCAATCGTTAAGCGTCTGCCTTCGGCTCAGGTCATGATCCCAGGGTCCTGGGATCGAGCCCCGCATCGGGCTCCCTGCTTGGCGGGAAGCCTGCTCCTCCCTCTCCCACTCCCCCTGCTTGTGTTCCCTCTCTCACTGTGTCTCTCTCTGTCAAATAAATAAAATCTTTAAAAATAATAATAATAATAATACTGTTATGAATAGCTGACATTTATTCTGCTCTTAGTATGTGCTGAGTAGGTGTGGTACTGCCATTTTTCATGGAATCTAAAACATGAGCAGTGGAAAAAAGAAAAAAACAGTGGGAAGATGGACCATTATTTTATGTGCCACTAAGAAAGAAAAAAAAATGCTGTCAAGTAAACCATGACAAAAATGCTCTCTTTATACCAAAAATACTTGGTTAATATCTATTAAAATGCTCCTGTAAGTTAAGATATATTATATGCCATTCTTGTACACACATAAGAGGGAATTATGAGCAAAATAAATTGGTCTAAAACTTCATCATATTCAGGCCCAACTCTTCTAAATTTTTATTTGACTCAAAATCTGTGTTTTTCCACACAGTACTGTCCTTTGAGCCATCAAGAGCATTAATAATGCAGCATTTCTTAAAGGAACACTCCACTGCTACCTGGGATTTTCTTCTGATTTTTCAACATCTACCCTGGCTTGAATCTTATACAAACTGATGATATGGTAATTTTCTAATATAAGTGACAGAATTATTGATGAGTTTTTGTGGTTTTCACTGGAACGAATAAATGTACCTCCCATTCTCACCCAATTTATCATTCCAGCATAATTTCAAACTCTGAGTAAAAAGTGTTTTGGCTTATGGAGTCTGGCATCACCTCTCTTGTCTGCATCCTCCTGTGTGCTTAATTTACCTATTTTTATTGTTTCTTGTAGTTTGTTAGATGCGGACTAAGTATTATTGAGAGTTTTATACAGTTGACCATTGAACGTGGGGGTTAGGGACAGTGACCCCTCCCCCCACACAGTCAAAAATCTGCATATAACTTTTGATTCCCCAAAATCTTAACTACTAACAACCTGCTGTTGACCAGAAGCCTTACCAGTAACAAAAACAGTCAATTAACATGTATTTTGTATGTTGTATATATTATGACTTACAGCAAAGTCAGCTAGAGAAAAAATTGTTATTAAGAAAATCATAAGGAAGAGGCGTGCCGGGCTGACTCAGTTCATAGAGCGTGCGATTCTAGATCTCAGGGTCATGAGTTCAAGCCCCTGTTGGGCATGGAACCTGCTTAGAAAAAGAAAAAGAAAAATCATAAGGAAGAGAAAATACATTTACAGCCTTGTACTGTATTTATTGGAAAATTCTGGGTATAAGTGGACCTATGCCATTCAAACCCATATTGTTCAAGGGTCAACTGTATATAACTGCACTCAGGTAAAGGAGCAAATGGAGCTTCATCGCAGAGCCCGCCATCTAATCATATCCTTGAAACTTAGGGGCAACTGTAGGATTTTTTTTCCCTAAATTACCCTAAATAGAATAATTACCAATTCTAAAGAAGTGGCACAGTCTCTCCTTAGGTATTCAAGAGTGTAGGCTGGAAAGCATGTCTTATGCTCCTACTAGATAATAAAATGAAATTAGTAGGTGATCTTATAAATGAGCACATGCTGTGTGCTCACAGCTCTGGGTGTGACACAGTAAAATATACAAGGCATACACTCCGTCAAAAAGTGTATAATGTTGGGGCGCCTGGGTGGCTCAGTCATTAAGCGTCTGCCTTCGGCTCAGGTCATGATCCTAGGGTCCTGGGATCAAGCCCCGCATCGGGCTCCCTGCTCGGCAGGAAGCCTGCTTCTCCCTCTCCCACTCCCCCTGCTGTGTTCCCTCTCTCGCTGTGTCTCTCTCTGTTAAATAAATAAATAAAATATTTTTTTTTAAAAAGTGTACAATGTTATGAGAGAGATATAGGCACTTTAAAAAATAAAGGATAATATAATGCAAAGCATACTCTTCTTTGAGATCTAGACCTTACCTACTGTAGGAGCTTAGAAGACTCAAGAAAGTTGAGTATATTTTGGAATAGCCAGCAGAGCCATGAAGAGACATTAAGTTCAATGGAGGACAGGGTTTGTGTTGCTAGATACGAAGGGGGACAACATCCCAGGCAGGGAAAATAACATAAAAACCCAAATGCTGGGCGCCTGGGTGGCTCAGTCGGTTGAGCGACTGCCTTCGGCTCAGGTCATGATCCCAGAGTCCTGGGATCGAGTCCCACATCGGGCTCCCTGCTCTGCGGGGAGCCTGCTTCTCCCTCTCCCACTCCCCCTGCTTGTGTTCCCTCTCTCGCTGTGTCTCTCTCTGTCAAATAAATAAATAAATAAATAAATAAATAAATAAATAAATAAAACAAACCCAAATGCTGAGCATAAAATAAGTCTTTTTCTGGGGCCAGGAGGGAGTCCAAGTCCTTTCACAGCTGATGAAAGTTTTCTTTGGAAAAAGAAGGTCTGAAATTGATTAGACTCCCCTTGCATAGAAAGGCTTTTGTGTTTATATTGTATTGCTATGAAAAAGCATTAGGCACATGATCATCACAGCTTGGGGGACATGTTGCATATTTTAGTGAGTTGATGGCTAATTTACATCATGCTGGGCCCACTAAATATTAATATCCTCCTTGCCTCTGTTATGCAAGTTTTGATATTCTGATCATTTGCCAGTGATTACTGCCTACTGACTTAGAAGGTTTTCTCCCATTATAATAATGGGCTAAATTACCCATATTCTCCTATGAAAATGGTAACATGAAGAAATTAGTGCCTCTCTCCCCAAGATTGCTATTAAGAAGTATTTGATTTGGTTTTATAGTTTTTCTTTTTTTTTTCTTTTTGGATCATGTAATTTTTGTATCTTTATTCTATTGATATGATATCTTACATTAATTGATTTTCAGGTGTTAAACTACCCTTTCATTTATGGGATAAATTCCACTTGGTCATAGTGTATAATCCTTTTTATATGTTGCTAGATTTGGTTTGCTGGTATTTTACTGAGACTTCTTTTTCTTTATTCAGTCACTCACTATGATGAGGAAGTGATCAACTGTGCATACACCAAGGCCAAAGCAAATTGTTTATCTTAACTGTCATCATTATTTTTTAACAGCTTTTCACACTGGCTGCTGCCTTCCATAGTTTGCCACACCTTTAGGTAAAGTCAACACATCAAGCCTTGTAGAGTGGTCATTAAGTGTTAACTAATGAACAAGCTAAATCTCCAACTCTCTTAGGAATGCTGACATGCTGTCAGCAATGCTGGGACAAAAAAGGTATGGAAAAATGTACTTTTCACCTTGACAGTAGATCCCAGAGAGCTATCTACAGAAGTGATGAAGTCAGAGGAAAATATTGACATGCAGTGAAAGAAAACAGCACTTTGCTTTCCTACTACAGTTAGTCCTTGGTTCTTACCTCCTAAAATTGGAGCGTTTATATTTTTTTCCAATAGTCAGACTGTCTCCAAAACTCTTATGATCTCATATGAAAAGAAGAATGTCCTTGAACTCTGAATAATGCTGAGCCTAAACTCTCAAAGGAATATATTAACACAAGACAGATCTCTTTTTTCTGTTGCTGTGATTTAGAATAAAATGGTTATTTGAAAGCAGAAATTGGTTATGATAAGACCTGCTTGCTGAAAGAGTTATCTTAAAGGAAAAAATAACTTGAGACCAATCCTATATAACAATTCCATGTGGAAACATTAGTTTCATAGATTGATTGGAATATTAAATAGCAGTTAATTTTGCCAGAGTCTCTTGTTCGTATTGATCAAAGTCTTAGAGGAAAATAACCACACAAATTTTGTGTAATTCAAAATGCCATGTGAGTTAATGTATGGGAAGCACTTAGAACAGGATCTGACACATAGTAAGTGCTATATAAATGTTTGCTATTGTGAATGATAGAGTATGGATTATTCTTTAACTACCTAAGAAATTTTTTCAAGTAAATGTACTAGCCTTTTTATGCCTTCTTTTCTTTGGAGTTGAACTATGATTTTTTTCCTGCTTTCTCCTTTGTTCAATATTCGGTTGTATACCTTTAAATAAAACAAAACAAAGGAAGTTAACTGGACTGAATTTACTTGAGATTATTAGGCTTAAACTTAACCCCATGTTAGTCTAAACTCCCAAACATTCAGACTAGTTTCAAAGTCAGCAGACTGGAGGACTTTTTAAAACGAACTTAGCTGATAATCTCCTTTTTTGTTCTGAGTATTTAATCACTTTGGTTGGTATTGAGAGATATGTTTTAATATTTTGCTATGTTTTCTCGTCTTTTTTTTTTTTTAAGATTTATTTATGTATTTTAGAGAGAGAGAGAGCATGAGCGGGAAGGACAGAGGGAGAATCTCAAACAGATTCCACGCTGAGCACAGAGCCCAACATGGGGCTCAATCTCATCACCCTGAGATCACGATCTGAGCTGAAACCAAGAGTCAGACGCTCAACCGACTGTGCCATCAGGCACCCCTGTTTTCTTTTTTTTTAAATGAAGAAACCATAGTCAATACTTAGCCTCTTATCTCACAAGGAAAGAGTTGCTAGATATAAACCAGCAAAACAATTCATAAAGAAAAAGATCCATGCATTTCACTGCAATAAAGATTTAAAACTTCTATGCATTAAAAAAATAATAAAAAATAGGGGCGCCTGGGTGGCTCAGTCGTTGGGCATCTGCCTTCGGCTCGGGTCGTGATCCCAGGGTCTTGGGATCGAGCCCCGCATCGGGCTCCCTGCTCTGCAGGAGGCCTGCTTCTCCCTCTCCCACTCCCCCTGCTTGTGTTCCCTCTCTCACTGTCTCTCTCTGTCAAATAAATAAATAAAATCTTTAAAAAAAAAAAAAATAATAATAAATAAAACTTCTATGCATAAAACAAACTTAGACAAAACTATATTAATAAAGGGCAAATACTTTTAATCTTATAAATTAATGAGACAAATATGAGACAAAAATTTTTCTACCAAAAAAATAGGCAAAGAACATACACAAAAAATTCAAAGGAGGAAATAGAAATGGCCAATCCACGTGTTAGAAAAATGGTCAGCCTCACTAGTAATCAGAGAAATATTCATTAAAATAAGTTACCGTTTGGGATGCCTGGGTTCGGCTCAGGTCATGATCTTACGGTCCTGGGATGGAGCCCTGCTTTGGGCTCCTGGCTTAGCGGGAAGTCTACTTCTCCCTCTACCCTTTCCCCCAACTCATTCTGTCTCTCTCTCTATCTCAAATAAATAAAATCTTTAAAAAAAAGTTACATAGGGCGCCTGAGTGGCTCAGTTGGTTAAGCGACTGCCTTCGGCTCAGGTCATGATCCTGGAGTCCCTGGATCGAGTCCCGCATCCGGCTCCCTGCTCGGCGGGGAGCCTGCTTCTCCCTCTGACCCTCTTCCCTCTCGTGCTCTCTGTCTCTCATTCTCTCTCTCTCTCAAATAAATAAATAAAATCTTTAAAAAAAAAAAGTTACATAGCTATAGCTATAATTTTTTTTTATTATTATCATACTTGATACTGTCAAGTGTACTGAGAAATAGGTATTTTCATATACTACTGGGACTGTAAATTGAAATATCTTGCTGGAAATTAATTTGATAATATGAATCAAGAGCATTAAAGAGTTTATACCTACCACTTTTCAACACACTAGATTGGCAAAAAATAAAAAGTCTGACAATACCAGGTGCTGAAGATGATAAGCAATGGGAGCTCTTATATATAGCTGATAAAAGTATTGGAGATTCTTTTGATATTTTATAATAATAAATATATGATAAATAATAATATATAAAATATATTTTGCAATATCATATGTAATGCATAGAGACCAAAAACCATATGACCAAAATAATATAAAACATAATAATATATAAAATAAATATTTTTAAAGTAAATATAATAATAATTGGATATTCATAAGCCAGCAGTTCCATTTCTAGATCTATACCCTAGACTAGAGATTCTTGTTCATGTTTCACAGACATTGATAGAAGAATATTCATAATAGCATTGTTCATAACAGCAAAAAAACTGATAATAATTCAGATATTCATTTGTAGGAAAACAGATAGTAATACTTTCAAACAACAGAAATCTGTAACAGTAAAACTGAAAGAAGTACATGTAAATGTATCAACATTGATGAGTCTGAGAAACATAACACTGAAAAAATATAGCACTGAAAAAAACAAATTATGAAAGAATACACTCACTAAGATACCATTTTGTGAAGTACAAAAGCAAGCAGAAATAATATATTGTTTAGGGATACAAACGTATTTTAAACTAAAAAAAAGAACAATAGAAAAAGAAATCCAGATGGTAGTTACCTCTTACAGGAGGGAGGGAGATGAGCTTCCACCATTGTGCTAATTCTTCCTCTCTCAGGTTAAGTGGGAGATTCATGGTGTTTTTTATTATTATTATTATTATTTCATAACTTGTCTATTATGTATATTATTGTATATATCAAATATTTCATAATAAATTTTAGAGAGCTTGTAGAGTGTTATTTCATAATTCCATTTTTAGAGATCAAAAACAATGATGAAAAAATAAGTGCAGAAAAAGTTTATCCCAATGGTGGTATTTATTGTGACCCCAAACTGAAAAAACCTAGACATCCAACACCATTTTTTTATATCTTGCCTTGTTCAAAAAAGGATTTATTTTAAAGATTTTATTTTTTTAAGTAATCTCTACACTCAACTAGGGCTCAAACTCACAACTCTGAGATTAAGAGTCACATGCTCTACCGCGTTATCCAGCCAGGTTCCCCAAGAAAGGACTTTAAAAAGGCCTTAAAAAATATATTAAGTGAGATAAAAGTTAATTAAAACTTGCTGAGAAGTGAAAGTTAAAGCAAGAAGGTAAGAGAAAGCCAGGAGTAAGGTTATTATGAACAATATAAATTATAAAGTCTCCTGTTCTTATTAGAGGTAGGCCACAAATTTGACTCCAAGCTTCCAGTAACCAGGATAAAAAGGGAAAGATGATTTATAGTGCACTTAAGATAAGAGCAAATCAACTGTTCTGATTGAGACCAGAGAGAAATTTCTCCCCAGATTAACTGTGCAGGCAAGTTACTTACATTCTCTCTGCCTATGTTTCCTCCGCAATAAAATAGAATAATAACAGTACCTGTTATAGGGTGTTGTGAGGATTACATAAGCTAAGTTCCCAGGACAGCACCTACCAGGTAGTAATCACTCAAATCGGTTACTGATTAGCCATAATGAATGACATTCTCAAGGGTGGCTCAGTTGGTTAAGCGTCTGCCTTCAGCTCAGGTCATGATCTCAGGGTCGTGGGCTCCCTGCTCAGTGGAGAGTCTGCTTCTTCCTCTTCCTCTGCTCCTTCCCCCTGCAAGTGCGTTGCTCTCGCGCTCTCTCTCTCTCTTAAATAAATAAATAAATAAATAAATATCTTTTTTAAAAAAAAGTGTTCTTACAGAAAACACTCATGGAAGTAGATACCGTTATGGGAGAAATTGAAAGGTCACCCTTGTCTCAGGTAGGAAGTTCTCTCAACAGTAGGACGGTGTTGTAAATTAGTTGTCTGGTATTCTGTCTGTGCTCACTCAATACATATTTATCAGGCACATTTGTTATGCACGTTTTCTGTCTGGTAATAGATGACCAGGATATAGGATTTGTTAAGTGATGTTCTGCTTCAGCCAACTGTTAAGTAGTCTAATCTTGAAATCATTCTAATGTGTTGAATAATAAATAAAATTTGTTGCATTTACGTTTTTTGCTTTCCAAATGTGAAAGTAATATTCTGCAATCAAAGACTGACCGAAAGCAATTATGAAAAGAACAGCGAGAAATAGTAATTGAACTTAGTTAACACCTGCTAAGAGCAGAATAATCAGTTGAAGATTTTAGCTTCCTGGGAAGTGATATCATGGTGATAAAAGTATTAATTGCTACATTTATTGAGTGTTAACTATGCACCAAACTCTGTGCTTATTTCTTTACATATAATACCTCACTTAATCCTTACAACACTTTTAGCTTGTGAGTATTATCTCCATTTTTTTGGTGGGAAGATTTTGAAGCCTTAGAGGGAATAAGCCACTTAGCTAAAGTCAACAGCAGCAAATGTGGGTTCAACCCAGGCCTTGCTGGTTCTAAAGCCCTTGTTCTTGGTCACTTTAATATATTACCTTTCATAGAATGAAACCAAAACTTACCATACCTTGAAACCCCTTGTTCCAGATCTAAAATGTTTTTTCCCTGACACCCTCAGTCAAGTATACCCTGGTTTTTACTATCCTGTAATAAGTTTATGCATCAGTCTTGTTATCTTCCTGGTTTTGACTATCAGACTGAAAAGTTAACCTTCTTCTGGTCTAACTACGTGATTGATACTCATGCCATTTAATCACTTCATTTGATCACCACCCTGGACTTAAAAATAATTTTAAAATGGAAAGTTTCCTTGGTTTTGAAGTAGAAAAGGTCAGCAGTTTAGTTTGGTGTGATATTAGTGTTGACAGTGAAGATGCATCTTATATTTAATGATCAAGAAAATTCAGGCTCCAGGCAGTTTGACCTGAGTCTCTCTGATGTCCCCTGCCAACTATAGAAACAGATTTCTCATTCAAACTATGAAGTGTGTATGTCATGCTCACTGAGTGGGTTAGAGAACATGGCCTATCATTGTTTTTCCTTTTTGTCAGCATAACAGACAGTTGTCCTGAGACTCCTGCAGTGGTATGGTGAAGATCTCAAAAGACAAATACTTGGGGCACCTATCTGGCTCAGTCAGTAGAGCGTGTGACTGTTGTTTTCAGGGTCATGAGTTCAAGCCCCACGTCGGGCATAGAGATTACTTAAAAAAAAAAAAAAGACTCAAAAGACAAACACTGTCATGTTGAAAACAGATGTATTCAGGTCAGTGGCTTAAGATTATATTAATTGCATTGTGCAGTTCAGAAACTAGAATAAGCCTATCAAGAAAATGATCATTCTGAAATACTTGTATAAGGGCAGGATTTACTGTAGGAGGTAGACAAAATTTCCTGAAAGATAACTGTATGAAAGAAAATAAGGTTGAAGTTTACATTTGTTGAAATATATTAACGTTGAATGTCTTTAATAAATTAAGATCCACTTGCAGATACTGATTTCCTTTTCTTTTTATGATTTTTTAAATCTTTTTTTGGCCTTTGTTCATAATACATATTTTCTTCTCTTTCTGGCTTCCCATATTCCTTAAATCATTTCATCTAGATCTATAGACCATCTGTCCTTCCAAAAGGCTATTCCTTCTCTCCACAAGGGGCAAGGGTGGAAATAAGAGGCATAATATGGAAAGAAAGCCAGGAAAAATCTTGCGGACAGTTTTCTGGCTCCTCTTCTCTGGCCCCTCTTTGCAACCCCCTAGGGAGTGACAGGGAGCTGACAGCTTGTATCCGTGAAAGTGGCAGTGGCTACGGAAGAGAAAATGTGAGGCTGTTCAGCTCTCTTCCTAGACGGAAAAGCAATACAAATGGTGGATGGTGTGCTGGAATGCACACGTTCTTTGCCACAGGACCAAGTAGATTGGAATTTCTTATTGCAGTGGAACATAAGAGGCTCCGACAATGTTTGACTAAGTAAAATGCAAGCTAGTCATTTGAATTGCTTCCAGATACACAGTTGGAAGCTCTCTGCGTTGTGATAATTTTGTAATAACCTGTCTTCCAAAAGACAGTCTCATGATCTGGGGGATTACATGCACACCGTGCTCCAGGAGCTGCACCCACAGGATTTTACAGGCTTAAGATACACAATTCATCCTGAGAGCCACATGGTGTCTAGCGATAGCCTGGGAAAATGTAGCCCCGATGAGGGTCCTTGAGGAATTGCCCTTGGAGCTCCCTAGCCTCAGCATAGGAGGTCTTCAGCTAATAAATGTTGAATGAATGGCACATTAGTTCAAGCCAGTTTCCATTAGCAGTTTTGTATGTAAAGAGAAACCACTCTCTCCCACCTCCTCCAGCATCATCAGTCTTGTTATTTTCTTGGTTTTGACTATCAGACTGAAAAGTTAACCTCAGAAATAAGGCAGTCTTGCCTCAGAGGAGCCTAAAAACCTAAAAGGAGAGGTGCTGTCCGAAACCAAATTACAGAGGAGGTAGTAACTTTGAAGTGGGCCATACTTGATGGAGCTGAATTTTCTAGTTTTTAGGACCTTTCAGGTTCCAGCTACACAAAAATAATGACAATAATAGAACCCATTGCCCAAAGTCAAGTCTGAGTTCTCAAAAGAACATTAATAAAAATACTAATTTGAGCATTAGAATTGTTACTCGGAAATTTCTCCTGGAAATGGTCTTTATTGTCTTTGAAAATCACAGAGGTGAAGCTTTATGCCCCTTCGGGGAGAGCAGATGAATACAGGCTTTTCATAAGCCCTGGAGCAAGCTGCTGCTGCCAACTTTATAAACAAGAAGCTTTTCACCCTTGAGTCTGTCATGTAGGATAAAGCCTCAAACTCATCTAGTTCAGATATATGGAATTGCTCCAGAGTTGTCAGTTCTCCCAGATAAAGGTAAAATGAGCACCCTAAATTGTTAAAGCCTGCCTTGGGGAGCAGGGACCACAGCTTTGTTTTCTCTTGCCTCTCAAAGCCACTTGGTGACCTGGGCATCTCCAACTTCTGCCTGGGTACCACCTTTCACTGAAGATCTGATGTAAACATTGCAGAAAGTATTCCCACTTGCAGAAATCTTATCAATCCTCCCTTTTGTTTCAAGATGGTAAATTGAACCATAAATCAAACTTAAATTGAATCCTGAAAACTTTTGATATCATCAAAAATTAATCAAAAAAATTAATCAGCTCTGTAGAAGTGATGAGGTAACAAAAATGAAGCATTGAGTAGTTGAGTTAATAAAAAAGAGGCCTTCACTTAATATTGATGTTGTTGATTTCTTTGGAAATAGTTTTGAAGTTTTGCTTCAAGGGCAGTTTCTCAGTAGTTTTAAATATGACTAAGCCCCATGGCTGTGTTAGTTTATCTAAAATAATGCAGTGCCATCCCACAGAATGAATATGTACCATTGCTTAGAAGGATGAAACTGTGATATTGAGATACAGTCTTTGGATTCAGACAGAGCTAAGTTTGAGCCCCAACTCTACCAAGTGGAACTTCCTGTTGCCTCGGTTTTCTCATCTGTAGAATGGAGCTGATAATATCTACTCCATAGTGTTGTTAAGTGATTAAATGAAGGGATGTATGGGCAAAGTTCCTGGCCCATAGTACATGCTCAGTAAATGGTTGCTGTTGCTAAAATGTAGTTCTTGTGTCCTGCTCACTGATACAGTCTCACTAGGGAGGGTATGAGTGTATATCAACTTACGCACACTGAGGAAATAAGAATTAAAAGAGCATTTCATTCTGGACTACATACTTCCTTATTTTGTGTCTCATGTTAAGTCTTATCTCCCTACTAGATGGTGAAGTTCCTGAGGACAGAAACTGAATCTTCTCCTTCTTCTGTACTCCACAATGACTAACACAGTGCTAGATAACCTAGTAGACATTCTGGAAATGTTTGTTGACATACCTTACTTAGCAATGTCATATGTCTTTCTATACCCCTCTTACGAGAACAGGATTATGCCCTGTCACATAAGAATCTTAAAATTTCCTGGTAATTGTTATTTTCCAATAGATCTGTGGGGATATTTTACCATCTTCAAATTGTTTTTGCTTTCTAATTGGTTTCTGGGCTCATCTTTAGCCATTTTGTTATTTATGCATTTGTAAGTTTCATTAACACTGCATTTGGCACTGAAATAACTTTCCTGTCTCCTTTTTTTTTAAGAGGGTGAGGAGGGGCAGAGGGAGAGTGAGAGAATTCCAAGCAGGCTCCACACCCAGCACAGATCCTGACTCAGGCCCGATCTCAAGACCCTGAGATCATGACCTGAGCTGAATCCAAGAGTCGGACGCTTAACTGACTGAGCCACCCAGGCACCCCTTCCTGTCTCCATTTTTAAATGAAAATCTTAGTTTTCTAATATTACTGAAATTAGCTAGAAATTCTTCATACTTAACCTTTTCATCTGCATATTTAAATGTATTTGATGATTTTTCAGTAGTTTTGTGGTAAATAAGCATGTCTAATTAAGGCATCCTGCACTAGGCATTTTTTTCAAGCTCTATTGATGTCTTAGTGTTTGATTAACATTCTGGGGGAAACCTGAAAATGCATTACTTTTCTTTTAAATCCTTAAAGGTGTGAGTGTATAACAATATTAAGTACAGATTGAGGAATTGATACGACTTTACAAATATACAGTTGATCAAATTTATAATTTGCTTTTTTTTTTCAGAGTGTTTTTTAATGGTAATTGGCCTGTTCAGATTTTCTACTTCTTGACTCAATTAGAGAGGAGGGTAATTAGTATTTTTCTTAAGAAAAAGTTCATAGCCTAAAATTATAAAGTGAATTCATCTTCAGGGTCTGTATTTTTTGTTGTATACGATTTTTTTTTATGATTTATCATTTCTAATTTTGTGTGTTAGGATTTTTTTTTTTTTTTTTTGATTAGGCAAACTGAAGTTTTATAGGCACATTTGGGCAGTTGGAAGATCACCTTTGGCCATACCTTCTAAGTCCCGATTTATCATGTTCCCATTCCCATTCATTTCCTTTTTTTTTTTAAGAGCCTGTGTGAACTTTTTTTTTATAGATTTTATTTATTTATTTGACAGAGAGATAGCGAGAGCAGGAACACAAGCAGGGGGAGTGGGAGAGGGAGAAGCAGGCCTCCCGCGGGCCGAAGGCAGAAGCTTAACGACTGAGCCACCAGACGCCTGTCCCATTCATTTCTAATAGCACATAATTGCAGGTTTTGTGAAAGTTTAGGAGTTTTGTGTCTATGACTTGCATAGACATCCGTCATTAACTTCTAGTTTCTGGCATATTCCCCACTGTCTGAGAGCACCTCCTTACCACTGTGAGGAGCTTCTGCACGGTCCTCCCTCACCTCTAGCACTCGGTGCTCATCTTCTTCTAATTAAGGCATACTGCACTAGTGATCCCCCTCCTTTGTCATTCCTTGTTGACTATAATAAGTACTGGTAGGGGGGCGATAATTAGGTTTTAAGTTATTTCTGAGTAGCAGGGACATGGATGATCCAGAGAGCACTTATTACCAATAATATTACTCATGAATTGGAATGGAGTTTTAACATTGTTTTTATCCCCATAGGGATGCTCCTGCTCTGTAAGGTCTGAGGTGTTATAGCAGCTCTGTTTTATCCATGAGGATATTGAGGCCCAGAGTAGTTGGGTGACTTTCCTAAAGTCATAAATAGTTACTGATAAAGCTGGAATAAGAACCCAGGTCTTCTGTTTCTGATTAATTTTTTCAAATCTTAGTGAGAATTACAGTTCAAATATACAGTCTCGGTGGCCATCAGCTGTTTTCTGCCATCCAGTGCAGTTGATCATTCCACATTCCATGTCAAAATACCTTGCATTTGACCCATGAACACTCTGTTTCTCTCCCAGTTCGAACGCCATGACCCTGTGGATGGGAAAATTACTGAGAGGCAGTTTGGTGGCATGCTGCTGGCCTACAGTGGGGTGCAGTCCAAGAAGCTGACCGCCATGCAGAAGCAGCTCAAGAAGCACTTCAAAGAGGGAAAGGTAGGTGTCTTTGTTTATCGGAAGAAAAGGAACCATGGGAAGGTATGGTTATATTGCAAAAGTACTAACATAATGAGAGTGTCATGACACAAAGATGATAACCAATTCATCTCTGCTACATGAAAAAACATGAGCAGTGGATGAGGAAGAAGGGAGAGCCCAGAATAAGCCCTTAGGTTTCTTGTTCAGACGAAGAGTGGCACCATGAACTAAGATTGAGAAATTAAACGGGGTGCCTATCTGGCTCAGTCGGTTGAGCATGTAGCTCTTGGTCTCAGGGTTGTGAGTTCAAGCCCCCCATTGGACCTAGAACTTACTAAAAAAAAAAAAAAATTTCAGAAAGTCTGTCTGGAGAAAAATTAAGAGACTGGTTTACAGAGGAAGATAAGGAGTTTAGTTACAGATATCTTGATTTAAGATGCCTGTGGACTATCCAGTTAGAGATGATTAGCAGGCACTTGGATATTCACTTCTACTTCATTCAGATGACTGAGATAGGTTTGGGAATCATCAACACATTATTCAAGTTAAAGCCATGAGAACCCACGCGATTCAGTCAGAAGACTGTTATACAGGAAAGAAATGCCCTTTTTTGGCCAAAGAAAAAATAGAGTGGAACATGAACATTTAACAAACTGAGCCACCCAGGCACCCGGAACATGCACATTTAACTAGCACGGGAAGGAAATGGTTAGAGAAAGTACTGCAATTGAAGCCAAGGAAGTAGAGGGTGTGGGGACAAGAGGGGTCTGCAGTGTCACATGGGACAGAGCGGGTCCAGTAAAGTAAGATGATAAACATCCATTGGCTTTGGCAAAATGGTAATAATTGATGACCTTTGGGAGCGGTTTTATTAGAGTGGAGGACACATTACAATGGGAAGTAAGGAAGTCAAGAAAGGGAAGAGAGGAAGAAAATGAGGACGAGGGAAGAGGGGCTCCAGAAAGAAGGAAATAGAATATGTTCAAAACTCTGAGACAGTGTATTAGTCAGCTTGGGCTGCTACCACAACACACCACGGCCTGGGTGCCTTCAACAACAGAAATTTATTTTCTCACAGTTCTGGAGGCCAGACAGCCATGATCGAGGTGCAGGCAAATTAAATTTCTAATGAGGGCTCTCTTCCTAGCCTTTGGACAGCTGCCTTCTTACTATAGCCCCACGTGGCCTTTCCTTGGTTGTTTGCATGGTGAGAGACAGAAAGGGAGAGCGAGAGAGCGAGAGCCGGAAAGCACACATGCACACCAGCTCTCTGATGCGTCGTCTCATAAGGACAGTAATCCTGTCCAGTCAGGGCCCCGCCCTTCTGACCTCATTTAACCTTGGTTATTTGCTTAGAGGCCCCACCTCCTAAGACAGCCACACTGGGGGTTAGGGCTTCAGTGTATGTTTAAGTTTCGTCGTCGGGGGGACACATTGAGTCCATAAGAGACAGAAAACACGAAGATCTAGCATGTGTGAGGAACTGAGAGGGGGCTGTTGTGGTTGGAGCATACTAGCAAGGAGGAGAATGGCCCGAGATGATGTCTGAGAGGGAGATTGGGGCCAGCATGTGCATGGAAGGAGTTTGGGTTATGTTCTCAGTGGGATGGGAAGCTATTAAAGGGCTGTGAGCCATGAAATGCTTGTATATTTGTATGTATGTTTAAATAAATGACTCTGGCTGTTTTATGAAAAATAGTTTGGAAAGGAGCAAACATAGAAGCCAAAAGACTGATACTAAGATTATTAGAGAATTCAGGAAGAGATGATGGAGCATTTTTTGAGCAGCACTGCAATTGGAGACTGTGAGTTTGCAGGGGCCCCAGTCAGCACTGCTCTCCGTAGCTTTGCACACCAGCTTGTACCTAGTGCAGGAGGGGGCAGATGGTAGAACTGATTCAGCATCTGGGGTTTTGCCGGCTTGTGGGATGGACATACTGAAGCAGAGATCAGTGAAGAGGCATACCTCTTAACGATCTCTTTCTCTCTCTCTCTCTCTCTCTCACACACACACACACACACACACACCCACCCACGATGCCAGATCTTCTCATTCTCGCCCATTACCCTTTCCCCTGGACAATGATTACCACTTGACCAAGACCAAAGAAACTGACCTGACTCATCATTAACAGAAAGTGACAGAGAACAGTACTCTCTCTTAGAGACAACTTTTACAGTGCTTAGTACCCAGCTCATATCTGTTAGAAATTGTAATTTCCAAAAATTAAAGGCGAATGTTCAGGTGGATTTTTTAGCCCCCATGCTGGAAGCACAGTATTTGCATTAGGAAACACTTTTCTTTTTACCAGACTAATTTTTATTTTTTTTATTTTTATTTTTTTAAAGATTTTATTTATTTATTTGACAGAGAGAGAGATAGCGAGAGCAGGAACACCAGCAGGGGGAGTGGGAGAGGGAGAAGCAGGCTCCCTGCAGAGCTGGGAGCCCAATGCGGGGCTCGGTCCCAGGACCCTGGGATCATGACCTGAGCTGAAGGCAGACACTTAACGAGTGAGCCACCCAGGCACCCACCAGACTAATTTTTAAATAAGTTTGGTCCAGACATTTATTTGACCTTAATTATCTATTAATTATCTATCATAATAGACTAATTAATGTTTTATTATGAATTCATATTTAAAAGCAATAAATTGGGTGTTGGAGACATCTCCCTTGAAGGAATAGAGTAGCTTTGGCGGGACTTAATTTAGGACCTGGAGACCTTACAGAAGAGCTGTGAAGTGAAAGGAGAGATTTTGTCAGATAAAAATCTGGGATGCTAAATTACTCCTGGCCCAGAATTTCCAGGTTGCGTTAGCAAGGAGATTGAGATTGATTGTCTTCTCATGTTGATTAAGTTTGTGAACATAGCAATTAACTAGAATGAAAGTTAATGAAGGGCCTTTGCTCTTGAGGTTACCAGTCCATCTCTCTAGGACCATGTCTCATTAAAGAGGAATCACCATCTGCTTCCTAATTGTTTCTTTTATTCCACTCTGGACTTGTTAACATGAAAATGTAACTTTTCATTTGGCTCATATTAATCATTTTCTGTGTGGGATTCTGCACAAATTATCTATACAGACCTAAAGGACTGGCGGTCCTAGTGGTAGTATTAAGTAAATATTTGCGTATCACTTAATGACCGTGCAGTGTTTCACTGCCTTTCACATTGTTCTTTTTCTGTCTTTCTAACAGCCTTGTTAGATCTCATTTTGCCTTTGAGAATCTAGAGACAGAAAGAAAGAGAAATGAATGACCCACCCAGAGTCTGGACTGAAATCCAAGGTTTTCTATTCCAGATCTTGTCCTTTCTATAGCAGAGTTCTCCTTAACCATACCTTTCCTCCAAAGCAGTGCTTCTCAAGCCGGGTCGTCCGGTATCACTTGGGGAATTTTTCAGAAATGTGATTGTTGGGGCCCTCTTCAGACCAACTAAATCAGAAGCTCAGTGGGTGGGTCCAGGCATCAGTGTTTCTTAAAGGCTCCCAAGGTGATTCTCATGTGCACCTTAGCTTGTGGACCTTTTGCTCTCGAGGGGCTGCACTCTGTCAGTGTCTCTAGATCTTTTGTCCCTGAGTAATAGCTGGAAGGATTGGGGAACCTGGCATGCTGGACAAATTACTCTATTCATACTCTGAGGAACTGCCGTGTTTCTTATTTAACAAAGACAGTTTTCATTTCTTCCTTTTTTTTTTTTCCTTTTAAATGGGGAACATGTTTTGTTTGGGCTTTATTTTAAAAATTAGTCCCTATCCTCTACCAGATTTTCCCCATTCCGCTCAATATCCTTTTTCCTTTGAATAATTCTTCTAGGCCAAATCTGACTCAGCTCTAAAATTTGCCTATTTTCCTTCCTCCATATGGTCTTCTCATTAAAAGAAAGAATTTTCTGAGACTTTATAAATGTAATTCACAGGGATGGTTCTCTATGCTTAAGAGCGCAGAAGTGGCAGACTTTAATAATTTAGCAAATCCGCTTAAGGCTGAACTGAAAATGATATTCAGTTCAATGTTGGACATTGCTGTGTGAAAGACACTAAGCCAGGTGCTATGAAAAAGATAAAAGATAAACAAAAACCATCACCTATCCCCAAGAAATATATAGTCTGTAATAATTGAGTAAGAAAAATATATATATACACACAAAGAACTATATAATTTCATATTCAGTATTTACTGAGCATCCACTCTGTGCTAAGCACTCTTAAAAATATTGGGAATACAGTAATGAGCAAAACCAAGTCTCTGCCTCATAGAACTTAACATTCCCAGTGCTGGGAGACAGGTAATAAATAATTATAATACAAGGCATCTCACTCGACTTTGAGCCTCTTGAGAGCAGTGTCTTACTCATCTTTGCATGTCCACAGTATAGTGAGTGTCCCTAGGCAAATGTTTGTCAAATGCATTGGTGAATGTATTAAGTACCCTGGTAAAGCTCTGAAGACTTTTGGGAGCACCAATGAGAAAGATTAGAAGAAGAGACTAAGATTTCTTGGCAGAGATACAATTTGAACTTGGCCTTAAAAGCAGAGTAGGGGGCGCCTGGGTGGCTCAGTTGGTTAAGTGACTGCCTTCAGCTCAGGTCATGATCCCAGGGTCCTGGGATCGAGTCCCGCATCGGGCTCCCTGCTCTGCGGGGAGCCTGCTTCTCCCTCCCACTCCCCCTGCTTGTGTTCCCTCTCTCGCTGTGTCTCTCTCTGTCAAATAAATAAATAAAATAAAATCTTAAAAAAAAAAAGAAAGCAGAGTAGGATTTTGCAGGGTGTCAGCTTGTGGCTTTCTCCTCAGCTTCCTTCTGCTCCCTCATCATCTCCCCCCTGAACAATCTTGACCCTTAAATCTTTAAGGTTGTTGAAGGCAGAAAGTCTCATCTGTAATACCTTCCTGCTGAAGACGGGCGTAGAGATGGGTCAATATTAGTCAGTTGGGGAACGTATAGGGGGATTATAGCGGAGTTCTGAAAGGAAGAGGCAGCTAGAGGGAAAAACAACCTTAGCTTGACAATAGCAAGGCCTTCGGTATCCTGAGAGTCTTCTTTACCATATGAATGTCCTTTTGGACACTTCCCTTTTTCCTTACCTCCCCCAACTCCCAAGTATATAATCAGTCATTCCTCACAACCCCAGGGCAGCAGTTCTTTCTGCCCACGGGTCCTGTCCCCGTGCTTTAATAAAACCATCTTTTTGCACCAAAAAAAAAAGGCGGGGGCAGAGTAGGATTTTGACAAGCAGAAGTTATAAAGCAGTTTGCTTTTGCTTCATGTTTCCTCTTAGATCCCCATCCTTGACAACCTTCTGTGTGTATCATGCTTATTAATACTGCTACCAGCTATGAAGCTGGGTTGGTATTTACCAAACAGAATAAAACTATTAGATTATTAACTTTGCATCTTATCTGTGGATAATATTCATGTGGGCTCTCCTATTCACTTATTTTCACAGATATTTGAGAGGTAAGCCACATTGTAGTCATCGTAGAATATCACGATTCTAGAAACATTGCTGCATAGCACTTGAAAAACTCTGATTCCGATTATTAGATGCCCATCAGAGTCACTATGTAGTAGAACACCTAAGGTGTGGCCATTAAACTAAAAAGACTAGAACTCTGCTTTATTAATTAGCTTTGAAACTTGTACTTCCTCCAAAGAAGTACTAAGCTGTGAATTACTATTTTTTTTTTAAGATTATTTAAGATTCTTTATTTATCCACTCTCTGAGAGACAGTGTGAGCGAGAGAGTACAAGGAGGGAGAGCAGCAGAAGGAGAGGGAGAAGCAGACTCCCCACTGAGCAGGGAGCCCGATGTGGGGCTCGATCCCAGAACCCTGGGATCATGACCTGAGCTGAAGGCAGACATTTAACCGATGGAGCCGCAGGTGCCCCAGCTGTGAATTACTATTAAAAGAATTTATGGATTTTCCCCCCAGTATATTTCTGATTTGCCCTTGCTATTAGTCTCATATACTTGAAAGGTATATGAGAGTATACTTGCCCCTGTTTTCTATCCCTCAAGGTCCTACACATACCAGAGAAAAGAGAGTATTTCAGAACCTAATTGAATGAAGTCATTGCCATTGGTTCTCTAGTAATGGGCCTGCCAGCCTACTAAGGACTTAACCTACTTCTTACTGAGTACTTGCCAAGTACTAGGCATTTTATCTGTCTTCTTCCTAATTATCACATCTGCTTGGTGGATAGAATCCTTGTTTTTCAGATGAAAAAATACTTTTCTGAGCCTTAGTGATTTGCCTGAAATCACACAGGGTCTTAAGAGGTGGCACCAGGGTTCAAAGCCAGGACTATCTCATTCCACAGTCCATAATCTTCCTACTAATGAGCCTATTCATTGCCACTCCTTATTCTCCATGATTTGAATAAGTATAAGGGTTTGGGGGAAACAAGAACACCAGTGTTGCTAGACCCTGGCCTATAGGGAGATGGCTAGAAAGGTAATTTATGGAAGCATTTTGTGGAGGACCTTGAGTACTAGGCAAAAAGTTGAGTTTATCCAGTTGACAGTGAGAAATCACTGATATTTTTGAGTAGGAGGAATGAACATTTGAAGAAAGTGATGTTTCAGGGCGATTAGATACTTGTAGAAATATAAGTAATAGAAATGGTGTAATTTTCCCCCACTGCCAGGCAACAGTTGAAGAGAAGTCTGGGGTTTGCAATGGGAATATGACTTATTGGAGCAAGATCAGCATAATTACACCTCTGAAAGGGTACCCAAGAAATTGGTGACAGTGACCACATGTAGGGAGGGAGACTGGAAGACAGGAGTCAAGGAAGAATTCCTTTGTGCGGTTCATGTATTACTGTTCATAATATTCATATATTAAAATAATTAAATGTTTTTTAAAACTCTAAAAATAAATGTTTTAGAAAACTAAGCAGAAGATTGAGCAGATGATAAGTGATAAGATTGTGCAAGGCATAGCATATATAGGAGAAGAAAGGAGAGTATTTTATCTTTTCAGCGGGCCATAGAGGGAGCTCGGCCAATGGGATTGATTCCTGGCAGGTGGATTTCCTGTGACTGATTACAAGACAAGGCAAGGGAATCATGTGTTACAGTGTGTTGCCCTGTAATCCTGTGTTACCCTCACCCGTGGCCTGTCAGCACTTGATACCTGAAGTTAAGGGACGAATCCAGAGGAAGCCAAATTTCCCTTACCCCTCTTTCTACTCCAACTGCTTTTTATTTTGTTAACAGCTTTATTGAGGTACAATTTAGACCATAAAAGTCACCACCCATTTTAAGTGAACTGTTCAATGATTTTTAGTAAATTTACAGAGTTATGTAGTTATCACTGCCATCCAGTTTTAGAATATTTGCATCACCCCAAAAAGAATCCCCCATGCTAGCTTGCAGCCAGTCCCCAGTTCCGCCCTCACCCCCAGACAACCAGACATCTTCTTTCTGTCTGTCTCTTCTGGACATTTCATATAAATGCATTCATAAAATAATGTAGTCTTTTGTGTCTAGCTTCTTTTACTCATCATCGTATTTTGAGGTTTATCCATGTTGTTGCTTGTATTCATAGCTTACTGTTTTTTTGCTGAATATAGTAAAAAGAATTCCATTGTATGGATATACTACATTTTGTTTATCCATTCACTGGTTGAACATTTGAATTGTTTCTAGTGTTTGGCTATTATAAATAATACTGCTATGAACATTTGCATACAGGTCTTTATGTGGACCTATCTTTTCATTCCTCTTAAGAAAACTGCTAGGAGTAGAATGGGTAGGTTGTATGGAAAAATTGAGTTTAACTTTTTTTTTTTTTTTTACAAAAGCACCAAACTGTTTTCCGAAGTGGGTGTACAATGTTACATTTCCACAGCAATATATGAGAGTTCCAGTTTCTCCACATCTTTATTAAAACTTGTTATTGTCTGTCTTTTTTTTTTTTAAGATTTTATTTATTTATTTGACAGTGAGAGAGGGAACACAAGAAGGGGGAGTGAGAGAGGGAGAAGCAGGCTTCCCGCTGAGCAGGGAGCCCAGTGGGGCTCCATCCCAGGATCCTGGGATCATGACCTGAGCGGAAGACGCTTAACGACTGAGCCACCCAGGCGCCCCTTGTCTGTCTTTTTGATTACAGTCATTCTAATAGGTATGTAGTGTTTTCTCGTTGTGGTTTGAATTTGCATTTCCCTAATGACTGATGATCCTGAGCATTGTTTCACGAACTTATTAGCCCTTCAACTATCTTGTTTGGTGAAACGTCTGTTCAGATACTTTTTTAAATTGTGGGGTTTTTTTCTCATTATTGAGTTGTAAGAGTTCTTCACATAGTTCTGGATACAAATCCTTTATCAGATATATGATTTTTAAATATTTCTCCCAGTCTGTGTTTTGTCTGTTCTCTCGGTATTTTTTTTAAGATTAATTTATTTATTTTAGAGAGCGAGAACAAACAAGGGGAGGGGCAGGGAGGGGAGAGAGAATCCTGAGGCAGACTCCCCCCTGAGTGCAGAGCCCAACGTGGGGTTCGATCCCAGGACCCCGAGATCATGACCTGAGCGGAAATCAAGAGTCAGCAGCTTAACTGGCTGAGCCACCCAGGTGCCCCTGTTCTCTAGTATTTTGAAGCACAAAAGGTTTTAATTTTGATGAAATTTAATTTATCAGTTTTTTTCTTTTATGGATTGTGCTTTTGGTGTCATATCTAAGAACTCTTTGTCTTACTCGAGGTTAAAAAGATTTTTTATGGGGGCAGCTGGGTGGCTCAGTCGTTAAGCATCTGCCTTCCGCTCAGGTCATGATCCCGGGGTCCTGGGATCGAGCCCCGCATCGGGCTTCCTGCGCAGCAAGGAGCCTGCTTCTCCCTCTCCCACTCCCGCTGCTTGCTTTCCCTCTCTCACTGTGTCTCTCTCTGTCAAATAAATAAATAAAATCTTTAAAAAAAAAAAGAAAAAGATTTTTTTATGTTTTCTTCTAAACATTTTATCAATTGCTTTTAGTTTGGAAAGACAATTCTAGGGGCACCTGGGTGGCTCAGTCGATTAAGCATCTGCCTTGGCCCAGGTCATGATCCCGGGGTCCTGGAATTGAGCCCTGCATCCGACAGGCTCCCTGCTCAGCAGGGAGTCTACTTCTCCCTCTCCCTTTGTCCCTCTTCCTGCTCATTGCTCTTTCTCTTGCTCTCTCTCTCTCAAATAAATAAATAAAATCTTAATAAAAAAAGACAATTCTATTTGCTTGTTTAACAAATTCATAATGTTAGTTTCATGTTTTAATAAACATAAAGAAGTGTTTCTTGGGGCACCTGGGTGGTTCAGATGGTTAAGCGTCTGCCTTCAGCTCAGGTCATGATCCCAGCGTCCTGGGATCCAGCCCCGCAACTGGCTCCTGGCTCAGCAAGGAGCCTGCTTCTCCCTCTCCCTCTGCTTCTCCCCCTGCTCATGCTCTCTCTCTCTCTGTATCTCGAATGAATAAATAAAATCTTAAAAAAAAAAAAAGTGTTTCTACTGTCCACAAATTATATTAACTTTATCTTCTTTTGTTAGTCACCTAGAGCCCAGAACCCAGTTTCATATAAGTCCATCTTTCCCAAGGTAGCTAGATAACCAGTTTGTTGAACAGTTGGCCACAGGATAAAATAACTCCTCCTTCTTCCACTTCCCCGTAGTGTGTCAAGAAATTCCCTTTGACGCCATGCTTAAGGAAAGATTATTTCCTTTTGACTACTATTCTGCAGGTCAGGTCACTGCCCATGGTTGTGCACAGCTAATGCCTTCCAGTCTGAACACCTCCACTTGCAGAAAGCACATCCTCTCACTTTCCATCCACAGACCTCATGTTATAGTCTTATTATAGCTTTCTTGATAAAAATCCCTCTGGATTTTTTTACTGAGGTAGTTACAAAGGAATAAGAATAGGAATAATAACTTTGTGACTGGCATCCTTTCTTTAAGGAGACCTATCTAAATTGTAAGCTCTATAAAATGTCCAAGGCCCATGTCCAAAGCAATTTTATTTCCTTCACTGTTCCTAGCATAGTGCTGAGTTGTTAGTAGGTGCTCAATAAATATTTTTATTATATCTATATAATAAAAGGTAAAATGTTACATATTTCAATTTAATAATGGCATTAATGTAATTTGTATCCCACTGTTTTTCTGAGTCATCAAATGAATAGCCATTCAATTAAGATTTTCTCTCTGTCCTGAAATAATTCTCAGCATGAGTACTCTGGCCTGTTGTATGTGATGTTTCACCATAAATTTACTAGCAAACATTAGAGCTTGTTTGTCAGAGTGGGTAACATTTCCTGTACCATGTGCTTTGTTTTAGGAACTTTATGTTAACCATTTTTAAATGTATAGTTCAGTGGCATTAAGTACATTCATACTGTGTACAACCATCACCACCATCCATTTTCCCAAACTGAAACTCTGTACCCGTTAAACAACAATTCCTGGGGCACCTGGCTGGCTCAGTCCATAGAACATGCAATTCTGGATCTCAGGGTTGTGAGTTCAAGCCCCATGCTAGGCATAGAGCTTACTTTAAAAAAAAAAAAAAAAAGCCCCCATTCCTCCTTCCCCCCAGCCCTGGCAACCACCATTCTACTTTCTGTCTCTATAAACTTAAATAATCTAGGTACCTCATATAAGTGGAATCATATAGTATTTGACCTTTTGTGACTGGCTTGTTTCACTTGGCATAATGTCTTCAAGGTTCATCCATACTGTAGCTTATGTCAGAATTTCCTTCCTTTTAAAGGGTGAATCATGGTGCTCCTGGGTGGCTCAGTCGTTAAGCGTCTGCCTTCGGCTCAGGTCATGATCGCAGGGTCCTGGGGGGGGCTACTTCTCCCTCTCCCACTCCACCCTGCTTGTGTTCCCTCTCTCGCTGTGTCTCTCTCTGTCAAATAAATAAAAAATAAAAAATAAATCTTGAAAAAAAAGAAAATAAAGGCTGAATCATATTCCACTTTGTTTATACATTCATCCATCAGTGGACCCTAGATTGTTTCAGCCGCTGCATGTCCTTTGGTGGAAGGGAGGAGAAGATGGTATTAGTGTACCATCCCCAAGCTGGTGTTATTGTAGACCCTGTACTTCTGGCCCAGTAGAATTCTCCTCTCAAAGGTTGATTCTAGCCTAGTGTTTACATTAGATAGTGTACTAAGGCATTCATATAAGGAATAAGTCCTATATCTGGATGCTCTAATAAGACAGAGCCAAGAGAATGGCCTCAAGTTAGGGAAAAATTATTTTCTATAAGCCTTCCAGTTCACTGACAAAAATTATGGAACTTGGTACATAGTAGATAGTCCATAAATGTTTGGATGCATACCTAAACACCACTGTGCATAATTGCCAAAAACTGGAAACAGCCCAAATAGAATGGATTAAAAAAATTGTGGTATATTCACACTACAGAATACTAATAGCAATAAAAATGAGCTAACTACAGAATACAAAGCATAGACAAATACTAAAAAGAGAAGCCATATATAATAGAATGCATACTGCATGATTCCATTTATAAAGTTCAAAACAAGCATAATTGAACTGTTTCTGTTTGAGGCTGCATAGACAGATAGTAACACTATTTTTAGTATTTTTATTTTTTAAAGATTTTATTTATTGATTTGACAGAGAGAAAGAGCACAAGCAGGGGGAGCAGCGAGGGAGAAGAAGGCTCCCTGCTCAGCAGGGAGCCCGATGCGGGGCTCAATCCCAGGACCCTGGAATCCTGACCTGAGCCGAAGGCAGATGCTTAACCGACTGAGCCACCCAGGTGCCCCAATAGTAACACAATTTTTTAAAAAGGCAAGGAAGGAAATGAATCCACTAAGAGTCAGAATAGTGATTAACACCGGGTAAAAGGGCTTATGACTGAGATGGAACATGTTGAGGGGAGAGACGAAGACTTCAGGGATGCTGAAAATAGTCTGTTCCTTGACCTCAGTGGAGGTTCTATGGGTGTTCATTTTACAGCAGTTTGTTGTACATTTATGTTTTATGCAACTTTCTATATGGTCATCATATTCCACAATAAAAAGTTTTTTAACTTCTATTATTCTAGGGAAAATTATAAGATCGTGTGACATAATTATACATACAGTATTTTAGCTCTTAGTTTGGTTGATTAAATGAGAAAGATACCATTGACCCAGTTTGGAGAGTACCAGGAAAGAACTATACATTGTCAGTATTGAAGTTTCCTTATTAGTGGGTACCCCATGTGGATTCCAGGGCTCCCTAGTTTGGGGAAATGGAAATTGGAAGAGGGGCAACACTCAGTAGAGGCCAGTCAACATCGGCAATGTTAAGGACCTGATGCTTCATTAAGTCATTCACCTCAGCTTCTCCCCAGTGTTACACAATTTCTTAGAAATTGTATTCATTTCCATCACAGCATGATGTGTGACAAGTGGGAAATAGTCAAATAGGACAAATCCTCTACCCCGTAAGGAGACTCCCTTGCCCCTAGTTATACAACTACTCTCTCTTGAGCCATCAGAGAAAGTCAGATCAGAGATCAGCATATCATAGGAGCAGTTTTAAAAAGAGCTTCTTCATTCAGGGAATTTCATCCGATTAAAGTTAAGTGGCAAATTGCTTCATTAGTAGCTTTTACATTGACATAATGAACAGCTTCCCAAGTGCTTAGGTTCTGCTAAATTCTCAAACCATTCCCCTGTCTCACTGACTTGGTGATATTTTAATTAATTTAAGCCTCAAAAAGCTTAGCTGGCATAAGGGTAGATTATTAAAATGGAAGTCCTGACTCCAGTCCAGTTTGTTAAGATGTATAACATGTAACAGATCAAGAAGCTAAAAGCTCGTTTAGGAAATGTCATAATAGATACTGTGACTAATTGGAGGGCACAGTTAGAAGTATTTTTATTAGGGGCGCCTAGGTGGCTCAGTCATTAAGCATCTGCCTTCGGCTCAGGTCATGATCCCAGAGTCCTGGGATCGAGCCCCATATTGGCTCCCTGTTCAGCAGGAAGCCTGCTTCTCCCTCTCCCTCTGCCCCTGCTTGTGTTCCCTCTCTCGCTGTCTCTCTCTCTCTGTACATCACTGTAAACAGCTTCATGTCAGATTTTTACATGGGAGGGGAAAGCAGTTAGCCAGCTTGCCTTTCTCAGGGTAAAATTCTAGAGTTGTGTTCCCTTGTTGTATACAAATTTGGCATTCCTTGACGAATTTATTCAGTTTCTGTTCTAAACATAGCATAAATTTCTGATTTATAGACATGAATAACTACCTACTTCTCTGTATTTTGTGCTGCTTTTTGTTACAGGTTCCTGCCTTATCTTGCTGTCTCTCTTCTTTCAGGGTCTGACGTTTCAGGAAGTGGAGAACTTCTTTACTTTCCTAAAGAATATTAATGATGTGGACACTGCATTAAGCTTTTACCATATGGCCGGGGCATCTCTTGATAAAGGTAATGAGACCCAAAAATGTTTTCTTGAGGGTATGAACATTGAATCTGTAATCTATTAGGTGACTACCCCTCCTTAACAGTAATAGGTGAGTTTTTCTTGACATTGTTTTTGATTTGTTTCATTTTGTTGCCATTGCATGAGCCTTGCATTTCACCTGGAGAGACCAAGTTCAGCAAATGTATTTTCTTGTGCTTTGCAAAGGCTGTAGTCAAGGCAAGGCAGTTCTTTTTTTTTTTAAAGATTTTATTTATTTATTTGACAGAGAGAGAGGGACAGCGAGAGAGGGGGACACAAGCAAGGGGAGTGGGAGAGGGAGAAGCAGTCTTCCAGGCGAACAGGGAACCCGATGCGGGGCTCCATCCCAGGACCCTGGGATCGTGACCTGAACCGAAGGCTGATCCTTAATGACTGAGCCACCCAGGCGAAGGCAAGGCAGTTCTTTAGAAACTTTGGAACTTCTCTCATTGGAGCCAGAATCATGACATATTGAATGTGCAGCTAAAGCCAGTATGCATTTCAATTCATTCTTTGGTGGGAAGCAGTAGTTGTTTCATTTCTTGTGTTACCTGGTTTTTTGTTGTTTTTAGATAAAATCATGGCTCAGAACAGCACCCCCTATTGGCTTACTTCCTACAAATTCAGTGTGAGAGAACAGGGGAAGTAAAAACATTATTTTTTCCCCCAGCATTTTATTACGAAAAATTTCAAACATTGAGAACAGTTGAAATAATTATTCAGAGAACATCCATATATGCACTTGAAAATTTTTCTGTATTTCCCAGATAATACATCTGTGTATATGTTCATCCCTCTATCAATCTCTCTTATTCTTTGATGTACTCAGAGTAGGTTGTAGACATAAGCACGTCTAAATACTTCAGCATGAATACTAACTGAAGTTCAATATTTGTTTAAAGTTCCCTTGTGCCCCTTCATATTCTGTTTCTGCGCCCATGCACGGAGACAACCTTAATTTGTGTGTTTTTCCACCATAGATTGATTTTGTTTGTTTTAGAACTTCTTACAAATGGAATCATCCAGTGTATAATCTTTTAAAGTTTCTCAGCATGTTTTTGAGATCCATCCATGTTGTCATGTGTAGAATAGTTTGTTCCTTTTTTGAGTCATAATTTGTTGTATGAATACTCCACAATTTGTTTATCCATTCTTCATTGGTCACCTCATCTGTTTCCAGTTACTGGCTATCTTGAATAAAGCTGAATATTCTTGTGTTAGTCTTTTTGAGGACATGTATTGCCATTTCCCTTGAATAAATTACTAGGAGTGAATTGCTGGGTCCAGAGGAAGGTATTTAGTTTATAAAAAACTGTCAGTCCCTTTTTCACAGTGTATCTTTTTACATTCCCATCAGCAGTGACAACAGTTCATGTTGTTCCACATTCTTGTCCACAGTTGGCAGTATTCTGGAGTGTATATAAAGACATCTCATTGTGTTTTTCTTTTGTATTTCCTTGATGACTTCTGCTATTGAGCAGCTCTTTTGTGTTCTTGTCATTCAGATATCTTCTTTGGTGAAGTGTCTATTCAAGTCTTTTGCCCATTTTTATCAGGGTGCTTGACTTATTATTCACTTGTTGAAGTTCTTGATACATTCTAGGATACTAGTCCTTTATCAGATACATATATTGTGAATATTTTTCTAGACTGTGACTTGCCCATTCACTTTCTTTAATGGTATCTTTTTCATTTGCAGAAGTTTTCTTTAATTTTGTCTAATTAAAGTCTAATTTATTGAATTTTTATTTTTTTATTATTACTTTCTGGTCCTAATAAAACATTTACCCCCAAACTGTGTAGATAGTCTACTATATTTTCTCCTACAAGCTTTAGAGCTTTAGTTCTTACACTTCTTATATGATCCATTTCAAATTAATTTCTATATATGGTGTGAAGTAGAGTATTCCACATAGATATCCAGTTGAACCAGCACCATTTGTATAAAAAGCCCTCCATTGGTTTGCTTTGGCACCTTTATCAGAAATCAAATTACCTTTTAAGTGTAGATCTGTTTATGAGCTCTCTATTCTGTTACACTTATCTATAATGTCTATACCCATACTCAGTCTGATTACTATAGCTTTATAGAAAGTCTTGAAGTGTCAGGTATTATAAATCTCTCAACTTCATTCTTCTTTTTCAAGATGGCTTTAGATATTTTAGGTCCTTTGTATTTCCACATAAATTTTAGAATCAGCTTGTCACTTTCTATGTAAAAAGGAGGTGGGATTGGGGTGCTTGGGTGGCTCAGTCGGTTAAGCATCTACCTTCAACTCAGGCCATGATCTTGGGGTCCTGGGATCAAGCCCATGTTGGACTTCTTGCTCAGTTGGGAGTCTGCTTCTCTCTCTCCCTCTGCCTCTCCCCTACAACTCATGCTCGCTCTCTCTCACTCTCTCTCTAATAAATAAACTCTTTTTTAAAAAAAAGAGGTGGGGGCGCCTGGGTGGCTCAGTTGGTTAAGCGACTGCTTTTGGCTCAGGTCATGATCCTGGAGTCCCTGGATCGAGTCCCGCATCGGGCTCCCTGCTCGGCGGGGAGCCTGCTTCTTCCTCTGACCCTCCCCCATCTCATGTGCTCTCTCTCTCTCATTCTCTCTGTCTCAAATAAATAAATAAAATCTTAAAAAAAAAAAAAAAGAGGTGGGATTGTGATTACAATAACATTGACTATATATTAATTTGGAGAGAATTGACATATTAGTGATATTGAGTCTTCCGATTCATGAGCATATTATATCCATTTTTTTAGATCTTCTTAGATTTTTCTCAGCAGTGGTTTTGTAGTATTAAGTATACATATTTTTAGAAATTTATGCTTAAGTATGTTATGGTTTTGATGCTATTATAAATGGAATTTTATTTCATTTTCCAATTATTTGCTGCTGTTATTAAAATACAATTGATTTTTGTATATCGATCTTGTATTCTGCAATCTTGCTAAAATTCACTTACTCTTCTAGTTGTTTCATAGATCCATTAGGTTTCTCTGTGTAAGCAGTTGTCACCTGCAAACAGAGATAGTTTCACCTCTTCTTTTTTGAGATTTATGCCCTTTTTCTTGCCTTGTTGCACTTATCCACCAGTATGATGTTGAATACAAGTAGTAAGAGAAGGCATCCTTGATCCTTGACTTCTTCCAAATTTTAGGGGGAAAACATTCAATATTTCATCATTGAGTTGGATATTAGACTGTAGATGCTCATTATCAGATTAAGGAAATTCCTTTCCCTTCCTAATTTAAAAAAAGGTTTTTATCATCAGTGGCTATTGAGTTTTATCAGATACTTTCCCTATGTGTGTGTGTGTATATATATATATATATATATATATAAATGATTATATGACTTTTCTCCTTTATTTTGTTAATATGATGGATTACCATATTAAGGGATAGGATTATCCCTTATTGTCCTGAAATAAACCCAGCTTTGTAATAATGTATTATTAGGCTTTTTATATATTGCTAGATTTTATTTACTAACATTTTATTAAATATTAAGGGATAATGGTCAATAATTTTCTTTTTTGTAATATCTTTTCAGGTTTTGTATCAGACTATACTGTTCTCATAAAATGAATCAGGGAGATTTTTCTCCTTTATTTTCAGAAAGAGTTTGTGTAAGATTACTGTTCTTTCTTTCTGAATATTTTGATAGAATTCAACAATATAACTATCTGGGCCTGCAGTTTTCTTTGTGGGAAGGTTTTGGTAATTTAGTTTCTTTGATAAATACACAGGTATTCAGAGTTTATGTTTTATCTTGTGTGAATTTTGCTAAGTTGTGTTTTTTTAGGAATTTTCCCATTTCATCTAAATTATTGAATCTATTGACAAAAAGTTGCTCATAATATTCCATTATTATCCTTTCACCGTCTAGAATCTGTAGAATCTGAAATCACCTTTTCACCCTAACATTGGTGAATTACAACTCTATCTTGTTTTTTTTCTTACTTAGTCTATCTAGGGGTTTGGCCATTTTGTTAAACTTTTTCAAAGAACCAATTTTTGACTTTGTAGTATACATTACTTTGCTTTTTTTTTCTAGCTTATGATGGAACTTTACCTACCTTTTCTTTTTTTAAAGATTTTATTTATTTGAGAGGGAAAGAGCACGAGCGGGTGGGGGCAGGGGGAGAAGCAGAGAGAGAGGGAGAAGCAGACTCCCCGCTAAGCAGGGAGCCCAACGTAGGGCTTGATCCGGGGCCTCCAGAATCATGACCTGAGCAGACAGACACTTAACCGACTGAGTCACCCAGGCCCCCTTTACCTACCTTTTCCAAGATAAGCTTTGAAGCTATAAATTTATTTCTAAACATGGTTTTATCTATATCCCACATATTTTGTTATGTTGTATTTTGATCATCCTGTTTGAAATATTTCCTGATTTTCTCTGTGTTGTCTCAGGTGACCCATGTGTTATTTATTTATTTTTCTTTTTTTGTTGTTGTTTTATTTTTTATTTATTTTACTTTTTCTTTTCATATATGCTAGAAATATTTATTTACTTATTTTTGCATTTTCATTGTTTTTTATTTTATTATGTTATGTTAGTCACCATACAGTACATCGTTAGTTTTTGATGTAGTGTTCCATGATTCATTGTTTGCCTATAACACCCAGTGCTCCATGCAGTATGTGCTCTCCTTAATACCCATCACTGGGCTAACCCATCCCCCCACCCCCCTTCCCTCTAAAACCCTCAGTTTGTTTCTCGGAATCCATAGTCTCTCATGGTTTGTCTCCCCCTCCGATTTCCCCCCCTTCATTTTTCTCTTCCTTCTCCTAATGTCCCCCATGCTATTCCTTATGTTCCACAAATAAGTGAAACCATATGATAATTGACTTTCTCTGCTTGACTTATTTCACTTCACATAATCTCCTCCAGTCCCATCCCTGTTGATGTAAAAGTTGGGTATTCATCTTTTCTGATGGCTGAGTAATATTCCATTGTATATATGAACCACATCTTCTTTATCCATTCATCTGTTGAAGGGCATCTCAGCTCTTTCCACAGTTTGGCTATTGTGGACATTGCTGTTATGAACGTTGGGGTGCATATGGCCGTTCTTTTCACTACATCTGTGTCTTTGGGGTAAATACCCAGTAGTGCAATTACTGGGTCATAGGGTAGCTCTATTTTTAATTTTTTGAGGAACCTCCACACTGTTTTCCAAAGTGGCTGTACCAACTTGCATTCCCACCAACAGTGTAAGAGGGTTCCCCTTTCTCGAACAACCTCTCCAACATTTGTTGTTTCTTGCCTTATCAATTTTTGCCATTCTAACTGGTGTAAGGTGGTATCTCAATGTGGTTTTGATTTGAATTTCCCTGATGGCTAATGATGATGAACATTTTTCATGTGTCTGTTAGCCATTTGTATGTCTTCTACAGAGAAGTGTCTGTTCATGTCTTCTGCCCATTTATTGACTTGATTATTTGTTTTTTGGGTGTTGAGTTTGAGAAGTTCTTTATAGATCTTGGGTATCAGCCTGTTGTCTGGAGTGTCATTTGCAAAAATCTTCTCCCATTCTGTGGATTGCCTCTTTGTTTTGTTAACTGTTTCCTTTGCTGTGCAGAAGCTTTTTATCTTGATTAAGTCCCAAAAGTTCATTTTCGCTTTTGTTTCCCTTGCCTTTGGGGACATGTCTTGAAAGAAGTTGCTGTGGCTGATGTCAAGGTTACTGCCTATGTTCTCCTCTAAGATTTTGATGGATTCCTGTCTCACATTGAGGTCTTTCATCCATTTTGAGTTTATTTTTGTGTATGATGTTAGAGAATGGTCGAGTTTCACTCTTTTGTATATAGCTGTCCAATTTTCCTGGCACCATTTATTGAAGAGACTGTCTTTGTGTTACTTAAAAGTATGTTTTTAAATTTCCAAATATTGTTTTTTCTAGATATATTCATGTTTTTTATTTCTGATTTAATTCTATAGTAGTCAGAGAACACACTCTAAAATTTCAGTTCTTAAAAATTGAAACTTGTTTTATGGCTCAGCATATGGTTAGTTTTTTAAATAATGTTTCAATACACTTGAAAAAAATGTATATTCTGCACTTTTGAGTATGGTGTTGTAAAAATGTCAGGTCAAGGTGGTTGATAGTGTTCAGATCATTTACGTCCTTACTGACTTTTTTGTCTAGTTGCTCTATCAATTAGCGAGAGAAGGATGTCAAAATCTCCACATGTCATGCTTGCTACGGCAGCACAGATACTAAAATTGGACCGATACAGAGAAGATTAGCATGGCCCCTGCAAAGGATGACATACAAATTCTTGAAGCATAAAAAAGAAAAGAAAATCTCCGCATATGATGTGTGGATCTGTCTGTTTTTCCTTTGAGTGATGTCAGTCTTTGCTTCATGAATTTTGAGCTCTGGTATTAAGTGCATACACATTTATTGATTAGGATTATTGTGCTTTCCTGATGAACTGACCCTTTTATCATTATGAGATGTTCCCCTTTTGGGGTGACTGGGTGGCTCAGTCGGTTAGGCATCTGCCCTCGGCTCAGGTCACGATCCCAGGGTCCTGGGATCGAGTCCCGCGTTGGGCTCCCTGCTCAGCGGGGAGTCTGCTTCTCCCTCTCCCTCTGCTGCTCCCCCTGCTTGTGCTCGCTCTGTCAAATAAATAAATAAATCTTTAAAAAAGAATAAAGAAAAAAAAATGTTCCCCCTTTATCTTTAGTAATACACCTTTTCTTGAAATCTACTTTATCTGATAGTGGTATAATTACTCCAGCTTTTTTTATGGTTATTATTTGCGTAGTATGTCTTTTTCTATTCTTTTATGTTCCAGCTATCTGTGTCTTTAGATAAGTGCATCTCTTCTAGACATATAATTGGACCTGGCGGCCTTTTAGGTATATCTCTTTGCATTTCATATCTTAATGGTTTCTCTAGATAATGTTTCACAGTTCACTTAAAGTTAATATTGTGCCACTTCCAGTGAAATGTAAGAAGCTTGCAGTCAAATAGTTCCATTTACCATCACCCTATGTTTTATGCTATGGTTGTCATTTGTGTTTCTTCTGTATGTTATAATCCCTATGATACAATATTAGGATTGTTGCTTCCAACAGTTTTTTTTAAAGAAATTACGGGAAAAAAATAATCTTTTACACTTACCCACATTTACCATTTACTTGTATTTACCACTTTGAGTGCTTTTCACTTATTCCTGAGTATCTAAACTTTTATCTGGTATCATTTCTCATCAGTCTGAAGAACTTCTTTTGTCATTCCTTATGGTACAGACCTGCTAGCAATAAATTCTCTTAGATTTTGGCTGATCTGACAATGTCTTTATTTCACTGTTGGGTACTGCAATGTGTAAGTTTTAAATCTCTCCAAAGCACTGACAGGTTTTATAAACACAATCTTGCTTTTTCAGCACTTTTCAGTGGATTCCTTAAGATTTTCTAATATAAAATGATGCCACCTGCAAATAGAGAATATTTTACTTCTTCCTTTCCAGACTAGATGCCTTTTACTTCATTTTCTTAATCCACATAGGTTTTTTTAAAGAACAGTTGCTTGTTTGCTTATTTGTTTATTTAAAAGAATACCTCCTCTGACCTTTGTAGAATCCCTTGGAAAAAAAACTAATGGTATCATAGAGGTTATGTATGTTTGTGTAATATCACAGGGTTATTTCTCCAGAATAGCTTTGGTTCTATTGCTCTGTTTCACAAAACGGATTTGACAGCATCTGAAAATCTGAAGATATAAGATTTAAAATCATAATTTGTTGTAAAAATAAAATTAATAAGTTCCTCTTTATATATTCATACCTTTTTGAAAAGCTCAACTAAAGACAGTAGAATTGCTTTAAAGAACAATTATCCTGGATGAATCACTGTCTATGTTAAAATTATAGGGTGCATAAAATAGAATGATTCAGGGTAGTGGTGGCAAAGGAAAGTGCAACCTAGTGGTTAAAAAAAAAAAAAAGAGGGCGCCTGGGTGGCTCAGGCGGTTAAGCGACTGCCTTCGGCTCAGGTCATGATCCTGGAGTCCCGGGATCGAGTCCCGCATCGGGCTCCCTGCTCGGCAGGGAGTCTGCTTCTCCCTTGACCCTCCCCCCTCTCATGTGCTCTCTCTCATTCTTTCTCTCAAATAAATAAATAAAATCTTAAAAAAAAAAAAAAAGACAGTGTTTATGACTTCAGGCCATTTCCTGGGATGTTTAGTCTCCATATAATCCATGCCTCATTATCCTTGCTAATAGAGACAGTGTTAAAAATTATAGTCACATCTGACATCCAAATATATGTTTGGCTTTGAGATATATGGTATTTAGCATCTGTTTTGACTTCTTGGTTTGTTTTATCTGTGTAACTTTGGATTGCCTGGGTGTAAAACGGTAGATATCTAGGGGAAGCTGGCCTAGATTCATACTAAGTAGCAGGGAGAAGCCAAGTGTATTAATTTCCTAGGGCTGCCATAACAAATTACCACAAACATGGTGATTTTAAAAAAACAGAAATTTATTCTCTCACAGTTCTGAAGGCCGCAAATCTGAAATCAAGATGTTGGCAGGGCTATGCTCCATCTGAAGCTCGGTGGGGAAATCCTTGCCTCTTCCAGCTTCTCATGGCTCTAGTCATTCCTTGGCTCATGGCTGCAGAACTCCAGTCACTGCTTCTGTCTTTACATGGCCTGCCCCTCCTTCTCGCCATGTCTTTCTTCTCTGTATCTCTTAAAAGGACACTTGTCGTCGGATTTAGGGTCTGCCTGGGTAATCCTTAGCCCAGATCTCATCTCGAGATCTTTAATTTAATTACATTTGCAAAGACCCTTCTTCCAAACATAGTCACATTCACAAGTTCTAGGGGTTAAGATATAGACATATATTTTAGGGGACCACCGTTCAACCCCCATAGCAACCAAGAACTAAATATCACCCATAAGTAGTCCACCAAGTAATACTAAAATGGAAGTCAGGGGAGAGAGTGAATTTAAATTACCTTGAGAATACTTGTATTGTCTGTTTAAAACCTCAAATTTTTCTAGAAACCTGATTTTCTATTTACCTGGGTAACTTCTATTTGTCTTTCAAGTCTCACTTCAAATGTCACTTCTTCAGAGAGGCCTTCCCTAACTACTCAATATAAATTATTAAAAAACTAACTATATTGTCTATAGTCCTTATAATTTTTTTTAAAAGACACATTAACCTAAAACCCTTTGCCTTCACTATTGTCATCAATTCCTATCCATAAATTATGGACAGGGGCTTTAATTTCCACAAATGTAGCTAAACGGGCAGAGCAGAGACCACTAACTATAATTTTTTGTATATGGTAGGCCCTCAATAACTTACTGAGTTATTTACCACCTATCCAGGAGCTCAAAAAAAGTAGGCATTAGCCTTGATTTCTTGCTATCTCACTCGCACATTCATTTCTTCAATAAATCCTTGTCTCTACTTCCAAAATATACCCTGCATCTAACTCCATTTCTGCATCTCTCCTACTAAAGCCCTTGTCTCTCTACCCAGGCTTACGGGGTCCATATATCATGGTCCTGTATACTCTGAGTATACAAATACCACTTTCTTCCCAGTTCACTCCACACCACACTTTCTTTGTTTATATTCTAAACATACCAAGTTCATTCCCTCCTGAAGGCCTTTGTTCTAGCTGTTCCTTCACCTCAAGTGCTCTTTCCCATGATCTCGGTGTATTTGGGGCCCTGTAATTCAGGTCTCATATAAATCACTTCCTCAGAAAAACCTTCCCGTCCTAAAGTCACTCCATCACCCTGTGTGTCATAGCATTTGTCACTACCTGGTATTTTCTTTTTTTTTTTTTTAAGATTTTTATTTATTTATTTGAGAGAGAGAGAGAGAGAGAGCGAGAGCAGGAACACAAGCAGGGGGAGTGGGAGCGGGAGAAGCAGGCCTCCCGCTGACCAGGGAGCCAGATGTGGGGCTCGATCCCAGGACCCTGGGATCACGACCTGAGCCGAAGGCAGACGCTTAACGACTGAGCCACCCAGGCGCCCATTACTACCTGGTATTTTCTTATGTGTTTATTATCTCATGCTTATTTGTCTTGTTTGTGGATATATTCCCCACGCCTAGGACAGTCCCTGGAATACAGTCGACACTTTATAAATACTTGACCGGTAAATGAATAAGTGAATAAACATTTTGATGGATTGAGTAAGACATCGATCTCAAGCCAATAAACCCTCGCCTTTCCCAGTAGTCCCAGAGCACAGACCCCCGCCCTTAATCCATTATGTTCGTCTGTGACCCCTGTCTTTGAGACTTGACGTTATGTCACCTTCTTGCGTGCTTCAAAGGGTGATATCAGTACCGTGAGCTGTTCGCACACTAGCACTTGCCTGCAAAGACTGGCGTGTTTTCAGCTGTCCTCACTAAGTTCCCTCACTCTGCCGGATGTGCCTCTCTTTGCACTTTTCCCTTTGCTTTCAAAGCTTCCTAATCCCGACAGCCCTACTAGGGACTTTCCCACTGGTTTGAGTTCTACCCGAATTCTCCCTCTGCAGAATCATGGGATTTTACTGCTAAGGCGAAACTTGGAAGGGAGGGGGGAGGTGTAGTGGTTAAGAACACGGGTTCTGAAGTCCTGTGGTCTGGCTTCTAAGCCTGGCTCCGTCATTCACTAGCTGAGTTGCCTTGGGCCATTTCTGAACTTAGCCTCGATGTTTTTAAAATCAGGATCATGATACCTACCTCATAGGGTATTAACCTTGTGCCTATCATCCGGCGACTGTTTAATAAATGTCAGCCGCTTTCATTATGAAGTTGATGATGTAAACCAGATTTAGTGTGGTTCGTCCGTTTGTCCAGCCAGCAGCATCGGTACCGTGCTGGGTTCTACCCTCAAGAAGCTCGCAGTCTAGGGCGCCTGGGTGGCTCAGTTGGTTAAGCGACTGCCTTCGGCTCAGGTCATGATCCTGGAGTCCCGGGATCGAGTCCCGCATTGGGCTCCCTGCTCGGCGGGGAGTCTGCTTCTCCCTCTGACCCTCCCCCTGTCTCATGTGCTCGCTCTCTCTCTCTCAAATAAATAAATAAAATCTTAAAAAAAAAAAAAAAGAAGTTCGCAGTCTAATAGGGGAGAAAGAGAAGCATACAAGCTGTTCAAGTTTGCTGTGATAAGTGCTATTTAGACATAAGATTAAAAGTGGAGCCTCTGCCCCATACTAGGGGTGGCGAAAGAGTGGGGCAGGGATAGAGACAGAGTACTTCTGTCTTCCTTCTGTTCTGTCTTGGCTGTCTTCATTTTTCCGCGGAAGGTTAGGACCTTCAGAAATTGGCACCTTTTAGAGGCCCTGACAGTGTCTCTTCCTTAGCTATTTTAGAGCTTGCAAACCTGTCTTTAGACACAATTTAGCACAGAATTTCCCAAACAGCATTGTGAAGAACACTATTTACTGCAATATGTTAATGGTTCTGTGGGTTTAAAAAAAAAAAAAAATGTTCCATGGTTCAAATAAGTTTGGAAAATGCCCAGTTAAACAGAATTTCTTCCTGCAGCACCACTCCTGCCAACTTTCTAATATGCTAATGTGCATTATTAATCTCCAAGAGAGCCATATAGTTCTCAAACTTGATTTGCGCCAAAATGTCTCTTAACAACTTACAGAGCTAATGTTCTTCAGAACAGTTTGAGAACCCAGGCAGGTGGCAACTACAGATTCACCATATGACAGCATGATCCAATCCCTCCAGAGTAAAAATAACAAAGTTCATTGAGCCTCTTTCTTTAGTTCCTCGTGGCCCATGTGAGAATAACAAACTCCCAGACAAATGCGAAATGTCCTTGGTGAATTCTGACCATTTGAAGAAAGAACCTTCCTCCATGAAATAGTGTCTATTTCCCCTACAGGTCGTCTTTTGTTTAGCACTTAAGAGGAATTGGTTCTATTGCTTATTCGTACACATAGGGGGCATGAACTTAGATATATAACCTCTCAAGTGCTGTCTGAATGATTTACCTGGTCTGAACAAGGTAATGGAAAACTGAACACAACTTCCTCCCTGATGGCATCCTCTGATGGAAAGGTTAGAAATTGAATTGGAGCTCTAAAATGAGCTGTGGTTTGTATAACTTAGAATATTCTTACTTTTGGGGTGCCTGGGTGGCTCAGTCGTTAAGCGTCTGCCTTCGGCTCAGGTCATGATCCCAGGGTCCTGGGATCGAGCCCCGCATCGGGCTCCCTGCTCAGCAGGAAGCCTGCTTCTCCCTCTCCCACTCCCCCTACTTGTGTTCCCTCTCTCGCTTTGTCTCTCTCTGTCAAATAAATAAATAATCTTAAAAAAAAAAAAAAAAGAATATTCTTACTTTTGCGAAGAGAATACAAGGTTTCCAGGTATGGTGAGGCCCCGTTATAAAGCACCTCAGGATATTATAGATTTGGTAAACTTGTAGGTCCAGTTGTGTTCCCTGTGTCCTTTGAATGGTAATACAGGAGAATAATCACACAAATATAGTCCATGGCCTTTAATACTCATGTCCCAGCACAAGCCTGCTTAGATTGTAAATCGTAATTTATGACATGGGTGTCCTTAATTTTTTATAGTCATTCTATACACACAGTTTACCTTGTCTGACAAGCCAAGAGAGTAACTAGTAAAGCCTGTGCCGAAACTCCTGCAGGATACTCTTGTTATACCCCCAGGTGTTTTTCCTAAAATATCAGTCATATCAAATGGTCTCTGTTGCCTTTATTTCTGAAGTGACCTGGATGGCATAGATGACCTTTAAGAATCCTTGTGGCTTTGAAATTCTTTGAGTCTCTTATTTTGAATGAGTAAAGGGGCCTTAGTCTTTTGGTATTTAGGTCCCTACTGGGTTGTTGGGGAAGTTAGAAATTAGTAATGGAGTAAATTCTAACACACAACCAACTGCTGTATCCTGAACAATTACCTTTAACAGACAAACTGCCACCCTCTGCTGAGACCTAAGAATGACCCCTAGCAGTGTCATCTGGAGGACTGTGAGGCCATCGCACATCTGGGACAGTAATAGCGACTGTCATTTCATAGCAACTTCTGTATGCCAAGCATAACTCTGAGTGCTTCATGGACATTATCTCTCTTAATCCTTGAAACCTGAAAAGTAGTTGGTATTATCCCCCATTTGATGGACAAGGAAATATAAAATAAAGCAGCTTACTCATAGTTACCCAGCTAAGCAGGTAGAGCAACGATTCAAGCTCAAGCCTCTCTAATCCCAAAGTATGCATATTCCTTCCACACCGTCATGTTGCCTCTCAGTACTTCCCAAAATGCCCCTGGAATTTGAAAATCTTTGCTGAAACACAATCCTGAAGGCAATGAAGGTTCGCCATTTTGAACCATCCTTTTCAGTAGCTTAAGACAGGCTCGGGCGCCTGGGTGGCTCAGTTGGTTAAGCGACTGCCTCGGGCTCAGGTCATGATCCTGGAGTCCCTGGATCGAGTCCCGCATCGGGCTCCCTGCTCGGCAGGGAGCCTGCTTCTCCCTCTGACCCTCCCCCCTCTCATGTGCTCTCTCATTCTCTCTCTCTCAAATAAATAAATAAAATCTTTAAAAAAAAATTATCTCAAAATGGATCATACAGGGGCACCTGGGTGGCTCAGTTGGTTAAGCGACTGCCTTCGGCTCAGGTCATGATCCTGGAGTCCCGGGATCGAGTCCCGCATCGGGCTCCCTGCTCGGCGGGGAGTCTGCTTCTCCCTCTGGCCCTCCCCCCTCTCATGTGCTCTCTCTCATTCTCTCTCTCTCTCAAATAAATAAATAAATCTTTAAAAAAAAAAAAAAAAGAATGACAGGCTCTAAGCTATTTCTTTCCAGTTCCCTTTGGCTAAGAATAGACCATTCTTAGGGTGAGAATAAAGGCCTTTTAGTAAACTGTGGTGTTTTGGAGTTAGTGCCCTTCTCTTGAATATGAACTATGACATGACATTTTCCCCATCCAGTTGTCTCTTCTGTTCAGGACCAGGTTCTGCAGACACATTCTGACATCTATAGTGCATACCTTATAGTGACTCAGAGTTGTTATCTAATCTAGCTTCTTATCCCACATAGGAACGTCTTAGTAGGCAGATCTGTGTTCTTCACCTTCCTAATCATACTACTCTTTGTGAAGAAACCAATACACAGAAGCCTAAAGTCGTTTAAGTAAGGTCACTTAACAAGAAAAGTTGGTATCCCTTTAAAGGATACCACAGAACAGAAAAAGACATGTGTATATACTAAACAGTCCATTTCTCAACATTGAAACATAGGATGTACAGATGTGGACCTCTCAGATTCTAATAATCAAGATGTTCTTCACCACATCTACTCATTGGTGTGGCAATGCTTTGTTACACTTTTAATACTGTCCTAACATCTAGCATTTATTGAGAGTTAACTGTATGCACGAAATTTGTAAGTATAAATTTTGGTTTCAAACTCAAATCTGAGTTTGAGTCCCTGCTACCCACTGCTTTGTGGCCTTGAACAAATTACTTAAGTTCTCAAAGCCTCAGTTTTCTGATATGTAGAATGGTGATAATAGAATATTGCTTCAGGGTTATTATGACAATTCATGAGAGAATACTATATTAATATACCAGATGGAAAGTATAACTATACCCAGATGCCTATTCTGGTTTTCAACCCCTAGATATTGTCTTTCCTCTGCCCGATTATCTCATTAAGGAGCTTATAGACTGGAAACAAGCTTTCCCAATATGAGAACTTAGCAAAAAGTTATTAAACAAAAGTAAAAAGATTACTCTAGGACCTCATGGGGCTTACTTTTGTTCTCTTAGGAAGTAGTATCTACTGCTTTTTTTCAGTCATTTTTTTTTTTTTAAGATTTTATTTATTTGACAGAGAAAGACACAGTGAGAGAGAGAGCACAAGAAGGGGGAGTGGGAGAGGGAGAAGCAGGCTTTCCCGCTGAGCAGGGAGCCCGATACGGGGCTCGATCCCAGGACCCTGGGAACATGACCTGAGCCGAAGGCAGACGCTTAATGACTGAGCCACCCAGGCGCCCCCTTTTCAGTCGTTTTTGAGCTTCAGATCAGTTTAGAAGTTGTAAGTTGTTTGCACTTATTAATGAGGAGGATTGGAGCTTCGAGCTTCTCCATAGTTTTATCATTCATCCAAAAATTCTTGAGATCATTGCTTACAGAAGGCATTATCCTTATTTAAGTTCACTCTTTCTAGGAATATCTAACTCCTGTTAACATCTCTAGTATCCTCAGCATTCAAGGGAGAGTTTTCACTACACCATAAACTCTTGAGGACATGAACCACGTTTTCCACATCTTTGTGTCCTACTCTGGTTATAGAACAATTCTTTATATATAGTAGATGTTCATCTAATGTTGACTAAATGAGTGAATTAATTCTAGACATGGTCAGATCTTAGAATGGATGGTGAAATGCTCTAATAAAAGCCTAGTGTGAGGGGGAGAATGATATAACTATGTCACCTTCCCAAGTCATTAGTTTTCTTGACACCATGGGCAAGTCACAACTTCTCTGACCCTCAGGTTTGAGTAATATTAAATATCTCCAAAGGTTCTGGGGCGCCTGGGTGGCTCAGTTGGTTGAGCGACTGCCTTCGGCTCAGGTCATGATCCTGGAGTCCCTGGATCGAGTCCCGCATCAGGCTCCCTGCTCGGCGGGGAGCCTGCTTCTTCCTCTGACCCTCCCCCATCTCATGTGCTCTCTCTCTCTCATTCTCTCTGTCTCAAATAAATAAATAAAATCTTTAAAAAAAAAAAAATCTCCAAAGGTTCTTCCAGATTTGAAATTCTAGGACTATAATTAAATCAGCTTTTTTACTGAATGTAGTAATGTTTTAAGGGACATGTTATAACCTAAAGTTACATCCAAATTTGTGTGAAAATGAACTAACTTATAATTATCAGATACATTTGAAATCAGAGCAGTGCTGTTGAATTCCCAAAAGTAGGGTGGCAGATTTAATTTATTTTCTTGTTAAGAAATTTAAAACTTAATTAGACTTTGGCCAGTGTATCTAAAGATCTCATTTGTGGAGTTTGGTATAGGAGTTGCAGAAGATCGACAGTTCTGTAAAATGTACCTAAAATGAGTGCAGCTGTATATGAAGTATGATTTCAGGAACCTCAGAAGGACATTCCCAACCATTAAATACCTTCTCCACTTAGCTTTCTTGCTGCATAACAAATGACTACAAATTTAGCAGCTCAAGGGGCGCCTGGGTGGCTCAGATGGTTAAGCGTCTGCCTTCGGCTCAGGTCATGATCCCAGGGTCCTGGGATCGAGCCCCGCATCGGGCTCCCTGCTCCGCGGGAAGCCTGCTTCTCCCTCTCCCTCTGCCACTCCCCCTGCTTGTGCTCTCTCTGTCAAATAAATAAATAAAAATCTTAAAAAAAAAAAATTTAGCAGCTTAAAACACCTGTTAGCTCAGTTTCTTTGAATCTGGGCACAGCATAACTGGCTTCTCTGCTCAGTCTTCTTTTTTTTTTCTAAGGTTTTATTTATTTATTTGAGAGAGAGAGAGAGAGCATGAGCAGGGGGAGGAGCAGAGGGCAAAGCAGGCTCCCTGCTGGCCCAACATGGGGCTCAAACCCGAGGACCCTGGAATCATGACCTGAGCCAAAAGCAGACGGTCGACCGTCTCTGTGTCCCTTCTCTGCTCAGGTCATAACAAGGTTTAAAGTATAACAAGTGTCAGAAGGGCTGCATTTTCATCTGCAGTTCAGGGTCCTCTTCCAGGCTCATTTAGGTTCCTGGCAGAATTCATTTCCTTTCAGTTGTAGGACTTTTCCTTGCTGGCTGCCGGCCAGGGATCACTCTCAGCAGGGCCCCCTCACAACATGGCAGCTCACTTCTTCACAGCCAGCAGGAGACTCTTTTTCCCCAGTGTGCTGAGTTGCATTCTTTTATTATATAATTGTATTCATGGGAGTGACTATCCCATTACCTTTTTCATATAAAGTGACCTAATCACAGAAGTGATATCCCATTATATTCACAGGTCCGACCTGCACTCAAGGAGAGGAGATTATAGAGGGCATATAGATATATATATATACACACATATACCAGAGGATGGGAATGTTGGGGAACATCTCAGAATTCTGCCCGCCACACCAGCCATAATTCCAGAAATTCACGAACCTTTACATTTATTCTTTGAAGACTTCTGAAGATATGGACATTTTAACTGTCATCTAAAAAGTAACATGGCAGCCATAAAATTTTAGTGTGAGAAGGGAGCTTGGAAATAATTTTATTTAAACCCTTACTTTATTGTTCTTAACCTCTTCATTTACACATGAAGGAAATGACTGGCTCAAATCACAGTAGTGTGCCACAAACTGAGACCAGAGATTTAGGTTCACTGACTTCCACACCATTGTTTTCTTTGGCTCATGGCAACCACTGCTGCTAGAAGAACCTAGAGAATTATATAAGGGATTCAGTGCTTATATGTGAAAGCAGAAATAGGAAAAGTTCACAGCAAAAATGTATGAGAGAGCATCCCCCAGACAGCCATAGCATGAAAGCAGGAGTAGAAATGTCACAAAGATGTGTGGGGAACAGGTTATATGGGGGGAAAGCTCCTATTTTATAAATTCTTTTAAAGTTTGTGGGAGGCAAGCCCCTGTGCTTCAGTTCATCATTGCATTTTGTAAAAACATTTATATGTGAAGAGGAGTGTTGGCCAGGATTCCATTCATTTAAGACAAAGTCATCAATGTTTAAAATGATTCATGATGAAGTCAAGGAAGCTCAAATTCTGAAAGAAATGTTTGCTTTATGAGGCAGTTTCTCTGCAGAGACCTCGTTTATTTTCCCAAATTTAAAGTCGCTTAGCAATTCTAGGGGCGCCTGGGTGGCTCAGTCATTAAGCGTCTGCCTTCGGCTCAGGTCGTGATCCCAGGGTTCTGGGATTGAGTCCCGCATCGGGCTCCCTGCTTGGTGGGAAGCCTGCTTCTTCCTCTCCCACTCCCCCTGCTTGTGTTCCTGCTCTCACTCTCTCTCTGTCAAATAAATAAAATCTTAAAAAAAAAAAAAAAAAGCAATTCTAAAGGTTGATTCTGACTTAACTACATTACTTTGACTATATTATGATTTAGTAAAATTATATAAGTGCCCCAAGGAGGGAGAGAGCTGCTTTGGAGATTCATGATTACCAGTGGGAGAGAGAGGAGGGTGGGAGGTAGGATAAACTGCCCCAAATCCACATAAATGGATACATAAGGACAAAATTAGCCAACATTCCATCCCACTGAGCAAAGGATCAGAAAGGAATTCCACCAACTGGGGAAATATAGAGATTAATAATTATTGCAAGCCCTGTTACTTCAAGGTTTACTACCGTTAGAAGCCTCTGAAGCTTTGATGAGACACTTGTAAAGGTGAAGAATATTTAGCCTTTTACGTTATTTCATCAAGTCAAATTTTAAATATATCATTTGCTCTCCCCTTAGCTATCAGAGATTCAAGTTCTGTTGAACCAGGCCACCAAGGAAGTAATGTTGTAAGGGAAGGGGCAATAAAAGGTACTTCCTCCTCAAGATTGAGGTTGGATAAATTAGGAACTGGTTAAATAAATGATATATATCCTGCCAGTGGAATACTATGCAGCTGTTAAAAAAGAACTGTTTTTGTACAGGTATGGAATTCTAAGATATGTTGTTAAATGAGTAAAGCAAAACCCATATATTTAGCAAAAACCCATATACTACCATTTTTGTGGGAAGAAATGAAGAATGAAAATTTGATTTTATATCCATATTTCTGGAGAAACTGGAGATACTGGTTGCCTCCGGACAACTAGGTGACTGGGGGATAAGGTCGGGAAGGATACTTCAGCCTTTTGTACCATTTGAATTTTCAAACAGGTGAATATATTACCTAATGGAAAACAGCTTTTTCAAATAAAAATAATGCAAATTTAAAGAGCCAAGGAGGCAAGAACAAGTGAATAGGGGAAATTGGTCTCCACATAAGAGCTGGCTTTGTTATAAAGGTTTCCTTGCAAAGGGCCTTGACTGGCACGCTGTAATGTCCATCCTGAGGCTCTCCCCACCCACCCACCCCTCCACCTTCTGTTCTAGCTCCCTAGCCAGGCGTTAGCATCCTTTCCGGCTTTCAGGACTCCTCCGCCCCCCACCCCACATCACCCACTGCCATACATGCACAGATCTGGAGCAGTCGTCTCTTCAGTCCTTTAGAATTCAGATCCAAAATGTACCTCCTCCCTAATACACACTATTCCACTGTAACCCTTATGTGTCTAATAATATGTCTGATATTTCTCCTACGTATTTCTCAATCTTAATGATATATATGGTCTCCCCCACTAAACTGATCATTCTCTGGGTGTGTCAGCTGAAATCACTGCCTAATGGTGCTGGTAGAAATTTTGCCTTTTGTGAACAGAATATGATGAGGATTTTTTTTTTAAATAGTTTTTTTTTTTAAAGATTTATTTATTTGACAGAGAGAGACACAGCGAGAGAAGGAACACAAGCAGGGGGAGGGGGAAAGGGAGAAGCAGGCTTCCCGCAGAGCAGGGAGCCCGATGCGGGGCTCGATCCCAGGACCCCGAGATCATGACCTGAGCCGAAGGCAGACGCTTAACGACTGAGCCACCCAGGTGCCCCTATGATGAGGATTTTTGATGAAGCCAGATATAATAATGGATAACGGCAATAAACCTTACTGTAAATCAGTTTGTACTAGATTTTTTTTTAAGATTTTATTTATAAGCCAAAAAAAGATTTTATTTATTTGACAGAGAAAGACACAGCGAGAGCGGGAACACAAGCAGGGGGAGTGGGAGAGGGAGAAGCAGGCTTTCTGCTGAGCAGGGAGCCCGATGCGGGGCTCGATCTCAGGACCCTGGGATCAGGACCCGAGCCGAAGGCAGATGCCCCCAGTTTGTACTAGATTAAGCCTGTAAGCCCATTGAAGCAGTCATCTGGGGTGATGCTCTGAGGTTCAGGAAACCTGACTGCAGGTTTTCTCTGTGGAATGTACTGGTATTTAGGAGCCAGGACCACCAGCATCACCTCTGTTGAGTGGGCAGCCTGAGGGCACAGAGTGGGGGGCCACCCGCCTGCAGCTTAAAAACACCAGGCAGAACAAAGAATTTTTATCATTTTCGTTATTAATATACTGCATTGCTCTTGGCTCCTTAAATTGCTCGTTCCCTTGAATGCTTTCCTTCCTGCCTCCCCCGACCCCCAGAATCAGGTTGAAATGCGTGTGTTGTATTAGCCAAAGTACCTTGGAAGAAGATACAAAAGAAAGGACAAGTGCTCTCCAAAGGAAAATCCTTCCCCCTCTCCCCCACCCCACCCCAACCCCAAAGCCATCTAAGGATGGACTTAAGAAACTAAGACATCTGTATCATAAGCCTTTCCAGGGCTGAAGCAGAAATGTCTCCCCTCCCTTAACCTTGGCAGTCACAAGCCAGCTTTTCATTTTCCCTGCTGCGGTCCAGGAAGACCGGAATCACATGGCCACGCAGCTGGAGACCGTCAGCCCAACTTGGCATATCACTTTTCCAAACACCTTTGCAATTAGGAAGAGACAGGCAGCTCCTAACTGGGTCACGCCCACTCTTTGGAGCTGTCTCTGGGCATCAGAGGCAACTGCGGGGGAAGAGCTCCCAGGGCCGCCTCTGTTTCACATGTTTTTCATTGGGTTGCAGTTTAATAAACCTTTTATGTTGTCCCCGAAATTGTCAGTATTCCCAAGGGAATGCTAATGTCTTCCAACATATAGGGCGATCAGATCTGTGATCAAACTATAATGCTGACTCCTGGCAGCCTCCAGCTACTCAGTTATTCATCCCTGCCCACTAGCATGGAATACTCCCTGATTTGGCTTTCCTTTCACCTGGACACATTCATGGGGGAACTAGTATTGTCCATATAAGGGTTCAAGGAGCCCCAGCATGCATAGGGAAAAGATCCTTGGGCCAGAAGTTGGGAGACGTAGATACTAGACCCAGCCCTGCTGCCTAGCTGTGTGACCCTGGGCAGGATACTAACTTCTCTGGATTTCACACTTATCTCTGAGATCCCTTCTAGTTCTAAGGGTCTCTAAGGGATTCCAAGTGGGTATCTGGGCTCTTATCCCTCCAGGACTCTCCCTTCTTCTGTTTGACCACTGTGATAAATAATTTTATGTAACATAGCTTCTGACAAACTCAGCATATGTTCTTTCTACTGTTGAATTCTCCAGTTATGGATCATGCCAGAGAGTAAACTGGGGACCTGGCATGACTCAGGTTGAATGGTACCCCATTTTTAAGAGCCAACTGAGCCCGCTTCTACAAATTCTCCCCTATCCTAATCTAGTAGAAATCACCCGATCTCATGTCCATCTGTTGTTCAGGCAGCCACACCACATTTGTACCAAAGAAATACATAGGCCTTGGGGAACCTGGACCTTCTCCAGGGTGACTTCATGCTCCAGGTAAACATCTTTCAGATTAGAAACTAGAATCCCAGCCATCAATCAGCATCCTCAAATGAGAGAGACCCAGATTCTAGTACCAATACCTGGTCTACATGGGGAGGTCAAGACCTGGACAGGGCAGTGGTGGGGGAGTGGGGGTCGGTGTTCTGCTTGCTGTGATTTAATTATGACTTTCTGATTCAGGAATGTGGAAGCAAATGTGAATGAGCCAACTCTCAGGACCAACTGTCAAGCATGTGGCTTGTAATCTGCTGTCATCCTGCTTGTCCCAAGAGCTCACAGTTTGACAGCTCACCAGTTAGTGAAATATTTCCTCCACTGCTCTGATTCATACCCTGGGGACCTGAGGATCTTGGACAGGGAAAGGGCACCCCAGCTAGGCTGTTCGCTGGCTGGTAATATCCCAGTGGTTTGCGTTACAATGACTCAGCAGCCCTCATTTTTCCCCCTATAGAACAAATGGTGTCAGAACCCTCTCCAAATGAAATGGAATGGAATCTGTAATTATTCTGTCAAGAGATGGCATTTGTAATGAGGCATTCCTGCTGGTGGCCTCCAGAGGTCCCTTATTCTATAACCACTAAGTACCACTTTAATGAGCTTTTCACTAAAAATTGTCAAGAGCTCTCACTGACATCCTTGGATATTATTTAGTTAAGGGATTATTTAGAGGAAAGGGCCCGTCTTCTTGGGGCGAAGGATGGGCACTTGGAATATCAAGAGGAATCAGCAATAGACAGTCTGCCCTGAGAGAATGGAAGGAACTGGGAAAGAGAAAAGAGGCCAGTTACCAGTTATGATGGAAGTGAGATTGATGTGAAATGCAGAAAAAGGAATGGCTAATAACAAAGTGTTCCTGTTTAATACAAAACAGGTTTTAATCCATTTCTCACAACATTATTTCTGTGACTGCAAAGGGTAATTCTGTTACAGTTTGAGAGCATCCAGTTTCTTCTAATCTGATTCTGTTTGCACTGAGCAATCTTCTGAGGTGAATTGAATTTCCTTAGTAGATTTTCCAACTGAGAAGTATAATAACCAGCTGTTACCATTTTAGTTCTCTTAACAGTTACTATTCTTGTTGTAAATTGGCCTGCTGATTTCTCTTCCTTCCCCGGGCAGTTTAGTTAGCAGGAATCAATTCTTCCTGGGGCAGCAGAGAAAATCACATGTTTAGACCTACGAGGCGAAGTTTTTTAAACCCTAGAACTTCTACAGTCATGCAGATTCTTCAACTCCCCTGTCAGCAATTAACCACATCTCATGAACATCCACTGAAATAATATCTTCTGCTTAAGTCTTAAAAGGTCCAAGGGACGTTGATGTCTCCATCACCCTAACTCACATCCTGGGTGCGGGATGAGAAAACTGGCTCTTCCTGCCCTCCTGGGCAGCCGTCCCCCTCAAGCCAGAGGCTGTGAACACCAAGGCATAGCCTAGCATGTGGCCAATACAACTTTCCTCTACCCTTCATCACACCGATCCTCAGCTATCTCTGTATACCTCCACCCTCAGATTCTAGAAAACACCAACTCTTCTTTGCAGAACTAAGATAACCTCGGCAGTTATCTTGTGGATCCCCTCATGTGAATATGAAAAACTTAAAGAGATCAAGCGACTTCATCAGGGTCACACAGCAAGTGGGTGGTGGAGCCGGAACCAGAACTCACGTCTGGGGACCCCAAGCAGCTTCTCTCCTGTGTCCCTTGCACCTCTGCCTTGCTCTGGTATTTGTATCTGCTGACCTTGGGGGCACTATGGTGAATAAACGGAGGTGACAGAGGCCAAGTGAAAGGTCGAATGCAGAAGAAAATGACAGGAAAGAACTGAAATTATAGGAATGAAATCAGAAGGCACACTGACTAATTCAAGTTCACACTGCTTCTGGATGAATCTAATCTGATGTTTAGAACACTTCATTGCTAGGTGATTGATAAGTAAAAATCAATCCTTTTCCTTCCTCCGAGGTTCACCTCACTTAAGAGTGTATCTGTAAGCAATAACATAATTTTTACGTGCCCCTAGATAGGCGATGGAAATGGCCTAACCCTTCCTGGCTTGTTTTTCATGAGAAACCCAATTCTCACATGAGTGCCAGTGTTTAACATAAGTGTCAGATGAAGAGAAAATGGTAAGAGAGGAGAGATTTGGAAGTCTGGAAGAAGAAAAACAAAAAAAGCTGCAGCCACTGAACTAGTGAGATGGGGGCCACGGTTACCCCAGGGGGCACAGTTGGAAAAGACAGAGTGGCAGGTGGGAAGCCGGTCGGGAGGAAGGGCAAGGAGCTCATCCATGCAGGTGCTCAGCCCGCACTCAGCAGCGGAACGGTGCCGCCCTGGTGACCTGCCACAGGCCTCCTCATTCCTCACCTCCCATTCTTCTGCTGCCTGCTTATTTCCTTGACTTTTTATTATCATATTCTATCCTGCGGGAGGGAAATGCCAAGATGGAGACTATTGTAATATCAGGTGTTCTTAGTTGTTTTTTTCACTCTTCTGTTATCACTCTTCTGGTGATAATTTATTAGGAAAGCCACCAATGCATGCTCTAGACCATTAGAATCCCATCTTTGCGGCGCCTGGGTGGCTCAGTCGTTAAGCGTCTGCCTTCAGCTCAGGTCATGATCCCGGGGCCCTGGGATCGAGCCCCGCATTGGACTCCCTGCTCCTCGGGAAGCCTGCTTCTCCCTCTCCCGCTCCCCCTGCTTGTGTTCCCTCTCTCGCTGTGTCTCTGTCAAATAAATAAAATCTTAAAAAAAAAAAAGATTCCCTGGGGCGCCTGGGTGGCTCAGTTGGTTAAGCGACTGCCTTCGGCTTAGGTCATGATCCTGGAGTCCCTGGATCGAGTCCCGCATCGGGCTCCCTGCTCGGCGGGGAGTCTGCTTCTCCCTCTGACCCTCCCCCTCTCATGCTCTCTCTCTCGCTCTCAAATAAATAAATAAAATCTTTAAAAAAAAAAAAAAAAGATTCCCATCCTTAAATATTATGTGGGTTTTCACCTTTTAAATTTTTACTGTGGTAGGGGGCGCCTGGCTGGCTCTGTGGGTGAAGCCTCCAACTCTTGGTTTTGGCTCGGGTCATGATCTCAGGGTGGTGGGGTCGAGCCCAGTCAGGCTCCCAGGCTCAGCCAGGAGTCGACTGGAAATTCTCTCTCCCTTTCCGTCTCCCTCTGCCCCTCCCCACACATACTCACACTCTCTCTCCTTCTCTCTAAAATAAATGGATGAATCTTAAAAAAAAAAATTTTTTTTAAATTTTTACTGTGGTAAAAATATATATTAACATAAAGATGCCAATTAAACCATTTTGAAGTGTACAAGTATCAGCATTAATTACATTCACACTGTGGTACATCCATCACCACTACTTCCAAAATGTGTCCATCACCCCAAGCAGAAAATCTGTATCCACTGACCACTAACTTCCCATTCGCCATACCCTCAGCCCCTGGTAACCGCTCATCTACTTTCTGTCTCTACGAACTTAATACCAGGCATTCTTACTTAACTGTATATACCTCCTAAAATGTAGCAGCAGTAGAAAAGAATGGAACCTGAGGTGAAAAGGAAAAGGGTGTTGTGGGTTAAAAAACCAAACTCTCACTTTCTGAAAACTTTATTATGACTGAGTAGTTTTATCCCACCCACTCAGAGAAAACTGAATGTCCCTCTGCTGTGCTAATTCAGCATCTTTCTTTCTTCTTTCAGTGACCATGCAGCAGGTGGCCAGGACCGTGGCCAAAGTGGAACTCTCGGACCACGTGTGTGATGTGGTATTTGCGCTCTTCGACTGTGATGGTGAGTGGGGCCCTCTCGAGTCCGGCGGGAAAACTGAGCCTGACCATCCTGGAAGTGGCCACAGTTGATACTGGAGGCTTGCAGACCACCCCAGTGCGCTAGCCTGAACCTCTTCACCTTACCCCTCTCCCACAGCGGTAGCTCAGCCATCAGCGCCATGACACTGAGAACCAGAACCCCCGGTCCTGGTTTGTGTTTTCCATTTCTTCTTGTAATTCCAATTTGTCTAGTTCCAAATCCTTCTACGTGAATGTATAACCATAAGAATCTTAAAAAAAGGAAACGATTCAACTCTGGTAGTGTTTTTAAAAGGTAAATAAACTCAAATATAAAAGCTCCAAAAAAAGGAAACAAGAATATTAGACCCAACTTGCTGCTTCCTAGACTAGGAGCATGCGATTATCTGACTGTGTCTAGAAAGAAGGTGGTCCTGATCTCTCCCCCTCCCAGAGCACATTGCGGTCATTCACATTTCTGCCTCCCAGCTCGCAGTGGTCTGTTGTGTCTGTGACCACTCTGGAGGTTAGCCCATGTGAGAAGTCCTGGTTCATCAGCTGTCATGAGTTCTCAGCTCTGTCGCCTGACATAGTGCAACTACGAATACTCACCACAGAGACTTACGCTTTTTCTCAGTGCTTACTAAGACCCAGGCATTGTGCTAAGCTGCTCAGGTAACCCTCTGACGGAGGAACTGTTTTGCACCACATTTTCCAGATAAGGACGCTGAGACTCAGGTGAAGTCATTTTCCCAGGAGCGCACAGGTAGTGGTAGATAGCATAGCTAGGATCTGAATCCAAGCTGGCCGCCTCCCTCTATTTTCTGTTCCCTCCCCTGCTTGTTTCCCAGCCAGAATTCATTGCTCATCTTCCTCTAGGAAGCGAGGCTAATGGAATCCAGGAACCAGGTCAAAAGTTCCTGCCTCGGTGAAACCTCTGTTCTGGTCCCAGCGTAATAATGAGTCACTCTGGCTTTTTCATTCCTTAACTTGTTTCAGTTCGTCTTCATTACTACGTGTTGTACTCTATCTCTGTGTATGTGACCTAATAACTTCCCTACTAAATTGTGAGCTTTTTAAAAAGTGTTTACTTTAATTCCAGTGTTATATTAGTTTCAGGTGTACAATATAGTGATTCAATAATTTTCCATACATCACCTGGTGCTCATCATGACAAGTGCCCTCCTTAATCCCCATCACCTATTTCACCCATCCCCCTCCACTCACCTCCCCTCTGGTAACCATCAGTTTTCTGTAGTTAAGAGTCTGTTTCTTGCTTTATCTCTCTTAATTTTTTTCCTTTTGCTTATTTTGTTTCTTAAATTCCACATGAGTGAAATCATATAGTACTGGTCTTTCTCTGATTGATTTTGCTTAGCATTATATACTCTGGCTCCATCCATGACATTACAAATGGCAAGATTTCATTCTTTTTATGGCTGAATAATATTCCTGTGTGTGTGTGTACATATACATACAAAGCACATCTTTATCCATTCAGCAGTTGGTGGACACTTGGGCTGCTTCCATATCTTGGCTATTGTAAATAATGGTGCTATAAATAAATGGTGAGCTTTTTAAGGGTAGTAGCAAGTCCTTTGTTCACCTTTGGACCCTTTCATAGGACCTCGGGTACCACTTTGCGCATAACAGGTGTTCACTAACTTAAGTTATTGAAGTTATCTTGTTGAACTTGAGTTATTTAAACCTCCCACCTGCACCCATAACCAAGGTCTGAGTGAAAGAAAACTCCAGGGTTAGGACAAGAAGATGGCCTCACCCTCAGGTAGGGGTGGGTTATTCTCTAGTGCTACCCTGTCCAATATGATATTCTACTAGTTTCGTGTGGCTATTACATTTAAATTAATTAAAATTAAAAACAGCTCACAGCTCCCCTCTTCTAGGAAGGCCTGAGAAATGAAATTTGATTTTCCAGCCTTTTAGAAGGAGATTCTGTCAATATCTATTTGAATCACCTTTTAAAAAATCATTTAACATCTCTGGGGCTTATTTTCTTAATCTACAGAAAAAGGAAGTACATATTAAGTTAAAAAGCCATTGTTATTTCTACCAGCACTAGATCTTAGGTCAAAATACCAAAGGACGTTGACTTTTCAGACTTGTTCACCTCAGAATTTAGAGTTGCACTCACAGATCACATGTGCACACAGATGACATTCAGTCATATACCTGCTTCATAAGTAACAGAAGCCATTCACATTGATCAGCTCTGGCCTCAGGGAAGCAGGAAGCAAATCCCCTGGCAGCCTAAATTACTTAAGATTTTTTCATCTTAAGCCTCTCTTTATAAAAATATTAAGAATCTCATTTAGACCTTTTTTATTCTTTTAATTATATTCTTTTTTTTTAAAGATTTTATTTATTTATTTGACAGAGAGAGAGAGAGAGAGCGAGAGAGGGAACACAAGCAAGGGGAGTGGGAGAGGGACAAGCAGGCCCCCCGCAGAGCAGGGAGCCCAAAGCGGGGCTCCATCCCAGGACCCTGGGATCATGACCTGAGCCACCCAGGCGCCCTTTTAATTACATTCTTAATAAGCCATATTACTGATTACTTTTCAGCCAGCCAGGTTACTTTTTAACTCTTTATATTGAAGTATACATACAGAAAAGTGCAAATATCATAAGTATACCGCTTGCTAAATTTTTAAAAACTGAACACACCTGTGTAACCAGCATTATCCAGAAACATCACATTAGCAGGACCACAGAGCCCCCTGGTGCTGCCTTCCAGCCACTTCCTCTCCCAAGGGCAGTCCCTCTCTTGACTTCGAATGACACAGATCAGGTCTCCCTGGGTTTGCTTGTTTGATCTTGCTGTGGGTATCTCTGAGGCTGTCCGTGTTCCCTTCAGCCAGAAAACAAGGGCCAGTTTAGGTTTTCAGGTACTGTCCACAAAAGTAAACCCTGTGTTCCTTCTTTCCACTCTCTTCCCAGACCAACCGTTAGTAAAAGTCTGTTTTATGGTTTCCTGTTGTCTTATCACCACCAGTAACAGCTGCCATTCTTTTAATCAGCAGACATTTACTCCTGGGCATGTAGTCAAAGGGTAACTACCCTCTACTGTTGAAGTGGTTACTGTTCTGTGTGGCTTGAGAGGTTGACCTTTGGTTAAACCAGATGCTGTCCAGGTTCCTCTCCAGACCTGAGAGTCTGTCACTGAAGAGGGTGGAATGGGAGGCCATGAGAAAATGGGCTTCACCCAAAGCCAGATTTTGACTTTGGTTTTTACCATGAACTGCCCCCTCCGTCTCTCACCTGGACTATTGCAGCGGCCTTCCTGACTGACTCCCTACTGCCCCTCTCCAGTCCCATCCCCATACATCCAGCCAGAGAAATCCATCCAAAATGGAAATCTAACTCCATCTCACTTACTCACTTCTAGTCCTTTCCTGGTGCTCTACTGCCTAGAAGATAAAGCACAAGCCCTTTAATGAAAATACAAGAGCCTTGGGGACCTGTCTCCTGCCCGCCTCTTCTGTTCACGACCCCGCCCGTGTGTGCACTTCCTAACTCCTCAACAGTCGGGCTGCTCCCTGCCTCTGCCTTTGCTTGTGCCCCTCCCCACTACCTAGAACGCCTCCCTCGTCTCATTCCCCTCTAATTGGCCAATTTCTGCTCATCCTTTGGGATTCAACTTAGGAGTCACCTCCAGGAGGCCTTTACAGCTCTGTACTTGCCCCACCCCCAGCCTGGGTTAGATCCCTTCCTCCGTGCCCCCATAGCATCTTCTCTTTACCCCACGATGGCATTTACCACGCTGTTGAAATAATGTATTTGTCTCTCCCACAGCCTGGGAGTATCTCAAGGGACCAAGTCCTATTTACAAATCTCTTTATTCTCAACTCCTAGTATAGGACCTGACCTACAACGTATTCTTGTTCAACCTCTGTCGCGCTACACTAAACTCTCACTGACTTGTAATCGGAAACATCAAGGAAGGAGCAAACCATTCGTTTGAATTTGGCTGTGAGAGTGCCAAATGGGCTCCGGAACCCACCTTGTGTGAACGATGGAATTTTCTCAGTGTCTTTGTTCCAAGGCCTCCACTTACCCCTCTTGTGTTTGTCTCTTCCTCTAGGCAATGGGGAGCTGAGCAATAAGGAGTTTGTTTCCATCATGAAGCAGCGGCTGATGAGAGGCCTCGAGAAGCCCAAAGACATGGGCTTCACCCGCCTCATGCAGGCCATGTGGAAATGTGCACAGGAAACTGCCTGGGACTTCGCTTTGCCTAAACAGTAACCCAGAACTGCAAGAGGGACCTCCTCCTCCACCTGAAGCACCCTGACCCCTCGAGCAGAGCCTTGGCACAACCCTTCCAGCTGCTGCTTCTGAAAGTAGTGCTCCCTTCCTTTTGGGAATGATCTCAGGATTCACCCAGTTTCCCCTCTCCGCCCTTCCCCTCGCTCAGCATTTCTGCGAGGCTCTGCTTCTGCCCAGTGATCATCCCCATAGGTTCTCAGAAACATGAACGAGTCCTAAGAGGTCAGACTTCTGGCACCTTCATCAGCTCTATGCTACTTCAAGCGACCCTATGGATAAAGAATGCAGGGAACCATCCACATGCCTGCCCACCCCGGGAAACACCCAGTTCTCGAGTCATTTTGGCTGTGGACTTACATTAAGAACATTCCTTGCTTTTCCTCCCGCTGGTGTTTTTAAGCCACAAGTTGGGAAGACGTCTCAAAGGCAGAAGGAAGGCTGTGATGAATGGTCATGAGGAAGAGCCGGGCAGCCTGAGCTGGCGGGAAGCCTGGGCCAGAGAACGGATCCATGTCGGTCCCCAGGGTGGCTCTGAGGCCTGCCCCGGGAAGGTGATGTGCACGGCGGGGGTGGAGCAAGATTTGGAATTTCGAGCACCTGTTTCCCGGCTCCCTCAGAGGACTCCGCCGCGACTCGGTGCCTAATGGGCAGTAGTGATTGAGTCCCGCGTTCCCTGCAAGGGCCATTTCCCTCCAGGAGTGCATCTCTGAAGCGGAGGCCTGGCTCACAGCCTGTCTGCCCTCTGTCTTAAACACTTGTAAAATATCACTTTAATTATAACAGTTTGCAATAAATTCTCCCCCACCCCACCAAAGGCTCTTGTGTCTTTTAGGATCCTCTGGGGTACTTTTCATTTCTCCACTGGGTTTGAGATCAGGCTAGCAGCAGACCTGTTTTCTTTCTACCACAGTCTGGTTCTCCCTGTTGAAAGGCAACTTTAGACACAAAAAGTGAGGGCATTGGGAGGTTAATGGTGGCATCGTCCCCACAGTTTGGATGGCATTTCATCTTAGGCCAGGTGCATAGTCCTTGATAACTCAGACCCCACGATTAGGAACTGAGATGGGGTGGGAGAGCGTATGAGAAATCATCGGGTGTGGCAGACCTCAATGTAAGAACTGCAGCACCCAGTGTCTTATATGGACTCCACTCTGACTCAGTGTGGCCTTGAACAAGCAAGCCATTTCCCATCTGTGTCCTTAACTGTAAAATGTCAGGGTTGAGCTTAATGGGCTCTCAGCTTTCTTCTAGGTCCAAAAGCCTCTCCTTCGGTTCTCCTCCAGAATTCCTGCAGCCTCCAGAACCTCCAGGTAATGCTCCCTGGCGTGAGAGGGTCTCAAGTCCAATGTAATAGAACCGCCACACCAAAACCCTAGCGCTCTCTGCGAGGCCTGGAAGTCAGTAGGGGGTGTTTATCTGCCAAATAAGAGCAGCAGCCTGGGTCTCTGCACCTGTGACAGTACCAAGTCCAGCATCTTCTCCAGGGCAATTTAACAGCCTATTTCCAACCTCCTTTCTGGGAGCAGATTAGGTTATTTCTCAATCTACCTCACTACCTCATCTATCTTCCACTCTTCCCTGTCTTGGGATATGAATTCCTGGTACCCAAGTGTAGCCGTTGCCTTGCTCATTGCTCCGGGGCTGAGGCATCAGCAAAATGTGAACTCTTCTTAAATTTGTCCCAGAATCCCCAAATCACTCTTTCCCTCAATCCTCGTTTCTCCAGCCTGAAAGAGAAGTCCCATTCATAGCTTTCATGGGGCGTTCATTGCCCTGCAAGAAGAGATCTGCTGATTGGCCTGGGGTCACTGAAGCTGAAAGGGAGAGCACAGCAGGGGAGGGTGAAGAACTTACCCTCATCTTGAAACCCACTGTCAAGGGCCCTCACCTATTACAGGTACATGGAATTCCAACTGGGCTCCTTTAGCCACTAGGAGTGCCCGAGGACGCACAGGGGGTCCAGGTGCTCAAGAAGACAGGCTGGCCACACTTTGGCACAATAGGGTTAAATATGCAGGTGAGAGGTACCAGCTAAGTCACCCGGAAGAGGCCAGGGTCCCCCAAAGAAGTCCTTGAGCAAGGCGTCATGTGAGCATGCTGAGAGGATTTCACGAAGCAGCACTTGGGATAGGCTGGGAGCACTGGCGAATACAAAAGGCCGATATGTGCTTTTTTTTAAAAAAGATTTTATTTATTAATTTGACAGAGAGAAACACAGCGAGAGAGGGGACACAAGCAGGGAGAGTGGGAGAGGGAGAAGCAGGCCTCCCACTGAGCAGGGAGCCCGATGCGGGGCTCGATTCCAGGACCCTGGGACCATGACCTGAGCCGAGGGCAGAGGCTTAACCACTGAGCCACCCAGGCGCCCTGTGCTTCTCTTTTTATTCAAATTGTTTCTTCTATCTAGATAGAATAATCCGCCCCTCTTCCTTCAAGCCTCCACTCCAGCAGTCCCCTCCTTTAAAAACCCACCTGGGGGCACCTGGGTGGCTCAGTCGTTAAGCATCTGCCTTTGGCTCAGGTCATGATCCCAGGGTCCTGGGATCGAGCCCCGCATCGGGCTCCCTGCTCGGCAGGAAGCCTGCTTCTCCCTCTCCTACTCCCCCTGCTCGTGTTCCCTCTCTCGCTGTGTCTCCCTCTGTCAAATAAATAAAATCTTTAAAAGCCCACCTGGATCATCTTCCTGACAAGACTAGTAGCCCCTCCTGTGCCTCCCAAGGATCGTGTGCCTACCCCTAACAACACTGCTGTCATCGATGTAATGTTTGTGAGATCGTCACCCCCAAAGTTCAGACCCAGAGCAGTGATGTGGTCAAAGAAACAGTCCACCACCAAAAGCTAATTTTAAAATAACTCTTGGACAATGTACAGTGATATTAGCAATGCTTCAATAAATTGCTCCCACATACCCACAGCCATTCTTTATGTTTGCTGCTGTTTTTTATTTCTTTAAAAAAAAAAACAACAAAAAATGCTCCAGTTCTAGTGCTCAGGCTTCAGGGAGGGAAAGAAACTCAGAGGGGACCCAGGCTGGTGGGCTTCCTTGTGACCCTGGCCTCAGCATCATCCACAAGCATAAGCAGAGAGAATATGGAGAGAGAGTTACTAAGGAAAATGGGTTTAAGGACATGCATGCTCTTCAAAAATCATTTTTTTTCTTTGTTTCTTTCTTAGACAGTGAGAGAGGGAACACAAGCAGGGGGAGTGGGAGAGGGAGAAGCAGGCTTCCTCCAGAGCAGGGAGCCGGATGCAGGGCTCGAACCCAGGACCCCGGGATCATGACCTGAGAGCCGAAGGCAGACGCTTAACGACTGAGCCACTCAGGCGACCCCAAAATCATCATATTAATAGCTTTTAGTGCCCCACCTAATTTTAGCTCTGGTTGAAGCATATGCACTTGGACTGAATTGGAGTCTAAGAAAGGAGAAGTCCAGGCCACAGCTGTGACCAGACAAGAAAGAAGGGAGAGCAGGATAGGAGCCAGGAGCCAGGTCCCCCAGCTGGAGCATCCTCCCCAAGCCTTAGCACAGCCCAAGCCAGGCTATATGCCCCGAGAAGCTTAGAAAAGGAAGGAGGGACCACAGGCACGAGCTCAGCTTTCGGGCTTCAAGCGCCACCTGCTGGCAAGAAGGCTCAGCGCAGGGAATCTGGTCTGGAGCCTGCCTGAATCCAGCCTCGCCCCAGCCCTGCTCCTGAGACTCCGCGGCCCAGGGACCTGGGCGGCATGGTGTGGGGTGGGATGAACAGCCAGAGATGGACCATAACGATGAAGAGAGACAGTATGGACAGGATTATAATTGAGAAGAGGAAAGGAGCAATGCTTGTGGATTGTTCCCTGTGGCTCCAGAATGGGAATTTTTACCAGCAAATGAGAGTTGCTCTATTCATTCCACAACTCCTTTACTGCTCACCTGCTATGTGCCAGGCACTGAGCAAGGTCTTCAAGGAGTTTGTGTTCCAGAGAAAGGAAACAATAAGGTTAAGTACACACTGGTATGAGAGCACTTAGTAAAGCAAAAGGGCCACCCAGTCCAGATTTGGGAGCTCAAGGCAGGCTTGCAAAGGAAGTGATTTATTTTTAAGTTAAAACAAAACAAAACAAAACACTAAGGTCTGAGTTGAGGAGGAGCTAAAGATGGGGGGGGGGGGCAGGCAGAGGCTGCCACGCTTGCAAAGGTCCAAAGGCCAAAGAGCATGTTTCTGGGAACTGAAGTTCTAAGGAGTATCCAGCACAGATTGGGGAGTGATTTTGTGACTAAAGAATTAATTAATATGGCAATCTTCACCAAAAAAAAAAAAAAAGATTAAAAATGCATTTGAGGATTTTAGAACATACGTAGGTTATAGAAAAAAATGATGGAAATTTTCTTTTATTTTTTTTTATTTTATTTATTTGAGAGAGAGCGAGCAAGAGCAGGGAGAGGGGCAGAAGGAGAGGGAGAAGCAGAGGAGGGAGAAGCTGAGCAGGGAGCCCAACTTGGGGCTCAATCCCGGGACTCCAGGACTCCGGGACCCCGGGATCACAGCCTGAGCAGAAAGGAGATACCCAACTGACTGAGCCACCCAGGCACCCCATGATGGAAATTTTAAAATGCTTAGAACTGAATATGATAATGAAAATACTAAATATTAAGACTTGTGAGATGTAGCTAAAGGGAAACTCAAAACTTCTTTTCTTTTTTTTTTTTTTTTTAAAGATTTTATTTATTTGACAGAGAGAGACACAGCGAGAGAGGGAACACAAGCAGGGGGAGTGGGAGAGGGAGAAGCAGGCTTCCCGCTGAGCAGGGAGCGCGATGCGGGCTCGATCCCAGGACCCTGGGATCATGACCTGAGCAGAAGGCAGACGCTTAACGACTGAGCCACCCAGGCGCCCCAAAACTTCTTAACTTCTTAACTTAATGGGCTGACAATAAGCTAAACATCTGCCTCAAGAAGTTGGAAGAAAGGGTACCCGGGTGGCTCAGTTGGTTAAGTGTCTGCCTTCGGCTCAGGTTATGATCCCCAGGTCCTGGGATCGAACTCTGCTTTGGGCTCCCTGCTCAGTGGAGAACCTGCTTCTCCCTCTCCCTCTGCTGCTCCCCCTACTTGTTCTCTCTCTCGCTCTCTACGTCTGTCAAAAAAATAAATAAAATCTTTTAATAAATAAAAATAAATTTTTAAAGTTCAAAAGTTAAAAAAAGAGAAGATGGAAAAAAGAAGATCATAACCCCAAAAAATAAAAAGAGCAAAATTTAAAATGTATTGCTCAGATTTTGGAGCCTGGAGCTCTCTGAAAAGAAGGGATTGGTGGGTCACACTTGGAGGCAGCAAGGGACACTGGGGAACCAGGGAACAAAAGAGCAAAGGACAGGGAGTGGGGGCTACTCCGCTGATTTGGCAATGCCTCCTGAAGCTTTAGGCAGGAATTTATCCTCCTCGATAGTTCAGGGAAACTCTGAATAAAGCGTTTAGAGAGAGAAAAACCTGTCTCTAGGATTTATTTACTCTATTCATTTCTTTGAGCCCATATTAGGTATCAGGCCCTGTGCTCAGGCCATGGGGAACATGAGGGCAAGATGTGCATCTTGGTTAACCTGGAGACCGGTGTGCCAACTGTGGGGGGCAGTGAAGGTGACTGTCCATGGATCGGCCAGGCTCACGGAGGAGGAGGCCCCTTCTCAGCCTCAGATCTTGTCTCAGCTGTCATCTCGAATCCTACACACACAACTTCTGAGCCTCGTCTGGAGCTTACACACAATCCCACTGTTGTACTTGCCACACTGTGCTCTCGTTAATATCAAGCTCTCCTACTAGAATGTGAGCTCCCCGAGGTCAAGTGCGGTCCTTTAGTCATGGTGCATTCTGAATCCCTCGAGTTCTGCAGTGCCTGGCTTTCTGTATAGACATCTGCCTATTAAATTAATTCTACCTCTTCACAGAGATGGAGCTGAAGCTGAGCCCGGAAGAGCAAGTTAGCTTGGCCAGATGGGAAAGATAATTTAGGAGGACAGGCAGATAGATAGGATTGGGGTGAACTGTCTTAGTAGAGATGGGGAGGGGACGATAGGAGATTACAGCCTGGTAAGGTCAGACTGTGAATTCTCGGTGTCCCCAGAGGAGAGAAATATGGAGGCTGGTGGTCATCTAATACAAGGATGGTGTCAGCTCTAGAAGCAAAATGAGGAGATGCTGAGATTCATTTCGAGATTGATTTCCCCAGTGACTTCTCCTGAGTATCTGTGGAGGCAATTAAGGACTTTTCCCCCCCACTCTTTTTGAGCCTTATCCTCCCACAAATACCAGGATCCCAGCTAGTCAGAAGAGACATTTCCAATTTTTCCCTTAGACCAAAATCATGATACCTTGATTTCAAGAACTATCAAGGAGGGGCGCCTGGGTGGCTGAGTTGGTTAAGCAACTGCATTCGGCTCAGGGCATGATCCCAGTGTCCTAGGATCGAGTCCCGCATCAGGCTCGCTGCTCAGCAGGAAGCCTGCTTCTCCCTCTGCCTGCTGCACCCCCTGCTTGTGCTCTGTCTCTCTCTCTCTGTCAAATAAATAAATAAAATATTAAAAAAAAAAGAAAGTAAAATTGCCTCAAGACAAAAAACAATACACCCAATTTGAGATCTATAAGTAAGGAGCAATAACATGGAGGCTGGTTAGACCAGCATTTAGGTGCAGTTTATAATCCCTTCTGAAACAACAAAGTCTGATTGAAACAATTCTGAGACCCAGCTCAGCTGCAGAGAGGAAGGAAGGAGAAGGATGCAGAAAATATGGCATAAAGAAGTCCTACTACATACACATGCTCAACCTGTCTCCCCAGAGCCTTACTGCTCCAGACCCTGCCACCCAGGCCAAATTACTGACTACAGACTCAAAATTTAAATAAGATTTTGTCATTTATTTATTAAGATTTTATTTATTTATTTGACAGAAAGAGACACAGCGAGAGAGGGAACACAAGCAGGGGGAGTGGGAGAGGGAGAAGCAGGCTTCCCTCCGAGCAGGGAGCCCGATGTGGGGCTCGATCCCAGGACCCTGAGATCACGACCTGAGCCGAAGGCAGAGGCTTAACGACTGAGCCACCCGGGTGCCCTAGATTTTGTCATTTATATGTGTTGCCGGAAAGGAGAGGACTCACCAGCCAGTAGCTGGGCAATCACAGCCCAATTCCTAATACAATGAAATTGTAGGCCTTCTTTTACACAAGTGCCCTCTTCACAAAGTGAAGGACCTGTGTTGAGCCAGGGAAGAGGGGCCTCAGGATACTCAGGAAATGGAAGAGGAGACTTCGTGATACTTAGCAGAAGAGGGCAAGGTGGGCATGGCAGTCCGAGGTCAACACACCTCACGAAGGCTACCTGAAAGGTGTCCTAGTATTTATCCATTAACATCTGTTAAGGACCCGTCAATCTGTGGAAACCCTTTCTCCAAGTGTAGGCTGTCTTCCCAAGGAGGGGCTGATCTCTTCACCACCTGGCTAGTCTCTCACCAGCCAGCTGGCAGTTGTAAGTGTTTGCTTTAGGAAGGGAACTGTGGGGATGGGAAGGAAAGCTGGATGTGAAGAGATTTCCAAGGAGTGAGCACGTGGAGCCAAGGATGCCCTGCTTCTCATTACACAGAGAAAATAAATCCTATTTGAAAAGAACTTATGTTCCCGCTTCCAAATTTACCGGCTGCCCCGCGGGTACCTAGCCCCACTGCCTTCCCTGCTGAAAATCAGTGAGTCGTCCACACAGCTATCTAAGGCCATGACTTCACTTGTGCCCCAGACCCCCCATTGACTCCTGCAATTGTCTCCTCTCTCTCCTGCATTACCAACATTTTTTGCCCAATTAAATGATTCCTATCACAGGATTAAAACAAAACAAAAAACAAAAAAAACTTCTCCATGTTCCTCTCCACCACCAATCCATTTCTTCCTCACCCTCAGTCTCTTGAATTCATTCCTATCAGGTTTTCACCTTTACCATCCACTGAGAGCAACCTTGTCACGGTCACCACTGACCGCCACATGGTCACATCCACGGGTTCTCAGTCATCCTATTGCTTGGCCTCCCCACAGGGTTTGCCAAAGTTGGACCCCGCCCTCCCTCCTGAAACATTTGCTTCACTTAACCTCTAAGAGAACTCATTTTCTTACTCACAGCGGGTTCTTCATTCTCCTTTCCTGGCTTCTCCTCCTCTCCCAGATCTGTAAATACAGGGGCGCTGCAGAACTCAGTAATCAGACTTTGACTCTTTCCCTATCTACACTCAATTCCTCGGTGCATTCAGGGCCAGAGCTGTAAATACTATTTACATTCCTTTGTCTATCTAGTCCCATAGCTTTAAATACCATTTGATATTTTCCAAAGTTGTATTTCCATCCCCATCTTCTTCCCTAAACCCTACATATACACAGCTTCCTACTTGACATCGCCACTTGATTCTAAAAGGCATCACAAATGTAACACACTCTCAATCAAACATCTAATATCCCCTCTACCAAACTGCTCCTCTCTGTCTTCTCCCAGTTTCTCCAGTTTCAGTAAAGGCAGCCTTTGTTCCTCCACTGACCAGGCCAAAACCCTGAAATCATTCTCAACTCCCCTCTTTCTCACATCCCACATCCAATCCATCGGCAAACTCGATTTGTGTCTTCAAAATATATCTAGAATTTGACTTCTTCCCACCACCTCCACCATTACCCTGCTCTGAGTTACCATTAATTCCCACCTGGATTAAAGTAGTAGCCTCTTACCAAATCTGCTGGAAAGTCCAGTAGAAGGACTGAGAAATGACCAATGGAGTTGGCAATGTGGGTAAGCTTGACAAGACTGCTTTCACTGGAGTGTAGGCTTGAAAGAAAGCCTGATAGAACCGATTCCACTGCATAGTGTAATCCTACATGCTCCTCGTTGATCCTGTAATGATTCACCAAGAAAATTCCCTCTGCGAGCTCTTCCTTCTGCCTGGATGGACCATCCTTCCCGCCAGAGTCATATCTGGAACACCTGCTCTTTCTCCTGAATTCAGATTTCCGTTAAAATGCCAGCTTCTGAGAGATTTTTCTTATCAGCCTATTTAAAATAGCACCTCCCACTCTCTATTCCCTTTTTTTCTTTATTTTCTTCATAGCATTTGTCACTATCTGAACATTTCAGTCTCCCTCCTACCTCCCTACACACACTAGAATGTAAGTTCTATGAGGGCCGGGGCTTTGTTTTGTTCATCACTGTACACCCAGCCCCGCAAATATCTCTGGAACGAATAAATAAGTGACCTTCGTCTCAAACTCACAGGGTTACTACCAAGAACGTGCAAGCATATTCAACTTTAAGACCTCCGAATTGACCCTCTAGGATCCAGGAATGTTGGGCATGCACCCAAGTTAATACCTCTCCTGGCTGCCCCCTCTTAGAAGACATACGGTAGCACTTCCGCCCTCGCTCACATCTCGGAAAAGGAGGGGCAATGGGTTTGTGTCATCATCCTGCGCCCGCCTGCCCCGCGACGTGCCGGCAGCTGGCGCAGCCCTCCTCTCGCCCGGCCTCCCCCTCCCTGGTTCCGCGCTCTGGTTCCGCCATGGAATCCAACAAGGATGAAGCCGAGCGCTGTATTAGCATCGCCCTCAAGGCCATCCAGAGCAACCAGCCTGACCGGGCGCTCCGCTTTCTGGAGAAGGCGCAGCGGCTGTATCCGACGCCGCGAGTTCGCGGTGAGTGTGAAGTGCCGGAGAGACAGAGGGGACATTAGAACTGATGGGGGAATACGGGAACGGACCGAGGGGAGCAGTTGGAGGAGGGGGAGGGGTAGCGAGGCGCGGCTACGCCTGCGCACTGAGACGCGCGGTGGCCGCTGGGAGGTGTAGTCTTTCGCTCTCACGCCTCTCCGGGACGCTGGACACCTGATGACAGGGGCGGCCGCGACTTCAACTTTTTGGGTGCTTGTGGAACCCTCTGAGATTTGGAGTTACCGACGATGAGAGGCGCTGGCGGGTGAGGGGAAGGGAACTTACCTGGAAGCGAAATCGAACTACTTCTCCCAAGGGGCCATTCGGTGGCCCAGGGCCGGTTGCCGGCCTGGAACTATTATAGTTTAGGAAAATAAACACTAACTCCTGTGACGGAGAGAATGGGTTTTGGGGAGGGAAAGAGGACTTCTGACCTTCGCACGGCCTGGAAGGATGTCTTCATATCTTCACTCCCTAGCACGTCTCCGGGCGAGGGCCAGGGAACACCCTCGGTCCGAAAGTAGAGCCTGCCTTTCCCCCCCCGCTCCACACCAGCGCCTTGCACCCGCTGCCTTGAGGGCGGGCCCCTCACTTCCTCCTGGAGGCTCTTCACCCGCCTGTGAGATTCGGGGCTTGTCGGAGACGCTGGCCGCAGGCACCTCTCCCACCCTTGCCCACAAGAGTCCCTCAGTGACCCCCGTATGGGCGGCTGGACAGCACAAGGCTGCTAAGTGTTCCGGGGCTGGGGCTTCCAAGCCAGGGAGGGATTAGCGAGGTTGTCTCAACCACTCAGCATTTCACTCTATCCAGGAACCGTCTTTTTCTTTAAGCTAAGACTTAAGAGAAGTTTTTCTTAATACAAGCTGGAAGGGAGAAAGAGGTAGTCCAGAGGGGCACCAGGGTGGCTCAGTCGGTTACGCGTCTGCCTTTGGCTCAAGTCATGATCTCAGGGTCTTGCAGTTGAGCCCTGCATGAGACTCCTTGCTCAGCGGGGAGTCTGCTTCCCCCACTCCCTCTACTCCCCCTCCCCTGCTCGTGCTCTCTCTCTCAGTCTCTCAAATAAATAAATAAAATCTTGGGCGCCTGGGTGGCTCAGTTGGTTGGGCGACTGCCTTCGGCTCAGGTCATGATCCTGGAGTCCCGGGATCGGGTCCCGCATCGGGCTCCCTGCTCGGCAGGGAGTCTGCTTCTCCCTCTGCCCTCTTCCCTCTCGTGCTCTCTGTCTCTCATTCTCTCTCCCTCTCTCAAATAAATAAAATCTTCAAAAAGAGAGAGAGACCATTAAAGATACAGGGATCATGCCATCAGTTATGATGCAGTAAACCATCTGGTGTGTAACAGGTACTCCCAGTCAGAAGACCTGAGTTCTTATCCTGACTGCTACACCATGCAATCTTTCTGAGCTTGGGTTTTCTTAGCTGGAAAATTAGAGGGTTGGTGCAGATAATGTAACAGTAATACCATAGGGCTTCTCTGTTTAGAACACTCCTTGCAGGGGTGCCTGGCTGGGCCAGTCCGCAGAGCACACAACTCTTGACCTCTGGATTGTAAGTTCAAGCCCCAAGCTGGATGTAGAGATGACTTAAAAATAATAATAATAAAATAAATCTTTAAAAAAAAAAAAAGGGAAGAAAGAAAGCTCTTTCAAATGCATTTTCTCACTTGAGCCTGCCCTATCGGGGAGGCAGAGCAAAGATCATTATCTTTGTTCTATCAATGAGGAAATATCTCAGAGTCAAGGGACTTGCCCAAGATTACACAGCTAGAAATTGGAAAGTTCTGTGACTCTATAAATGTTTAATAGAGGAATGAAATGAAAGAGCAGTCAGCCTCCTAACCTTCTTTGCCCACATTTGGAATTGAGAAGGGTGACCACCAGCAGAAGAGGCCACCTGGAACGGTCCAATTTTCCTCCTGACTACAGGTTGATCTTTGGCCTCTTTGCCTTCTCTTGGAAAGGGTTTCAGTCTGTATTTGCCAGGACTCCTGAGGTAACCTGCTCAAGGAGTTTCCCTAGAGAAATAAATCACACTCTGTAAGAGAGGAGCATGGTGGGATGGGGGCCTGCCAGTCTCAGAATCCTGTTTGATTCTAATGCTTTTGGGGACTCAAGAGCAGGCAGCTGAGAAAGGATGGTAACAACATGGCCTTTGGGGTCTTCCTGTCAGCAGCCTCCTGGGCCATTTCGGGGGCTTGGACTGGTGTCCTTCCCGGGGCTCAAGAAATGGAATTTGCTCAGGCAGAATAGTCACCTGCATGATTGTCATATTCCCGCTCTTGTGGAGAGACTGTATGCCTCATGCCTCTCTGTAAACTTCACCTTAAACCATCTGCAGCCCTGTACTGAGCTGACAAGGACCTGGGGTTAATGTAGGCCTGGGATGAAGAAGTCTTGGTTAAAAAAAATATTGGGTAGTTGTTTACACTTGCTGTTTGAGGTTTGAGCTCATTCCAGGTGCTCGTTCAATGCTAAGACTTTTTTTGTTTGTTTGTTTTATTTGCAAAGTTCTCTGCTTGGTGCTAAGTGCATATATGGCAGGATCTGTAAGACATGATCCTTCGCCTCAAGCAGTTTATAATCTAGCGAAGGAGACAAAATTACAGAAAAAATAATACTGTGGTTAAAGAAAAAATTCAGCACACTGTTAGATACCAAGAACTGAAGGATAGACATGAAAGATCCAGTCCCTTCCCTCCGTGGGTTCATAGTCTGGTGAGCTGGAGTGGAGTGCTGGGGATGGAGCACTGAACTCTGAACTCCCAGCAGTCTAGTGAGACTTAAAAATAATGGTAGAACACAGGTGATGGAAAATAGTGGTAGATCACAGTCAGGGAAAGCTTCAGGGAGGAAGACAGAGGCAGCATTTGAATTGCACTTTGGAGGAAGGGAACAGACTTGGAGAAGGACATCCTGGGGAAGACATGGAGGCTGGAAGGTGTGAGGTTCGGGGGAGAGGATTGGGTGTAGCAAGATTTGGCAGCTGTGGAGGTGGTAATTTGAGTATAGGGAGGATTAAGGCCGGAAAGTAGGATGGGGCCAGATTGTGGAAATCCTTTCCTGCCAGACCAGGATATTCACTTTATTCTGTAGTTGGTGAAAAGACCATTGAAAATTCTGATAGCAGGAATAAGATAACGGTACTCTTCTTAAAAGAGAACAGCATGAAGGGTTAATGAGAGGGAAGAGAGAGAGAGTCAGAAACCAATTGGGAGACCATTCACTGCAGTGAGGAGGTCAGGAGCTCTGAGCGCCTGAGATAAGGCATTCCCCAGATGAGGATAAGGTCATTGGGGAGGCGGCACCACGCCTTGTGTGAGAGAGGTATGCTGAGGAGAAACAGGGACACAGAATCCAAGCCTGTGTCCCCGGGGAGAAAGCAAGTTTGAGGATGGTGGGTGGGAAGAGATGGGCAGAGTGCAAGGTGCCAGTGGCTGTTCCAAAGGAACTGTCAGCATGGAGCTCAGGAGAGAGCCCCATGTTCCAGCTGAAAGTCTGGTCTTGTCAGTTTGAAGGTGCTCCCTGGAGTCAGGCCTGGCTGGGGTCACTGTGGGAGAGTGTCGAACGCACAGAGGAGGTTGCTGCAGGCACCACCACAGGGCCACATCTGCCCTTAGCAAACGGGCAGAGACTGGGGAAGCAACAGAGTGAGACGGAGCAACAACAGGAAGAGGCGATCCCAGGAAAGAGAGCAGCCAGGTGGCCATGGAGTGGAGTGTCGGGGAGGTGGTGAGCAACACGATCAGGCCTCACGGGAAAAGGGCAAATCAAGAAGGATCAGGAGCACGGGTAGAAGATTGGTCTAGGAGAAGTGCAAGGACAGACAGAGGGAAAGGTTGGTGAGAGGAAACTCAGAGCAACGTTGAAGGGTTGAGGGTCCTCGCAGTGAAAAGGCTGTGCTGCAGGACGTGGGGCCAATGGCTGGACACTTGTACTGTGGAGTAGTAGCAGGGCCCTAAGCTGGGAAGTCCTAGGGCAGGGCTAGTGGGGCTGGTCAGTCCCCTTCTGGGAGTTTCTGTCCAGCAACTGGCAGCCCCCTGGCATGGCCTCTGCCTGAGGCTTGCAACAATGGTGGAAAGTACCGGGTTTTTCCGGGAGCCAATGAGAACATCCTCAGTTTCCCCAGCACACACAGCGAGAGTTATCCTGGATGATCTTGCAGCTCAGGCTGCTTGAGGGTCCTGGGGAAGTCAGGAAGGCCACACTGGAAAGGCCAGCGGGGGAGGGATTGTGCTTTCAGAGTGTCAGAGCGAGAGATGGTGAGGTACTGGCGAGGTCCAGAGTGGGGCTGTCCATGCAGGTCAGTCAGCCTTCCTGAGCCCTACTGTGCACTCAGCCCTTCCGTTCCCCAGATCTTATTCACGCCTCCGAGCAGCCCTGTGAGGGCAGAGATCACGCCTTCCCCGGCGGATTCACTAACATGGCTCATCAGCAAAGGAGCTGCACTGTCCGGGCCTGCTCCCAGGCTGCTGCCCCACGCTGGCCTCCCTTTCCCAACTCACTCTGAGCACTACAGGTACACAGAGAGAGCCTGGAAATAAAACGAACAGTAACAGAGAACACTTAATATTTGCTGAGTGTTGTGCTAAGTCCTTTATATGCATTTGCTCATCTACTCTTTCAGCTCCCTCAAGGGAGATACAGTTTTACATGAAGAAGCTGAATTGACTTGTCCAAGAGGACCTTGCTAGCAAGCGGCAGAGCCAGCCCCGACCCCAGCCGGCCTTGCCCTCCAGTCTGGCTTTGAGGAGGGCCCACCGCTGGTGGCTTGGGCCATACAAGTGCTCTCACCTCTCCCACTGCAGCTCTCGTTTCTTCCACCAGGTTCCTGTCTCTCTAGATGTCTGCCAGCTTTACTGCGAGGGCAGAGGCAGGGTCTGAACCCAACCTCATCGGACTCCAGAATCGTCACGTTAGGCCGTTCTGTGTCATACTCATTTGCGACATGTGCGAGGCAGTCACATCCCACAGGTCTGGTGGAGGCGATGTCCAGGCCAGGAGGGAGACCTACTTGGCAGCAGCCAGAAATCTTGATTTGCCAACTCAAGCAGGAGCCTCTGTGTGGCCCAGAGCACATCCATTCCCCTTTGGGCTCCCTTTCTGCAATGTAAGGAAATTCGAGTGGCCGACTCCATGTAACTACCCTGAAAAGTTTCCACAATCTTCCCTGAGAAATACTAGAGCGGGTCCATCCTACCTCCTGGCTGATGCTCCTGTGTATCTGTAGCAGTTGAATGGTTGGTCGTGTTGTCCTTAGGGTTCGTTAGCTCAGCCTGGACCACTGAGGCTTCCAGAGAAACTGAAATAAACAAGTTCTTGAAATGCCCTCCAAACCCAGCAAACCGGCCCCTCCCTCTGTCCCATCTTCATCAGCATCTCTTCATCTTTTGTTCTCTTCGTTTGCCTGGCATGGACCTGGCATCTGGGACAGTCTGAAATCTCATGGTTCTGGCTGGGTCCAAAGCCTGCTGAGTGCTGACACTTTGCCTTCCTAAGCCCTGGAGCTCCCTGGCCCCACCTGCTCAGGTCCCCTCCCCGGCCAACCAGTTCATCAGCCTGTGTCATAATATCAGCAGCTACTCATTTTGAACTTTCATTCTTGTCAGTTTCTGTGCCAGGTGCTTACACGTTATCTCGTTTCATCCTCATACACCCTATTAGCCATGGATCCCGTAGGAAACTGAGGTTCAGACAGATTGTAGATTTTTTATCGGCCAGGGCCATAGCGCTAGGACGTGACTGAGCTGAGATTTGAACCCAGGTCTTTCTGAATTTAACTTCTCTTCTCTATTTGGAATGACTGTGCTGGAAGGGGTTCCCCGTGCCCGATGCCAGACTCAGGCAGCCCGGGCTAGCATAGTTCAGAACAAGGTTCTGGGAGCTGGGCATCCAGGCATTAAGTGCCGCCTCCCAGCTTATGCAGCCATGGGCCACTGGATCACACACACGGCTCTTTTTTATAATGGGGATGGTGGTGGTGAGACCGACCTCGAAGGCCATTGTTCAGATTAAGTGAACTAGTACACGCAGAGCTCCGGGTCCGGGCCTGCCTAGCACGCGGTGAGCGCTCGGCACGCACTCCTGGGCTTGGCTGCGGGAGTGCTCCACCTCTTCCGTGCAAGGCGGGCTTGACCGACAGCTCCTTTCTGAGGGAGGCCACCTCAGACAGCAGCGGCTCAGGGCACGGTGGCCCACTCAAGTCCCAGGGTTCTGCTCCCAGCAAGCCCTGCCCCTGGCCCCTCATGTGAGGCGCAGGTATGTTGCTTTAGAGGGTGTCGTGACACCCAGCACACTGCGTTGAGCCCAGCAGGCTCCTGGCATGTTTGAAAGAAACTGGGGACCAGCCGGGGGCACTGCTGTCCTTCCTCAGCACAGTGTCCTGGGTCCCTGCAGTAGTCCAGGTGCCTGGCTTCCCAGGGCACTGTACCCCAGGCATGACCGGGGGTTCCAGAACTGGTTGCATGCCTGGACTATGGGCACAGGGAACTTTGGCCAGAGATTTGGGCTCTTCCTGATTGAGTAGCAGGACCCACGGAGTTGGGTTTGAGTCACTGGGACCCTGTCTGAGGGTGACAGCTGATGTCCTACTTAGACTCTGAACGCTGAAGTCAGATGTTTGACATGGCCAGCCACTTGAAACATGTGAAGAATAGCAAGTAGCAGAGGCTGTCTTTATCCTGGGTCTCCTACCATGTCTGGCCCTCTGGGGCAAATTCATTGCCTCCATTCCCCTTCACAGCTAAGTAAAAGCCTCCAGGAGGCCTTTCCCACCAATCTCGGCTGAAACAGATGGTCCTGCTAAGTGGGGTCCCCTTTGAGACTTTGCCCATCTCAACAGAGTCTGTTAAACACACTACTTTGGGGGGCACCTCGGTGGCTCAGTTGGTTAAGCGTCTGCCTTCAGCTCACATCATGATCCCAGGGTCCTGGGATCGAGCCCCACGTCAGGCTCCCAGCTCAGCGGGGAGCCTGCTTCTCCCTCCCTCTCTCTCTACCCCTCCCCCTGCCTCATGTGCTCTCTCTCATGCTCTCTTTCTCAAATAAATAAATCTTTTTAAAAATAAATAAATAAGCACACTGCTTTGGGATTTTTAAAACCTGAAGGGTTTATGGTATGTTTTTATGCAGAGTTTTAAGTTAACCTATACCCAGGAGTGCCTGGCTGGCTCAGTCCGTAGAGCGTGCAACTCTTGATCTCGGGGTTGTGAGTTTGAGCCCCACGTTGGGTGTAGAGATTACTTAAAAGGAAAATCTTTAGGGGCGCCTGGGTGGCTCAGTCAGTGAATCGGCTGCCTTCGGCTCAGGTCATGATCCCACAGTCCTGGGATCGAGCCCTGCATCGGGCTCCCTGCTCCGCGGGGAGCCTGCTTCTCCCTCTCCCTCTGCCTGCCTCTCTGTGTACTTGTGCTCTCTATCTCTCTGTCAAATAAATAAATAAAATCTTTAAAAAAAAAAAAAAGGTTTAAAATAACCCGTACCCTGACAACTCCTGGGATCTGTGGACCCTGCAGGCAACTGTCCCACTAGCGCCCACCGCCCCCTCCCAGCCCTAGCCCAGGCCCAAGTCAGGGAGGGAGCTAAGGGCTTTGCTGGGAAAGGCAGCAGGTGGGATGCGGGGTGCGGGTGGGGTCCTGGCCTCTCCCAGGACCAGGCAGCCCCTCCGCTATGGCACGTGGCCTTGCTGGAGCGGGAGCCCTGAATGCTTTGCTTGCCTCGCACAGCCCTGATCGAGTCCCTCAACCAGAAACCACAGTCTGCCGGTGACCCTCCCCAACCCACAGACACGACCCACAGGAAAGCAGGTGGGGCCGACACCCCCTCGGCCAACGGAGAAGCTGGAGGAGGAGAGAGCACCAAAGGCTACACTACAGAGCAAGTAGCAGCAGTGAGAAGGTAGAGGGGCTGGAGCCTGGTGCTGCTGGGAAGTTTCCAGATCTAGAGCAGACTTCCTGCAGCCTGTCCTCCACCTCACATCTGCCTGTGGTCTGGGTGGGCCCTGGGAGGGTCCCGAGGATGGATGAGCTCCAGCTGGGCCGGCTCACCAGGCCCCGGAATACACTGTGGGAATCAGGGCTCTGCTGTCCCCTCCCGCCACGACAACCCACGGCGGGGGCTGGAAGTGCTGATTCCCCCGCGGCTGGCTTCCTCTGCTGCCAGCCGGCCAGCGAGCCCTGGCTCTTTACACGGCTCTGTTTATCAAGATGGGGCTCGGGCTCCCCTTCCAGCTTCCCCCCCGCCCCCAACAAAGACCCTTTCAGACCAGAGCCTGTGTGGCACAGAATGGAGACAGGAGACGGTTGTCCCTCCAGGGCTTGGGCAGGCCCTGCACAGACACTGACAGTCCTGAGGTGGCCTCCGGTGAGGGTGCTGTTAGCAAAAGGAGATGGTTCCTGGCCTGAAACACAGCAGCTGCCCCCTGAGAAATCCCAGATGTCTTCTGGGTGTTTTCCCCTGGGCCCTACCCGACTCCCCATCCCAGGTGGAGCTTACTGAGGCTCCCTTGCCCCCGAGGTCTGACAGTTGACTGGAGTTGCTGTCAGCCATGCCCTGCTGGTCCCCCTGAGCCTGCTCAGAGCTGTGTGCCCACACTGCTTGTTCCTCGCCGCCCTCACCTCGCGGCCCTGGGCCCGCTCTACCCCTTCCCCCAGGGTCAAGCAGTGTAAAGATTACTATGAGATCCTGGGGGTGAGCAGAGGGGCCTCCGATGAGGACCTGAAGAAGGCCTACCGCAAGCTGGCCCTCAAGTTCCACCCAGACAAGAACCACGCACCTGGTGCCACTGAAGCTTTCAAAGGTAAGCGAGCCTTGGTTCCCTGCTGTTTGGTGTTTTTATCTCCTGCCCTTGAGAAGGAATAAGAGGCCAAGACAACTTTTCCGGGAAGTGGCCTTGGACCCAAGCCCCCTGGGCTCAGGAGCTGCTTCCTGGAAAGAAAGTCCCCGTAGCCACCTGTAGCCTAGAGAGTCTGTCAGAGCTCCGATGGCACCAACCCTGCCTCTCCTTCCTCCACGTTCCCCAGGAATGACAGGAGGGGAGCTGAGGCAAGAGAGGACCAGTGGCTTCACGGTGGTGTAGCGACTGAGGGGCAGAAGGAGGCCTCCTGGTTCACCCATATGCACATCCCCATCTTGGGATCTTGGCAACAGGTTCCCTGTGCTGAGGGGCAGAGTAGCCTCAGGTCCGTGGCCTGGTGGCCTCCTCGTCTCCAGCAGCCACCGCCAGCCCTGCACTACACACACACTCACATGAGGCGGTGACCACCGCCAAGAAGGGAGCCTTGGGCGGAGCAGATGGCAGAGCAGACCCCTGAGACCTGCTGTGCTGTTTCCCGGGCCCAGCCTCGTTACTCCATTCCAGGCTGCTTAGGGTTGGTCCTGCTTGGGTGGGGGTAGTCTGAAGGCATCATCCCTGTAAGCCAGCCCCAGGGCGAGAAGGTGAATAGGAGTGGGTAGGCAAGGTAGCCGTGGTTACTGTTACTCCAGCCCGGACTTCTGCCTGCATCCTGCACGACAGACGCGAAGAGGCCAGACCTAGCCTGGACGGCAGGAATGGCAGGAATTACGAATGCCTTCGTGGCAATGGCAAGAGGAGAGGATTCTCCTTATTCTCAAGGTTTACAGGTTGCAGTTGCAGCTTTGACCCGCTCCTTTGAGAGGGTGAACCTCTGGAGAAGGAGCAAGAGACTGAGGAGGGCCTGGAGCTGGGTCCTTTGAGGCACAGGTTTCCTGCCTAGGGAGCCCTAATGGGGGGGCCTTGGGGCCTGGCCAGGGAACAGACACTGGGACCTGGACCCCCGGGAGGAGAGGGCTCGCCAAGCCCCACTACCAGCAGTGGAGAAGTTTTGACTACACCTGGTGATTCGGCCCTTCCCGGCAGTTGCTGTAGGAATAAATAAGATAAGGCCCATAAAGGGCCTGGGGCATAGAAAAGCCTGCCCAGACTACCTAGATCCACTTAGAATTATTCCTGCCTGCCCCCCTCCCTACACGTGCCCAACAGCCAAACTTCTGCTGGCCCCAGGGACTCCCACTTCCTAAAGTACCACTTGAGTACCTAAAGGAAGGGAGCTTTTGGCTGCCACCATGGCAGCCTCCCCCTGCACGCCCCATGTCTTCAAGCCTGACTTAAACCTCGCCCCATGTCTTCGAGTCTGACTTACACCTCCTTTCTAGCCATTGGCACAGCATATGCGGTACTTAGTAACCCAGAGAAAAGGAAGCAGTATGACCAGTTCGGTGATGACAAGAGCCAGGCAGCCCGGCACGGCCATGGGCATGGGGATTTCCACCGTGGCTTTGAGGCGGACATCTCCCCCGAGGACCTCTTCAACATGTTCTTTGGTGGTGGCTTCCCGTCTAGTAAGTACCCCGCCCTTCCCGCAGGCCTCCCTGGGGGGGGGGGTGGAAGACTGGATGCTGGCCCCCCCTTCCCAGCAGTCCCGTCCCCTGACTCAGTCCCTCTGACCTCCAGGTAATGTCCACGTCTACAGCAACGGCCGCATGCGCTATACCTACCAGCAAAGGCAGGACCGCAGGGAGAACCAGGGTGACGTGAGTGAGGAAGGCACTGGGGAGAGCAGGGGAGGGCGCCAGGCCCCACCCAGGGTGCAGGGCCTGAAGGGGGAGTGACATCCCCAGTTGTCCGTTCTGGGAGGGCAGTGCCCCCAGCATTCTCAGCTGAGGCGCCATCTTGGGCCCCCCTCCCCTTGCCATTCAGCGAGCGACACCAGAGGGAGCCACACTCCACAGTGCTGCCCAGGAGGAGTGGGGCTTTGATGGCCTCTGTTAGGGAATGTCATGCAGAAACTTCTCCACCTCCAGACGGGGCTGAGTGTGAATGGCCTTTGTGCAATCCATTTGTTCATAAGGCCACAGTGGCATTTTCCAAGCAATGGGAAGTGAAACTTCACAAGAGAATTGTAAAGGATGACAAAGGTTGTTGACTCTTGCTTCTTTCCAGCACTCTTAAAAAATGTACACAAAAACTATAACCAGAATGCTACAGGTTAAGGAACAGCTAGCTGACCAACATTAAGATACCGTGGACGATTCCAGAGCTTTGAAAATTATGGCAGGTGGAGGGGGTCCCCTCTGTTCGGTCAGTGTGGCCTTATGTTTTTATTTATTCATTTTTTTAAACTGTATGTATGTGTGTATTAAACATACAGGAGAGTTTTTAAAATCACAAATTATCACACGGCAAACAAATGTGTTTTTACTTACAATTTTGTAACTGGCGGTTTGGGAATCGGTATATAGTGAAAACCTCCCTCGTGCCCTGCCTGCCAGTCTCCTGCAGGCAGCCGCCTTTGCTCGTGTTTTTGGTACTCTCTGACAAGCGAACACTTGCAGGTACCCTCTTCCTCTGCGTCACACCCGTTGCCGTTTTGTTTTCATCTAGGGGAACTGGCAGGTGGAGGAGCTTCTGTGTTTCGGGGGGCCTGTGGGGGGGGGGACGAGAGAGCAGTGTCACGGCCTGTTTGTATGGCAGCCGTGCCTCCTGCCGCCGGGAAGCTGGTGGTGACTGCGGCTGACGCCGCGCTCCCACCCACGTCTAGCTTGGGTGACCATTGGCTCTTCCCTCCAGGGCGGGCTGGGGGTATTTGTTCAACTGATGCCCATCCTCATCCTGATCCTCGTGTCGGCTCTCAGCCAGCTCATGGTCTCCAGCCCCCCGTACAGCCTGAGCCCAAGGCCGTGAGTACTTGCAACTAGGGATGGGGCTGGGGTGGTGGGCGGACAGGGACTTGGGATTCTCAGCCCCCATCAGGGGCCTTCCTTCCCGTCCTGCGGGTCCTTGATCACAGTGCAGAAATCTGGCTTAGAATCCAGAAAACACACTTTCCCTGTTGAGTTTAGGTTCTTGATCTTTTAGGATCACGGTCCCCTAAGAAAATGGAGTGAAAACTGAAAATCTTTTCCCTCGAACACTGCACATGCACAGTTTTGCACGTGCTTTCACAGGCTTCATGCCCCCCCCCTTATCTGCTGACCTTGAGATAAGAACCTCTGCTCTTAAGTTCTGGTTGGGGGCCTTGGGGCCATGGAAAAGAATAGGGGCTCTAGAATCAAACAGAGCAAAGTGGCTTTGAATCCCAGCTACTCTATTAACTAAGCAGCTGTGTGACCCTGGACAAGGGTCTGAGCTTTGGTTTCCTCATCTATACAGTGGGAATAACAACATCTATCTGCTTGTGAAAAATAAATGAGTAATACACATAAAATGCCAGGCTCAGGGCGCCCGGCTGGCTCATTCGGTGGAGCGTGCAACTCTTGATCTCGGGATCTTGAGTTCAAGCCTTATGTTGGGTATAGAGATTACCTTAAAAGAAATAAGCAAAATGTTTGTTAAAAAATGCCGGACTTGTCAGAAATGTTCAACAATATTTGTTGAATGAATATATGGTCTCAGCTGCCAGTAGTGAACTAGGGCAAGTTATTTGGCCTTTTAAGGTATCAGCTCCCCTCGTTTATTTCCAGCCCCTGGCACCATAACTGATGCATAGTTACAGAGTGGGTGCTCAGCTTCTATTTGTGGGAGCTCTCTGCTCCCAAAGCAGCCTGGCCCTGCCTGGGAGCCTGGCGGCCTTCCTCTCGGCCAGCAGGGGGCAGAGTCGGGCTGCTGGGCCCTTCCAGGCGGCGCAGGCTCTCTGAGGCCTGTTGCCAGCCAGCCCTTGGTTCTGCAGCTGCAGCGGCCACAGGGGGAAGGTAGGGGCTGTCCTCCCCCCAGCACTGTCTTCTGTTTGTGTGTCGAGGCTCTTCCCACACCCTGCAGAGCCCTCTCGGTCTCTAGGACCGAGAGCTGGAAGGCCACAGCTCCTTGGAGTCCTTCTGTCATGTTGTTCCTAAGCCTCTGAACTCCAGACTGGGAGTTCCCGGGTAGGCAGGCAGGCCCTGGGCAGCAGTCAGCTTAGGGGAGGAATGCCGAGATGGGAGGCACAAGGAGCCCGACTCACACCCCTAATCAGAGGCCGAGCCCAGCCTCCCCTCCTGCGCCGACTAGGGCCTCTCCAAAAGGGGCTTCTCCCTACAGGCCCCAGGTCAGCAGTGTGGTAAGCAGGGCTGGCCATAGTCTGGACCCCTTGCATGGGAGGGACCCCGTGCCGTTCCTTCAGACCCTCATTTTGCATGTTGTGCGAGTCCCCGCTCTGGTTAGGAAGGAAGCAAGCCCTCCTGTTGGGGGGCCCTGTTGTCCTCTAGAGCTGCCCCGGGCCTGGGCGCCGGTGCCCACTTTGTGCCTGATGTATTTCCGGCCAGGTCGGTGGGCCATGTCCACAGGCGAGTCACTGACCACCTGAATGTCGTCTACTACGTGGCAGACACCTTCTCTAAGGAGTACACAGGCTCCAGTCTCAAAACAGTTGAACGGAACGTGGAAGACGATTACATCGCCAACCTCCGGAATAACTGCTGGAAGGAGAAGCAGCAGAGTGAGTGTGTGTGTGTGTCGCAGGGCCAGAGCTTGAGAGTAGGGAAGAGAGAACCCTGCCCACCAGGGATTTGGGGACCCAGCACCAGGCACGGCCTTGTACCAGCCACCTCCCGGTCAAGAGCGGGACCCCAGCCCTGGTTCCGTAGGGCAGGGAGCCAGGGGCTACCTAGAGATTTCCTCCAGGTTCCCGTAAATCATGGCCATCAGCCTGAGTTTGGCTGCCAGAGGTAAGGATGTCGAGAGAGACCGGAGCACGTGTCCTGGCCACCGAGTGATCAGGCATCCAGCTCAGTCTGTGGGACCCCAGCGCGGTCGAACCAGGATGACCGCTTCTTTCCTTCTCACAATTGGGACCATAGTCTTTGCTCTCCAGGGTCTTTCCTGAAGGGAGGCCAGCTCTGCCCCAGCTCCGGGGCCTGTGACAGCCTTTCTCCCGCCCCCACAGGCTGGGCAGGTGCTCTAGTAGCCTTTGGGAGATCCCAGGTGCACCCTAACTCTGCCCCGTTGCTTTGCAGAGGAAGGCTTGCTGTACCGGGCCCGCTACTTCGGTGACACAGATATGTACCACAAAGCACAGAGGATGGGCACCCCGAGCTGTAACCGACTGTCAGAGGTGCAGGCCTCCCTGCATGGATAGTCCTGGGCCAGCCACGCCACCGAGGTCCAAGTATGAGCCAGGGCCTCCTCTGCCCTGCAACTCTTGGCAGCTCTGGTCCTGGTCATGAGGCAGAGGAGGGCGGGAGGGCGAGAGGGGAACAGCCTGTTCATTAGGGCACAGGCTCCTTGTCCCAGCCTGACCTCCAGCCTGCAGCGCTGGGGCAGCTCTAGGGTAAGCTCAGGACTCTCATGCTCCTGTCTACCCCACGCCCAGCTCCCTGGCCCCGGGAACGTGGGGAGCCCAAGAGCCAGGCAGAAGGGGGAATTGAAGGCCACTGCTAAGGGCCCTCTGTGTTTCCCTGGTCGCATCCAGCCCCCAAGTCACCATGGCCCTTCCCAAGTACAACAGACTACTATCTGTGTCCTGCTCTTTCGGCCACCAAGTACTTCTGGTCCCAAGAAAGCCTCCCAACCCCGCCCCCCCCACACACACTCCCCACCTGACATCAGGAAGAAACCCATGAGAATGGGTGGGCCGAGATCCCGTGCTCTTGCTCTGGCCTTCCAGGCAGGAGGAAACGGAACAGGGTGGATGGGCAGCCCCACAGTGGGTCGGGGAGGGAGCCAACAGGCTGGGAGCAGGAGAGGCCTGTGTACCCTGAGCCCTCGCCCTCTGGTGGAATCCCAGGCGCGCTCTCAAGTGCCAGCGCACCCGCAGCCTGGAGGCAGTCGGCCTGCCCGGGCGGCTCGCCTGTGGTCGGGGGGAGAACGGAGGGCAGGAGTTGAGGGTCGAACGCAGAGCCTTTAGTACAGAAGGGCTGCGGAAAAAATGCAAGTCACTGGTCGCAGCCTCCCGCCGCCTCTGCCCCTGCATGTGGGTAGTGGGCTCAGCTCCCAGCACTTGCCGGAGGGGACAGACTGGAGCCCAGAGGAGCGTAGCAGAGCCGGCGAAGGTGCTTCTCTGTGTCGGTACCTGCCCGTCCGTCCTCTGCCTGTGTCCCCCTCGGCAAGGGTCCGGCCCCAGACGCTGTGCTTGGCGGCCATCTGCTAGCGCCTCCGGGGGAGTGACGGAGCGCAGGAGGGAGACCGGTTGGGGCCGAGGCGGGCAGGACGGCAGCCGGGAGGTCGGCTTGTTTGTGTAGGCTGAGCTAGCAGCTCCAGGCCCCGGGACTGCCGAGCTAACTGTTCCCACTCTCCTCCCCAGACCATGAAATCCCTGGAGAATTTTTGGTGACATGCACTGAGCCAAGGTGATGGACTGTATATTTAAGGAAAGACATAAAAAGAAAAAAAATTAAAATGGAATTGGAGGCCGAACGCCGCACAGCTGCCCTCTCTCTCACCCAGTAAATGCTGAAAGCTCTTAGGACAGGAAAACCTGCCGCGGGGCTGCTTCCCTTCCTCCCGGGGCTGGCAGAGGCTCCACTTCGGCTCTCTCCTAGGATACGGAAACCATGGCAACGAAAGTAGAATGTAAAACTTGGAGCAAACGGCTGTGGAAAGGGCTGGGGGAGGGGGCGCCCAACTGCCTTCCTCCCCCTCCCGGGAACCGCCCCTGGTCACCTCCGTGGAAGCCAGTCAGAGGCGTTGGCCAAGGATTGGAGGAGGAGGAGCGAGAACTCTCCATAGAATGTAATTTATAGAGCAAGTATAAGTGTGTGTGTGTATATATATATATCTATTTATATGTAAATAGCATATATAAAGATATATATATATATATATATAGTCTACTTTTTAAACCAGGCAGGGATTTGGTTAAGTTGTTTAGCTGATTTCTTCCCAGTTTTAGGAAACGAGGCCTGTGTGGGGAAGGTAACTTGGTTCTTCAGAGGCTAAGCGTTGGCCATAGCTGACAGCCTGAAGGGCAGTCGGGTCGCAGGCTTTCACGCTCCCCGCCTCCCGAGCCTCCTTTCGATGGCAGCAGTAATCATGATAGTGTAAGTCTGTAGAGAACTCAGAGGTTGCCAGGGTTACGGCGAAGCTGGAGGGGAGCAGGCTTTCGGAGGAGAAAGTGCCCCTGGAGCCAGGTACCCTGTCAGGATCCAGTCATGGTGGAGGCCCCCCCAGGCCGCCTATGGCTGTGAGACCACCCACCACAAGCTTTGGTCAGCTCAGGTGGGCTCTTAGGCCTGGGGCCCAGGAGCCCTCTGCGCCCCTTGCCGCAGAGAGCAGGGTTAGAGAGGGGGACCAAGTTCTGCCTGGCCGCCCCCCCCCCCCCAGTCCCAAAGTGGTTTTTGCCTTATAGCTGCCCCAGGGCACGGCTCCGCGTTGTGGCCGCTGGTCTTTCCCAAGTCAGGCACCAAGGACTCCAGACGGTTCTTCCTCCAAGAGTCAGCCAGGTGGTGCCCAAGACCCTGGGGGCAGCAGCCGACTCCTGAAGAAAGTCTGGGCCTGTGGGCACCTCTGTCTCCACCATCCACGGACGTGCTGCCACCCGGCCTTCTGTTGCACTTTGGACAAAGGCTGCACCTGAACCAGAAGGGTTTTCTACTCACCTTGAAGTGAGGATTTTTCTCACAACAGCAGTTGCTGCCGGGGAAGGGAGGGGGGTTTTATTTATTCCCACAGTTTATACTGGGCCTTCTGGAATTAGGCCCCGTTTTTCCCAAATTTTCCTCTGGCAGTGGGTGTGTCCTGGAGCCTGCCACCTTCCAAAGCCTTACTTCCCCAGGATGCCAGCCAGGAGGTGATAACCATCCTCCCAGAGTTTCTCTTGGCTCTTTTTTTTTTTTTTTTTTTTTAAGTCCCGCCCCACCGAATTCAGATTCTTGCTGGGAAAGGAAGCTTGGTAAAGAAGCGTCAGGTCTGATTTTTGGAGGAGATCCTACCCTGTGACGCGGCAGCCACCCCGGCCCAGAGAGACGATAAGAACTGGACGTGGGCAAGAGCACCCGCCGGTGGTGGCCCCATGCTCCGCCGCCACCACCCTACCATCTGGTCTTGGTAGACGTCCCCAGGTGGGCTGACCCATGTGCAATAAGAGCATAGATCCTAAAGGATCCCCTGAGAAGCTGTATTTCTTGAATTAGAATTCTACAATTGTACATCTATAAATATATGTTTATTACGTGATTGGCCTCGGCGGGTCTGCATTGAGCAGGGGGGCTGCGGTGGGGTGCAAACACCTGTTCCTACTGACACAGCCCAGCCCACGCCACCGGCAGCCTTGGGTGACCGGCCCCAGTGTCGCCCTCACCCCTGCCCCAGCTGACAGCCACTTTGGTCACGAGTGTTCTTCCAAGGCTGACTCCAGGCACAGGGTACGGGGCTCAGGCCAGGCTCCTGGAGTCCCTTGGAACCTCTGCTTCCCCCTGCTCCTGCTCCTTCTCTCCATCCCTGCCCCGAGCAAAACATTTAGCATCTTCCCTCCTCCCCAGCTGGGAGCTAGAGCCCACTCCAGATCCAGAGCAGGGGGAAGGTTCGAGTTTCTTTCCATCTCTGGCTGCACAGTCTTCCCCAGACACACCTCCCACACCACCCCACAGCCCGCCCTCCTCCTCTAGAAGGTCGGAAAAGTTAAAAATGTGGCAGCCCGAGGAGAGCTTTCTGTGAATGGAGCCGCAGATCTGCCGGGGCCTCCCAGAGACAGGGCCCCGCGGCCCTGACTGGCGGCCCAAGGCCCCTCCCGCTGCCGCTCCAGCCAAAGACAGCCAGGCTGCCCGGTGGTGCCACCGCAGCTGGGGAGCTCATTGGCTGTCCCTGCCCGGGGTCACCCCCGCCGGCCCTGCCCGCTCCGCGAGCTACCACTTGTTGGCTGCAGTTGGCAGAGGCGTCGCCAGCCGCCCCCATTCACTCCTCCCATCCCCCTACCCTCAGCAGGGCCAGAAGGGGCGGGACAGACTGTGTCCCCCTGTTGGCTGCAAAAAAGTCTTTGACAAGTGTCCCCACCCACTGTCAGGTGGCAAAAAACGAGCCACTAGTTCATCCAAGCTCCCGGGATCTGCCAGCTTATTTTCTCGTCCCCGGCCGCCCCCACGGGGCAAGGAGCACACAGCCTGGCCCACCGGCATGTCTTCCTGGCCCCGGCCTCCCGGGCAAAGTCACCCGACTGCCTAGGGCAGGCACCCAGGCCGCAGGGCCAAGACTCAGGTAAACAGACTGTTGACACAGTGTCAGTTCGGGAGCACTCAGAATCCTTCCCAGATGTCACACCTTGTGATTTGGGTGAGTCAGCGCATTTCCCACAACAGGAAACCGAAGCTTGGGGGTAAGGGAAGGTGATGCCCAAGGGTCCCCGTGAAATTTGCATGGCCTCGGGGTCTGTGTAGCAAAGCAATCATTCTGCAAACATTTGCTAAACTTGGATGCACTGTGCTCAAGATTAACCCCACTCGTGTCAAGGTGAGTGGTGGGAGGCCTGTCCAGAAGGGCAGAAAAGGGAGAAAGCCACACTAGGGAAAACAGAACTTCATCTGAGGGGCAGGTGCACCCTCTCCCGCAATTACAAATGTATCCACCCTGCTGGGCCAGCAGCTTCCCGGAGTTGACATCACCCCTAGGAGACAACATAGATCAGTTAGTTGTTGGGTATCAATGTGGACCCTGCAGCCCGGCTGCCTGGGCTGGATCCATTTCCTGGCTGGGTGGCCCTGGGCAGGTCACTTAACCTCCCCCTGCCTCAGTTTCCTCATCTTCAAAACGAGAGTCATAAAACCACCTACCTCATTGGGTTACTGTGGGGAGTAAAAGCGTTGTCACATATACGGCACTTAAAGGCGTCTGGGACACAGGAAGCTCTAAGTGCTGTTACATGTCCTCCGTTGACAAAGATTAATAGCAGTGGCTCAAGGCCCATTGCAGGCCTTGAACCCACAGAGGTGGCAACCGGGCAGGGGGAGAAGCCGCCGTTCGACAGAGCCCAGAGGGCGGGGGCCAGTGATGGAAACAAAGCTGGGAGTGTGGCAGGTGTGAGCAGCTCCGGCAGGGGGGTCTGGGTAAAGGAACTGGCGCCTGTGAAGGAGGGGGGAGTCCAGCAGGGCTGGGGGCAGAGTGGGTATCCGGCTGGAGGGGACAGTCGTGAGCAAAGTCCTGGAGCTGGGGAGGCATGGAAGTGACCACATTCGAGGGTGCTGGGCGCTGCCCTCGGGGAGGTTGATGGGCACAAGCAAAGCCTAAAAGGCTGGCCACCAGGGAGGCAGGTGGCGGGAGCAAAGCTGGAGGCCTGAGGTGTGCGCACTGTCACCCCGTCCCCCAGCCTCTCATGGGGGGCTGTTTCCCTGGGAACAAGGCCTAGGCCTCCTGTAGCTTGTATCGCCCCACAGCTGTTTGGGTAGGAAATAAAGGTCCAGGACCCAGACACAACAAAGGGTGTGAGAAAGGCACCCTACTCTCTAGGACCCCCCATGACCAAGCAGCCCCCCTAGTACCCAAGAGTTGGGGCTTGGCTTGGGAGGAGAGTGGGGTCCTGACTGCCACACCGTGTCCATCCTAACCCCTGCTTCCCCCGCCGTGGTTTGGTGCAGGGAGGGCAGGGATGCCCATCCAACTCTGGCTGGGCTTGCCCTTGGGGACAGACAGTACAATTCCCCCAGGGGAATTGGTGCTGGGAAGGGCAAGAGGTCAGGCTGAGGGCCAGGGCCTTCAGGGACTCTGGTCAGTAACCCCACTCCCTTAACTGGATTCTTGCCATTTTTCTGATGGACACAGGGAGCCCAGGAGACAGTTGCCTGAGCAGCACAGGAGGATGCCGGTGGTCTCTTCTTACAGATGGGAAAATGGAGGCCAGATGGAGGGAGTGAGGCCTTTTTCGGGTTCCTGCTTCATGCCCATGGCCCTCACACTCTGACCCGGCTGCTCGCTGGAGCCTCCTCCAACCACCCTCCCCTGACATGCTGCCCCAGTTCCTTCTGCCAGCAACCTCCCCATTGCTCCTGCACCCCACCTCCTCTGGGAGGCCTGCCATGTACCCACAGCCTTGGCCTAGCCCTGCCCCCTCACGCTGTAAGTCCCGAGGTGTTTGTGCAGTTCTTGGATGAAGGCTTTGCACCCTGGAGAGGCAAGGGCCTGTCTGGGGCCTGTCCGTCGTCTTCAGTGCTACAGCCCTGGGCACAGTGGGGCCTCCATGAACACAGCTGAAGGAAGAAAGGGGCCTCTCAGCGTCCACACGCCTTTCTGATGGCCACTTGGGGCTCTCCTTCCGCTGCTTTCTCCACCCAGCCAGCGCTGCTCACGGTCACCCCTGTAGGGAGCTTTGCAGCCATAAAGCCGCGTACAGAACTAGGGACACTTCTCCAAGACCCGAGAGGGCTCAAGTGAGGTGCGCCACCTGCATGCTGCTGGCCGGTGCTGGAAGATGACCAGGCTTGGGCGATAAGCACTGAGTAGGGCCTTTTTTTTTTTTTTTTAAAGATTTATTTATCCATTTTAGAGAGTGAGAGAGAGGGCACAAGCAGGAGGGGCAGAGAGAGGGGGAGAGAGAATCTCAAGCGGACTCCGAGCCTAGTGTGGAGCCCAATGTGGGGCTCAATCCCAGGACCCTGAGATCATAACCTGAGCCCAAACCAAGAGTCAGACGCTTAACCAACTGGGCCACCCAGGCACTCCCTGAGGAGGGCCTTTTATTCACTTCCTGGGGGAAGCAGAGTCCTGCTGAAAATGCCCCATGTCTGCTCTCCCTCAGGGAGGGGCTGGTGGGCAAATCACAAACAGGGCTCATCCCTGCAGGGACCCCTGGGCCTGTCTGAAGCAGCCCCCAGCCCCTGGGCCGTAGAGGATGCTCTCTCCAGTGGCACCAGCCATTCCGGGGCTCAGGCCCACTTCCGGCCCTCGGCTGCCCCAGTTCTGCCCTGGCCACGGCCTCAGGGTCACCACTCTGCTACCTGCTGACCGCCAGCCCATGGCTACGTGGGCAGAAACTGTTTCGGTGGCGTTCAGGCTGTGAGCCCCAGGCTGCAAGCGGCACATAGGCAAGTGGCTTCTGTCCAGATGGCTACGGGCCTCAATCTCCCTCCCGGCCCTTCTCAGCACTGAAGCCACTGGACACAAAATCTAGAGATCAGATTTCAAGCCTCAGCTGTAAAGGATATCTGTATCATGTTTCACTTGTATCACTTAAAAATATTTGTTATAATTTTGAAATTATACATAAAGAAGCGCTTTTCACTTGTATCGTTTAAATATATGCGGTCTGATTATTATCATCCTCCCACGGACCTTGCCAGTTTCGTCCTTAATGTCAGCCTCTGTTATCTGTGGGGTCAGGGCTGCTGGGCTCCCTGGGGTGGGCCTTGTACAAACAGGCCAACCCAGGGGCTGGGGTCCCCCCTGGACCCAGCTTCACCCCAGGACCCCAGAACTTGAGCCCAGCTCACGGGCAGCCTAGGGTGCTCGTGGCAGGACTGGACTCGGGCCACGGGATGGAGTGGCATGACCCATGTCTGTTTATATCATTAGCACCGAAGCCGGCTGCCCGAGGCTGTCACCCCATTCAGGGAACTGTTGCCTGGGCTCGTGTTTCCAGCCCAGTTGGTTGGAGGGACACATGGGGTGGGGGGCAGAGGGGCCTCTGGCTGCCCCCCCCCCCCCGCCTGTTGTCAGGAGAGCCAGAGAAGACTGCACGTCCCTCCAGGGTGCTGCTGATGTCAAGGTGGGCAACCCCCCCAACAGAGGGCTCCTGGGCGACCCGCGTCAGCTGCCTGGCGGCTGGCACTGTCCCATATCTGTTTGTGCACTCTCAGCTTGTGAGACCCGGCCTCTCCCTCCTGCTGCCCTCCCTGCCCCTCTCTGAAGCAGGGAAGTCAGTGGGCCGGGGTGGGGGGTGGGGGGGTTCGCTGGGAAAAATGGCTGATCCACGGTTTGAGGAAGTGTTCCCTCTTTCCTGGCTCCCTGATAGGTTCCTACCTCCTTTTTCTGTCGTTGGTACCTGCAGATGCCGGCATCCCAGGCATTAGCTAGGGAAGGCCTGGGGAGAGGACCAGGGCTCCTGGCCCGGCACCCGGCTCTGCACCTCCAAGCGATGGAATCTTGAGCCCCTCTCATAAGATCCCTAAGGCCTTTCCCTCATCTGTCAAATGGGAATTTCAGACTTGTCCTGCAGGCTGGAGGAGGTATGTGGACATCCTTCAGGGGCCCAGAACGGCCGCCAAAAGCTTATCTGTGGCATATAATGTTCTGTTCCTGTAACTTCCCTAAGAAGGGACAAGGGGCCTCTGGCCCCACTGAACTTGGTAACAAGGGCTGAGACAAACCTCAGTGTCAGCAGGAACCAGGAGTTAGAGAACATGAGGATTTCTACACTTGATAGAAGGTGCCAGAAAGGACTGGGCTTGTGATTTAATTACTGGGCAGCCCGGGGAGACATCCTTGCCTTGAGCCACAAATAAAAGAGTGTTAGAGATGGCAGGCACCCTGAAGAGGGGTTCTCAAACTGTGTCCCCTCAAGCCCTTGGGCCACTAGGGGGGCAGTGGGGGACGGGAGCATGGTGTTCCAGCCCCGCCTGTGTTTCAATCACCCACAGTTAATCTCTTTCGTTGAGTGCAGTTGGAACTTTGATTGGAGAGGAGGCTCCGCTGCTGAAGTAAATATTTAAAAACCAGAGAACTAATCTAACCCCACCATTTCACCAAAAAGGAAACCGAGGCCCAGAAAAGAGAAGTGGCTTGCTTAAGTTCGCTCAGCTCAGTTGCGCCAGGGCTGCTGCCTGGGCTACTCACCCCTGGTCCAGGGACAAAGAGCCTTCACCCTGAGGAGGAAGAGGACAACTGCCAAGTGTGTGTGGAGGGGGATGTCCCCATCAAGGTCTGGGCTTCGGTCTCAGCTCACCTGACGAGGTGAGGCCTCGAGGGCCAGGAGCCATGTTCTCCCAAGGCAGGCAGCTCAGAGACTGATCTGGGCTGACAGGAGGGCAGAGTCATCCTCCGCCCTCACCTGCCTGAGCAACGGAGAGCTTTGCGAGTTGTCAGCCCTGGCAAGGCCTCTCCGGCTAACAATGACCCCAGCCCCTGCTCTCCAGTTTGCTGCCCAGCACCCCAGAATCACCTCAGATTCCTCACTGCAGGTATTGGAGGCAGGCAGGCAGGTACCCCCTGCCCCTTTACAGGTGGGGACACTGAGGCACCGGCAGCAAGCAGGCCTGGCACCACGCCTCCCTGACGCAAACACTGTGCTCTGGTCATCACTGCCTACTCCTCTGGTATCTCTCCCTGGCCCCTGTCCGTGCTAGGGACTTGCCCTCCTCCTCACAGAGCAGCTCTGCTTGCCCCTGCCCCCAGCCCCGTGCTGACTGGCCCACGCTTCCCCTCACTCGCTTTAGCAAGGACAACCAAAGTGCTTCTCTGGTCTCTCAGCAGGCCCAGAGCTCTTGGCCTAGCCCTTCTCCTGTGGTGGTAAACAGAACCATCCCCCAGCTGCAGAGAGAGCACAAGCCAGGAACTTGGTCCTCCCACACTGACTAGGTGGGACTGGGCCAGCAAATCCCAATAGGCTCCTCACACCTGCCCCTTCCCTGAGATATATGGCCTACAACTCAGCATCAGGGTGACCAGGCAGCTCAGGATTCTCCTGGTTAGCACTGAAAGTCCCAGGCTCCAAGAGATTCCTCAGACATGGGCAAGCCAGACAAACTGGTCCCCCTACTCAGCATACACAAAAGCAAGGTCATCACTCCTCCCACTTCTCCCCACTGAACAGTGTCTTCTTTCTGGAACTCTAGTCTCTGCTAAGGCTAATGGAGAGGACCACAGTCAGTCCCTTCAATCTGTCTAGCCCCCTCAGACTGAGCTGGGGACTACCATAGGCCCACAGTAGGGTCAGAGGCCTAGAGTCTGCCCTAGGCCCTGTCTACGACCTGTTGGAGGCCTAGTCCTGCCCTAGGCCCTGTGAGATAAACAGCAGACAGAGCCCGAGAAAGGCCTCGTGGGATCCTGGGCCTTGATCCCAATCCAACTTTATCCTCAAGCTGGGGGGCACACCACTCTGGATGACCCCAGGTAGGGCAACCCTAGGGCTGGAGCCAGGCAAGGTCTGCCCGGGGCTCACTGAGGCTGCCTCTATCTGTCTGACTTCGAGGTGAGTCATTTCCTCCCTCAGCTGGTTATGAGGCTGGGAGGGGAAGGGAGGGGGCGGCATCTAAAAATAGCAGGGCCTCCACCGCCCGGACACCCAAAGAGCTTCTCCTTGGGCAAGGGAGGAGCCAGCTTGTCCTTGGAGCTGACGCCAGCCGTGGTCCCCAGCCGGTGGCTGCTTTAGGCCCAGGAGCAGGACGGCCCGAGATCCCCTGGGCTCCCCTTCCCAGGCTCAGCAGAGGGGGCTGAGGTGTGGAGGAGGCAGCCTGAAGGTGAGACACAGGAGCAGCGCTGGGTGGGGAAGGAGCTTAAAGCAGACAGAGCCCGGGGAGGGGTGGGAGGATGCGTGGTGCGTGATTCGGACGGGGACTGGCAGAGGCAGCAGGGACTGCTCACCTCCCACATCATCTCCACGGAACCACCTTTGCTCCCCGCCCTACCCACACACAGGGACACACACAGGGACACGCAGACATGGCCCCACACTCAGCCGGCCTGTGAGTCATTTCCTACTAATAGGACTCCATTTCCCTCGTCACCAGCATAGACTGAGGACCTACTGCGTGCTGGAGTCACGCCCTGGAAGGCCAGGAGACGAGGCTCATGACTCGCCTTGAGGATGCCTTAAGAGGCCCCCTGAGGCACGGGCAGGCCAACACCCAGGGCAGAAACACAAGAGCCAGGGGAGACCCTGTGCGCTGGGACAATCTGCAGTCAGGGCGGCTCAGGGTTAAGTCCCGGCGCAGCCACTTTCGGGCCATGGGAGCTGAGACCGGTCACTAACGCTCTCCTTGCCCGGCCTGTGAGGGCCAGTGGGGTGAGGAGCCGCACTGAGTAACAGCAATGGCCGCTGTGGTGAATGCACCGTATTTACCTTGTTCTCTGCTATCCTCGCAGCAGCCTAATAAAGCAAGCATTACTGTCCCCATTTCACGTGTGGAAAAGTGGAGGCCCAAAGACATTAAGTAACTTGCTCAACATCATACAGCTGGCCGATGGAAGAGACTGGATTTGGACCCAAATCTGAGGCAAACTCATGTGCATTATGGGGTGCAGGTGGGGGCCTGTTAAAGTCTGGACTTGGTTGAGGGTACGCTGATCTCTGACTCTTCTGGGAGGGCCCTTAGCCACTAGGCCCGGGTGACTAGCAGGGCCAAGCCTTTGACTGGGGGCTGGCCAGTTTCCTTCTGTCTCACCTCCCTCACCCTGAGCCCCCGCCAGCCCCCAGGGTCCCTCACAGAAACACAGAATGTGCTAAGCCCTCTCTCGGGGTCACCACCTCTAATCCTTTCAACAGCCCAGTGAGGGAAATGGCACAACTCCCACTTGACAGAAAAGGCAGGCAGATCAAAGGGATCATGAATGTGCCGGTGGCCACAGAGCTAGAGAAAGCAGGTCCTGGACCAAACCCCGGCGCCCCAGGGCTCCTAAGTTGAGGCCCATTTCCCACAGCCCAGCTATCTGGTGGGGTGGGTGGGAACCCTGTGCTCTCCCTGCCTGATCACACTTTCCCTGAAGCATCTTGCTCGATTACCCGCAAAACCCAAACCTTGCACCAGCCAGATGGGCCCTAGCTCTGGTAAGAGCCTCTTTCTGCTTCTCTGGGCTTCCCCTGGTCCCAGGAGACTGGAGAGAGGCAGCCTCTTATCCCTACAGTACGGATGGAGACACCAAGGCAGGAAGTGACGTCTGCCAATGAGTTAGGGGCCAGAGCCAGCAGCAGCTGAGGCCGGGAGGCCACAGGTGGGCTTCATGGCCTGGGTAATGCACCTGGAGTGCCACACTGTAGAAGAGTGGTCATCATATAGTAGGCACAAATATCAACAGATTTGTGTTGAATGAATGGATGAAGGTTGCAGGCCCTGGGTGGAGAGAGGAGCAGTGATATTGCAGAAAGGATGAATATGATATAGAGGAAAAACAAAAACCCATCCCAGAAGCCCAGTCTTGCCCCAGTCACAGACTCCGCCAGCCCAGCTGGGGCTTGTCCTCACAGCTCTCCCATCTATGAGCATCATCATGGCTATCCTTTACTGGGTGAGTCCTAATGACCATGGGGCTTAGCACCTTAGAGCCACCATCTTATCTAATTCCTCCTTCAATCCAATGAGGTTGGTATGTACTATCATCATTCCCATTTGGCAAATGACTTATCTGGGGCTCAGAGAGGTTAAGCAAGTTCCCCCAGGACACACAGCTCAGCCCTTGTCCCAACAGGTATGGGACAACAAAGGCCAGGGCTGACTTAGAATAGCTCTCCACGTCCAACGGGGAGAGGGGCCCCTGTGTCTGCGGCTCCCGGGCTCCCACGTGGGGCTGCCCAGGTGTGCCTGCGGGTCGGCGCCAGGAACTCGGGTGTGTGTCAGGTCAGTGCAAGCGTGGAGGGACAAGCTCAGAACAGAACGCCCATGTCCCAGGGGCAATGAGCCGCGGCGCCTGGGCGGCAGGGGGACTTGGGGCAAGCCTGCCCGGGCACAGCGAGCCTCCGGCGCGGTGCCCTCCCCGGAAACCCCAGCCGGGGGAGGGGGTGAACGGCTGCGGGCGGCCCCGCCGGCGCCCTTCTCCCCGAGCTGGCCCAGCGCCTGCGGATGGGCCGCGCAGCACGTTGCCGGCGATTGCCCCATCCGGCCGCCGCGCGGGCCCGTCCCGCACGTTGTGCACAGAGCCCACCCCAGCCGCCCCGCCTCCCGCCCCGCCCCCCCCCCGCCCGGCCCCTTCCCCTGCGGCGGGGGCGGGTCCAGCCAGACGGGGTCCCCAGCGGCCCATTCACTCGGCGGCCGTCGCAGCCTCGTCCCAGACACCTTTGATGGCTGCCCTTTGCTCCGTCTGCTCTGAGGGGACAAATGAGGGAAATTGAGTAACCCAGCTCGGCAAGGCAGGAAACTCCTGGCCGCTTTGTTACATCAACGTTTTGGGGGGGGAGGCGGGGGAAGGGGGGAACTCCTGGGAGAATTTCTGGAGTTAAGAAGACCCGGGACAAATGCAGCCCTCCGGGGCTGTGAGCACGCTCCAGGCTGGTCTTACTGGTCTCTGCCTCCCAGGCCAGGCACAGTGCTTGACACTCCTAGGTGCTCCTCAGATTCTTGTTAAAATGCATTTCCTGGGGGCGCCTGGGTGGCTCAGTTGTGAGGCTTCTGCCTTCGGCTCAGGTCATGATCCGGGGGTCCTGGGATCGAGTCCCTGCTCAGCGGGAAGCCCTCTCCCACTCCCCCTGCTTGTGTTCCCTATCTTGCTGTCTCTCTGTCAAGTAAAAAAATAAAATCTTGGGTGTCTGGGTGGCTCAGTTGGTTAAGCGACTGCCTTCAGCTCAGGTCATGATCCTGGAGTCCCAGGATCGAGTCCCGCATCGGGCTCCCTGCTCGGCAGGGAGTCTGCTTCTCCCTCTGACCCTCCTCCCTCTCATGCTCTCTGTCTCTCATTCTCTCTGTCTCAAATAAATAAATAAAATCTTTAAAAATAAATAAATAAATAAAATCTTAAATAAAATAAAATGCATTTCCTCACCGTCCTCCTGCTGTGAGTGGCTGTCAGGTAAGGGGAGGGGTTTAGGGCTGGAGCTGAAGCCTGACATTTGGGGCCAAGGTTCTGCCTTTAGCATGGGTTTGCTGTTTCACCTGGGCAAGCCCCTTGACCTCTCTGGGCTACATTTCTTCCGGTGGAATCAGTAATAAGGTAACTTGCCTGGCCCTAAGACTCAGCACAGGCTTTGAATTCCTAGCAAGCAGGAGAAAGAAACTTCCATTTAAAGTAGAGACTTCCTCTTGAACATTCCTTCTCCTCCTACTCCTGGCTGGAGGCACAGTATTCTTTGTCTACTCTGAATGGCAGCAGTGAGTGGCTGTTTGTTGCCTGTCAGATCAAGTCCAAATTTCTTGACTTGGCACTTGAGGCTTTCTGACATTGAGTCTAAGGTACCAACTACACCCCTACACCGTACCCTCAGGGGGAATCTCAGACTCTCCCCCACACACACCACTAATGTTAATACTACTATGCCCTTTCTCATGCTGTTCCCTCCCCCCCAGAATGCTCTTCCCTGCACTCCTCAATGATTGGCTCCTGAAACACATCTCCACTATAAATGTTACCACCCTACCTACTTTCCCAAGTACCTGGTCTAGAGCAGGGGCCCTGTTATTCCCTCTCAGAGCTTCCTATTCCTTCCCTCCTCAGCTCTTACTGTCCCTTGGGATTAGAAATTTGTTTCTCCACTGGACTGAAAGGTCTATGAGGGAGAGATCGTGTCCATTTCTTCATCTCCATATACCCAGCACTTACCCCAGGAACCTGGCACACAGTAAGAGCTTAATAAATGTTTGTGGAAAGGAAGAAAGGATGGATGGTTGATTAGCAAAAACACCGAGAATGGCCAAAATGCCCTCCAGTAGAAGGCCAGTGTTGTAAAATGATGTACAGCTGGACGGGATACTAGGCAGCCTTAAGCAGGTACAGACCTCCATAGAAGAGTGTTCCTGATACTGTGAGAAATAAACTTTCTTTCTTTTTTTTGGGGGGGGGTAGGGAAGGGGAGAGGGAGAGAGAATCTTAAGCAGGCTTCATGCCCAGTGCAAAGCCCGACGCCGGGCTCAATCTCACAACCTTCGCCGAAATCAAAAGTTGGATACATGGGGTGCCTGAGGGGCCAGTCAGTTGAGTGTCTGACCCTTGGTTTCAGCTCAGGTGGTAATCTCAGCTTGGGCGCCTGGGTGGGGGTCATGATCTCAGGGTTGTGAGATCAAGATTGGGCCCCATGTCAGGCCCTGCACTCAGCAGGGAGTCTGCTTGAGATTCTCTCCCCTCTCCCTCTGCCCCTCCCACCCATTCTCTCTCTCTCAACATAAATAAATAAATCTTAAAAAAAAAAAGAGTTGGACACTCAAATGACTACGCCACCCAGGTGCCCCAGAAGAAAGTCCCTTTCTAATGAACAAGAAAAGGGGGTGGTGGTGGATGGGGAGCATGTTTCTAACGCCATAGAGATGTCTGTAAACATAAGTCAAGATGGTATACGCCAGACTGAATACCTCTGAGGAGTAGGATACAGACATTATCACGGTTTAATATATCATGCATCTAAACCTTGCTTGGACCTCATCTCGTCTGGAAGTCTTCTCTGCTCCTCCCTTGGGTTACAGGAGCGGCCTAGAGCAGGCAGCCCACTGCCACAGGGCAAGGCCCGGCCTCCTTCCTCGGAGTCCAGCCCAGAGGCAATGAGTATGCAGGCAGCTGGACAGACGAGAAAGCAGAGCTGGTGAGGACAGTGACGGCAGGATTGACACCAGGCAGCCTACCTCCACCTGCCAGGTGACATCACTGCAGGTTGCCCTGGGCCATCAGGCAGAGCCAAACCATGACAGGAAGCCTGGCCTTAGCGCGAGCGGGGCTCAGTCGGCTCCCTTCCTCATTCAGGACCCTCGGTCCCCGCTGTGGGAGGACACAGGGCACAGTCTCACTGCCCTCAGGGCGCCCGGAGTTGAGAAGTGTCAGACTCACTTGGCATGAACCAGAGGCCTCCTGCCGGCCCACTTGCCTGCCGTCTGTGCCCCAGTGGCTCCCGGGGGATCCAAGGCCACACGATTCAGCCCAACTGGGCCAGGAGGGAGGAAGGAAGAGCGGCAAAGGGCTCAGGGTCAGATGTCTGAGCTTCGATTCCCACGGGGGCCTCTCATTATGCTTGTCAGGAAGTAGAAAAGAGTACGGCCCTTTGCCTTCATTTTCAGTTTCCCATCTCAACTGGCCTCTCTTCCCCTGCCTGCCTCAAAACCGGTTCCCTGTCTGGAAAATCCTGGGTTAGTGCAGGGATGTACCCTCCATCTGGAGTCACTCAGTTTCCAGTAGTTTCAGGTCCACACCTACCAGCCGTGGGTCCCTGGACTACTGGCTTTACCCCTCTGTGCCTCAGTTTCCCTAGTAAACCCGTTAATGCATGGTGAGTGTTTATTTATTTATTTAGAGATTTTATTTATTTATTTATTTAAGAGAGGGAAAGGGAGAGCACAGAGAGAGAGGGAGAAGCAGGCTTCCCACGGAGCAGGGAGCCCGATGCGGCACTCGATCCCAGGACCCTGGGATCGTGACCTGAGCCGAAGGCAGACGCTTAAGTGACGGAGCCACCCAGGTGCCCCATAAAGAAACCTCAGCTGGACAGCAAATGTTTAGAAGTAGGCCCAAAACTCATAAGTGTATCTGTTATCTGTATGAATTAGCTATTATCCATGTGGCTAGGAGAGTAACAGTACCTACTTCACTGAGCTATTGGTGAGGGTTAAATTAGATAATGAGTGTCAAGTGCTTGGCTGTGTTAAGTGTTTACTTGTCTCACTAAAGACAATAAGATGAGAGTACAGATCTCGGTCGCTGAGATGCCAGGGGATCGCGGCTGCTGGGGGCTTCCTGGGAATAGAACGCTGGGCGCTCCGCGGCCCACGCAGCCATGCTGGTTCAACGGTGTTACCAAGCTGCCTGTTGCTGAGCTGTCTGGTTCGTCAACTGCCTGCTCCTTCAAACCCATTTAAACCAGCTCCATCTGGTCTGGCTTTCCCAACATACCATCCTGGCAGCTGTCACAGGCCCAGAGTACTGGGCAAAGTGTCAGGCCTGCTGCAAAATACATTGGAACTTTATCTGACCCCTGGCTCCCGTCCCAACCAGAAATACATTGGCTGGAACTCACAGCCAAGCTTGAGCAAGCCTGGAGGCTGGAGGAGGAAGGCAGCCAGGAATCATGGACCAGATATTCCAACCCACCCCCGCCTCCATCTTTGTTGGCCCCTTTTTATTTGCATCGTTCTATTGATGCCGTTCCTTACTATGAAACAGTTTTTGAAACCTAAGGCTGAAACCTGAGCTCTGGATTTTCTTCCCTCAGTGTTGATGTGCAGCCGTCTTTTTGGAGGCCAGGACAATCCTCTGTGCCACCATCTGGAACTCCCCAGAAAGGGCCCCACAGAAAGGCTGCAGGGGCAACCATGCCAGATTGGAACCTGGCCAGCTTTGGAGGCTGCGGAGCTCAGCCCCAGGGGCTCCACCCCAGTCAAGGGTGAGCCTCCCTCCTGGTCCGCTCCCTGAGGCCACGCCCACAGGGAGGTCCCCCGCCAAACAGGTCTTCCTGCAGGTACTCCTTGAAAAGGCCATTGTCTTGGAATAAAAGGAATTCCAGGAGTGACCCAACCCACGTGCCTTTGAGCATTCAATGGAGCTAGCTTGTCAGTGAAAGAGGAAAAAAAATGTTAGATGTGTTGCCCGGTTAAAGTTTTGGACATTTGGTTACAAATTCGAGAGCTCCAAAATGTCTCATTACACAGGTAATATTGTCAAGACCTTAAGCCTCACAGATGGGGAATTCATTAGATTCAGAATTTTGGGAAAATTGGCCTGATCAATTTGAGTATGGACTGAATATGAGATCATATTATGGAACTATTGCTAGTTTTCAGATTAGAGAATCAAAATGTGATCATTTAGTCGAAACCACAATGAGATATCTGTTAGAATGGCAAAAATAAAAAACACAAGAAGCAACAGGTGTTGGTGAGGATGTGGAGAAAAAGGAACCCTCATGCACTGTGGGTGGGAAAGCATACTGTGGAAAACAGTATGAACGTTCCTCAAGAAATTAAAAATAGAATTACCATATGATCCAGTAATTCCACTACTGGGTATTTACTCAAAGAATGGGAAAACACTAATTCAAAAAGATATATGCACCCCTATGTTTATTGAACGATTATTTACAATAGCCAAGATATGGAAGCAGACCCAGGGTCCATCCATAGATAAATGGATAAATAAGATGTGGTATAGGGGCGCTTGGGGGGCTCAGTCAGTTAAGGGTCTGACTCTTGATTTTGGCTCTGGTCATCATCTTGGGGTCCTGGGATCAAGCCCTGCATCTGGCTCTGTGCTCAGCAGAGAGTCAGCTTGAGGATTTTCTCTCTCCCTCGCCCTCTGCCCCTCCCCCTGCTCGCACGCTCTCTCTCTAATAAATAAATCTTAAAAAAAAAAAAAGATGTGGTATATCTATATAATGGGATATTACTCAGCCATAAAAAAAATGAAATCTTGCCATTTTCAACAACATGGATGGAGCTAGAGTGTATTATGCTAAGTGAAATAAGTCAGAGAAAGACAAATACCATATGATTTCACTCATATGTGGAATTTTTGTTTTCATATATGGAATTTAAGAAACAAAACAATCACAAGAAGAGACCAAGAAAACAGACTCTTAAGTATAGAGAACAAACTGGTGGTCACCAGAGGGGAGGTCAGTGGGGGGGAGGGAGGGATGGGCAAAATAGGTGAAGGGGATTAAGAATACACTTATTGTGATGAGCACTGAATAATGTATAGAATTGTTGAAGCACTATACTCTGTACCTGAGACTAATATAGCATGTTATATGTTAATATGTTAATTATACTGGAATTTCTTTTTTTAAGATTTTATTTATTTATTTATTTATTTGACAGAGAGAGAGACAGCGAGAGAGGGAACACAAGCAGGGGGAGTGGGAGAGGGAGAAACAGGCTTCCCGCGGAGCAGGGAGCCCGATGCGGGGCTCGATCCCAGGACCCTGGGATCCTGACCTGAGCAGAAGGCAGCCACTTAACAACTGAGCCACCCAGGCGCCCCTGGAATTTCTTAAATGAAATAAAATTACTAAAAAAAAAAATGTGATCATCTAGGAGAAGAGCCTATCCCTAAGAAATTCATATTGAAGTATTTGGGGGTGAACTATCATGATGCCAGCAACTTCTTTTCAAATGGTTCACCAAAAAAATGGTACAGATAAAGCAAATATGTCAAAAAGTTAACAATAGTTGAATCTAGCCAGAGGGTATCTACGTGTTTATTGTGTCATTCTTGGTACCTTTAGTAAAACTTTAAGAGGAAACACAAATAAAATAGGCTTATTCACATGCAAAATAAGACAATACAGAATTCATCTTGCACTAGATGAATTTCACCTCTTCTCTGAGGATAGAAATAGTAGAAACTAGATGGCGTCCAAGATTGTGGAGCTGAGCCAACCAAAGATAACCAACTATTTTTATTTATTTGTCAGAGAGAGAGCACACAATCAGAGGGAGAAGCAGGACTCAATCCCAGGACCTTGAGATCATGACCTGAGCTGAAGGCAGCCGCTTAACCAACTGAGCCACCCAGGCGCCCCAATAATCACAACATCTTTGTCAAGGAGGTATCATTAGTTCCATTTTATAAAAAGGGAAAATTGAGTCTCAAAGAGATTAAGTGCTCAGTTTTGGCAGCCCTGGGATTTGGAGGCAGGTCTTAACCACTGTGCACACTTTTTATTTTCTCAAGGCCTGGGGAAAATAAAAAGCAAAAGGTGATTGATGAGATTAAAACTTAGCTTGTGTTTGTGCCAAATCAGCCAACTGCCCTAGACCCCAGGGCACATGGGGTCACACCTCCGGCCCGGCTCTCTCACATAGACCCACGTTCAGGGGAGGAACTCGGAAGAGGCCAAGAATTCTAAATTCAAACTTGACTTTCCAGATCATTGTGACAGCGTGTTTACGGAGGTAGAAAATACATTTGACTTGACAGCTTATTAGCTTGACTTGTACATGTTGAATATTTAGACATGTGGTGTATAGGTTTCCATTTGCGCTCTTGCCCTGTGCCCTGCTTACCATGGTTCTCCTACGGCCCCTCAGTGGTGGTCAAAGCAGGGAAGTCCCTCGGAGTGACAGAGAGAAGCCACAAGCTCTGAGCAGAGACCAGGCCGGAAGCTTCCCTCTAGCAATTTCACCTAATTTCATCAAGGGTCAGGAAGTTAGTTGCTACAGTGTGGGGAGAAGTCCAGATCTCCTACGTGGCTCCACGTGATGCTCAACCCACCGCAGAACCTGCATCCCTATAACGTGCAACCACCCGCTCAGCACAGATTCTCCTCAGTCTGCAAATCACATTTGTTTTCTACCCTTCTGCCTACACCTCCGTTTTCCAGAATAGGAAAGGCTGGAGTGGCTGTGCTGACCACAGAGAAGGAAAGACAGGGTTGAAGGGACAAGACTGAAAGGGTCCTGGTGAAAGTGACAGGGTGGAGGGGAGTACAGGGCGAGGGGCGTGGGGGTCCCTTAGACTCTGGGGGGAAGTAAGGAGTGGGAGATGGGCAAGCCAATGGTCTCAGCCCGCAGAGTGGTGGTGCTGGGAAGAGCCGCTGTGCCCGAGGGAGGCCGTGGTGGTGAGGGTCGGTGGAGGCTCGGGCGAGGCCCCCGGCTGAGGCAGAGATGGGCCAGCGCGGCCTCTGGGGCGGAGGGCAGCCCCACAAAGCCCAACTGGGACCACTGACTCTGGCTTGAGGATTGACCGAGGAGATGCAGGATGGTGGAAAATGGCTTAAAATGTCCAAGTTTGGCTGCTGCCCCATTCAGATCCCTTTCTTCCACAATGCCCTGCGCCTGTGACCCGGACTGATGGCAGCCCTCCCCCCCAGCCCGTCACAGCAGGCCTGTGGGCATGGCCAGGCCATCGTGACCCCCCCCCCCCATTTCACCAGCAGGGGCCTGAGAAGTGGACAGGTGGCGTGCCTCCCTCAAGGTCACGGCCAGGAAGGCGTGAACATGACGTGAAGCCGACAGCCGGGCGTGGGAAAGGAAAACTAATGGCCAGATGCCAGAAAGGATGCGCCACTTGTCCTCACCACCGCCGGAGCTCCCACAGATGGTACACTTACTGGATGCCTGCTCCCTCGCCTGACCCCAAGCCTTTGGAGAGAGCCCGAGGCGGTAATCACCCCCATTCTGCAGCTGAGGCATCTGATGCCCAGAGAGGCCAAGTCAACGGCCCAAAGTCACACAGTAGCAAGTGAAGAGGTTGATGGCCCAGGTCAGGGCACAGAGTGGGTGCTGGCCTGGTGCATGCCGGTGAGCCTCCACGGTTGAGTCCACATGAGAAAACCCCACGGAGCCCACGTGTGTCGTGTGAGACGGAGGGCCCGCTTCCAAGCAGCAGGGAACAGCTGTGTTGGCAGGAGGGGGTGAGAAGGTGTGGGTGAGCACAGCTCTGACAACAGCAAACAGTGCGTGGGAGTGTGTTGATAGCAGGGCGTGCGATGGCAGTGCCTTGACCATGTGTGTTTCTGCTGGCAGAATGTTCTGGTCTGTGTTGATAAACAATTGTTTGGGCAGGCACGAGGCTGGAGCGGGGACAGAAGAGGAGCGCTGGGGGCAGGTGGAGGCGGGGTGGGGGGCAAGGCCAGGGTTGATGGCGGCCCGGGCCTGAGTTTCCAGAACAAGGGGCAGCAGGCTGGCAGCAGCTGTTTTCCCAGCTGACCTCACTGGGTGCGAATGGCTGGGTGTGGATCCCTCTGCAAACCACCTGATGATGCCCATAAACACGAAAACAGGAGCAGGGACACACTGTGAGGAAGAGAGTTCTTCCTGAGCTGCTAGTCGCACGGATGGAGGTTTAATCAACAGCTGAAGCCAGCGCATCGTGATTGCCGTGACCGAGTGGATTCCTCAAAAGTCGGCTTCTGGGAAGAGGCGGCACCCCTGAGAACAACCCTGCTCATGACTGTAATTGGAGCCCCCGAATCTCGCCCTCGCCTCCTGGCAGACACAGGTGCGAGTCTGCAAGGGCATCTCAACCTAGAAGTCACCACATGAGCGACTTTCGGGGGTGTGGGCCCCACCCCAGCTCTCCCCCACAGGCCCTCCCCTCAGAGTGCCCCCCTACCTGCTCCCTCTCCTCTAGCTGAGCTCTAGGCTACACCCAAGACCCTGTGGATCCCGCACCTCCTCCTGGAAGCCTTCCAAGCCTGTTCCAAGCTTAGAACTGCTCCCCCCAGAACCCCAACTGTCCATGTTGCCAGGACCCCTCCCACCGGCCTCCCCACGTGGGTGTAGCCAGAACATGTGCTCCGTGCAGGGTCCTGAAGTGGGTGCAGTGGGAATTGTGAACTCAGTAGTAGCTACCCTCAGGATCTTACGGCTCAGTTGGGGTGCACAGAGGGCAAATACAGAGGCTGAGTAAGGAATGTGGTGGGAGGGGCGCCTGGGGGGCTCAGTCAGTTAAGCGTCTGACTTCGGCTCAGGTCATGATCGGGGCCCCTGGGATGGAGCCCTCTATCTATAGGCTCCCTGCTCAGTGGGGAGTCTGCTTCTCCCTCTCCCATCTGCCCCTCTCCCCTGCTCATGCTCTCTCTCTGTGCTCTCTATCAAGTAAATAAATTAAATCTTAAAAAAAAAAAAAAAGAGGGCGCCTGGGTGGCTCAGTTGGTTAAGCGACTGCCTTCAGCTCAGGTCATGATCCCAGGGTCCTGGGATCGAGCCCCGCATCGGGCTCCCTGCTCAGTGGGGAGCCTGCTTCTCCCTCTCCCACTCCCCCTGCTTGTGTTCCCTCTCTCGCTGTGTCTCTCTCTGTCAAATAAATAAAAATACAAAAATCTTTAAAAAAATTAAAAAAAGAAAGTTCAGCAAAACCACGGCCCTTGCTGCTCCTCATGAGGCCCCGCCAGAAGACAGAGACCCACTTGCCTTCAGACACTTAAATAGAATTTTTCCCAGCTGTCACATTTTAACAGGACCCACCTGACCACCCCACACAGTGGCTGACTGCCTCTGTGTTTCCATGTGAGCGATGTCCGAAGGACCCTCACCCCAAAACACCTCCCTCCTGGCCCACTGAGGTGTCTGGAGTTGCGCTCTTAGCCCTAGCCTCAGGAGGCCTTATAAAAATCTGATTCATGGTTAAAGCACTATGTGGTTCCCCTGAAACTAACATAACACTGTATGTTAACTATACTGGAATGAAAATAAATGATTTGTGTGCACTTAAAAATGGTTAAAATGATAAATTTTATGTTACATGTATTTTACCATGAAAACAAAAATTTTGGAAGGACATGCATTGTTTTATGTCAAAATGTCAACAGCATTATTTTTCTAGATGATAGAAATTTGGGTAACTTCACTTTCGTTTTTATACTTTCCTATATTATTTGCTTTTTCTTGAGCAGTTGGGCCTATATTACAATTGGGCAATTGTAGTAAGCAATTGGGCATGTATTGGTAAGATAATATCCTTTCTGCTTTGAGAAATAAACACTTTGACTTTCAAAAAAATATATAATTTGAAAAAATTATATATATAATTTGGCTCATGGGGAAGCAATACCTGAAATCAGGATATGTCTAACTTCCTCTATCAGGGAATTTTGAAAAGACTCCCCCAGGGAGGAATAAAGACTTGCAGGTTCCCTGGCCCAGGAGGAGCAGCCCCAGTGATTCTGAGGGCAGCCAGGTCTTGGAGAACCCCCTAGGAGGTGGGTAGAGCTCCCCCCAGGGTGGGAAGGAAAAGGGGGCTCCTGCCTCCCTGGCCAGCTGTTGCTGACTCCTCCCTCCCGGGGGCGGGGCCAAGACGTGGGTTTTCCCAGTTCTTTTCCACGGGGGCTACGAGGCGGGGTGCCTTTCCTTGTTTAACAGCTCCTTTGGGGAAATGACAGGGATGGCCGCCTTGATGCAGGGCGCACCCAATCTTTGAGGCTGGACGAGGCCTGGAGAGGTCATTCAGTCCATTCCCCTGTCTCCAGGCAGCACTGGAATTATCCCAGCTGGGCAAGCCTTTATCTTGTTTTGAGGACTTCGGAAGCTGGGCATTCCACACCCTTCCTTGGTCAGCCATTCTCATGTCTAAACATTTCTAGCCAGGAAGTCCTTCCTCATGTCTATTCCAAACTTTCTATGCTAAGAGTTTCCATCCTGTGGCTTTTGTGGTTGCAGACAGGGAAATGGTCCTTGCTTCCCTGCCTTCATCCTAGGTCAGGAGCTGCTGGAGCCTTGAATCAGGACCGAAGTCCTCAGTCGAGGTGAACCCCAGGCAAGTCACTACTACTCTTTGAGCTTCAGTTTCCTCATCTGTCAAATGAGGTCAATGACATCCACAGTGCAGGAATTGAGGGTCAAATGAGACATGAGTGTGTGGACGAGGCATAAAACTCACCAGCAACGTTGAGGTGTAATTATCATTAAAAAATAACAACCATCCATCCCTGCTGAACCACTGTGTGAAAATGGTTTCCAGTGGGGTGGCACCCAAGACAATTTTAGCTGATACAAGAACAAATATTTTATTTTATTATTTTTTTAAGATTTTATTTATTTATTCGACAGAGAGAGAGCGAGCACAAGCAGGAGGAGCAGCAGAGGAAGAGGGAGAAGTAGGCTCCCCGCCAAGCAGGGAGCCTGATGCGGGGCTCCATCCCAGGACCCTGGGATCATGACCTGAGCCGAAGGCAGACGCTTAACCAACTGAGCCACCCAGGTGCCCTGAGAGCAAGTATTTTATTTATTTATTTATTTATTTATTTATTTATTTATTTATTTATTTATTTATTTATTTATATTATTAACATATAATGTATTATTTGTTTCAGCGGTACAGGTCTATGATTCATCAGTCTTACACAATACACAGTGCTCACCATAACACGCACTCAAGTATTTTAAATTAAAATTTCATGTGTGTTAGAAAAAAAAAAAACTAGCACATCAAATCCAGGATTTTATAAGCATTATTGCTTAGAACAGGGGCATGTTAAGACAACAACAGCAACAAAACTTACCATTGTTTCACAGAAAAAATATTGAGTAAATGATACCCCAGGTAGCATGAGGCTAGGGTGGAAATTGTGAAGGTGCCTTGAGAAATGCCAGCTACGTGGAGCGGGCCACGGCGAACCAAGGAGGCTGGTTCTACAGAGTGGGCAAGAGAGGGTGAGTCAGGGGAAGGATGAGAAGTGAAGTCCCAGAGGACGGGGGTGGGGTGGGGTGGGTGACAACTGTTGAGCGTCCTGCCCCCAGATGCAGCCCTCTCTGGGTTCTGGAACAGTCTCCCCGCCCAGAGCTGGGCTGTTACCAGCCCCAGCAAGGCAGGTGGGCAGGCAGGACTGGGATTTCATGTCTGTCTTGCAGTCCCCGGGGCTCAGAGCCCCCTTTCATCCAGCTCTCCCCTGCCAGGGGGAATCAGACAACCCGAACCCCATCTTGAATCTCTCCTGCAACATCACCCAGCTATGGTTTGTTAGCTTGTGCTGTGGGACTCACAACTTCCCAAACAGGTCCCCCTCCTCCACTCTCTACGTGGGATTGGGCAACGAGGCCTGGCAGGAAAGGTCATCTGAGACCCTCTGTGTGCCAGGCCCCTTGCTGGGCACCAGGACACAGAGTGAGTGAAAGAGACCCCTGCTCTCCAGGAGCTCACAGCAGCGCCAGGGAAACCCGCCTCTCTTGGCCATCCCAGCTATGATAAAGCTGTGTCTGCTGCCACTCCAGCAGTGGGGGAAATGGTCCCCTCTGCCTGAGGGTCCTTGGCCTCCTGGGACTAGGCATCTTATTGGAAAAGGACATTACCCCTCTGTGCTCCAGGAAGAGGCTCCAGGTCCCTCATTTACCCTTTATGCCCAAACCCTGTAGTGAGCATTTTTTTTTCCAAATATTTTATTTATTAATCAGAGAGAAAGAGAGAGAGAGAGTACAAGCCGGGGGAGCGGCAGAGGAAGAGGGAGAAGCAGGCTTCCCGCTGAGCAAGGAGCCTGATGCGGGACTCGATCCCAGGACCCTGAGATCATGACCAGAGCCGAAGACAGACAACCGACTGAGCCACCCAGGCGTCCCCAGCAGTGAGCATTGTCATGCCTCCTCTTGAGCTGGAGTTTCTCAAGCCCTGGTGTCTGTACACGGGTTCTCTGGAGTCTGAGACATCTCTATGAGACTTAAGATGCCTATGTTTTCATTTTGGAATTATCTTTAAAAAATCAGTATAAACAGATTCTACATCATCTGGATGCTTGGCTTACAGCCGATTATGTGATCACAAAATTTTAGTGTCTACATTTGCACTAATGTTTATGGAAAGCAGTCAACTTGAGTTTTGTTTTGTTTTGTTTTTTAAGATTTTATTTATTTGAGAGGGTGAGAGAGAGAGCAGCAGAGGGAGAGGGAGAAGCAGGCTCCCGGCTGAGCAGGGAGCCCAATGTGGGACTCAATCCCAGGACCCCAGGATCATGACCTGAGCTGAAGGCAGATGCTTAACCAACTGAGCCACCCAGGCGCCCCTTGAGTTTTGTTTTTTATTTTTAATTTAAGTAGACGCTACATATGGAAAAATACACAAACCTTAAGTATATAGATGGATGAATTTTCACAAAGAGAACACATCTGTGAAACCCAACAGGAAACATAATATTATTACTGCCTCCCTGGAGACCCTCCTCAAGAACTCCTACACCCCTCAGTGATAACCACTATTCTTCATATCATAGATGGGTTTTTCCCATTTTTGAACTTGATATATAACTGGGCCATATAGAATGACTCTTTGGTCCCTGGCTTCTTTCTCTCAACATAATGCCCATGAGATTCATCCATGCTGTTGGCATGTTAGCTTCTCATCCAGTGCTTCTTAAAGTCGGATCCTCACAAGTCATTCTTAGGGTTCCATTAATCTACCAGCTAGAGGAAAGCAAATGTGGGGTGCCTGGTGGTTCAGAAAGGAGTTGAAAGCATCCCACTACAGGGCACACAGTCCTGCCCTGGGCCTTCACTCTACAACCTAGAGCCTGCCACAGTCCCACTCCTGACTCCCAGACTGCAGCTTCCCAGTGCACCCTACTCGTCCAGGCCTCTAGGTCTTTGCAAATGCTGCTCCCTCTGCCTGGGATGCCCTCCCCTTGTTTGTCTGCCTAGCAAAGTCTTGTGTTGTTTGTGTCACTGGAAAGACTGCCTCCCTGTGAGGTCTCCCCTGGCTTCTCTGGGCAGACTCAGGCACCTCTTTTGTTGTGCTTTATCCATGTTACTCCTGCAGCATTTATCATATCGTGTGGTCACTGCAGGTCTTTCTGCCCACTGGACTGTGGGCTTTGAGACCTGGAGTGTGGGGCGACACTGGATTCCCTCCCAGAGTGACCGACTTGGGAGTCTTGCTGCACCCCCACCTCCCAGGGCCATCAGAGGCAGGAGCAAGATTCTCTGTCCTGGCTCACCTACCTCATTAAACACGGGGTTCGGTTGGCTCCCAATCCCTGCATCATCAGCAAGGGTGGACAGCTTCAGAACTATGGCATGGGAGTCCTTGGCCAAGCCACCACACCAAGGAATTAAAGGCCTGGAGAGCCCTGCTTGGGCCAATGCCAGGCCCTAGGGCCCAAGGTTGAGATACTTTACCAGACAGGCATCAGTTTCCTCATCTGTGAAATGGGAAAAATGAACCTGGTCACCTTCCTCTTTCCTGGGAAGAGTATGAAGTTAATGAATGCCCAAGACCGGATGTGACTATACCTAAGACTTAGTGCAAGCTGCCTGGAGGCAAGGGAATGGCCTAGGTGACCCTAGGTTCTCTCCTGCTGCCCGGGACTGAAGGACAGTGCGAGACCCACAATTCAGCTGTAGCTGCTCATCTTGGTCCCCCACCCTTCCCTGGGTGGGTCTTGGCTTGGAAGCCCTAATCTGCTTGCTAAGCACCAACCCCATTTATTCCAACCTAAATTTGTCCAGCCTTGTGCCTTGCCTCTGCAGGGCTGTGTCCAGGCCATAGCAGGAAATTGGGTTTCTTCGTCCCTTCTCACAGAACTCCATTCATACTGCCCCTCCTCTAGGCAGCCTTCTCTTCTTATCCTTGGGCGCGGTGGGCTCATCTGCACTCCTGGCATTTGTGAAGGGTTCGTGTCCTGGCTGTCCCCCAACTTCCGACCCCCACTCTATCCTGAAGTAGAACTGGGACCATAGAATGTGGTTCTTGGAAAAGCGGGCTCCACCCAGTGGGGAAGATGGATGCAGCGCCCTGTTGCCATGGCAACCAAAAAGCACCCCCGTGAGCCTCTTCATTGGCCACTGTGCTCGAGATCCCGCCTCCACCACCAGAAGGGACCAACTGGAGGCCGGGTGATGGGACCCTGTTGGAGGATTAGTGGGGGTGACACATCTCGCTTCCTGTTCTGCCCGCGGGGAAACCCGCCGGCGCTTGATCGCACTTCTCGTGGCCATCGTGGCTTCGATGGAGCTGTGTCCCGAGAGTCGGGGTGGGAGGTACGGGGAGGTGGGGAGCCTCTCGCAGGAGGTTTCCTCGGGCGGGCCTGGGGAGCCGCAGAGCTGGGTTGTTGGACTGGGGAGGAAGCCGTTCTTCTTCCCAGCAATGCAGGTCGCCAGAGGCCTCGGGTGAGCTCAATTCCCAGGCGCGAGAAGGCTCTGGCCGGCTTGGTGGTAGCCGGGGGGGAAAGTGGGAGGTGCGTTCCACCCCCGCCCCGGCACCCTGGCCTGCCCGGAAGGAAGGGTCGTGCCAAGCTCGGAGACTTGCACGGTTTCCTTTAGCAAAACTGCGTCAGACTCCGTCTGGGGGTAAACCGCCACTCACTGGTGACAGAGCCTTGATTACAACAGATCAGAAAGGGGAAACCGAGCCTTTCCCGCTTTCTCCGCCTTCTCCGGAAAGTTCCCTTTTCAGGAGACAACAGATTGAAGAAGATAGAGCCCGCCTTCGCGAGAAGGAGGGAGAGAGTGTTTGTAACTACTTTTGCTCTCTCAAAACCGCCTAAAATTACCTCTGGAAGCCTCCGCTTAACAATAACAGAACCATTTAACCAAGCCTGATTGGGGTTGAGACCCGGCAAGGAGCCACCTGATGGGACAGCACTAACGTGCTCCAGCCAGAATGGGCACTGGATGTAGCATCAGGCGGGACCCAATCTCTGAGCCGGACATTCCTCATCTGTAAAACGGGCTTGATTAGAGTGAGGATTCGGAAAAATAATCATGACACCCACTAGAACCTTTCTTGGTCAAACACACACCCCAACACAAAAACACCAGAGTTTCCAAGGGCCGCACACTCAGGGAGAAGCTTTTGCCCAGATGCCCTTGCAGGTCACTCCCAGGGGCCAGAGTCAAAATCAGTAACAAACACTTCTGGAGCATGTAAAAATTGATGGGTTTTGAGTGCCTAACAATAGTCAGGCTCTATGTTGTGTTGAACCCTGATCAACCCTTTTAATCATCCCAGAACAACCCTTCTTCTCTCCTGAAAAATACTGTGGACTGTTATCCCCATTTTGTAGAGGAGCAAACTGAAGTTTGTAGAGAAGTTAAGAAAATTCACCATGGGGGCGCCTGGGTGGCTCAGTCGGTTAAGCATCTATCTGCCTTTGGCTCAGGTCATGATCCTGGAATCCCCGGATTGAGCACCACGTCAGGCTTCCTGCTGAGCAGGGAGTCTGCTTCTCCCCCTGCCCCTCACCCTGCTCATGCTCTCTCTCTCTCTCAAATAAATAAATAAAATCTTCATTAAAAAAAAAGGAAAGAGGGGCGCCTGGGTGGCTCAGTCGTTAAGCGTCTGCCTTCGGCTCAGGTCATGATCCCAGGGTCCTGGGATCAAGCCCCACATCGGGCTCCCTGCTCAGCAGGGAGTCTGCTTCTCCCTCTTCCTCTGCCTCTCCCCACTGCTCCCGCTCTCTCTCTCTCTGTCTCAAATGAATAAATTTTAAAAAAAAATTATTAAAAAAAAAATAAATAAATAAAATCTTTAAAAATAATAATAATAAATAAATAAATAAAAATTTAAAAAAGGAAAGAAAGTTCACCATGTGAATTTCAGACTCTTTCTGATGCAAATGACAGAAAACCTGACTCAAACTGGTTTATGCTAAAAAGGGAATTTGCTGGCTCAGGAAACTGAAAAATCCAGGCATGACTTGATCTGGAGACTCCAAAATGTCATAAAGACTGAATCTCTCCACTCTGCCTTCACCATCTTGGCGCCACATTTGGGCTCCATGAGTGGTCTTCTACGAGCAGCTCCAGGTTCATATCATCCCGAGTCCTAGTTCTGTATAAAAGAGGGTCTTAGTAATTGCAACACGAGTCCCAGGATTTACTCTAATCACACATGGCAGACGCTGGTTAGGGGGTCATGTGACCACACTTACATAAGACACTGCTGGGGAAGAATCTGCACTGATTGGCGGCCTGGTCACATGCAGCCTCGTGGGTACCAAGGGGCTGAAAGGGAAGGAGGGAGGAATGTTTCTCCCAAGGAGGAACAGAAAAGATGGGGAATGGGTGCTAGCGGCTAATCTGACCTGTGTCTTCCACACTGAGGTCATAAGGTGACACGGTTGAGAAGAGTTGGGGCGGGGACTGAGCCCTGGCCGTCAGACTCCAGAACCCACAACCCTAACTCCTCTACACCTTCCACTCTGCGTGCCAGCCTGCTACTAAGCACCTAGTAGAGAAAACGTGGATGTGGAAGGTGAGGCCCTTGCCCTGGGAGAGAGCCCAGGCCTCCTTCATTGGTCCCAGGTCACTCCTTATCACATCTGGTACCCATCACCACCTCCCACCCTGGCTGTTATCCCTGGAGGGTCCTGGAAGCCTCTCTGATAGCTGGCCCTGGGCTATTGCCTGCCATGCTATGGAAGGCCTTCCACATCAGCTCTGGTTATGCACTGTCCCGGGGTCTAGTTGCTTCCTGTTTCTCCAAGCAGAGGGGAGATTCTTTGGGGACTAGGACTATGTTCTCCCTTCTCCTGTATGTGGTCCCTCTCTGGGACCAGGCAGAATTTGTGCAGTAGGCAGCAACGGTGATTTTGAGAGGCCCTAAGAAGGCCCTTTTCTACCCCTTTTGTACCTCCTTTACCATAAAAAAATTCCATCATTAGACAGGATTTCACTCCTTCAATTACCCTTAAGATTCAAATTCCCCTGAGAGAGGCAGTATAGTAGGGCTTAACATTCATTCACACTATAGTGAGAAGTAGCTCATAGAATATTTCCTGAGGGGGGCACCTGGGTGGCTCAGTCGTTAAGCGTCTGCCTTCGGCTCAGGTCATGATCCCAGGGTCCTGGGATCGAGCCCCGCATCGGGCTCCCTGCTCTGCGAGAAGCCTGCTTCTCCCTCTCCGATTCCCCTTGCTTGTGTTCCCTCTCTCGCTATGTCTCTCTCTGTCAAATAAATAAATAAAATCTTAAAATAAAAAAAAAAAAGAATCTTTCCTGAGGGCAAGCTTTTTCATCTTGGCCACCATTCATTGAGTGCCTACTATGTGCTTTCCACTGATTCAAGAGCATCTCATGCATTAGCTCATTTAATCCTCACAACTCTGTGAAGTGGATACTAGTGACCCCATTTTACAGATGAGGAAACTGAGGCCCAGAGAGGTTAATGATCATGCCCAAGGTCTGCAAGCAGTGGAAGTCTGGTTCCAAAACCTACACTCTCCATTACTCCACTGAGATAATCCCTAAGACTTTTCAGTGTTCTGAGATCAGTTCTTCTCCCTGAGAACAGTTCTGAGATCAGTTCTTCACACAGCACCCAGTGAGAGGAGCCTTGGGTCAGCTCCCTGGTGTCCTGGGAACAGAGGGAGAGTGTGGGGGGCATGGATGCTGGGAGCTGCCAGAACAAACCTGCTCCTTCTTCCCTTCTTCCTCTTCTCCCGCCCCCCCCTCCTTCTTTTCCTTCTCTTTCTCCCCTCCTTCCTCCCACGCATCCATGTAGCCGCCCACACACCTACTAGGGGTGAGGGCTACAGGTAAGCAATGACCAAAACAAGTGTCCCTTGTGCTCTCACAGGTTTGATAGTCTAAAAAACAAACAAACAGGGGCACCTGGTTGGCTCAGTTGGTGGAGCATGTGACTCTTGATCTCGGGGTCGTGAGTTCGAGCCCCACGTTGGGTGTAGAGAGTACTAAAAATCAATCAACCAATCAATCAATAAGTAAAACAAAAAACACTTGCTATTTCTTGAGTGTTTATGGTGAGCAGGGCCCTGAGCTAGGTGCTGAAAACATGCATCATCCCCAGAGCCCACTTTCTCAGGTGGGAGACTGGCACTTAGGAAGAGCTACAGGCATTATCTCATTTAATGACTCCAGACTGACTCCAGAGTCCCAGCATCGCACCCTAGACTGGACTGCCCCCCTCTTGGGGTGTAGTGAGGATCCAGTGGATACTTAGACTGAGGAGTGCACACACACACACACACACAACCCTGGCTCTGTGACTCCAACAGCCAGCACCAGAGGCAGCCATTTCTGCTGTCTCCAGCACCCTCCTTCCCACCAGGGGCCAGGCCCCACCCCAAACAGGAGTGGAGTGGGGAAAGGCCATCTCCCAAGGAAATGATAGGCTGGCACCCCGAGACCTCTGAATGGAAACCCGCAGGGAGATTGAATGAGCCTGATCTAACCAGAGGTTCTGGAAGGAGACCTCACCCGCTCTCCCTGGGCAGCCTGTCAGCGTGAAGTCCTGGTGCCTTGGTTTCCTCTCCTATAAATTGGTTTGCTCACAGGCTGTGTCTGAAGTATCACCCACCAGAAGCTTCCTTGATCCAGCTCGTTGGGGAAGCTCCTTGCTTTCTGACTGGGTCCTTCCAGGTTCTTCACAGGGATTGTATTTCCCGTTTTACAGGTACGGAAACGAGGCTCCGAGAGGCTGACCCACAGCCACCTAATGAGTGTTAGAAATGCAATGAGAACCCACCCAGGTTTTTAATCTGTTGCTGCAACAAGTGTCTACTAAGCACTCAACTGAATGCTGGCGTCTGAGCTATGTCCAGGAGATACAGCAGCGAGCAAGGGAGGCTTGTCCTACCTCCAGGAGAGTCCATTTCAGTAGGGCTGACAGATGAGAGGAAATATTAGAAATGTTGGCAGGACAGGGTGACAAGAGCTAAGAGGCTTTTGGCAGGGCAAAGGACCTGGGGCCACCTCAGCTCCCACATTTGGGAGGACCCAGCAGAGCAAAAGTCTGGGGGGCTGGGGAGGTGAAGTGGGAAAGGTTGGGGTCTTGGCCCAAGTAGGGTGTTAACTGGGAGGAGGAGTTGGAGCTGCCCCACCCCAAAATACCCAGACTCCTCTCAGGCCTTGTACTGCCTGCCTGGAGTTTCCACCCCAACGGTTTCCTTGTCTGGGGTGCTTTCCAGCCCCACCTGCTTTCCTGGAGTCCAGTTCATCTAACGCTCCTGCCAGGCATGTACCTGGTGCCTAGTGTCACTCTGCGTAATTCCAGAAACCCAGGTGTCCTCACCTGCTCCTGATTCAGTTTGACTCACCCTCCTCAGTTCTGGAAGTTGGCTCTTGGCTGTTTTTACCTCATGCTTGGGCATCTGGGGCTCGTGGGAGCAGCAGATCCTCCTTCCCACTCTTGAAGGTTAAACTGGTTGGTGTCATGCAGGGGAAGTAGAGGAGCCCTGAGGAGGGAAACCTCATCCACCCACGATTAATTTCCTCCCTCTACAACCCACTTCAGACATCTCCTTTCCAGCGATCACCAATGTTCTTCCTGTTCTTTTTTTTTTTTTTTTAAGATTTTTATTTATTCATTTGACAGAGAGAGACAGTGAGAGAGGGAACACAAGCAGGGGGAGTGGGAGAGGGAGAAGCAGGCTTCCCGCCGAGCAAGGAGCCCGATGTAGGGCTCCATCCCAGGACCCTGGGATCCTGACCGGAGCCGAAGGCAGACGCCTAAGCGACTGAGCCACCCAGGTGCCCCTCTTTTTTTTTTTTTAAGATTTTATTTATTAATTTGACAGAGAGAGAGAGACAGTGAGAGAGGGTACACGAGCAGGGGGAGTGGGAGAGGGAGAAGCAGGCTTCCTGCCAAGCAGGGAGCCCGATGTGGGACTCGATCCCAGGACCCTGGGATCATGACCTGAGCTGAAGGCAGACGCTTAACTGACTGAGTCACCCAGGCACCCTGTTCTTCCTGTTCTTAACAGGAAAAGGACATTATCTAGGAAGAATAGCTAATATTTGATTGTTTACTAGAAGCTGGGTACTTCTCACAACATTCCATTATTTGTTATTATTTTCCTGATGAAAAAAACTGAAGCTCAGAGAGGGGACCCATCTTGTCTCAAGTCACACAGCAAGGAATTGGCTGAAATGGGATTGGAACCCAGGTATACTAGACTTCCAAGTGGTTTCACCAGGGACACACATACCTGACCCCCACTCCAGCTGCCCACAGGTGGGAGAGGGAAGTTAGGGCTCATTCCACCTGCCAAGCTTGAGCCTGCTCAGATCCAACCTCATGCACCCCCAGGATCCTTTTGTGGTGGCGCTGGGGGGATAGAAACTCTGAGAGGAGCCACCATTTGCTCAACCCAGGGATCTGAGGGCCATTACTTCCCCCATGGGAAGAAGCCCAGACCTATAGAACTCCCATAGGAAGCGCTCCCCAGATGAATGGGCCAGGTCTGTGCTGCTTGGTGGGAGTCATGGCCAGTCATCCCTCCTCATTTTAGATGGGCCCAGGCGTGCCACGGCAGCGTACCCCCTCCTTCCCTCCCACAGCTTGTCCCCAGTTGGCATCCCTCCCACTGGACCTCCCCTCCCCATCCTACCTTCACACCAGATAAAGCTGTATGGCCCAGAGCTGTGCTAACCAGTACGGTGGCCACTAGCCCCTTGTGGTTGTCGAGCACTTGAAATGGGACTAGTGCTGCTGAGGAACCGAATTTTAAATTGTATTTAATTTTAATCAAGTTACATTTACATTTTAAACTTGATAATGTAGTTGGGACGCCTGGCTGGCTCAGTTGGTAGAGTGTGCGACTCGATTCTCAGGGTTGTAAATTTGAGCCCCACAATGGGTGTAGAGATTGCTTAAAAATAAAATCTTATAGGGGCGCCTGGGTGGCTCAGTTGGTTGAGCGACTGCCTTCGGCTCAGGTCATGATCCTGGAGTCCTGGGATTGAGTCCCGCATCGGGCTCCCTGCTGGGCAGGGAATCTGCTTCTCCCTCTGACCCTCCCCCCTTTCATGTGCTCTCTCTCTCTCTCATTTAAAAAAAAAATTAAAATTAAAAAATAAAATAAAATCTTATAAAAAAATAGATAATGTAGTTATTGGAAAACATTTAAGTATGTGTGGAACACCTTGGGTATGTGACTCTACTTATGCAACCCAAATTTTATGAAATCTAAACACAGATCATTTTCTGATGAAAATTTAGCAGGTAGTAGAAGTATAAACCAAACACCAGGTTTTGAACGCTTAGTAATAGAAAATGTAAAAATACCTCACTGATATTTTTTTACATTGATTACATGTTGAAATGCTATTTTTTGTATGTCATATTAAATAAAATATTAAGATTGATTTCACCTGCTTATCTTTTTAACGTAGCTACTAGAAAGTTTTTTGATTATTTATGCGGCTCATATTCTATTTCTATCAGACGGTGCTGGGCTGGAGGTTAAAATGTGTGGGTTCAAATCTTGGCTGTGTGTGTCCTTGAGCAACTAAACCAGACTCTCCGGGCCTCAGTTCCTCATATCAGGCGGGGATAATAGTAGCAGAGTTGTTCAGAGGAATAAAGGAGATCATGTTTGTAAAGCCCTTAGCCCACTGCCTGGCATATAGTAGGGGGCGGGGGGAGACATTGTAGACTTCCCTTTTATCCTAACACTCCAAGTGCAGTTCAATGAAACTCAGCGATATTTATGGAGGGCCTGCTAGGCGCCAGGCCCTGGGGCTCCCCCCGAGAGCAAGCCCTGGAACCCCGGCGTCCAGGAGGGAGGCCGCTCCTGGAAGAAGCGGGTGAGCGCAGGTGGTGTAAGTGCGGGAGCAAACGCCACACGGAGCCGCGCTGGGGGGACTCCAGCTGCTTCTGCAGGAGTGGCCCGGGAAGGCTTCCCTGGGGAGCGGGCGACGTCGGAGCTAAACCTGAGCGCCGAGGAGAGGCTGAAGGACCGCCTGCAGCGCGAGCGCCCGCCGGGCTGTCCGCTCCCGGACTGCGCCATCTGCTTCGCCAAATTTTCCATTTCTTGCATTCAGCTCCCTCCTGGCTCCGGCGCGGTCCCCGTGTTCACCGCCGCCCTCGCAAGGCTGGCCCACATCACTCCCCTTCTCATCTGTTCTGTGCTCTCCTGCCTGCCTGTGGGAACCCCCTCCCTCCTTTGCCGTTCCAGCCCGGGGCCCCTGTGCTTCGAGGTTTCCCCGGATGGTTCCTGCCCACCCCCCGCTCTGATTCTTCCAGACCGACTACTCCATTCTACACCATCCTGGTTCCCACCCCCTCTCTTCATTTCTCTGGGGCAGTCGTGCCCCCCCAACAAACTTGCCCCTTTCTTAGGGCATGAACCAGAACCAGCTCTTAGCCACCTCCTAGCACTGGGCTGAGCCTTTCGGTAAGACCTGTGGATTGCCAGAGCCCCTCACGGGGGAAACCGAGGGGCGTGTCTGCCCAGGCACAGTGGAAAATCCCTGGCAGGGGGAAGGGCTATGGAAATTTCTTCTTAACGTTCTCTTTCCAGACTTGGACTTGCCCCAGGAAGCAGTCAAGCATTTGCCCAGCGACCTGCAAGGCGGCTCTGCTCTTCCTGTCGCCCCCACCCCCACCCTGGGCTTGAACCCGGGGAGCAGTGATGGGGCTGGGGGAAGCGGCAGCTGGCCGCTGAGCTCAGCCTCAGAGAAGGGCAGGTGATGTCCTCTAGTGCCACCCCCTTAGTTCAAAGATGAAGAAACAAGGGTCAGTGGCAAAATGATACGAGGCTGTGGATGTCTTCACTCCCAGTTCAAGCTCCTCCAGTGCCCCACATTCCTGTTTCCTCATCTGTAAAATGGGCATTAGAGTAATAGTCCCTACTCGATAGGATTGGTGATATGTGAAGTGAGTTCAAGATGTAGAGCATGCTGTGAATATGCGCTATGTATCCTCTCTAACCTTGAGCCTGCTCTTCCTCACAGCCCCAGTGGTGGAGTGTGTCCTTCCCATTGTGCCAGTGGCCGACCTCCGGGGGCTTGAATGAGGCCTTGAAGTTATCACCAGGGGCCAGCGGGTTCCAATGAGGCCTGGTTCCCTATTGTCTATAGACTGTGTCCACAGCGTGTCTTGCCTGTATTTGTCCTGCTGCCTTTTTTTTTTTTTTAAGATTTTATTGATTGATTGATTTGACAGAGAGACACACAGTGAGAGAGGGAACACAAGCAGGGGGAGTGGGAGAGGGAGAAGCAGGCTTCCCACTGAGCCGGGAGCCCGATGTGGGGCTCGATCCCAGGACCCTGGGATCATGACCTGAACCGAAGGCAGACGCTTAACAACTGACCCACCCAGGCGCCCCGCTGCTTTTAAAATGTATGTAGATGCAATTTTTGGTGAATAAGATACAAATTCACTTAACAGTGGTAGTGAAGTCACAGGTTTGTCATATATTCACTCAACCAGTGATAGCAAAAGTCAACTAAAATTTTTGGAGTTTCATAATGGGTTGGGGGCCATTGGGGCAGGTGCCCCAATCTCAGCCCTTCTCCCCTGAGGGGCCTGTGTTCCTCCCCTGTCCCCTGAGAATGTGCCAACCCATATCAGCTCCACTACTCTGTCCCTGGTCCCCAGACTATCCCCAGAGGGGCTCTAACAGGAATCTGAGTGTGTGGCAGAAAAGCCCATGCAAGAGAACGAAGAAGGCTACCCTCATGTCCTCAGGAAGTCTCATCCCTCTCTCCTCCCACATGCCAGAACATACAGAATACGGCAGATTCCTAGCCCTCCTCCTGCCCTTTGCCACTTACCACCCTGGAGGCCTGGGTGCAGTGGGACTTGAAAATTTGGGCTATAGGAAATTTGCTACAACATGAATGAACTTTGTTTTTTCTTTTTTAATTTTTTATTGTTATGTTAATCACCATACATTACATCATTAGTTTTTGATGTAGTGTTCCATGATTCATTGTTTGTGCATAACACCCAGTGCTCCATGCAGAACGTGCCCTCTTTAATACCCATCACCAGGCTAACCCATCCTCCCACCCCCCTCCCCTCTAGAACCCTCAGTTTGTTTTTCAGAGTCCATCGTCTCTCATGGTTCATCTCCCCTTCCGATTTCCCCCCCTTCATTCTTCCCCTCCTGCTATTTTCTTCCCCCTTTTTTTTTTTAAACATATAATGTATTATTTGTTTCAGAGGTACAGGTCTGTGATTCAACAGTCTTGCACAATTCACAGCGCTCACCATAGCACATACCCTCCCCAGTGTCTGTCACCCAGCCACCCCAACATGAGTGAACTTTGAAGACATTGTGTTAAGTGAAGTAAGCCAGGCCCAATGAGACAAATACTGTGATTCCACTTAGATGACATATCGAGAGAAGTCAAATTCATAGAGACACAAGGTAGAATGGTGACTCCCAGGGGCTGGGAGGGGGACACATGGTATTGTTATTTAGTGGGTATAGAATTTCCGTTATGCAAGATAAAAGACTTCTGGAGAGCAGTTGCATGACAATGTGGATATATTGTTAACACTACCAAACTGTACACTTAAAAATGGTTCAGGGGCGCCTGGGTGGCTCAGTCGGTTAAGCGACTGCCTTCGGCTCAGGTCATGATTCTGGAGTCCCGGGATCAAGTCCCGCATCGGGCTCCCTGCTCAGCGGGGAGTCTGCTTCTCCCTCTGACCCTCCTCCCTCTCATGCTCTCTGTCTCTCATTCTCTCTCGCAAATAAATAAATAAAATCTTTAAAAACAACAACAACAACAACAACAACAAAAATGGTTCAAATGGGGGATGCCTGGCTGGCTCAATCAGTAGAGCATGCAACTCTTGATCTTGGAGTCGTGAGTTTGAGCCCCACATTGGGGTGGGGTAGATTGTACTTAAAATTTTTTAAAATGGTTCAAATGGCAAATTTTATGTTACGTGTATTTTACCACAATTTAAAAAAAAGAAGTGTTGGGGATTGGCCCTGGTGGGCCTCTCAGGAGATGGCAGATTTGAGATGTCATGGTCCTTTCCATCTTTCCTCTCTTCCACACATGTTCATAGAGCACTTTCAATGAGCCAGGCACTGTTTTAGGCACACAAAAAATGTGGGTTAACATTCTAGGGCAGACAGACAATAAATAAAATTTGAACCAAAATGTTTGTGGCTTATGTTTTCCTTTTCTTAGTGAAAAATGTACCATATTTACACTAAGTGGAATCATGATTATGGAGCCATAATTTATGTTTTAAAACTTCTAGAGCTCATTTTATATACTTTTTAGTGTGTGTTAGAAAATTTTTTAAGTTGAGGTATAATTGGCATGCAGTAAAATATACACCCTTTTTTAGGTGTCCAATTGTACATATTTTGAAAAATGTGTACTAAAAAACAACTCTACAGGTATAATTTACATACTCCAAATTTCACCTCTTAAAAGTGTACAATGCAATGTTTTTTTGAATATTCACAGAGTAATGCAACTATCACCACAATTAATATTTTATAATATTTTCATCACCCCCAAAAGAAACTACCTATGAGCAGTCACCCCTACTTAATCAACCACTAATCTACTTTTATCTCGATGATTTGCCTCTTCTGGACATTTTGTATAAATGGAATTGTATAACATGTGGTCGGTTGTGACTTCTCTCACTTAGCATCACGTTTCTGAGGCTCAACCAAGTTGTGGCAAATATCAATACTTCATTTCTTTTTACTAATGAACAATATTCCATTGCATGGAGAGACCACATGTTGTTTATCCATTCATCTGTGGATGGACATTTGGGTCGTTTCCACTTTGATTTTATGAATAATGCCGTTATGAACATTCACATACAAGTTTTTGTGTGATGTGTTTTCATCTCTCCAGAGTGTATGCCCAGAAGTAGAATCACTGGGTCATATGGTAGCTGTATGTTTAACCCTGTGAGGGGCTGCCAAACTCTTTTCCAAAGTGGCTGCACCATTTTACAATCCCTGCAGCAACGTATGAGGGTCCCCTTCTCTCCACATCCTCGCCACTCCCTGTGATTTTCCATCTCTTTGATGATAGCCGTTCTGGTGGTATGAAATAGCAGCTTGCTGGAGTGCTGATTTACATTTCCCAAATGACCAAGAATGTTAAACATCTTTCCATAGATAGCTTATAGATCATTTGGACATCTTCTTTGGAGAAATGTCATTCAGGTTCTTTGCTTGGTTCTTAGTTGAGTCGCAAGAGTTCTTTTTTTTTTTTTTTAAGATTTTTTTTTTAATTTATTTTGAGAGAGAGAGTGCACCAGCAGGAGGAGTGGGAGAGAGAGAAGCAGGCTCCTGGCTGAGCAGGGAGCCCGATTCGCAAGAGTTCTTTATAGGGACACCTGGGTGGCTAGGCCGGTTGAGCGGCCGATTCTTGATTTCGGCTCAGGTCATGATCTCAGGGTTGTGAGATCGAGCCCCGCATAGGACTCCAAGCTGGGCATGGAGCCTGCTTAAGATTCTCTCTCTTCCTCTTTCTCTGCCCCTCCCCCTCTTAAAAAAAAGAGTTCTTTCTATATTCTACATGTAAATCACTTATCATATATATGATTTGCAAAATATATTCTCTCAGGGTTGTCTTTTTTTTTAAGATTTTATTTATTTATTTGAGAGAGAGTGAGAGAGAGAGAGAGAGGGAGAGAAAGAGCAGGGGGAGCAGCAGAAGGAGAAGCAGACTCCCTGCAGAGCAGGGAGCCCAAAGTGGGGCTCAATCCCAGGACTCCAGGTATCATGACCTGAGCTGAAGGCGGATGCTTAACCGACTGAGCCACCCGGGTGCCCCACCCCCCACCGCCAGTGTTGTCTTTTTTACTTTCTTGAGAGAGCTTGTTTGGAGGTTCTAGCAGGGGAGCGCAGCTACTCGTATACCCTTGACCGAAGAACGGTCCTCCTCTATCGGGGAAGGTCGTCCTCTTCGACCGAGCACGCAGCTTCGGGAGGGACGCACATTCTTTTTTACTTTCTTGATTGTGTCCTTTGAAGCATAAATGTTTTTAATGTTTATAAAGTCCAACTTGCTGACCTTCTTTTCTATCACTTGCACTTTGCTGCCCTAGCTAAGAAATCATTGCCTAATCCAAGATCATAGAAGACTTACTCCTACATTTTCTTCTAAAAACCTTATAGTTTAGTTCTTCCATTTAGGTCTATGATTCACTTTGAGTTAATTCTTGTATATGTATATATATATATATATTTTTTTTTTTAATGCAGGTATTAAGATATAATTTACATTCAATACCATTCACCAATTTTAAGTATACAGTTTAATTAGTTTCATCTTATATACTTTAATGATTCTATATTGCCGGATATTTTTTCCTGGGAAGTGAGGGGGTAGGCAAAATTGAGTGTGTGCCTATTTTCTCTTCTCTTTATGCCCCACAGTAGTTTTCCCTGCAAATGTGTGTGTGATTATGTGGGAGTGTGTGTGTTTGTGTGTGTGTGAGAGAGAGAGAGAGAGATGTCTGCTCCTTACGAGTTCCCATTTATTGTGGCTTTCTTTTTTTTCTTTTTTTTAAAGATTTATTTATTTATTTATTTGAGAGAGAGAGAACGAGAGAGAGAGCAGGAGAGGGAGGACGGTCAGAGGGAGGAGAAGCAGACTCCCCGCCGAGCAGGGAGCCCGATGCGGGACTCGATCCAGGGACTCCAGGATCATGACCTGAGCCGAAGGCAGTCGCTTAACCATCTGAGCCACCCAGGCGCCCTTATTGTGGCTTTCTCTTGCAGCCCCACAGAGCCGCCTAGTTATAGACAGGTTGAATGAATGAATGCAGTAATCAGATGACAGCCCCTCAGAGTCTGCCCTCAGAGCCCTCAGCGTCACATGGCCACAGATGTTTCTGTGCACTGCCTGTGCGTGAGATCAAGATGGAGACTCCTTGAATGGACATGGCTGAGTTTAATAGACTGCTTTCTAATTTGTGATTCGTTCATAAAGAGCCCCCCTTTCAGGATAATTACAGAGTCCTGTAACAATCTATTAATTGGGCCTGGTTGCTGTGCCTCCTGTTTCCTCAGCCTTCCGCTGGCCTGGCCCAGCGGTACTTGGCCCCCTCCAGCAGCCAAAGCAGATGTGGCTGAACCCAGACACCCTCCAGCTGGGAGCCAGGGAGGGCTCAGGGGAATGAGTGGAAGGCCCTGGAGGTAGGAGGCCACAATTCCCATCTCAGCCCTGCAGCCTTGCTCACTGAGCCACTCTGGGCCTTTGCATTTACTTCTGAACCATGAGGTGGAAGTAAAGGAACCTAATATAGGGTGCATAATATATGCCAGGCTTAGAAGAATACAGCTTAGAAGTGCAGCTCTCTAAGCACATTCCCCCAAATGATTTGTTTGTTTTAAGATTAAAAAAAATTTTTTTTATTGAGAAAGAGAATGCACATGAGTGGGGTGGAAGGGCAGAAGGAGGTAGAGAGAGAATCTTAAGCAGACTCCACACCCAGTGTGGAGCCCGATGTGGGGCTCCATCTCACGACCCTGAGATCATGACTTGAGCCGAAATCAAGAGTCAGACGTTTAACCAACTGAGCCAAGATTTTATTTTTAAGTAATCTCTACACCCAACGTGGGGCTCGAACTCACAACCCTGAGCTCAAGAGTCACATGCTCTACTGACTGAGCCAGCCAGATGCCCCCCAAATGATGTTTTTTACAGTATGTTGTATGTTGACATGACTCTTGTTAAGATGGTGACTTTTGAAAAGATGTTAGAAGAAAGCAGGACCAGAGAGGAAGGAGGTCAAAGGTGATCCCTACTGCGGGGTGCCTACTCTGCAGCCGGCTCTGCCACAGCTCGGGCCCCCATCTCTTGCCCAACCGCTGGTTTCCTCTCCCAACAGTGGACCCCAGTTACGACTTTATATACATGTTTCTTCACTATTATCCCCATTTTACAGATGAGGTAACTCCAAGTGACTTGCTCAAGGTCATTGGCTAACAAAGGTCTGAGTCAGGATTTAAACCCAGATTTCACCACAGCATGGTGGCCTTAACCACTAAGGACACGACTTCCCTCCCAGGACCTTAGCCTTTACTATTCCTCTAAACTGGGTGGCAGGCATAATAAAACAATGAAGAGTTTCTTCTCCTCTCTCCTTAGCCTGAGAGTCTGAGGCTGGTGGGGAAATCTTGTGTGGTTTGAGCCAAGGGAGAGGGGCATGATCAAGCAATCAGACAGCCAGGGTCTGAGGGGAGCCCAGGGGTATCAAGGGAACAAGTGCATACAGTGAGATCAGAAAACTGCTAAGTTTTTAACACTGTGATTGTGAAGGATGAGGCAGGAGGAGGCAGGGGAGAGTCATAAAAGGGCTGGAACTCACTCTGGGTCTTAAAGGATGGGAAAGGTTTGCAGACAGGACAGAGGGACGACATCCCTGGTGAAGGGCACTGGGAAGAGCAAAATCTGGGATGAGAGAAGGGGGCAGGCCTGTACCTAAAGAAGGGGAGTTGTAGGGGGTGTGGTGGGCCATCAGGCTGGATAGGGCAAGTAGGGCCCACTAGCAAAGGTCTTAAAAGGCAGACAGTGGAATCTGGCACTAGGGAGCTATTATAGGTTCTAGAGTAGTATCCCGATGAGTTGGGAAATAGAAATAGGCAGTCAATACAAACTTTGTAAGCCAAACAGAACAATCTCTGGAAGCATTTTCCAAAGTTGGATTTTATCTGTAAGTCTATAAGCTTTATTAGCGTTCAGCCTTAGCAACAAAGGAGGCTTTCCCGTCTTCTCTTCGAAAGCCCCAAACCTGGGACAGAGCTCCCTGCTGCCTCTTAAGAGGCCTGCCAGGTCCCACCTGGGGGCCCTTCTGTCCGGCTGGGGGCGGTTTCAAGTTGTGTGATGAGCAAAGCCGGTCTGGTTTCAGGAGATGGTGACTCAGCGGGGCTTTCTTGGGAGTCCAGGCTTTCCTCTGGCCTCAGTCTGACCATCTCAGAAAAGGAGCCCTGTGTGCTCACTGCCTCCTGGTCTTGGAGAGGAGTTAACGCTGACCATGGCATCCAGTTCTTGCCTCTAAATACCAACAAGACTGTCTCGGAGCCAGACATGGTTGTTTTCCCTGCTCCTCTTTTGGGGCGAGGGACATACAGCTGTGAACCTTGGAGCTGATCTTGATTCCCAGGAAGTATGCCCAGACACTACCCAGAAGCGGAGTACCCTTCACTCCCAGGTCCCACCCTGAGGGACTGAAAGTGGATAAGGTCAGGCAAGGTCAGAAGATGGTCATTCAAGGGCTGGGGCCTGTGTTTACTAGTCTGTGAAACATTACTACCCATGTCCCACCCAGCCCTCACAGGGTGGCTATCAGGAGGATGTGCTAAGAAAATGAGGGTGAGGGCTCCCCTAAAACTACTCTGGGCACCTTCTCATTTGTTATCAGCATTTTCAGATCTAGTTCTAACCCAAGTGCATTCATTCTGGGGAACAAGTCACTCAGTTCTACCAAAGAGATGTGAATCTTCTAAACTATCCAAGGTTAGGACCCTGTGTCAGAATCACTGATGAAAATGCAAGGAGGGCCCCAGGAGGGCCTCGGCCAGAATCTCCACCAGAGCCCAGGGATCTATGTTTTAACCTGGGCCCCACACGCTCAAGTGGGAGAACTACTGTTTTAACATTGGGCAAACAAGGCCGGCCTGGGACCAGGAAGAGAAACAAGGGAGCTAACAGCTCTCCAAAGGCCAGAGTGGGAGGTCTGCCCCTCCTCCCTCCTCGACTGGCACAGGGAGGGAGAAGTGGAAGGGCCTTGGCCTTCATCTGGCCCAACCCCAACTTCACTGATAAGGAAATTGGGGCCCAGAGAGCACAATGAGTCCAAGTCACCCAAGGAATTCATGCAGACAGGCCTGTAGTCCCCTCACTACTCCCTCCCTGCTTCCCCTATGTGTGTGTGTGTTTCATTCTGCACCTGCCAGGGCCACACCTCCCAGTTGCAGGTCATGCCCCTCAGAGCCCCAGGTTCCTTGTCTAGTAAGAGGCTGGGACTAACTCCGTTTCTTGGTACTCCTGCTCCCTAGCCTTTTACATTCAGAGGTCAATTTTGTAATTTTCATGACCACGAAACAAATGGAACTGTGATTTTTTCACAGAAAGAAAAACATCTCTTAGAGTCCTTCTAGTTCCTCTTAAGTGCCTTGGGCTCAGGGAGCCCTGTACCTGGGCCTTCTAACCCAGGGCAACCAGGTGAGCTCTCCCTACTGAGACTCTGGCTTAGTGGGAGGTCTCACTCACTCCCCGCCTTCCAGGGCTTTCCAGCGCTTTCCCCTGGTAGCATCAGCCCGCACAGAGCCAAGGCAGCCAGGGTTCTTAGCACAGATGGCACACAATCCACATACCTCCATTACCAGGCTGGCAGGCAGCCCAGGAAAAGGACAGAGAAACACACAGGTGGACCCGAGTCTGCTGAGACTTGCCTTTTACCAGCCCCCCTCCCCCTCCCCCTCCTTTTATTTCACAGCCCCGAGGAGACTCAACCATTTTAACAAACATTTTTATTAGAAAAGTAAAAAATATTGCATAGGTCTTAATACTTGAACATCAAGTGTATTCATGAACAGCGAGTTTCTTCATGTAAACAGTTCTAGATGGAAGACCCAGATGGCACTCCTGGGGGGGGAGGGGTTCCAGCCCCCACCCCAATCCCACCCCATCCCCTCACAGCTCCATTCCTCAGTACACAGCGGGGGATGGGCAAACGCAGCTCCCAGGTGTGGTTTTTCTTCAGGTGTCAAAGATCCCCACGTGATCCCCACACCACCCCTTCCTTACATTCATGAGTCTGTAAGATAGCTGCCTAGGACAGGTCAGTAGTGAAGCTCTGATCAAAAAAAAAAACAACAACAACAACACAAAAGCTACAAAAACAAAGAACACATTTGGCCCCTTCAGACCGTGAGATACACAAACCACCTTGACCTCCCCCCTCCCACCAGGGCCTCTGCCAGGAGCACACACCCCTTCCGAGGCCAGTGCAGCCCAGCTGCTCACCTGGCTCTGTCACACCACTGTCGTCGGAACTGTCAGTAACGATGAAAATAATAAGGTACATGCTACATACACATCCAGCCAGAAGCCCGGTCGGCCCCTAGGCCCTGGTTTCATGCTACAGCACTGAGGGGCATACACCGCCAGCCGGGAGCCACCTGCACACCTCCCCGAGCTTGCCCGGAAACACAACGTTCCCCACCACCTCAACCTTCCTCCCCCTCAGGTGGCTGTTGTCAGTTTTCTAACGACAGGCCTCAGTCCCTCGGCTCCTGCCTGCCAATGATCACCTCAGAAGTTCAGTTGTCTCTGCCATGGGGGCAGGGTCGGTCCCCCCACCCCCCTCCCCAGGCCTAAGTTCAACACTCTTCAATGAGCAGCTGCTCCGAGCTGTACAGCTTCTTCTTGATGACTCGGAAGCCCGTGCTCAGCGTCAGGGACTGGCTGAAGCCCGGCACGAAGGGCGAGTTGGCGGAGCTGAACAGCCCCTGGATCTTAGGCCAGAGGCGGGAGTCCAGGCGCAGCACGAGGGTCAGCTGGAAGGTGGGCACCAGGCTGGGGTCGAGGGCCAGCTGGCCGACGCGGTGGCAGCTCCTGCCTTGCTCCACGCAGACGTCCAGCAGCGCCCCCCGCAGGCCGCACGGCTCGCTGTAGGCCAGGCGCAGGAGCTCCTTGCCCACCTGGCTCACCAGCTGGCCCGGCATCAGCAGGCGCGCGGGGCGCCGCGAGCCCAGCCGCGCCTGGGACAGGCTGTCCTGCAGCAGCTGCATCAGGGTGGCACACAAGTGCTCATCCTCAGGGTCGCTGAGCAGCTCGAAGTCGGGCAGGGACACCCCATCCAGGTATGCCGAGTCTGGCCGGGAGAGCACACAGGGGAGGGGTGTAAGAGCAGCTCCGGAAAGGGGAGGTGCTGTTTCTTTAAGAAACCAACACACTCCCTTCCCCCTCCGTGCCTCAGTTTCTGCGCCACACTCGAACCCTATACTCCAATCCCCGTTCCTCCGTCCCGCCGCCCCATCCGCAACCCGGGTTCCGATGGGATAGGAAGCCAAGGCGGCGCTGACTCCTTCCAGAGCTGCGCTTTCTCACCTCCCCGGCCCCGCAAGAGTCGAGTCCAGTCTCCGCCCACCGCTTACCTTCCTCCGGCCCAAAGCCGCTGTTGCTGCTGTCCAGGGACTCGCAGTCCGAGCTCTCCAGGCTCGCGCAGCGGCCAAGCCCCTCTTCTCGGGCCGCCGACCCCCAGGCTGAACGGGGCGGCTGATCTGGGGTGGGAGTTCGGGACAAGGACGACGATGAAGAGGAGGACGACGACGAGAAGCGATCCCAAAGGCTAGGCATGATGAGGACAGACGCCAGGACGTTTGCAGATGAGCTCTGGATGCGGGACCGCAGAAAACGCTGTAAGACATGAGGGGCACGGACCCGGCGTCAGTCTGGGGGCTGGACCAGACTGAGAGCGCTGGGAACCCGCAGGACTGAGGCCTTCCCACGCAGGGATCAGCACACACAGAAGGGACACTTACCAGCTGGCTCCGTCGGCGAGAACTGTTAGGACAAGTGCCTACTGCCGCTTGAATGGGTGCGCGAACTGGTACCAAGCCCCGAGCGCTGCCCAGACCTGTCCCTTCTACCCACCCGCACCTCCCCCTTGGCCTGCCGCGGTCCCTAGCACCAGCACCGAGAGGCCTATAAGGACTAGTGCGGAGAGGCCACGCCCCCCCTCGGCGCCGCGGCCCAATCCAGATCCGGGAGTGTGGCTCCCTTCAGCCAATGTGCTCGGGGCGCACGTTCGCAACGTTCTCTCCTGCCCAGTGACAGTGGTCTGGCCCCGCCCCCGTTGAGCCCCAGAACGCTCCCAGCCGAACCCCGAGCCGCGGCCACGCCCCCTTTCTGGAAGGGATCCGCGGCGGCTGCAGCTGCCAAGGTCCCCGAGGGCGCTCGCGGCAGGGGAGGATCAAGGAAAGACTTGTTTATTATAGGGTCCTGTTGCTGGGGGAGGGGGTAGCCGTGACCGCGCGAGGAGAAGGCCAGGGGAACTTGAGGGGGCGGCGGTCCGGGAAAACGGTTGACCCCAGCGTCTGGGAGCCTGCGACTACAGGCACAAGTAGGCGCTCGGGTGGATGCCTGTGGGACGGCGGCGCGGGGAGCAGACGTTAACCCGGCAGGCCCTCGCGCACGTACCCCACGCTAACCCTGCCTTGCAAAGGATCGGAATATGGGGGTGGGGTCCAGACTGGGCAGCTCGAGGCACCGAGCTCTGTCTTCCTTGCAGCCCCACCCGCCTGATAGCTCTGCAGCCCCAGGGGATGGGTTAATGGGGGGTGGGCATGCCCCGCAGGATCTCCGTCCCCAAATAGTGTCCGCTCCCACCCCCAACTGCTTCCAAGGAGAGGGTTTGGGGAGGGTGGCTAGAAAAGTCTTGTTGGGCTAGGGTTCCTAGCGCCTGGACTTGGGGCTGAGAACGGGGACCCATATCAGAAGGACACACGGACCCTCAGCGGGTCTTACAAAACCGACCGCCGCGCGGTGGTGTCTCCCCCGCCCGCCGTGCCCAAGAGTCCCCGGGTGTCTGCCGGGTCCTAGCGCCTCTCCCCTCAATGCGCTTTGTGTAAAAGACCCGGAGAGTTGCATCAGGACCAAGGACCTAGATCTCCGGAAAAGTCCGGGAGTGCAATGGCCATCCCCTGTTTCATCATTCAGGCGGGGCCACAGGAAATCTGGCCTGACGGCGGTGCTCGGAGACAAATACATCCACACGGGGTGCTGAGGGTGGGAGGAGGGTCGGATGGACTCGACCTTTTCGTCTTTAAAGGCTTATCAATCTGGGACACCAGGATCCCGATGGAAGAGGAAACCAAATTTACATCAGACGCTCCTACTCCAAGAGCCTAACCAGATCTGACCGACAGGCCTCGCCTCGGGGGCGGGCTTGCACGTGACAGATGACACTTGCCGGAGGTCGGGCCCCTGCCATCCCCACCCCCACCTAATTAAAAAAAAATGGCTGACCCGTGGGTCTTTTCGGGCAGACTGAGACCTAAGCTGGAAAGGACCGGAATTCTAGCCCTGCACCACATCCCCATTTTCCAGATGGAAGAACCGCCTCTGGAGACAAATTTATAGATAAAAAACAAATTAGGGGAATCAGATTAGAAGATAGCGTTAAGACTGCTGCACAAGGGCGCCTGGGTGGCTCAGTTGGTTAAGCGACTGCCTTCTGCTCAGGTCATGATCCTGGAGTCCTGGGATCGAGTCCCACATCGGGCTCCCTGCTTGGCGGGGAGTCTGCTTCTCCCTCTGATCCTCCCCCTCTCATGCTTTCTGTCTCGCATTCTCTCTCAGATAAATAAGTAAAATCTTTAAAAAAAAAAAAAAAAAAGACTGCTGCACAATATAATAATAGTCTCTTACCCGCTGGGGCGCTGAAGGCCTGAACACTGGCCCTTTCTTCCTGTCCTCGGAGCTCTGATCGCTTGCTGGGAGCCTTAAAGACCCCAGGGTCAGGGCCGTTAGGGGAAGTGCTTGGAGGGCTGGTGGTAGATGACATTCTTTTGAAATCACCCTTTACTGAGGTGGAGTGATCCCCCGTATGGATGTATCTTTTTGTTCCCCAGGCAGAAGATCAGAGAACGAATCTGCCAGAGTACCACTTGCCCTTCCCACCAGGGAGACTGGGCTGGGGACACTTGAGACAGAAGGAGATAGATTTTGGGTGTTTTTCTTCCTCTCTCTCTCTGGCAGAAATTTAGAAAGGAGATATTTCAGAAAAAAATGTGAAACACTAAGAAAAATAGAAGTTTTTTAAAAAGCGGATATCCATAAGCAGAAGACTCTGAACCAGTCTGGAGAGGTCAGTTCATTAGGGATCATTCATATTCAATAAATACCATCATGAAGTAGTGTGCTAAACACCTTTTTTTAATTCACTGTCTCATTCTGTTAATAAAACAGTTTTTCCCAAATTGGAAGGGCTGTGTTAATGGGCACTGAATAATTTTGTTTCTTTTCAAGAGAAATCCATTAATGTTGTCTCATTGTGTTTTTTAAAGTGATGAAAAATGGACCAGCAGTCTTAACCCTGGAGGTTTTTCCCAGAGTAAGAGGGAGTGGGCTCTAGGATAAGGATAAACAATCACCTTGCTAGGAGGCCTGGCTGAGGTCTGGCTGGGGAGGCTCTAAATGGCTTTCTGCGCTTACACTTTTCACCCCTGTGAAGGAGCGGGCAAAGCCCCATACCACTGTCTGCCAGGAGAACCTTTGGACCTAGAACTGTTAGCCCCTCTGCAGAGTCAGGGTGGGGGTGAGGGCATTGGTTCATTGCATGAGGTGAAGAATGGGATCCCTTCCACCTGGCTGGGGCTGGAAAGACTTCATTGCGACCTCACACACCCCTCCCACACTGAAGCAGATGGGGGGGTTGGGAAACACCTAAAATTGGGGAAACTCCTGGGGAGGAGGCAGCTCTCTCTCTTAGCCTCTGAGCCAGGCCTCTTCAGAAACCTCAAAGATCCTATAAACCCTGCATTTGGTGTGCTTCTCTTTCCCTACTATTCTCCTTGGGCCAAAGCTGGCTGCAGGTCAGACGTGCCTGAACATGCTCCCGCCCGCAGTCTTGGAGACCCAGCTCTGGCATCTCTGCTGCCAAGAATCCTCCCCCAGCATGTCCACCCCAACCCTCCCATCCCTTAGATGCCCCTCCTCATGTCATCCTTATACCCTGTGCACATCTATGTTAGTAACTGTTTCCACTTTAGTCTTCCCATTGGACCATGAGCTTCTTAACTTCAAGTGGACAGCACATAGTAAAGGCTCAGTGAATATTCCTTGGCTGAAGAGATGAATGAATAAATGGAAGGCTGGATAAAGCAAGAAAGTGAATTTCCCCAGAATTACAGACCTACATCTGGATTCCCAGGATCTAGGTGGGCCTTTTGCCGGGGGCGGGGCGCGGGGGGCGGGGCGGAATAGGAGAGCGCTTCTGAAGACCTGGATGCTACCTTTCTATCCCCCTTCTGACAAGTGCTGCCAAGAGCCTTAGATGTATCTGAACCTTTTCCTCCCTCCTCAGCTCAGGTCTGGGAGTGGGGCTTCTAAGGCAATTTAGTTCTCCAATTGGAATATAGTATGCAGGGTGCCTGGGTGGCTCAGTCGTTGGGTGGCTGCCTTCGGCTCGGGTCATGATCCCAGGGTCCTGGGATCGAGCCCCACATCCGGCTCCCTGCTCAGCGGGAAGCCTGCTTCTCCCTCTCCCACTCCCCTGCTTGTGTTCCCTCTCTCGCTGTGTCTCTCTCTGTCAAATAAATAAATAAAATCTTAAAAAAAAAAAAAAAAGAAAGGAGTACAGTATGCAACCCCAGGAAGCCGAGGAGAGAGGTTGACATTGTGTAGAGGGCTAATGTGGGGAATCTTTTAACACACTTAGTACTTTACCCTCAAGTGCCTCAAAACACTTTCAAAAACATTTTTTGAGATAAAATTCACATATAAAGTTAATGATAAAGCGAACAATTCAGTGGCATTAAATAGAGTCCCAATGTTGTGCAGCCACCACCTCTAATTCCAAAACATCTTTATCATCCCAAAGAAGACCCCAGACCCAAGCACGGGGTCATTGTCCTCAAAATACTTTTGAAGTTTCTATTCCCTTGTTGGAGCAGGGCTGCTCCTTTGCACAACTCCAGAGGGCACCATTCCCATTTGAGTCTGTGCATTTACACATGTCTTCTGGGGAATTGTGCTCTAGGGAGTACTGGTCCCGTAGACACAATGTGCAACATGGACTTGGCCTCAAGACAACCCTGGTGGGGAGACTGGCTGAACTCTGAGCAGGAGTGGCCTAGTGTCACGTCCTGGCTGACTCAGGCCTCTGGAGCTAGTAATCAGGCCCCCTGCCCCAGTCTCTGTGGCCAGGGCCCTGACCACGCAGACGCTGCCTCTTCCTGGGCTCTGCTCTATTCCCGCGGGGCCCGCCACAGTCTGCCACGGAAAGTCAATGAGCACTCACTCCTGGCCTCCTGCCTCTCCCTGTTCAGGCGGGTTTTGTCCGGTGCACCAGTTCCCAGGGCCTCAGTCTGGCAAATCGCCCCAGTCAAATTTGGGGAGTTAAACCAGATCTTGGGGTGGGAACCCTAATATTCAAGATGGGAACCCCTGAAGGCCAGCAAGCTTACCTGCAAGGCTCTGCTTGGGGACCTTCACAGGTCTTTGGAAACCTCTCATTGAGGGGAGTGGAGGTGGCAGGCCGAGCCAGCTGGTCTGGGCGGTGGGGAGAGGGTGGAGTGGTGTGGTAGGAGGTGGGGACAATGAAGCCAGCAAAAGTGTTCCCAGGACTTCTGTGGCTTTTTTACTTGAAAAACAACAAACAACTTTGTCAAAATAGCAAGATCATAAATGCACCTGGTTTACTAGGAGGGTTGTGCAAAGCTGTTGACAGCCCAGAGCTGCAGATAGGATTTTGATTGTGCTCTAGAAGGAAGACCCAAAAACTCAGTGGGGAGTCTTTTTGCAAATGAAGCTACTTGTAAAATGGAAATACTAACAATACATTGTATTGTGTAGGCTATCAAAGAAAATGTTTTTAAAAGGTATTATCTACTTACACCCTGAGGAATGAATATAGTGCCATTCTACAGATGAAGAAATTGAGGCCCAGAGTGAGAGTCCGGCCATTTCAACCAATGGCTTTGGAGCCCAACTGACAATTAGAATCATCTGAAGACTTTGTAACCATAGATTCCCATCTCCCCAACCCCCCTTTTTGAACTGGTAGGTCTGCATGGGGCCCTTTTGTACAACTGTCTAAGTGATCCTTTTTTTTTTTAAGATTTTATTTTTTAAGCAATCTCTACACCCAACGGGGGGCTCAAACCCACAACTGCGAGGTCAGGAGCCACAGGCTCTACTGACTGAGAGGGCCAGGCGCCCCCTCATGCTACGTTTTAGTTGGGATGTCTGCTGACCTCTCAGAAAGAAAGGTAGGTCCTCCAAGGAACCTGGGTTGGCTCAGCCTATCAAAGGGCCTGCCTGTGGGGTGGGGGTGGGTTAGGGGCAGGTGAGGTGGCATGCAGCTGCAGAGACTAGGCCCATACGTGATCATAGTGAGCTCACAGCCAGCCACTTCTGGGAATCCTACATTTCACAAGTCATTTCCTCAGGGAACAGGGCAAAGGCAGGGGGCATCCCCACAACCCTGAGATCCTGACCTGAGCCAAAATCAAGAGTCAGATGCTTAACTGACTGAGCCACCCAGGCACTCCTATTTATTTTTTAAGTAACCTCTACCTCCAGTGTGGGACTCAAACTCATGACCCTAAGATCAAGAGTCGCACGTACTACCAACTGAGCCAGCCAGGCACTCCTATAGCAAACTTTTAAACACTAGTTAAATGACTTTATTTCTCCCTTCCCCTCCCCGAAACAAACAAACAAAAAACCCAAAAAACCCTTTTAGTAATAATAATAATAAAAATAAAAGACACTGTGATTATCCTCTGGCTTCATGTAGTGTTGGGATTTTCATACCCCAGTTTTGAAAACCCAGAACTAGAGAATCTCGAAGTCCTCCTCAACTTCCACAAGGATTATAGTGAAAGAAAAATCATGTGAGTTCCATGGAGCTGCTCTTCTAAAAATCCCAGGCCTGGCCTGTAGGGGGATGGACCATCTGGAAAAGGCCTGCCTAGGAAGGTAGAAACAGATGTTCCAGGTCCAGCCCTTGCAGTGTTCTTGCCTTCTGAGGGTTTCCAACTGCCATATATCAAAAGGGAGGGAGGGGTCAGCATGGGTTTGTTCATCCAGCTGGGGCTGGGGTGGGGGTGACAAGGATGATCAGGAGCTGCCACAGTGGGGACAGCCTGAATCCAGGCTCACAACCTACCGGAGCAGCAAAATGAGCTCATTTATTTTGCTTTTCCAGACAGAAGAGACCAGGAGGGCAACTCCAAGGGGCTGGGGTGAGTAGGCTGGATTAGAGTGCTCAGCAGAGAGGGGGAGTCGGCCCTCTCGCTGTCAGAATTCTTCTGTGTGTGGAATGAACCTTAAAATCCTTGAATGTTGGGGCACCTGGGTGGCTCAGTCAGTTAAGCATCTGCCTTCGGCTAAGGTCATGATCCCAGGGTCTTGGGATGGAGCCCCATGTGGGGCACCCTGCTCAGCGGGGAGTCTGCTTCTCCCTCTCCCACTGCCCCTCCCCTTCACTCCTGCAAACACTCTCTCTCTCAAATAGATAAATAAAATCTTAAAAAAAAAAAAAATCCTTGAATGTTAGGGCCAGCAGGCCCCAGAAGAACACCTCTTCCAGCCTTCCCACCTGCCCACTTTATAGACATGGAACTGAGCTGGAGGGTGAGGAACCTTAATGTGGTGCCCACCATCTCCCACTGTTCTGGCAGTTAGGCCTCACTTAGTCTTCAGGAACTTTCTTTTCTCAGGCTTGCACCCTTCGTCACCCCTCTGCCAAGCCTGTAATCTCACTCAGAAGTGTTTTATTTCCCATGGCCTTAGTAGCCAAAGGCTTGGGAAATTCAGGTCTATGCAGAAGGCAGCTCCCCAGGGTCTACTAGGCCTTTTTTTTTTTTTAAAAAAAGATTTTATTTATTTATTTGAGAGAGAGAGAATGAGAGACAGAGAGCATGAGAGAGAGGAGGGTCAAAGGGAGAAGCAGACTCCCTGCCGAGCAGGGAGCCCGATGCGGGACTTGATCCAGGGACTCCAGGATCATGACCCGAGCCGAAGGCAGTCGCCCAACCAACTGAGCCACCCAGGCGCCCTACTAGGCCTTTTTCTGAATTCCTTGGCTGGCAGGTGATTGGGAACTGCCAGTTCTACCTGGCAACTTTGCCACCTGCTCACAAAGATCTGTGACCTTTCTGGAGCTCTTTATGATATGAAAAACACTTCCAGGGCGCCTGGGTGGCTCAGTTGGTTGAGCAACTGCCTTCAGCTCAGGTCATGATCCTGGAGTTGTGGGATCGAGTCCCATATTGGGCTCCCTGCTCAGCTGGGGGTCTGCTTCTCCCTCTGATCACCTTCCCTCTCGTGCTCTCTCTCATTCTCTCTCTCTCAAATAAATAAATAAAATCTTAAAAAAAAAAAAAAAGAAAAAGAAAAACACTTCCATATTCTTGAGTATTTTCCTAACACTGTCAATAAAAATAACTAATATTTGTATAGTGTAGGCAAGACAGGGCTCACCAGCGTCATTTTACAGATAAGAAAACTGAGGTTCAGATAGGTGCCGTGACTTGCCTAAAGTCCTACAGTCATCGGCAGGTTGGAGCCATGACTCTAGATCTAGGCTCATTTCCATGATTCCATGCCACTGACAGGCTTAGTTGTGAGCCAAAGGGGACGGTAAGGCTGGAAATGTGGGGGACATTTGTATATATTGGGGAGTGACGGCATAGAACAGATAGAGTGAACGCCTGGAGTTTCTAGGGAGTTTTCAACCAAAAAACTTCCTCTCCTGGGTTGGTCCTTATTTGATCTGATCAGATTCTTCCTCCCCCTGCAGAATTCAGCAGGGCCCAGCGGTGCTGACTCAGTAGCAAAGCAGACTGCCACCTAAGGGGTTTCCCTTTAGCTAGATACCCTCAGACCCAGAAGTGACAGAATTCTGTCACCACAGCCCCCACTTCAGGTATCCTTCCGCAGAGCTCCGGTCTCATCTAGAAAGGCCAATTTGGGAAGCGGTGCGCCAAAAGTGGGGCCTCTCCCTTCCCAGTGTCCCCTTTTAACCCACAAAGGACAGACTGTGGCACAGGAATCCAGCAGCCAGTGCTGAATCTTTCTGTACTTAAAAAACAAACGCAGAGAAACACAAAAAAATTCTAGACTTTTAGGTTCTGCTCTGGGAAGAGGTGCACACAAGAGCTGAACCGACTTGTCAGAGAGCCATAGTGGCAGCCTGCCGTGGGGCCAGCCGGGATGGGGGAAGGGAAGACCCCTCCTGCTGTCCCCTCCTCCCACCCGCCACCTCCCGCAGAGGTGCGCCCTCAGGGGAGCCCGGCCGCGGAGGTGACAGATGCAGAGCAGCTGAATGGGGGTGGGGGGGGGTCTTGTCTCCGCGGACACTCTACGGGGGCGAAGCGGGGGACGTGACTTGGAGAACGTGCGTCTGAGGGACCGGTGGCAGATGAGAATGGGACTGGGGAGGAGGGCGGGGCTGGCCGCGGTCCCGCCTCCCGGGAGGAAAGAGACTCCTCCCACCGCCCGGGAGGAAAGCTGCCCGGCCGCAGATGCTGAGCTCAGCGCTCCGCTCGGGTCGCCCGGCTGCTGGGTGGGGGCAGGGCGGTGGGGGCAGGGCGGAGGGGCCGGCGCCTTTCTGTTGAGGGCAAAAGAGGGGGAAGTAGAGGAGGGGGGGAGGGAGGGAGTGGCTGAGGAGGCCCTCACAACCCCGAGGCTGTAACTCTCCTCCGACCGGGTCTGCTAACAAAGCGTTCTCTGTCGGGGTAGGGGAGGCCTCCGGAGTGCACGCAAAACCTTAAGGGGGCGGGCGGGGGAGTGTCTGTGAGTCATCACCCCAAACCCTGACTTAGCCCCAAGAACCCGCGTCAGAGAGGCCAAGCCCTTGTGCCCTCTGACCCCGGGATTTGTTTGGTGGAGGGAGTGCAGGGAGCAGTGCCTGCCCCTGTGAGTTTGCAGGCCAGAACCGCCCAGGCCAACTGCAGCTGGCCTGGGAAGGGACTTTTATTTAAGGCAACCTTGAAAAGAGCAGGGAATGATCAGCCTGGGAGGGGAAGGAAGGAAACCCTTTGTACCCACTTGGCATAAATGGTTACCCAGACCAAATGGGTGGGTGGCTATTTTTGAGCTGACCTACATACCTATTTGCCTCTTTATCTTTTTATTATCACACATGGTTATTATGGGAGCTTTTCTTTAGCACTTGGTGCAGCGGCTGCATTTGCTGAGGGCTGCTCAATGAGGCGTGTTGCCTCACACTCCCAGAACTTTTAAGAGTCTCTGATCCTGGAAAGAAGGACATCAATAGGCCTGTAGAAGCTTCACCAAGCTCTTTCCCCAGAGAACAGGATCCTAATCCTGAAGCATCGACTTCAGAGCTGGGCAGCCCTGGAGGCAAGAAATGACCTTCAGATATGAGGGCAATGTCACTGGGTTTTGCTGAGGCTGGCCTAAAAGCCCCCTCAGCCTCTGGGCCTCCGTTACTGCCAAAGTTGATCTTGTGGTCCCGCAGCCCCACATTATGGTGGGTGAGGTTTTCCTTTACAGATAGAGAAGATGAGGCACAGAGCTGAGTTACGACAGAACTGGTTTGGGATTTACTGCTCCAATGTGGAGGCAACTCTGTTTTCTTAAGTAGAAACAAGGAGAGCCTGCCACTTACCCTTGATTTTACCTTTGTTCAGCCTCAATGAGGCCTCCCTCTCTCTTGAATCTTTTAATACCTCCCCATTGCCTTTAGAGCAAGTCTGGCTCCTTACCTTCGTCTCGCAAGCCTCTAGGGCAGCCCCTTGCTATCTCTAGATTCATCTTCCTCCCACAGCCCAGGAGGGGAAAAATCACATCTGGTTCTAATTACCTCTGAAACGCTCTTAAATTTGCCATATAGTACAGTATGCATGGCTTTGTGTATACAACTTTGCACAGTAATATGTATGTAGATGTGCAAAATATATAGAGCAGTGTACAGCAGATCATAAAGGAGGACATCAAAGTATAAGCATATAATTTATAGTATTTTCAATCACACTAAAGAGAAACAGACCCATAGACCTGGAAGTGAGCCTGGCAGAGGTAACAGCAGATTTCTGTCTTCTACCCTGTGCCTCTTGAGTATGAAATCTTTGGCCTACTACTCCTCTTTTTTGCTGGGGTTTTCTTTCAATGCCAGTGTAATTGACTTTGCCCAGGTTGCCTGTGCTCTGTGCAAAGTCTTTCCTCTGTGGTGTCAAGTGTCTTCCCTCCCAGCCTGCTCCTGTCTTCACGCTGATCACTCTTTCCAGATGCCTTTCTAGCAGCTTCTAGCTCTGACTACAAGCTGGTCTCAAGTTCAGGGCCATTGAGGAGTCTTCTTTGAACACCCATGGGAAGCTCCATGTTCCTCTGTTGGGGTGTAAGAACAGGGGGTCCAGGCCAAAGCTGCCTGGGCCGGGGGTGAGTTGCTCACTTCTCACTTGACGTCATACATTGAAATGATCCCATCCTGGGTCTGATGCCACAACCCGTTGTAAACTCCTTCATGTATTGTAAAATCTTTAAACACCCACCAACATGGCTGCCACATCACACACACACACACACACACGCACAAACACACCCCTCTGTATGTTAGGTATATATGGTATATGCTAAGCAAGTGTTTGGCCCAGAATTGAATGGAACTAGAGCCTACGTCTGACTCAGGGTCAACGTGAAATCAGTGAGAAGTCTCCCCAGGCCCCTCCCAGGCAGTGGGGAGCTTGCTTCCTGTGAACCCTGATAGCATTTATTATTGTCACAGAAAGTTAAAGCTGAAAGGGGGATTTCCCTTCTTGTCAGATGAGAAGACTGAAGGGGAAGTGGCCAAAGCAGCACAGAGTGGGAGCCAGATCCCACGGTCTGCTGGCTTGCCCTGGCCCTCTCTCCCTTCACCTTATCTTCTCTACAGAGAGGCCTTCCTTGGTGGCCCCAGCCCTTCTTCTCCTCTGTGGTTTCCTTTCAAGGCACTCATTCCAGGGGGAATTATACGTGTATGGATCTGTGCGCGCATCCAGTGCCTGTCTTTCCAACAAAAACTGCAAGCTCCAGGAGGCCAGGGGCTGTATCTGTTTCATCCTGGAGCTCTAGTGCCCTGCACAAAGCCAGACCCACCGAGTTCCCAGTAAATATATATGAGCAGAAAAAATAAGGATCCATGTGGTCTGAGAACCTTCTCATATTTCCTAAGGCAGCACTGAGATGGGATAAAAAACTGGAGAGTTGACAGGCCTAGGGTGCCCCCTGCCAGGAGCTCGGGTCTTAAGGTCTAGGAGGGGAGCTGAGACACCTAGTGAATAACGTCCCTTGAGTCGGGAATGACCATCAGACTGGGTGCTGGAGTCAAGCCGCGGTGCAGAGGGCAGACTGGGGGTCTGAGACCCAGGGCAGGGAACCAGATGGCGATTGCAAAACCTGAAAACCACCTACGGGTCCACGGCAGGAGCATGGTTAAATAAACTGTAGTATGGCAGCCGTGCCACAGAATATTTTGTGGGTGTGCGAAAGAGTGAGGTAGATTTTGGAAAGATGTCCAAGATATATTGTTCAGTAAACAGAACATGTGACAGCACAATTTGTGTACTATCCCCTCGTTCTGAAGCAAAAACAGGACACCCCCCTGCAGACACATGTTCAACTGTGTGGAGAAAACATCTAGAAGGATACTGGGAAAACTGTTCACAGATGTTATCTCTGAGGGATGATGGGGAGGGCGAGGTTTTACTTTTTCACTTTACACCTTCTGCACTGTTGGATTTTGACATGAGCTCATAGTACTTTCACAGGAGTTTCTTGTTTTTGTGTTTTGCTGTTGTAGGACTGGGGGGCGGGGGTGGGTGTGGGTGAATGGTGGCTCAGGGCTGGAGCAGTGGAGACGTGGTGGTAAGTCCTGCAGAGTGAGGGGACGCTGACAGGACCTAGGAAGGTGGAGGCAGGCTCTGAGAAGGCCGTGTGGCTCCAGATGGGGGGAAAAAGTGGGGATGACTGTGGAGAGGGGGCACCAAGTGGAGATGGAATGCGAGAAGCACAGTGCAGGGCACGAGGGTCTCATTCGAGGTGACTGACCCCCACAGTGCTGGTGACCCTGGGCGCGGGACAAGGAGCCCAAGGCCTGGAAACCTTGACTTTTGGGAACAAGGGCAAGAAAAGGGAGAAGGTCGACCTTTAGGACCCTACGGATTCCTTGGCCGTTTCACCGTCCTTAGGGTACAAACCGTTCTGGCTGCGGCGGCGTGGAAACAAACAGAGCGAGGAGGGGCCGGAGCCCAAGCCGGCTGGGCTGCCGGAGGTCGGCCTTCCACAGGCGGGCGCTGTGTGGTGAGCCGCCTGGGTCCCCGCCCTCCTCCGGCTTGCTGTCGTGGGCTGACGGCCAGGCCCCGGGTGAAAGGCCAGGACTTCTGGCCCCTTCCGGAGACGAAGCCCCTTCCCAGGACCAGGAGCAAAGGAAGCCAGAACAATGCTGTTCATGGAAATTGGGGGAGAGGGAGCTAAGTAGGGGCAGGAGAAGTTTCTTGGCTCAGATAAGCCAGTAAAAGCCTGGAGAAGGTCAAAGATGAGGAATGTTCTGTGATTTCTAAGACAGCAGCCCATTTATCTCATAAACACTTGCTCTCAGCCTGAGTCCAGGGGTAATACTGCCCCCATGCAAGCTGGATAAGAGCCCTGGGAAGGGGCGCCTGGGTGGCTCAGTCGTTAAGCGTCTGCCTTCGGCTCAGGTCATGATGCCAGGGTCCTGGGATCGAGCCCTGCATCAGGCTCCCTGCTCCGCAGGGAGCCTGTTTCTCCCTCTCCCACTCCCCCTGCTTGTGTTCCCTCTCTCGCTGTGTCTCTCTCTGTCAAATAAATAAATAAAATCTTTTTAAAAAAAAAGAGCCCTGGGAGGGCCTGCATTGGAAGGCTTGTTTCTAGGTCTCCTCCGCAAAAGGCCTCCTGAAAGGAAGGAGGGAGATGTCTGCCATGTGCCGTAAGGCCCTGTCACAGGTGTCTATTTACTCTGCCTGACAACCTTCTGAAGGAGGTATTCTTCGACAAGCCAGAAAACGGGCTGGGAGGATGGTGCCGTGTCCCCGACCACGCGGTTAGGAAGTGTTAAAACTGGGATTTGAACCTGGGTGTGTCTGTGTCCCACTTATAATTTGGTTGCTTGGAGCTTAGAACACATTTTCCCATCAAAATAATGCTGTAAGTGGTGGTTTAGTTGCCATAATGGCCTAGCTCACCCAAGGTATAGCCGGAATTAATTCTATGTTTCAGTGTGGTTGTGGATGAATCAGGCTTCTGCGGGCTAGCCTGGAAACCCACTGGAGAGGGAAAATGCCTCTGAGGGTGTGCCCAGCTGGGAACTCTTGCCCTTACGATAGTGCTTGGTTCAGGGCAGGCAGGGAATATGGTGGCTCAGAGAGCACTTGTCCCTTTCCAGAACTCTGCCAGCGATCCCTGGTAAGTTCTAGCTGCTCACAGAGCCTTTGTCAGGTTTGGGGTTTATAAGACAGGGAGCACTACGGAAGGATGTGCATTCTATCTTCAGTCTCTGCACATCTGAGTCCTTTCTCTTTCTTCCTCACACTGCCTCTCCACTTCGTGGGGTCATCTTACACGTTCCTCTAGGATGATGGGGCTTTAGAAGCAAGATCTAGGGCTCATTTTCCCCATTCGGTCTGGTGCCTGTCTGTGAAGTGGGCAGGTGCGTGCACAGGATCAGGAGTGATGGAGATCAAAACAGCTGCTGCTGAGAGAAGTGAGACCCCACCAGAGCTCTGAGAGTGACTTCAGGGAGATCATCCGCTCATTCATTCATTCGCTTGTTCGCTCATTCATTTGACAGACATTTGCTGTGGGTGTGCTGGGTACTGTGCTCCTTCCTTTCACGGTACTTCTGTGGCCCAAAGGATCCCGGGCGGGACTGCCTGTGGGTCTCAGACCCAGAATCTTAGCATTCGAAGGAATTCGTTTTTATAGACGGAGACTGCCGTCCTTCCTTGATTCAGGAACGTCTGAGTGTCAGGCTAAATATTGAGAAGACTCAAAGCCTGAAAATGGAAGTCCAGGGAGAGAGGTGGGAAGTGATTTGCCCAGTATCTCCATCCAGGGCCCCTGTGCCTGGACCAGGACCTGCCCCTTCCGGCCCCACCCGAGGCCTTCCCGCCTCAAGATGGTCCCAGCCATCTTGTAGGATTCCTCTGGTTTCCCCAGGAGTGGAGTCTGGGGGCTGGGGGAAGGCCACGGAGAAGTGGTGGGATCCCTTCCTCATGGACAAGAACAATGCCTGGGCTCTCTCCTGAGGGGCTAGCTTGCCTGTTGGGGGGAGTTCAGAAGTCTTGGAAGACTTTCCTCAGTTCTTTCCTGAACCACCTGCTCTTGAAATTCCAGGTCTTCGCAAGCACTATTACCTCTGTGCGAACTCCTCTTTCCCAACCTCCTTCGTCTGACTAACTCCTACTTCCCTCTGGGTTTCAGCTGAAAGATCCCTTCCTCGAGGATTTTGCTGGGCCCCCAGCCAAGGTAGGTCTCCCTGCTCTGTGCTCACCTACAGGAGGCTGGACTTGCCCCAGGATAACCAGGGACCCTTGGGATCATTCTTCCCAACTGAACGCTTTTCTTTCCACTGGACCATGGTCTCTAGGGGGGGCAGACACCACCACTGCCTTTCCTTTGTTTGTATATTTGTTTTTAGCAATTGTATGCCGATTGTCTCAGTCCATGCTTGGTACACAGTAAGTGCTCAATGTGCAGTTGAATGACTGTGACCCGCAGCTAAAGGCAAGGCTTTCTAGCGAGTGGACTTTCATTCAGATCATTCAACAACTGTGTGGCTAGGACCAGCACACACACAGGATATAAAGATGACTTGGAAAAAGAGACTTAAAATCTTGTAGAAGAATTTATAATCCAAAACCCCTTTTAAAAACTGCCAGAAAGCCCCCCAACCCCTCCTAAGTTTCCTCTCCCTCTCTGCTGGCCTGTTGGTACTTGGCTACTTGGCCTGGGGCCCAGCCTGTGCCTCTGGGTCGCAAGAGATACACAGACACAGACTGATCGGGGGTCTGGGACCTTGTGGGGTGCTGCCCAGAGGCTCACGGCCACAGGTCCAGGGAGCTCATGCCCAACGCAGCTCACGCACGGGCTCTGGGCAGAGCAGAGGTCAGGCTATGGCTTCTCTGGATAGCTTTGCACCTCATGCATGAGCTTTTAGCTGTTTGGGAGAATTGATCAAGGAAGCACCTTATTCCTAAATTCATCTGGACAGAAACGTTGAAGGCAAAGGCTCACATTCAGTTCAAGGGTTTGAAGTGATGTCTCCAAATGCCTGGATCCAAAAACCTTGAACACGGACCACGGTTGTTCCTCCCAGTTTCCTGGAGCCTCAGGTTTGTCATCTGAATGTCCCTCACGTTTTTGTCCTGGGGGACAGGAGAGGCTAATTGGGGATGCTTTGGAAATGCAGGCTGAATGGGAAATTAAGTGCTCCCAGTGGAGGACACAGTGGAAATGCCCTCCCAGGGGCCCTACGGGGCCCCCCTGCAGGTACTGGTAGCTAACGCTGAGCACGGGCACGGGGCAGCACTAGGACCCAGGGGCTGAGTGTGGAGCCGGCTCAGCCGGGTGAATTCACAGCCAGAACACAATGTTCTCAGTGTACCCGCAGGAAACCCTGAAGAGGAGAGCTGCACATGGCCCTCTGCTGGGTGTGTTCTGGTCCCAGCCTTTGATTCTTTTTCCTAACCTCAGCCCCCACTTTCACATCCTGCAACCTGCTGAGCTGCCCGCCCCACCCTGCTGGGCTGGTCCCAGGCCCCAGGAGAGCAATCAATGCAGGAAGCCCAGGGCCTTGCTGGCCTTCACCATTTTCAAATAAGACCGTTTGCCTCTAACCTTGGTTTCCTGAATCGACCCTTTGTGATGGAAACTTTTCACAGTGCGGAAGACAGAAGCCGGGGACAAAGCTGAGTTTCTAGCTGAGGCCAGGGTCTTGGCTCTGATGCAGGGAAACAGCTGATGCTTCTGAGCTACCTCCTCCCTTCCTCCCCGAAGGCCAGACCCCACCTGGGACGGGGCGAGGGCCACCGGGGCTGCTGCCTACATCAGGAGGAACTGGGAGCTGCCCAGGGAAGCAGGGCCAAGTTCGGAGCAGAACAGTCTGTGATGTGGTTCCTCGTTTTTATTTCCACGAATGCTAGAATATGCTGTCCTGCCGGGCTACTTCTATTGAATGAAAATTGTTTAAAAAAGCAAACCTCTGCAAAACCAACAGCCCTCTGTTACATGGAAGGACAAGGTGAACTTTTCACTTCCTTCCCTGCAGCCTATCGGTTCATCTGTGGTTTGGTGTCACCCACACTGCTGGGCTATATTCAATCTCAATTTTTGCCTCCTTGTTTTGGAAGCCACAAGAGCAAGCCTCCTAAACCCATGCACCTCCTGCAGGTTGCATGAGACTTTCAAAATGTCTTGGTGAGTTCCCACAACAGATTGCAAAACGGAAGCCTTCCAGCCTCCTGGCAGGTATGGGGGCCAGATGCCAGCCTCTAGACGGAGGCGGGCCCAGCGAGCGAGCGTGGGAGAAGCCAGTACCACCCAGCATATTCTGGCTAATGAGGCTGTGGGGGCTGCAGATAGGGAGCAAAGTTCTGGGTGACACGCTACGCCTCTGCCTCCTTAACAAGGGTCCTGGCCATTAAAAATAACCCCCAGTGCTTATACTAAGCTCCGGTCATAGGACTTCTTCCACTCTGGCATTTCAGTTTTTTTCCACGTATTGGTTCATAAGGGGGTTTTAGGGAGTTCTCACCCCAGGCCTGTAAAGAGATTCCACTGGGTGCCTCCCAGACTTGTCCAGGCTCAGGGATTGTCTTCTTGGAGAAGGGGCTTCCAAAAGCAGGTAATCCTGCTCCTCCGGGGGAAGGCTGCTCAAGGCTCAGAGCCCCAAAACACCTGGGTTCCAGTCTTAGTTTGTTCTTTTTCTTTTCTGTTTTTTTTTTGTTTTGTTTTGTCTTTAAGATTTTTAAAGTTTTTAAGTGATCTCAGCACCCGATGTGGGGCCCACACTCACAAACCCAAGATCAGGAGTTGCATGCTCCACCTACGGAACCAGCTAGGCGCCCCTAGTCTTAGCTTTTTCAATTTGTGGTGTGACCCTGTGCAAGTTGCTTTCCCACTCGAGCCTTCATTAGCCTTATTTACAAAAGGAGATGGTCTGGTTAGATGTCACTGTTACAGGTAGAATTATGTCCCTCCCCCAAATTCATATGTTGAAGTTCTAACCCCAGTACCTTAGAATGTGATCTTATTTGGAGGAGATCTTGACAGGGGTCATCGAGTTAAAATGAGGTCAGTAGGGTGGGCCCTAAACCAAAACGACTGGTGTTCTTATAGAAAGGGGAAATTTGGACACAGACACGCATAGAGGGAAGTTAAGTAAAGGCACGGGGAGACGACCGTCATCTGCAAGCCAAGGAGAGAGGCCTGGAACAGATCCCTTCCCTCATGGCCTCCAGAAGGAACAAACCATGCTGACATCTCGATCTTGGACTTCTAGCTTCCAGAACTGGATACGATTAAGTTTCTGTTGTTTAAACCTTTCAGTTTATGGTACTCTGTTCCCGCAGATCCAGTAAGCTGTTGCGGGAGCTGTAGCCTGAATGAATACAGTAGCTAAGGCCCATCCGTCGGCTCTTGGGCTACGGTATTCTTTCCTGCCACCCCTGGTGGATTCCTTGGCCCCACATGGCCTTTCTCTTACCCTCTCCCGGTGAGTAAAAGATGTCATGTGTGAGAGTGCTTAGCCCAGTGCCCCACATCCAGGAATGCTCACTACATATTAACCATGATGACTACTCTCAGGGGTCCCAGTGCCCGCACACTACTTGTACCTACCCTGAGGTCCTCCTCCTTCTAAGCTCGGGGCCTCATGGTCACTGGCACTTTCAGTATGGAAACCTTTCCCATCCCCCTCAGCAGCTTTTAAATCTAAGAGTATTAAACTGGTAACTTCCAGACCCTCTTTTTTTTTTTTTTTTTAAGGTTTTATTTATTTATTTGAGAGAGAGAGAGAGAGAGACAGCAAGAGAGAGCACAGCAGGAGGGAGAGAGGGAGAAGCAGGTTCCCTGCGGAGCAGGGAGCCCGATGCAGGGCTCCATCCCAGGACCCTGGGATCATGACCTGAGCTGAAGGCAGACGCTTAACAGACTGAGCCACCCAGGCGCCCCTCTTGCTTCTTTTCTAGCTCTCAGAATGAATACTGTCTGTACTGAGAGATGGCAAGGGGATGATGTCCTGCTTTCTTCCTGGCTCCTGAGTCCATAGGTCTCTGGAGGCCTCAGCTCCTGGTACTCCAGCTGCAAACGCAGGCTGGCTGGGAGAGTCTGATTTTCCTTTTCATTATCAGGAGTGCTTTCAAAAAACACTGTAAGCTTGACTGTTGAAATGGGATCACAGAATGATCCTTGAGTCTTCTGTGGGCAGACACTGGTCCAGGATAGCAAAGTCTTAGGTTGTCTTTCAGGGAGTATGTGTTGAGAGTCACATTGCCCCGACTCCACAGAATATTCCAGATTCACTATATTTTGGAGACTCTGCAGAAAGTTAAGTGGGTAGAATCTGACTTCAACAGCCCCCAGACATAACCTTTGGGTTTGCTACACAAATGAAATGCCTGTGCTTCTGTGGTTTATCTTCAAATATATGCCTGGAGGTTTCTGAGAATAAGGATGGGGCAGGGAGGGGGGCGATGGGAAGAGGGCGTGCGAGCTTACTTCAGGCTTTCAGGGTCAAGGAAAGAAGGAGGAGAAACCATCTGGGGGGAAAACATCTCTCCACAATGTCCATATACTTTAAATTTGATCATTTCAGGCTGCTGCTTATTCTGGCTTTTGGCTCAGAGCCCAGAAGGGAGGCTCCTTGAATAATTCTCACTGAGCTTAGGACATCTGCTTTTCCCGACAAGTAAGTAAATACAAATCTGAAAATGCTTAGTTTCTAGTCAGAGCAAAAATACCGTTCCCCACCTAGTGGCCTGCAGAGGTCCCATCTGATGCATTATACCAGCTCATCTAACCCTTCCAGGCCCGAGGAGCCTGCTTTCTAAGTTATTTATTCTGAAAGCCAGGATTCTTGGCCTCTTTCTTAACGACTGAGCCACCCAGGCGCCCCTTGGCCTCTTTCTTAAGTGCACCCTTGCTGTGTTAGAGAAACGCTCTTTTGATGGACAATGGAGCACGGCAAACGAGCCTCCAAACAATCTGGCCCTTGCTTCCTTCTCCTGAGAGATCTCACCACTCCCCTGTTTACAACCTTTCCTCCAGCCACACCAAATGACTGGGAGCTCCACCAGTGCGGTGGGTGATTTCACGCTGCCCTGCCTTTGCACACGCTGTTCCCTGTACTTGGAATGCTTTTATTTGGCGTCTTCCCCACTTTGCTCAGCTAACTCCAGCTCATCAGTCATGCTCAGGCACAGGCTTACCTTCTCTAGGAAAATCTCCTTGTCATTCCCTCTCCAAGCCCTCTTGGCTTCCACAGTACCCCAAAGGGACTGGAGTCACGGGGTTATGGCACTGTACGTATCCCATATATCTGTTCGCTTGTCAGTTTTTCCCATTGGTCCAAGTGGTTCCCAAACCCGAATGCAGAAGAGTCACATGGAACCCCCAACCTTAGACCTTTCAGACCCCAGGAATGAGGCCAGGGAGCCTGCATTTTTATTATGCTTGATTCTGGGGCACCACCAAGTTTGGGGACTATTGCCCTATCTTTGTATTTCTTTTTTCCTATATATATTACCAAGGACAAAGTAGGCCCTCAGTAAATGTTTGACTCTTCTAGCTTCTCTCTGGTAACCTCTTTTCGTTTTTACTTCCTTTCCTTGCTAGCCCTAGACTGACAATTTGCTTATCCTCTTGCCCTTACCATACAAAACAATAACCACTAATTCTTCATTTTTTCCATTTATACTGCCGGGCTGCTACAGGGCTTCCCCAAAGATTGGTGCCATTGCAAATTCAGAGACTCTAACTGCCGCTGGCCCTGGTCGGCTCTCTCCCGTTCTTTACAGGGACTATTCCCAACCCCACTGTTCCCGCTTCTTCCTGCCCCTTAGCACAGGCAGTAAACCAACTCACCTCCTCCTCCACAGAGAAAATAGAAGCCATCTGATGGCAACTCCCTCAGCTTCCTGCCACCTCACCTACACATTTACCCACATCAGCACTATCCTTTTCGCCTGCCCTCCCTCCAAGAGTAATCACTCCAACTGGGCTCTGGATCCCATCCCCTCCCACTTCCCCAGGGACCTTATACCTTCAATTACCCCCTCTTTCTCTTTGACCTCTCCCATTGGAAAAGAAAAAACAAATGTCTTGCCTGTGTGTCTTCCTTTAACTGTCACCCTCTCTGTCCTTCATTTTGTCTCCCTTTCCCCTTGAACTTCTTCTTCTTCTTCCCCTTTTTTAGTGTTTATTTATTTATTTGAAGGGGGGAAGGAAAGAGGGAGAGAAACTCCAGCAGACTCCCCGCCGAGCACGGAGCCCCACACAGGGCTCAACATGGGGCTTGACATGAAGCTCAGTTTCATGACCCTGAGATCACTACCTGAGCCGAAATCAAGAGTCGAAGGCTTAACCAACTGAGCCACCCAGGCACCCCCTGTTGAACTTCTTAAAAGTGTTGCCTAGATGTGGCCCTATGTTTTCCCCTTCTGCTCACTCTCCCACCCTCAGCTGTCTGGCTTGGCCTCCACTGTACCACACTGCTCTTGAGACAAAGTCACCAATGATCTTCTTCTTGGTAAAATCCATTCCTTCTATCACTTAATTGCTTGGCTACACCAATTTTGCTATTTGCAGTCTCCTCAGAATGTCCCCTCCCCTCAGTTTCCATGATGCCACACTCTTGGCTTTCTGTCTCTCTCTGGTGACTTCCTGCCAGGTGCTTTCCTGGGTTTCTGTTCTGCTGTCTGTCCCTTATGTGTAAGCGTTCCTCAGGGATCTCTCCTTGGTCCGATTCTCTTCTTGCTCCATGGGCTCTCTCCCTGGGTGATTCCATCCACCATCCCCACCTTTGGTTTCATAAATACCTCTAGGCTGGTCAGTCTCAAATCTAACTCCAGCCCAGCTCACTCTCCCACACTGTCCACCCATAGTCGACTGCCTATTGGACATCTTGAATCTGCTCTTCTTTCCATACCCTTATCTCAGTAAATAGTAACCCCTGATCCCCCAGCCACCCACACAAGAAACCTGTGTGTCCTCCTGGAGTTCTCCAAGTTTGACCAGTCACCAAGTCCTATATAGGATACTTCTTGAGTAACTCTCAAACCAAATCTACCCTTCCATCTCCCATCTTCAACAGGTTGCGGTCATCTCATCTGGATCTCCACAACAGCTTCCTAAAGGATCTGGATCTTACCTCTAATGATGTGCCACCATTCCCTCCAACTAAACTTCTGAAGTGAAACTAGATCTTGTCATTCAAACCCTGTAAGGATTCCCCAGTGTCCTCTGCTTGAAGTTCAAATTCCTTAGCAAAATCCATCTGGTCCGATACACTATGAACCAACCGTAACAGACACCTGCAGCCCCTTAACAGCATGATGCCTTTTCTGCTCCTTGGGCCTTTGCGTATTTTATTCCCTCCACCCAGAACATCCTTCCTTCCCATCCCACTGACTTGTTCTTCAGGTCTCAGTCTAAAAACATCATCCTGGGAAATCTCTGACCCCTTGCTCAGCTGGATTAGCCCTCTCTGATTTTACAACGTCTCGTGCTTTCCCCTATCAGGCAAGTTTTACACTTAAAATCAGTCTTTTGTCTCTCAATGTATTTATAACCTCAAGGTTGGTAATCATGTCTTGTTTGACATCCTTAACAAGTAGCAGACGCTAGACCTATAGTAAGTGCTCAATAAATGTGTGTTGAATAATAAAAGACATTTGGAAAGGAACATCCCTTCTGCTACTGCTGGTAATAAATTGTATGTTGTTTCATTGTCTTGAAGAGCTTGTATTATAAAAATGAAATAAGCTGATTCTGGAAAATAAGTCCTTTTTGGGAACTTGACAGACTGGAGAAATTAAAGTATCTGGAGACATGGAGGCCAGCTCATGGTGGCACTACTACCGGGCCCATGTGCAGGACAGGAGCCCATGAGGAGGACAGGGAGGCACCAGCCTCCTTTACCTTGGCTCCTCACAGGGATGGGATCATGTGAGACACGGCTGCTTTGGCATAGTTTCCATTTCGCACAGCTTCCACCTGTCAGTGTAGCATTATAGAGAGCTGTGGGCTGAGATCTGGGCTCTGCCCACTACTTTATCTCAATAACCTTAGGCGTTACTCCACTATGGCTATTGCCAAAAGCCACTGTAGCTTCTACATCAGGGCAAACATACAGCATATTCATGCATTCATTCATTCATTCAATACCTATAATGCAGCTACTACGTGCCAGGTAGTATTCTAGGTACTGAGTATAGCAGTGAATGAGCCAGACAGGATCTCAACATCCTAGCTGTAAACCAGGGGGATGAACTAGATGGTCTTCAAAGTCTCTTTCAGCTCCTAAAATTCCGAGACTCCCTCTCTGACCAGATGCAAACAAACAAGGCAGGCTGATGGCAAAGTATCATGCTCCAGCCTTCCTTCCCCCATGCTTCCCCCATGGTGCCATCCCCATCCCAAAGTCAGCTGTGGGAAACAGGAAAAGATCTGGTATCGTTTGCACTCTGCCCGCAACCCAAGATTTGACTTTCCCAAGTATGTTATTTAAGCCTTTTCTCTCTTTTATGGAAAGGATTGTCATGGTTGGAACTTCTGGCAATTACAAGGAGACCTGGCAAGATATTTTAGGCAGAATTAGGTGCTTTGGCAAAAGGACAGGGAGAGGCAGGATGGGCTCCTCCTTCAAGTGTGGTATCTCTTGGGTTTGCCTGAAAGGGTGCCACATCCGTGGCGGGTTCCTCCTCTTTCTTCTGGATGATAGGCCTCTCCTGCTCCTATCTCTTTTCTTCTAGTTCTGACTTGGCCTTAAGGTCCAAAGTTTCTAACCCCTTAGTACCTGGTGTTGTGACTGGAAGCAAGGGATTGAAGGACTCCCAACCATGCGGGGAAAAGGAAGCCATAGCCTGCAAACAAATGGACAGAGCAAAGAGAAGTCCTTCGGTGAGGAACTTGATTAATCGAGTTCCACACCACGGTTGTTAGTATTAGGTATGGGATGGCACTAATAACACATTTAAGCAGATCAGTGAAAAGTCAGGACTTTCATGCTGATCCTGGGTAATGTGAAGTTAAAAAGTAAAATTTTTGTTCAACGACGTTAAGAGTTAAGTTTGTTGGGCGCCTGGGTGGCTCAGTTGGTTAAGCGACTGCCTTCGGCTCAGGTCATGATCCTGGAGTCCCGGGATCGAGTCCCGCATCAGGCTCCCTGCTCAGCAGGGAGTCTGCTTCTCCCTCTGACCCTATCCCCTCTCATGCTGTTTCTCTCTCTCTCTCTCAAATAAATAAATAAATAAAATCTTAAAAAAAAAAGTTAAGTTTGTTTTACGATTTATAGCTCATAACCATGAGATAAGACACTTATATGGAATTATGTTATCAGACTGACTTGAATCACTTTATTAACAGCAATTCTGTCTTCAGATTTGCTAGTATCCGATGAACTAGAAGCCACAGAGACAAAGATTTAAAAGGCTAGCTCCCTTGCTTATTAACTATAATCTCAGTTAATAATCACGGTACCTCACCTTCTCGGTGCCTCTTTCCTCAACTGTAAAATAATACTCGCCTCATTTATCTCACAGGGTTGATATGAGAATCAACACACAACATGTGAAAATGCTTTGGGAACAGCAAAACGTTTTATTGAGGAGACACCTTTACCGTCAGCTTTCTTAGGATGGCTGTGTGTCGTCCTGGTCATTAGCTGCCATCTGCCCTTGGCCTTCCTCCTTGCTCATGGGGGTGTCTCTCAAGCATCTAACTACCTTTGCACCATACTGAAGCTTAAAAAGTTATATAGACATGAACATATAGCTAATTCTCTCAGCTCCTAAAGGAAGAGGCTGTTTCTTTATTTTGCTTGAGACCCCTTATCACCAAGCACTGGGAGGAAGAAGGGACAGTAGTGACAAAGCTTATTTCCTCCTGGTAGTTAATTCATTTTATCATTAAAAAAAAGGTCTTAGAATTTTTCTTTGTTCAAGGCACCAGGTCAGGCTCAGTGGGATGCAGCACGGTGCATCTAAAATAATCTCAGCTTTGGAAGCTGACAGACTTTGAATTCAAATCCAGGCTTGGCCATTTACTTAGCTTTGCAGACTTGGCAAGTTAATGCTCACTCTGAGCTTTAAGTTCCTCTTCTGTATTGGGGGCCTTACATATCTTGCAGTGATACTGAAAAGATTATAATGAATGCCTGTGAGTGACTGGCACATAGTGAGTGCCGAGGAGATGACAGATACACAGCAAGGACCGTCTTCAAGCTCAAAGCATGGTTATAGGAATTGTGGATATTGAGACAGGACGGCCAACAGAAAGGTGCAGGGGATGGGGGGCATCTTCAAAAGATAGTGAGGGTCGTGTTCTGGCCACACTCAAGCAGCCGCTGAAGGATCACTGTGAAAGGGGCTTCAGAAAGCATTTCTGTTCAACCCTAGGATCTCTTCAGTTTCTAAAGTCATAAAAAAGAAATGACCAACTGAAAGAGAAAAAAATTCTCTAAGTCCCAATACCCAAGGCTAAGATGTAATGAAGTGTCTGTGCTGTAGAGTTATGCAAATGAAACAAATGAGCACAAGTGAGCGATCGCTTCTCAACTGTCACTGGAAGTATCACCTACAGGCTTACTGCGGTCTAGGTATGTTTTATTTTTCCTTTGGTAATTATCAAGATGGTGGGTGCTAAAAAGTACATTAGGAAACTCAATGGCTTCTAAATACGGAACCTGCTTGGGTTGAGACGTATTATTATGGAAATAGCTGAGTTTGCAGGCTGGTCATTTTGTGCTCTGAATTGCTTTAGAGATGAGAGCAGTGGGCTGAATTATCAATCAACTGAAATCTCCAAGATCCAAGATTTCCTTCTGCCTGGGCTATGTGACCATGAGTAGGTCTTCAACATCCCTGTGCTCAGATTCTGTGAGTCAGATTACTGACTCAATGGTCACCACCTCCTTATCAGGTAGTATGTGTTAAACATTTTGAACTACTGAGATTAGGGCCAATTGCTACTGGGACTGTATTTATTCATAACTAAACAACTCTAAGCAGGTCAGGTGCAAGTGATCAAGGAGGAGAAAGGCAAATGTTATCAAGGCAAAATTAGCATACAATCTAAAATAAATCATCTTCCTAAGTGTACAGTGTGGACCCTGGGGGTCGTGTGAGGGAGAACAAAGGCCATTCCTTCGCTTTCCAGGTTTTTCCGTATCGTGGTGTGAAAACCTACTAAATTCATAGAGTTCTGTAAAGACAAATATCCCTGAGATAAAGGCAATCTATCATTTGCTCAGGAGAAATGTTTTTAGATTCCCTTTTTATAAAAAGTAATTTGACCTCTTCCCCATCCCAAATCCCTGAGACTTTGAAAGGATAAAAAACCAATCTGGAACTCTTCCAAAGGATTTATTTGCTACAGAATTGCTTGAGCCCACCAACAAGATGAACTCAGGATTTCTGTGTTTAAAAGGATTTTGCTCACCGATTTATTTTTACAAGTGCTTCAACATTCAAAAAGTAATTCTTTTTGCCAGTATTTGGCATGTCTAGAAGAGGTTAGAAAAAGTTAGAATCTATAGAATTAGATGTCCAAAAATAGAAAAAAACCCAAACATTTTAAAATTCCTCATTTGGACAGGTCCTGAGTTGAAATCACATTCATCTGCAAGAAGAACTGTTTTAGGTCAGAAACACTGTGTTTTGTTAACTCCTGATCCTGATCTTGGATTTGACTGGTGAGGACTCCAGGCACTGCATGAATGAACAGGAGAGACGTCATTCAGTGGGCCAATTCTGGTATGTGTCCTACCTGGCTTGTAAAAGTTTATAAATATCTCTTAAACCCAAACCTCTGGTTCTCTGATGCCGATTGTCTTAATCTGATTCTCAATACCTTTTTAAACAAATAAACAAAAATTTTCCCTGCAAGATCACACATTTAAGTATTTGTTGCTTGTGGATAGATACAGAGAAACCAAGTATGGATATGAATTAACAATTCAGCAATGGAGCTGTGAATCTCTGGATGGCTGCGTATGCTGGAAGAAAAGTCCCTCGCTGGCCCTGCACTTGCTGTGCACCAGAGCTGACCATCCCGGCAAGGTCAACCCGAAGAGGGTGTGAACCCCAGCAGCTGCTCAATGGGTTTAAACCGCCACTCATCTGCCTCTAGCTCTTCTACCAAACCGGCTAGTTTTTCCATCCGAGCAACTTGCTGATCTGTAAAGAGTCAAGGAGGCAATATATAATACAACATATTTCCCATGAGACAGTCACCAACCACCAATGTGATCATTGGTTTAAAAATAATTTCTAGAAGGGGGTGCCTGGCTGGCTCAGTGGGTTGAGTGTCCAACTCTTGGTTTTGGCTCATGTCATGATCTCAAGGTCATGAGATCGAGTCCCACGTTGGGCTTTGTGCTCAGCACAGAGTCTGCTTGAGATTCTTTCCCTCTCCCTCTGCCCGTCCCCCTGCTTGTGCTCTCTCTAAAATAAATAAATAATAAAAAAACCTTAAAAAAAAAAGATAAACATCTAAAAAAAATTTCTAGAAGGATTTTTTCCTTCAATATTCAAGTGTTAGGGTCTTATTCTATGTTAGTCAGAAGATTAAATCTTAAAAAAAAAAAAGGAGTATGTTATCCTCCATGTCATAGGGATTTGTGTATTAAAATCCTAGAGTTCCAGGTAATTGCAGCTTTTCCTCCCACATTACGCCTTCAATGGAGAAATGGTCTGTGGGGGAACATAGTGCCCTGATGCATAAATGAAGGCCACAGAAAAGGTGCTACCAGGATCTTAGAGTACAGACAGACCATAAGGTATTACGTAAATACCTGAAGAATGAAGATGATGATGGTAACCAGCAGAGGACAACAACAAAAGGTTTCAGAAAGGGGAGGAAAAGGCAACACAAGAGGAGTAGGGGGCATTGACCCCTCTAGAAAACTAAATCTTTTTGACTTCAGCTTTGAGACTCAATGTGGACATTTTGTCTGGCTTAAGACCGTAGAATGTTTTTGTCTGCAGGTAATTTAGAAAGTTCACTTAAACAGCTTTGTTGAGATTCAGGAGTTTTTGTCACAAAGCACACTGATCTTTCTGAATCCTCCTCTCCCCTCCCCCCCAACTTATTCTCACAGTTAGTACAAAACATTCATGTGCTTACCATGTTTCACCTGTTTAAGTGTAGATGCCACTTGATAACTGAAAACAGATTCGCAGAGGAATCTCTCAGAGCCATCTATAAACAGAAGAGGAAAAGTTTTAATGTGCTCTAAGGGTTTTATGGCTTCTGATAAACCACGTAAACGTGCCTATTCTTTTCCCTGCTTTCACACTCAGGGTCCGGTTTTCAGTGTTTACGAAGAGAGCTTCTGTTTCATTGAGAACGAACAGTGCTCTGTCTGCTATAAAAGCTACTTCTTCTATACCTAGAAAATTACAACAGTCCCTCTACTTGTCTCAGAGTTTAAAAATAATGTTTAAGAAAACAAAAATAAGAAACCTCAGTGTGATGTTCTGGTCAACATTTCTCCCCTCCTAATCTCCCCTCCTAACCTGACAGTTTCGTAATGTTCTCTCATTCTGCATGTCAGGTGAACACTGACATCAGGCACATCTGGCCACGTGGCCCCCGTGGCATCACAAAACAAAGGCCCACCAAAACTCTAAAAAGTAAAGCTGAGGGGGGCACCTGGGTGGCTCAGTTGGTTAAGCGGCTGCTTTCAGCTCAGGTCATGATCCTGGAGTCCTGGGATCAAGCCCCGCGTCTGTCGGGCTCCCTGCTCAGCAGGGAGTCTGCTTCTCCCTCTGACCCTCCTCCCTCTCATGCTCTCTGTCTCTCATTCTCTCTCTCTCAAATAAATAAATAAATAAAAATCTTTAAAAAAAAAAAAAGTAAAGCTGAGGGGGAAATAGCTGTTGTTGATTTTTAATATATCAAATTACATCACTATGACCATCGCAAAGCACTGCTGGGAAATTTTATTCTGTAAACGCAAATTGTAACCTTGATTTTCCAACTGAACCAAAACACTGCAATTTGCATGGCAATAGGAGTATGGTGCAATTTCAGAACCTAGCATTGTGTTGGTGCCAAGAACTGGCAACAAGAAGATAGCTAATTCAGTCACAACAACACTGGGAAGTTGATTGTGAAACATAAGCCAGTTCATGTTCTTGTCAGACAAGGGCTGATATGGCAAAATATACCCCAAAAGACACAGAGCTTATATAGGAAAATGTGACCTTTAGAAGCGTAGCAGAAACCATTTGGGGAAGGTGTCTGATTGCAAAAATCCTAAAACAAATGGAGGGAGAGGACACAGCTGTCTTTTTTTACGTGGTAGTTCATGCCAGCACTACTAGGTGTCAAGCACTCACCCATCAATCATGGGTTGGCGTGTCAGCCAGCTATTAAGTGACAAGGAGCTAGGACTAACACATTCTGGCTTCATGCTGAGTTTCACACAAGGATGACCTTGTTTCAGAAGTCCTGGTTGTAGAAATAAAGGAAACCTCATTTGAAATGGAGTCAGGAGGCCAGAAGGGGGAGCACTCACACCCTAACACTTCTGGGCAATTGTAGACTCTAACAGGTAGAGGCAAATTTTGCTTTCCCAACAGGAAGAAGTCTATTATTTTGCTACCCTAGCATGATGAAGAAAGTTTTTTCTCCTTGCCAGACAACAGCCCAGCCAATGAGAAACTGTCACAACTCAGCCAATGAAAAGCCGTTACACTTCACAAATGCCTAGTTTGTGCCAGTGGACTTTTTGTTTACAATATATAGTCTCTCCCAATTCCCCCCTTTCCTCTCCTTTGTTCTCTAGACTTGCCTATGGTCTTGCCATTGCTTGCCTGTCCCCAGTTTCAATTCCTTGCTATTCCTGAATAAACCCATTTTTGCTGATAAAATAACGTGAGTTATTTTTAGGATTAACATGGTGAGGGGTGCCTGGCTGGATCAGTTGGCAGAGCATATGACTCTTGATCTTGGGGTCCTGAGTTCAAATTGATATTGGGCCTAAAGCTTACTTTAAAAAAAAAAAAAAAAGAATGGCAGTGTGCCTGGGCAGCTTAGTTGGTTAAGTGTCTGACTCTTGATCTCAGCTCAGGTTTTGATCTCAGGGTTTTGAGTTCAAGCCCTGCGTTGGGCTCCATGCTGGGCACGGAGCCTACTTAAAAGAAAAAAACAAAAAAGACTGGTGTGCATGGCTGGCTCAATTGGTGGAGCATGCAGCATGCAACTCTTGATCTTGGGGTTGTGAGTTCAAGCTCCACCTTGGGTGTAGAGATTACTTAAAAATAAAAAATCTTAAAAAAAAAAAAAAAAGAGGGGTACCTAGATGGCTCAGTCGGGTTAAGCATCTGCCTTTGGCTCAGGTCATGATCCCAGGGTCCTGGGATCGAGTCCCGCATTGGTCTTGCTCAGCAGGGGAGTCTGCTTCTCCCTCTGCCTGCCACTCTCCCTGCTTGTACTCTCTGACAAATAAATAAATAAAATCTTAAAAAAATGACTGACATGGTGAACAATAAAACCACAGACGTTGTATCCAAATGGCTTGAATATACAACTAAGAGAGCTTCTGTCCAATATTTTTTTTGAAACATTTTATTTTTTTAGAGAGAGAGAGAGAAAAAGAGAGAGAGAGTGAACACAAGCAGGGGTAGTGGCAGGCAGAGGGAGAAGCAGGCTCCCTGCTGAGCAAGGAGCCCAACATGGGACTCAATCCCAGGACCCTGGGATCATGACCCGAGCCAAAGGCAGACGCTTAACCGACTGAGCCACCCAGGCATCCCATTTCTGTCCAATATTATATTCAAAATTGATGTAAAAAAGAAATGAAAATGAAATTATTTTCATATATATTGTGTATTAATGTATGCATAGTATGTTATGTATTATTTCAAAATGTTATTTCACAAAGTGCTATACACCTTAGGAAGAGTGTTGTTACATTTTTTAAATTCAACCTCTTTTCTGTATATTGTACTATATGGTATATGATCCTATCCCCTCCTCCCTCCCTTATTCCTCTGGCTTGAATGGAAGTCATTTGTGAGCAGATCATCTAAACTGAGTAAAAAATTTTTATTTTCAATTAACTCAATATTATACAGACTGTCCAGTTTATTATGTAAATATGCCAGTGTTCATTATCCTATTCATACCCTTGCTTAAAGAGTCAAATTATAACTAAAGTTTTATTTTAGAAAGAGCAAAGCATAAAGCATTAGAGCCCACTTCTCAGGTAGTTTGATCCCGAACTTTAGGATCTCACACAAGGCAGTGGGGATTATGGGCTATAAGGATCAGGCCAGGATGTATTTGGAAGCTCCTATAAGTGCTACCTCCCATTTTCATTTAATCACAGGTGCTATATTAGGATAAAATGCTTAAGTTATAACATTTGCATATTTCCCTTGGCAATGAACTTCAAAGCAAAGAGATGTAAGCTAATCTTTCAAAAAGGTACCTGCATATCACTTTACCACTCTGTATGCCTATGGAACACACTTTTGCTGATTTGCAGCTCTGTATTAACCAGAGAGTCCACTGCTTTTTAGTCACATCCTATTAGATGTGATATCTGCACCAATCTAAAGCCTGGAATTTCTCTAGAGAGGAGTCAGCCTGGGGCAATCTATCTTCTATTTAGAAACTGTAATCAAACCCTTTGTAACACACCAAGCAGCTTTCCTCTTAAGGGACAAGCAAAGGTTATTAAGTAGTGAAAAGTTCAGTAAATTGCCCAAATCTAACATCACGCCAACTCCAATAAATAGGATGCAATCAAATTCATTTAAAAGAATATTACTTCACAGCAGGAAATTAGACAATACCAGATAACTTATACTTTAGTAGCCTATGATATCACTAAAATTCAGCTACTTCTGGGCTGGAAGGCAATCTCTAATTTGCTCACTAAACTGGGTAAGGACAATCTTAGCTAAGGGCAGGAAGAATGCTAAAAACTGCTGTACAGATCTTCGGTTTATGATGGGCTTATATCCTGATAAACCCATCCTAAGCTAAAAATGCCAAGTTGAAAATGCATTTAATACACCTAATCTACTTAAGATCACAGCTTAGCCCAGCCTACCTTAAATGTGCTTGGAACACATTGGGAAAATGTGGGAAAAGTTGGGAAAAATCATCTAACACAAAGCCTATCTTATAATAAAGTGTCAAATATCTTATGTAAATTATTGAATACTGTACTGAAAGTGAAAACCAGGAATGGTTGTAGGGGTACAGAATGGTTGTGAGTGTTATCGGTTGTTTACCCTGGTGTTCGTGTGGCTGAGAACTGTGGCTCCCTGCCCCTGCCCAGCATCCCGAGAGGGTACTGTACCAAATATCGCTAGCTCAGGAAAAGATAAAAATTCAAAACTCAAAGTATGCTTTCTACTAAATGCATATGGCTTTTGCACCATGGTAAAGTAAAAAAATCCCAAGTCAAACCACCGGAGAGCTGGGGACTGTGTATACGTTGCTTATGTGAGGTGTCTGTTAGAGACCAGATGCATGGGGAACTTAAATCATAACGTTAAGTACATTATTTGGGTTTCTTATCCTTAGACTTAGGAGGATGCAAGATCAAGTTGAACCTGTTAAGATTATAAACAGTATCCAACCTTGGCTCCTGATTGCTTTTCTTCCTTACTCTGAAAAGGCAACTTTTCCTACTCTGTTTTCATATTTGATTAAACTACTATCAGAAAAATGGTCAGGTACATGTGCATTAGATTAACTGTATAATAGCGTCACCTATAAACATGGTAGAAGATGCTTCCAAATCTAACATCCTTATTAAATTTCATTTAGAAGTCCTCTTTTTCAATTTAACATTCTTGGTTTGACTAGGATAGTTCAGGGATTACCATCTCTAATTTTTCATAGTCTGTCCTTAAGTGTAAGTAGCTTTAAAATATAGCTAAAACCTTAAACCTAAAACTGTGTATTTTGAATTTAAACCTAATATAAACTCATCCTACAACAGAAAGCCAACACATTCCTCCATGAAGCACACTGGGATGGAATAAAAATGGATAGAAGTAAAACTTGTTATAACATCAACATTCAGACTAATCTCAGTAGCCTTTCTTCTTTAATGTTTCCAAGTAATCTGGTGTGTACTGATACAGAATGCTTATAGGTTTGAGACTAAGGAAGTACCTCCTGTATTAAATTTCTCCTGTAGCTAGAATTTAAATGATTTCAATCTTAGAGTCCATTGTTAAACACTGATTCCTCTTCTGCTGCTAAAAGACTCATTAAGCAATTTAAGTACCTCCAACTTTTGATTTTTGCAGGCAACTTCCTTAATACCAGGTCTCTGCTACATATAATTGAAGTCATATTTTTAGTGCCACATATGGTAAACAAGGCCCCAACTGTTCACTACATCCAGAGTCAGTGATACTAACTCAAGTATTCAGCTAGCACAACTGAAGAAAATGAGGAGGCAAAGACAGAAGTATGTACATCTCAGATGTATCACCAACTACACTACCTGATTATCTACTTCACCAATTGTGATTTGAACCAATTCTAGAGAGGCCTGTGGTCCCAGTGTTCACATGTTTCCCTGTCACAAACGATTCTTCTGTTTGTCCCGGCTTAACCCAAAACTCTTTTCACCTGATATAAATGAATAAAGTTCACCCCCAAAAGCTGACACCTAACTATAGTTTGTACTTTTCTCAGAGATTTCTAGATTAAATATACTTGCCAAAATAAAGCAAAAAAGATCAATATACAACTAAGCACAAAAGTGCTAGAATCAGGTAGATTTTGAATCCTTAATAGGTTCTTTGCTGACTTTTTTCTTTCTCTTTTTGTCTTTACTTCTTTTTAAAAAAATTTATTGTTATGTTAATCACCATACGTGACATCATTCGTTGTAGATGTAGTGTTCCATGATTCATTGTTTGTGCACAACACTCAGTGCTCCATGCAGAATGTGCCCTCTTTAATACTCATCACCAGGCTAACCCATCCTCCCACCCCCCTCCCCTTTGCTGACTTTTTTCAAAGCATGACAGTTTAATAATTATGGACCAATCTTTCACGAGCATCCCCTGAATGTTAGTCAAAACATTCTGTGCTGCACCCTAGACCAATTCAGCATCTCTAAGATGGGCCAGAAATGTGCATTTTAAATAAGCTCTTCGGCTGACTTTTATGCTCCCTATTAAGAGTTTACTGGTCTAGCTCCTAAAGCGACATGTATCCAATGAATTTTGGGTATCAATGTAGTGTCATGCTTACAGCCTGTGCTCTGATCTTGGCCAGCCAGTTTGCAAATGTGTGCTGAGTAAGATGGTGGATGATCTGATGGAAATCCAGCTCCAGTGCTAGAAAAACCACATAGCACTGTCCTGCAGTGGGCCAGGGGAGCCATCTTCACATACAAGAGTGGTATAATAGTTTTTATTTCCTCTTAGAACCTATTTGATGAGGTTAATCTATCAGTAGATTAATTACATTAGAAAAAATACATCAAACCTACTCATCATAGGGAGGCAGACTGGTGCCAGGATAAAGCAAACTGGAGCAGGAGGTCAAGAGAATTCCTGGTTCTAGTGCTGACTTTGTCTTTAACGTGGTCAAATCACTTTAACTTTTCTGGGTCTAAGTAAGTCTAGATGACTTCCTTGATTTCCAGAGCCTTTTTCAGCTCCAAAATTTTGATTCTGGAGAAAGATTTGTGTTTTGAACATAATATTTTGAAATGGGGACAAGAGATGAAATGTGGAGCTGAAATCAGGGCAAACTCATCTCTAATCCACTTAATAGCTTCTTTACAATTAATATTCATTGCAGGTCAGAATCTAATTATTCAGCAAAAAGCAGCATGAGATCACCTTCTAACATCTCTCCAGCTCCTTTGGGGTAGGTGAAAAGGGCTTTCCGTGGTGGGGCAAGGTCTGAGACACTGAAACCAGATCCAGTGACAGAACTTCCACTGACCCCACCAGCTGAGGAGGATGATGAAGAGGCAGCCATTTCCTCTCTAGCAGAATTCTCACTTCACTATAGAGAAAAAAAAACAGCAATTGGCAAGTTTATGGAAGTGAGATTGACAACATTTCATTCTAGCTGCCATAAAAGCCAGCACACAGTTTAGTAAAGAATCAGCTCCCCCTTTTTCTACCCTCTCTGTTCCCACAATCTTTTACTGGTGCCTCAGACAAAAATGTTTCTCAGGATTTTAAGTGAAAATATGTTTATTCTGTTTTTCTACTTAAAACACTACTTCCTATCATTAGCAAACTGTTTATATTGCTTGGGATCGGCTGTGGGTGATTTATGGGTTATGAAGGGGTGATACGGCAGTGCCAAGGCAGCAATGTGACTGAGGAAATAAATTATATGAGGATAAAACAACATGCCTCATAGGGCAGTTTGTCTTGGCTATATCCTGACAAAGCCACACCAAAAAATTCACTTATAAAATTTTCCAAATAAAATTCCAGAATAACACTGTGTTCTGTTCCCAAGGAAAGGGAATTGGTTAGGAAATACATGTTTGTCCTTTCGTTAAAAATGTTTTAAAAACTTTTTCATCCAAGTGTAATACCCAAATTGATCACTTGGTGGCATCTCCAAACCAGAAGAAAATGGCTCATGAAATGATCTTCGAATTCATGGTTTATTACGAATATAGCAGCTGTGTTTAGCCCTATGTCATATCAAAAAATCGAAAAGCCCAAATGCAAATGAGAAGATCTGTACTGAATACACGATTCCTTACAAGTTCAAAACAAAAATACTACCTTTGCCACTGAAGCTTATATTACACACATAATATTTTAAGATGTTTATGTTTTCTAAAAAGAATGGTCTAGCACTGTGCTAACAGAACTTTCTGCCATGATGGGAATGTTCTAACATTCTATTTCTGTGCTGTCCAATATGGTAGCCGTTAACCTCATGTGGCTATTAGTGTGACTGAAGAACTGTGTTTTAATTAAAAAGAATTTTTTTAAAAGTAATCTCTACATCTATGGGGGCTTGAACTCACAACCCCGAGATCAGGAGTCACATGCTCCACCAACTGAACCGGCCAGGTGCCCTTGAAGAACTGTATTTTAAATTTTATTTAATATTAACTGAAACTGAAATAGCCACATATGACTAGTGGTTACTGTACTGGATAGTACAACTCTAATATTTAGACTAAAAAATGACTTTATACTGAATTGTATGCTTTAAGATGGCTAATAGTTAATTTTATGTTATGTGAATTTTAGCTCAATTAAAAAAAAAAAAGAGGGACACCTGGGTGGCTCAGTCGGTTAAGCGGCTGCCTTCAGCCCAGGTCATGATCCCAGGGTCCTGGGATCGAGTCCACATCGGGCTCCTTGCTCAGCAGGGAGCCTGCTTCTCCCTCTCTCTCCCTCTGCTTGTGCTCTCTCTGTCAAATAAATAAAATCTTTAAAAAAAAAAAAAAAAAAAGAAATGACTTTAAAAGGATTTAAAAAATGAATTTCCCTCTTTAATGGCCACCGAGAATTTTAGCTGGTTTTTTTTCTTCTTTTGCTAGTTGCAAAATAAAGACATGTTACAAAAGTTGGAACTTATTTTTGAAAAAATAGAAAAAATGAGGGAATGCTATGCAGATACAAATCCTATATATACATAATCCAGTTTCCTAGCAAGAAAAATGATATACTGTGCATTTCTGAAATGCCGGCTGTTCCGTTTCCTTAATTTTGTGATGATGATTTAAGCCTGTTGGGGAAGCAGAGTTTAGTTTCCGATTTCATTATATGTCCATAAGTAATATGATTAAAACTGAAGTGGGATATGGGAACAATAAGGCAACCGCTATAATTAGAATTTCAGTCTATTTAAAAATAGAAATTGATTAAGGACACTGTCAATCTTGCTATTAGATCACCTCTTCTTTTTTCTCTGAGCTCTATAACTTCCAAATTGTATTCATATTCATAGAAACAACTTTTCAAGGCAGGTTTATAGCCAATCCTCTGGGCAACACCAGCTTAAAATATACCTTGACAGGTTCCTAAATGCTCTTTTAAACAGAACTTAAGCAGTAATGGACCTGGTCTAAATTTCTAAGTGGATTCTTGTTGGGATTCAAAGTATACAGATGATTTAGCCATCTTTTGGACAGGTACTCAGTCTTAATTCCCATCAGTTCAGAGCAGAACATACTGTGAACTGTTTATATAGCTCACCTAAGACTTAAAACTCTAATCTTTTTCCTACACCTTGATAAATGCTCTATTCAGTTGCAAATGCAAGGTATACTTTATATTTTGAAATCAGTTGCTCAGCAGAGCTCCCTAGGGACTGCCAGAGTGAGGACAGCTTCAAAGGCTAGACACAGTGTGACTTCTCAACTGGGTATAATCAAAGGAATTCCCTTTCATCCCATTTTCTTTCAAACTCAGAACTACTATCATTCAATACACAAAACAGCCAGGGTTGGAAACTGGAGTGCATAATTAGCACAAAGCTACTTTTACATAAATAAGCAGTTTACTGCTGAGGTAGAATAATACACTTCCGTAATTTCTAGATTTAAAGATTTAGGTTGAATTTTGCATGCTATCAGCAGATGGTAACAGGAGGTAGAGTGAAACTAACAATAAACCCTGCTTTGTAACTGCTTTATGAAGGCAGGCATTCTGATCATGAGAACCAAACATAATGCTTGGCCTATACTAAATAGCTGTTGATTTAAATAAATGTTTGCTAAATGAATTAAGCATTTCACAGGAACCACAAAATTCCTTAAAGGACATCTAATCCAATCCCTCATGTTATAGATGACCAAACAAAACTGAGCTATAGAAACGTTAGCATACATGCTGTCACATTCTTCAAGCAATGGTTTTGTGGGCATATCATGTGCCATGTGAGAGGTAAAACAGCATAGTGGTTAGAGTTCAGATTCTGAAGTTTCTTGGTCTGGGTTCATGTCCTAGTCTTGCTATTTAGCTTGCTGTATGACTCTGGACAAATCACTTAACCTCTCTGTTCCTCTGTTGCCTCATCTCTAAAATGGGGATAATAACAGTATCTCCCTCATAAAGGTATCACAAAGGTTAATATAACTAAAGCATTTAGAATAGTTACAGGCATAGTAAACAATAATATCAGCTATCCAAAATTAGTAATGGATATTTACTCCTCAATCTTTTTTTCCCCTACGCAGATCCCAGTTTTTCATCCATAGTATGTCCCAACACACTCAGGGGAAAAGTTTTAATTCTCTCCATTTGACAGAACCAGCAAGCTCCTAAAGGGAAAAGGATCTGCTCAGGAAGAGAGAAGATGCCCTCCATTAATGCACTTGTCACTTTCATTTTCAGGTTCACGAGTTTAGGGAGAATTCTTTGATCTAGGAAAGGGGGAACAAGTTGTCTTTCTACCCTTGAGGCCTAGCACAGAATCTGGATTAGAACGTTTTCTGAATGCAGAACAAATGATCGAACACAGGGCTAGTGAGTGGGTCAGCAAAGGTTATATGCGTGGGACAGAGAAGCGGGGTGTCATGAGGATTGGTCCATTATTGGTTTTTTTTTCCTTCCTCATTCTGCAGATTTACAGTATTAACACAACTCTCTCACACACTAGGCTGCCGGGCTCAGTTAAATTCTGCTTAATGAATACATATTCATGGTGAAGTAGTCTGGGGTTTGGGCCTCTAAGGGAAGCCGAGTCTATTGGCAGTTGAGATCCCCATAGGAAAGCAATGCTACTTTGGGGGACACAGCATGGCTCTCTCCACAGTGACAGGATGAATAAACATTTCCTTCATGTACGACAGGGATGACCTTGTATTCAAAAACACTACTTCTTATCGGATATATTCCTATTTTCTTGAAAAGAATCCTTCCTTTAGAAGTCTCCTTATGAAAAAGACGCTGAAGGAAGTACCCTGGCGTAATGGCAATTACAAGCAATCATTTAATTCCATCATCAACAAATCGTTGCAGTTAAACAGGTGGACTACCACCCAAACGGAAGCGGCACCTAAAACCAGGTGGGGTGGCTAGAAAGGGGCTGGAAAGGGAAGGGGCAGAACGCCAGAGGTTTCCAAACTAACTCCAAGGCCCGCTTCCGCCCCTTTCCCCGCTTGGACCCAAGGGGGCGACGCTTGGCGCCACCGTACTGCGCAGGCGCCAGCCCTCGGCCCGCATGCGCACCCAGTTCTGCGCGGCCTGAGCAAATTTCCTCTTACACTCCCTCCGCAGCAGGCTCCAGTTTCTCCTCCTATCTTCTCCATTTTACTAGTCCCTGCAGGTAGGTTTCCAGGGATCAACTCCCTTCCACTAAGCTCCCGGGGGTCCCTGAGCCCTCGGCCACTTACCTCAGCGGATTTGGCACGTTCCCCCACGGCCCCGCCCCCAGGGCCAGCCAGAACGGCCGCGTTTACAACGACGAGGACGGCGGCGTGCGCATGCCCGCGCGGAGGGAACCTGCGGCGGCGGCGGCGTGCGGGCGCCCGTGCGCTGGTGGGCGTGGCCAGGGCGGAGAGGGGCGGAAGACGCGCTCGGAGAGAGGACTTCCGGGTCCTGCGCTCACCTGGGCTTACCGCGGTTTGCTTTCCGCCCCGGAGTTCTCTCTTAACTCGACTTGGTGTGCTCGCTTTTTTGCTTGCTTTTATGATTCAGGGCTTCACCTTCCCCACGACATTGCAGGCTTTCTGCTCTCCTCTCTCCCCAGACTACCACGAAGCGGGTTTAAATTGGTTATTCCCCCTTCTTTCAGACAGCCTCATAGCCCGGTGTCGTATGGGAAATTCGGCAGGTGAAGTTCGCTGTCTCTGAGGGTCCGACCTAAACATTAAAGTCTACTTTTGTGAAGGGCCTTTTTTCTTTTGTGAGGTCCTGGGGGAATAGGCCACTAGAGTGTAATGTCATTAAATTGTTACTAATTATGCCCGGCATCATTCAAGTCTGTTACTTTCTATGTTGTCATTTCTCACAATGCAAAATCTCCTCTTGGTTCTGTAAGCAAATTGCAAATTAAAGTGACTTACTTGCTGAGGATTGGATTGGGCCTTAGTGTATTAATAAGGATTGGTCAGGTTTTTGGGAGGAACTCTTAATTTTGGGCTTCCAAGACTATGTAACCTATGTAGTAAGAAGATTGGTTGAACTTAACCACAGTTAGCCCATAAGGAATCTTTGTTTCCTTAATTCTCGATTCATTAAGTTGTGACTAGAAGCTTGGCTTCTCAATGAATGATGTACATTTTTTTTTTTTTTTTTTTTAGATTTTATTCATTTATTTGAGAGAGAGAGAGCGCAAGCAGGGGGAGCAGCAGCAGAGGGAGAAGCCGGCTCCCCGCTGAGCAAGGAGCCGGATGCCAGACTCCATCCCAGGACTCTGGGATCATGACTTGAGCCACCCAGGCATCCCATGATGTACATTTTTGAGTAGTAGCCTATAGAAATGGATTCCTCCTCTCAGCAGTGTGTTGGTTTGAAGAACCATTTGGTTATGTCATATTTTAACTGTTTTGATGGGCAGCTGGATCTAATTTTGGGGTATATATTTCTAGCACCTCTAAAAGTACTTAGGGGTTATTTCCCCCCTCCCCCTCCCAAGGATAAGTGTGCTAAACATTCCTAATCCTCTGAATTATCATGCTGGATAAAAAGGGTGAGACCCTTAGCAAATGGTTAGATAAACACAGAAGGTTTAACCTTGAGGTTAAAATAATAAAGAGACATCTATGCTTTCAAGTCATGGACAGGCTGTATAGAGAGGGCTGAGTATCTTTTAATCACCTTTTCTTAGAGTGCTGAAATAGTTACAAATTACTGTCTAGGGGCACCTGGCTGGCTCAGTCAGTGGAGCAGGCAACTCTTCATCTCGGGGTTGTGAGTTCGAACCCGATGTTGGTTGTAGAGATTACTTAAAAACAAAACCTTTGTGGGGCGCCTGGGTGGCTCAGTTGTTGGGCGTCTGCCTTTGGCTCAGGTCCTGATCCCAGGGTCCTGGGATCGAGCCCCACATTGGGCTCTCTGCTCCGCAGGAAGCCTGCTTCTCCCTCTCCCACTCCCCCTGCTTGTGTTCCCTCTCTCGCTGTCTCTCTCTATCAAATAAATAAATAAAATCTTTAAAAAAAATAAAATAAAATCTTTGAAAACAAAAACAAATTACTGTCTAGAGTGAGCCAGGAGTGGAGTGCTGTTGTGGAAAATACAGCAATTGACTTAAAACAGCTTGCAGATAGGGAAATCCAATGGAAACAGTGCTGCTTTTGTTTAGGATGTGCTGTGACCTGATGTCCCAATTACATAATGATCCATAAAATAGAGATACGGTTTTCATTTCTAATTAAAACAAGGTAAGGTGATCATTTATTTTTCAGGATTTCACTAGAATATTGCTTGGAGAAGGTATGGAAGTTCTGCGCCCACAGCTTGTAAGAATTGGTGGACGGATTTACAGAAAAAATCCCGTCCAAGAACAGACTTATCAACATGAAGAAGAAGATGAAGACTTCTATCAAGGTAATCCTAGTTGCTCTTTGGTCAGATACCAGTACAATGTTCTCTCGCATTATGGAAGCATTGCTTTGTTTTGTTTCATAGTGTTTCTGTGTGAGCACTGAAATTTGAGATGTTTGGCCTCTATCTAGCTCCATTTGTGTTGACCTCTAAGGGGACTGGTGATTTTCAGTTTGATGAGGCATTCTCATTTGCACTTCCTAAATCATGTTTCATCTCTGTGCAGAGGCTTAAATGTAACAAAGGGTAATTTTAGTAAACAATGTTAACCATGAATATTCTGTGATAAAATTAAGTTCCTTTGTCTGTAAAGTTGTGAAATAATATATATAAATTGTTGAAATAAATGAAATATGTATTTTGTTCAGTGCCCCAAAATATTAACCGTTAATACTGTTAATGTTGTTATTTGTCTCTTCTTTGCACTCATATAGGCAGTTCCAAATATACAACTGACATAACTTTATTATTACATAGGGATAGTTTTAAGAAGTAAGCTAAACAGTGGGGATGGATTATGAATATTTTCAAGCCAAATAACTTGGGCTTGGGTTTAAGGCATAAATAGGGCCTTTCATGTTCTCTGCTTCCTTTTCCTTTTGGTTTATAAGTTCTTCCATCATGCCCTAAGCCTTGGGTTTTGTCTTCCTTCTGGTTTTCCCCATTGTTTCCCTTCAGCCTTGGGGACTTGACCTTCTTTACTTGACCCTCCTGTCTCTTCGCCTGGTGGAATGCAGTAAGTTCTCCCGCTACCATTCCTGTCTCATTCACTGAAGTAATTTTTGTCTTAATACTAAAAACTGCTTACTTGCACACTGTAAGAGGATGTTATGTGAATTACATTTTTATAAAAAAATAGAAAAAAATTTTTATTGTGTCTTAGCGTTTTGGGAGAAAACAGTTAAATAGTGGTATGTATATACTATCTTTCCAAGGTTCTTTTTTTTTATTTTTAAGATTTTATTTATTTATTTGACAGAGACACAGCGAGAGAGGGAACACAAGCAGGGGGAGTGGGAGAGGGAGAAGCAGGCTTCCGGCTGAGCAGGGAGCCCGATGCGGGGCTCGAACCCAGGACCCTGGGATCATGACCTGAGCCGAAGGCAGACACCTAATGACTGAGCCACCCAGGCACCCCTAGTCATGTGTTTTTTAATTTTCTTCTAAGAGCAGGTTGGAAGGACTGTCAGAGCAGTGTTCTGCAATATAAAGTGTTGGGCTGTAAGACTGTTGTCCACAGAGCAGCAGCTGTGAGGAGGTGTTATGGTTTCTCTGCAGGCTTTGTGGAGTGTGCAGAGGAGCCCTGTGATGCCTACGAGGTGGTGCAGACCCAGCAAGGTTTCCGGTGTACCGTGAAGGCCCCCAGTTTGCTCTACAAGTGAGTGAGGCCCCCCCATCCCCCAGCTTCATGGGACACACTTCCAGGAAACTCAGCAGGAAGCTGACTCTTTTCCATACTTACTGCAGTGCTTAATTACTAATGACAAAACAATTTAGTGTTTTATGTCCTAGAATTTCTAAGGACTGATTATGGATCAATTTCACCATTCCAAATGTATCACCAAGTCCTGTTGATTTTGCCTCTTAAATATCTTTTGAATCTACCATTGGTCTTATTCTTTGCTGAAAGACCAGCACCCTGCTGCATCTTCTGTGGATTACTTCATATAGCCTCCTTACTAGGCTGTCCACATTGATTATTGTTCTCCTCCCAATCAGTTCTTCACATTGAGGGTAGGATGATCTTTCTAAAAGGCAAATGTGATTACTACCTCTGCTTAAATCTGTCAACATCCTTCCATTGAAGATGGAATTCTGTTCCATTGGAATGATGGAATCTTGAATGTGACTTAGGCAGCCCTGTATTTTTCAGTCATAACTCATATCACTCTTTTTCTGGTTTTGCACTTAAGCCTAGCTAGTTTTCTTCAGTTCCTGAAGTGTGCTTTGTTCCTTCCTGCCATAGAGCTTTGGCATATGCTGTTTCCTTTGCCTTATAATCTCTCTTCCTTACCTAGTTATATTCTTCTTCCTTAGAGAGCCTTGCTTTGACATCATCATCCCTTCCAACCACACTGACTACCATATGTTTTCATAACATCCTGTACCTTTCCTTTGTAGAATTTTTCAGCCATGTATTTACACTTATTTGCGTACTATTGGATGTCTTCTTCACAAGATGGGAGACTTCTGGAAGGCAGGAATGTGTTCCATTAATCTCCAATGTTTGTCAAAGACTGGTATGCTTTCTCCAAGGTTGTCATTATGAATTTGCTTGGAAACTTTTTGCTCACTTCAAGTCGGTGCTTGCTTGCTTGCCCACATTCTGTCTCACCACTAACATGGTTAGCTTATCGTCTGCCTTCGGCTCAGGTCATGATCTCCAGGTCCTGGGGTCAGGCCCCAAGTCTTCCTCTCTCTCTGCCTCTCCCCCGATCATGCTCTCTTTCTGTATCGCTCTGTCTCAAATGAATAATAAAATCTTTAAAAAAAAACAAACATAGCTTATGTGGCTAACTGGCTTCTTTTAGGTTTACACCTCTGGAGATAGGCTGGTCTAGGAATTGTGTAAATTGTTTTTCTGTGTTGTACAAGGTTAATTACGTGTTCAAGCTCCTCTGTGAAAGGAGATCTGCAAATATGAAATCATATACCTTTAAGCTCCACGAAGCAAATCATTTTATTTTCACCAATCTTGAAAATATTCTGAAACACCTATTAAGGATGAAATTCTTCTCTTGGAATGTGGCCAGATGGGAAACCAAATGCTAAATCTGACAGCTCATTTTCCTTTAAGGTTCCAGTGACATTTTCTTCCAAGAAACAAGATTTTAGAAAGTCATGGTTCCATTTCCTGATGAAATCTGTGTAACCATTTTCTTAATGTGTATATTTGCCACCACTAAGGTGTGTAAAAATTCATTAGATGTCTGATTCTAACTTGATGATCTTCTGAATTCTATATATTTTAAGTATTCATTGTATTCTAGATGACTTGCATGTTAGATTAGGTATTGGTTCTGTCCAATTGTAATTAATAGACAGTATTTACTAGGAAGATTTCTTTCTTTTTTTTTTTTTTAAAGATTTTATTTATTTATTTGACAGAGAGAGACAGCGAGAGAGGGAACACAAGCAGGGGGAGTGGGAGAGGGAGAAGCAGGCTTCCTGCAGAGCAGGGAGCTGGATGTGGGGCTCGATCCCAGGACCCTGGGATCATGACCTGAGCCGAAGGCAGACACTTAACGACTGAACCCCCCCGGTGCCCCAGGAAGATTTCTTTCTTATTAATCATTTCCATAGGTTCATTTGGATCAAGGAAGAAATTACTTGACCAAACTAATTTATGATAAAATCCTAATGGTTGTAACACCTGTCCATGGACTAGATGTAATATATTAGTTCTCAACATCAGGTGCACATTAGAATCACCTGGGGAGCTTTTAAAACTCCCTATACTTGGGTGCACCCCAGACCAATTAAATCAGAATCTCTGGGAGCTGAACTGAGGCATCATTAGTTTTTGAAGCCCCCAGGTGATTCAAGTGGGTAGCCAAGATTGAGAACTACTCGATCTGGTAGGAATTTCTACTTATATGTTTAATAAAGGAGTCACCTTTTCACGGTGTGTCTCTTATTATTGTAGTGAATGTTTTAGACTCCCCATGTAAACCTCTTTTGAATCCGGCCATGCTCTAAATTGGAAGGATGCCATTATGGGCTTAATGAGGATGGTATGGACCGTACTGAGCTACGTGCCAGTCACAGGAAAGCCCTTTTATATATGATCACGTTTAATCCTCACAAGTTTATTATACTTAGGTATTATTCACTCCATTTTTGAAAGTGAAGAAATAGGTTTAGAGTGGTTAGATGACTTGCCCAAGACTTGAGTCTAAAACTTCTTTAACTTCAACCACTTCCTTTTTAAAATGCTTAGACTGGGGGCGCCTGGGTGGGTCAGTTGGTTGAGCGACTGCCTTCGGCTCAGGTCATGATCCTGGAGTCCCGGGATCGAGTCCCGCATCGGGCTCTCTGCTCAGCAGGGAGTCTGCTTCTCCCTCTGACCCTCCCCCCTCTCATGTGCTCTCTCTCTCTCTCTCATTCTCTCTCTCAAATAAATAAAATCTTAAAAAAAAAAAATGCCTAGACTGTTAATAACACATTGAGCCAGCTACTTTTGTTTGTGTGTGTTTTTAAACATCTTATTTTTAAGTAATCTCTACACTCCAATGTGGGGCTTGAGTTCACAACCCCCAGATCAAGAGTTGCATGCTCTATGGACTGAGCCAGCGGGGCACTCTAAGCCAGCTGCTTTTTGTAAGAGGCTTCTCTATTAGCCACATGCTAACCAACAGTAGCCTGGGTGAAAGTAGCCCTTATTGATAAGGCCTGGAAAGACAAAAGCCTGACAAAGTGGGTGCCAACACAGAGTGCAACACAGAGAAAAACTACAGGGAAATTGTGGCATTTCAGTCCTCTTCTAAACATCTTGTTTTCTGTTTTCTGGGTTTTTTTTGTTTTAACCTGGCTTACTACAGTAGATCTTAATGGAAATAATTGGGCTGGTTATTCTAGGTAGAAACAAATGCACAGTTTTAGACCTAGTCACCCATATTCTTGGGCACTGTAATTGAAATCATAGAAGCCAAAATACTGTTGGTGATGGGGAGTTTTTTTCTCTTTATAATCCTGTCTTTGAGTCTTTAGTGCTTTCTACACTCTGAAACTTTTCCCTTGGGATCCAGTAGTCTCATTTACTTTAACACATGTTATTACTGTGGGTTCCAGAAGATAACCTTGGATTGTCAGAATTATTTATTCCAGGAGGCCCAGACAATTAATGTAAAGGAGTCACTAGATGGTTGAAGCAGAGTAGATGAAACGGAGTAGGGAGTGATAGGGATTGTGATAAGCTCATGTTCCATTTTTAGGGACGAGAGTAAGCTCCAGCCCATTATTGCCATGGGTTGTCAGATCTTCTAATTTTTCCAAAGAACCTGGAAATCTATATTTTTAGGTGAAATTTCCCAATTTTTAGGTGAAATCTCCTGAATAAAACATGTATTGCTGAATTCAGCTTGAGGGTTACCTGTTTTCTCTTTTTGCTTTTGAAGCTATTCTGGATAATCTCTCCTAAATGATGGATTCGTCTCTTTGCTAAGCTTTTTACCCTTATTTTACTAATCAAGGATAATTCTTTTACGATGAACTCCTAATATAGTTAATTTGCTCTCTAAAGGACATTTTCCCCAAACTGTAGACCCACTGGTTGCTAGAAGTGCCTTTTGAGACAATGCCAGCTTTCTTTTCAATGAACTGCAGACCCATGTTTTGAATCTAATATTGAAGAGCAAACAGGTGTTGGGCATGGCATGGTTTCTGTTTCTGTTTATTCATTAAATTGACTGTAGGGTGTCATTTTGCCCATGAGTGCAATGCAGCACATTCTATAAAGCTATACAACTTGTAATTTCTCTACAAATATTAAGCCTTACTGAAGCACTTTTCTGTAAGGGAGTATCTGTGGCCACATATGATTTAAACATGATGGAATTCTTTATTCTGGTACATTTGACTTAATGTCCTTCCATTAATTAATTTTTCTTTATATTATAGGCATATAGTTGGCAAAAGAGGGGACACTAGGAAGAAACTAGAAGTGGAAACCAAAACATCTATTAGCATTCCTAAGCCTGGACAAGAAGGAGAAATTGGTGAGACTTGGTATATATAAGTTATATTTGCAATCACTTTTGCATGAGTATGGACTAGTGTGACCCAATGGAGGTATTTAGTGATTGTATTCTTTTTTTTTTTTTTTTTTTTTAGTGTCCCTGGGTAGGATTGAATAGTGACTGTATTCTTTGTGGGGTTCTGCAGCAGTTGGCCTTTTTATGATATATCAGTATCAGTCTCCCAAATGAAGAAAGATGTAGTTATACAACCTTATTTTGACTGAGTATCTGGGCCTTCACTTTTTTACTTCACTGTGTACTGATGTTATAAAGCTACCAGATTTGTTGTGTATTAGGAGAATAATTTCATGCTTTACCAACTTGAAATGGAGTTTGTGAATTGTTTCAAGTTAGAATTAGAGAAAACCAGTGAGGTCAGCAGATTTGCAATAAAGTTCAGCCCTTTCCAGAAGGGTTCTCTTGTTTTTACCTTGCTTTGTAGGCTGGGAAGGATATTATAAAAGTAACAATTAAAATAACCTGAATCAAGTAACTGCTCAAGCAAGGAAAAATAGTTCAGTATAAATCAAATCAGAAAGGATCTGTACCAAGCATCATTGTGAACCCAGGGCACAGGCTTGTGTTGTAAGATGGCTTTGAGTGAAGGGCACTGTAGGGACAAAATTTAACAAAAAAAAAAGGAAACTCATTCTAAAACAATAGGACTCTTTCAAAGTCAAGTAAGTGCAGCAGCCTCCAATAATACATTTTTTATAAACACCCATAGGTTTTATTAAGTTTTAGGGGAAAAAAATTACTAGTGTTCTTCTCATTTTGTGCTCTGTAAGAACAGTCATCACAACAGATACGATGCAGGTGAGTGTAGAGCAGTACTGCCCAAAAGGACTTTCTGTGATGATGGGAATGTTCTCTACCTCCACTGTCCAGTGCGGGAGTCACTAGCACGTGTGATCGTGAGTACTGGAAATGTGGCTAGTGTGACTGGGGAACTGAACTTTTAATCCCATTTCTTTCTAATTCATTTAACTTTTCATTTAACTGGTTGCATGTGGACTCCTGTGTTGGGCAGCAAATGCTAGAGTTTTCCCCAGCCCTTTGGTAGCATCAGCAGACACTAATATGAGAACTTTAATGACATTTTTGAAGGAATTTCAATAAAATATTCAGCTCTTTAGAATTACAGATAGAAAAACCCAGGTCTTTCCTTAAGTTTTAAAGTTCAAGCTACGGGGCACTTGGGTGGCTTAGTCAGTTAAGCGTCTGCCTTTGGCTCAGGTCATGATCTCAGGGTCCTGGGATTGAGCCACACGTCGGGCTTCCGGCTCAGTGGAGAGTCTGCTTCTCCCTCTCCCTCTGCTTCTGCTCTCTGTCTTTGTCTCTCTCTCAAATGAATAAATAAAATCTTTAAAAAAAAAAAAAAGTTCAAGCTACAAATATTGAAGTAATTTTATAATTGCAGTAAAGTTTATTTCATTACCTAGTTTTTTCCTGATTATAAATTAATACATGCTTTCAAAAAAAACAAAAGCTTACAGAAATTATATGTGAAGTATAAATTATATGTGAAGTATAAAGGGAAGTCTTGTAATATGAACTGCAGACATGATCACTATTAACAGTTGAATATATTCCTCATTTTTTCTATTCATATAGTAACTATAATAATTTTTATTTTATTTATTTTAAATTTTTTTTTAAGATTTTATTTATTTGATCGAGAGGGAACACAAGCAGGGGCGAGTGGGAGAGGGAGAAGCAGGCTTCCCGCTGAGCAGGGAGCCCGATGCGGGCTCGATCCCAGGACCCTGGGATCACGACCCGAGCCGAAGGCAGACGCCCAATGACTGAGTCACCCAGGCGCCCCTATAATAATTTTTATTGCAGTAAAATTATAACATGCTATAAATGTGGAGATCTTAGCCATTTTAAGATGCCGGAGTCATTCCAAAACATATCCAGAAGAGGGTAGGTGGGTTGTAAAGATTCCATTTTGACTTAGAAAATACAAATATTTCAGTGTGAAACCCAGTGTGTCAGTCATATCGTTAAAAGTAAGAATTCAGTGGAACTAATTTAATTGAAAAACAAGAGGATAAATGGGCCTATTGGTCTTGTAGGGAAGTAAAGTACAGCAAAATCAAATTTATTGGTTAGAGTGAATTGAGTTGTAATGTGAGACTAAGACAGGTTGTGGTATTTGCTGTCATTTATTCATTTTCTTTTGCTTCTCCCAAGTTAGAGCTACTAAAGAAGGAAATGATGTAGTAGGCTTTAATTTGTCCTCTCAACAAGGATCTGGTCATCTAGTCTGTTTTGAAGTCTCAGGTAATGGGATATTGGAAGGTGCTTTCAAAATGATATTGTTATTATAGTTAGAGAATTGGTTTTTAAAAGTTTAATGTCAATGCCTTTAATTCTCTTTTTCCTATCTGTCCCTTGTTACAGTCCCTAGACCACTTGCCATGCAAATTCTGGTCTTCTCAGATATTAGTGTTTGTAGAATATTTCTAACCCTATTGTATTTGCTCTTTAGTCATTAATTGATTAACTTTGAATCTTTTCTGGAAATGAGGCTGAGGACCTTTCAGTGAGGGCCCTTTTCGGTTCACTGTGTTACAGAGATGAAACCACCTTCTTAATGAAAAAGAATAGATTAAGCATTTTGTACCAGACTTTTACAGAAATAAAACATAAAACATGAGTTTTTTTTTAAAGATTTTATTTATTTATTTAATTGACAGAGAGAGAGAGATAATGAGAGAGGGAACACAAGCAGGGGGAGTGGGAGAGGGAGAAGCAGGCTTCCTGCCGAGCAGGGAGCCCGATGTGGGACTTGATCCCAGGACCCTGGGATCATGACCTGAGCCTAAGGCAGTCGCTTAACCGACTGGGCCACCCAGGTGCACCTGTATTTTTTTTTTTTTTTTAAACAGTAGGATGGGGAGACAAACAAGGCAAGTTAAACTTGAGGGTTTTTTTTAAGATTTTATTTATTTGACAGAGAGAGACACAGCAAGAGAGGGAACACAAGCAGGGGGAGTAGGAGAGGGAGAAGCAGGCTTCCCGCTGAGTAGGGAGCCCAATGTGGGGCTCGATCCCAGGACCCTGGGATCATGACCTGAGCCGAAGGCAGACGCTTAACGACTGAGCCACCCAGGCGCCCCAAACATGAGTTTTAAGCTTCCTTCCTTTCTGCTCCTTTTCCATTTAGTTTTTCACCAAATTTTTGGTCTTTGGCAGAGATAATTTTTACTTTCCTTTAATTTTGTCCCAGTTTGCCTTCAAACCCTCCTTTATCAGCATTTCTCTAGCACAGTATTTGAGTACCTGTTATGGATACTTCCCTTCACTGAGCATTGAGTCTTTTGGATTCTCTGAGTATTCTGTCTGATAATATAAATGATGCCATTAGAGAACACCGTATGTCTACTTACATTTTTCAGCTATCACTTTTATCAATTTTTGACTTAGGCAAATTGTTCTCAGGCTTTCTGTTAATCCATTCATTCAGAATCTACTTCTTTTCCTAGAAATGTCTGTCTTGTTTCCTTGTAGTAAAATGGGTGTGATACTTTCATTCTTATTGAGGAATAGAAAGGTTGTTCTTACAGAAAATTTCATGTGCTTTAATGGAGAGTATTAGGATAAATAAATAGAATTATTTAATCTCTGTAGTTGCGTGGAAGGACAAACTTTGTGGTCTTTAAAGCACAGAGCTGATTTTGCTACTATTACAGTTAATACTTCAATATTTTGTATCATATTCATAAGTCTGTCTTTCACAGTTTTAATAAATGGTCTGTTGAAATGCCAGTTTTGTTCGTTGTTCATATCTTTTGCACCTTTCCTTAGTTGCTGTTTTGAACCAAGCCCTGTCAGTTCTATGACCTAGAGGTTTAATCTCTGCTTACGTTGAGATTGCGTAATCCCTAAATGATTTTGTTTCTTTGCAGACAGTGGGCTATGCTTTGTGCCGTCCCCCCTTTCATTTATACATAAAGGCATAGCCCAGATCAGAGAAGGCCAAATTAATGCCAAAACATGGACATTTGGTATCCACCCATATAATGTATAGATAAGCATTTTACTTTAATTTTCTGTTTTCATACATATATTATAGGATTATATATATTGTAGTAGACTCGCCTTTAGTTTTTCACTGTAGTCAATCTCTAGTGCTGCCACAGTCGTCTTCTTTTTTTTTGAAGAGTTTATTTATTTGACAGACAGAGATAGAGAGAGCAGGAACATAAGCAGGGGGAGTGGGAAGGGTAGAAGCAGGGCTCCCACCGAGCAGGGAGCCTGATGCGGGGCTCGATCCCAGGACCCTGGGATCATGACCTGAGCTGAAGGCAGACGCTTAACGACTGAAACACCCAGGCGTCCTGCCATAGTCTTCTTTTAAATTGAGGTAAAATTGACATGACAGAGGGGCGCCTGGGTGGCTCAGTCGTTAAGCGTCTGCCTTCGGCTCAGGTCATGATCCCAGGGTCCTGGGATCGAGCCCCGCATCAGGCTCCCCGCTCCGCGGGAAGCCTGCTTCTCCTTCTCCCACTCCCCCGGCTTGTGTTCCTGCTCTCGCTGTGTCTCTCTCCGTCAAATAAATAAATAAAATTAAAAAAAAAAAAAAAAAATTGACATGACAGAAAGTTCCATTTATTGCTCTTAACTTTTTATTGTTGCTTGAATTTCTATGTGATGTAGTGTTCATACTTTTTTTGTGTGTAGTTAATATATACACAACATAAAGTTTACCAGTTTGACAATTTTTTCTTTATGTGAACTCTACACCTAATGTGAGGCTCAAACTCATGACCTCCAGATCAAGAGTGACATGCTCTACTGACTGAGCCAGCCTTGGACCTCCCATTTGGACCATTTTAAAGTGTTGAATTGAGTGGCATTTAGTACATTTACAGTGTTGTGTAATCATCACCACTATCTAGTTTCAGAACATTTTTATCCTCCCAAAAGGGAGGATACCTCATACCTATTAAGCAGTCACTTCCCAGTCCCATTCCTCCGTACCTCCAGTCCTTGCCTATCACTAATCTGCTTTCTGTCCCTCTGCATTTGCCTGTTCTGGCTACTTTCTTAGATGGAAGCATATAGTGGCATTTTCTATCTGGTGTCGTCCACTGAGTGTGATGTTTTCAAGATTCAGTGATATTTTTGCATGTATCTGTACTTCATTCTCTTTTTGGGGGGGGCTGAATACTATTCCATTGTATGGAGATGGGACGTTTTGTTTATCCATTTATCTGTTGGACACCTGCGTTGTTTCCACCTTTTGGTATTGCGACTAGAGCTGCTCTGAACCTTCGTGTACGAGTTTTTTTTTGGACACTTGGGTTTTGTTTTTTAAAAAAATTTTTCAGGATTTTTTCTTGTATTTCATATTATTATTATTATTTTTTTTTTTAAAGATTGTATTTGTTTACTTGACAGAGAGACAGACACAGCGAGAGAGGAACACAAGCAGGGGGAGTGGGAGAGGGAGAAGCAGGCTCCCCGCCGAGCAGGGAGCCTGATGCGGGGTTCAATCCCAGGTCCCTGGGATCATGACCTGAGCCGAAGGCAGACGCTTAATGACTGAGCCACCCAGGCGCCCTATTTCATATTATTTTTTAAAACCTATTCTTTTTTTTCTTTGAAGTAAACTCTACCCCTAATGTGGGGCTCAAACTCATGACCCCCAAATCAAGAGTGTGATCTTACTGACTGAGCCACCAGGCACCCCTTGAATACCTGCTTTTACTTGTTTTTTTTTTTTTTTTTTTGACAGAGATAGCGAGAGCAGGAACACAAGCAGGGGGAGTGGGAGAGGGAGAAGCAGGCTTCCTGCTGAGCAGGGAGCCCAATGTGGGACTTGATCCCAGGACCTTGGGATCAGGACCGGAGCCGAAGGCAGACGCTTAAAGACTGAGCCACCCAGGCGCCCTGTTTTTACTTATTTTGGATTTCTATCTAGGAGTGGAATTGCTGGTCAGATGGTAGTTCTCGTTGTAACTTTTTACATATAGTAGTTCTCCTTGTAACTTTTTAAGGAACAGCCATACTTTTCCATAGCTGCTGCACCATTTTACATTCCCACCTGCAAGGTATGAGAGTTTGCTATGAAGCTATATAGCTTTTTTTAACTCATTTTTCTACTTCATGAGGTGGTCTTTTTTTTTTTTTTTAAAGATTGATTTGTTTATTTATTTGACAGAAAGAGGGAGAGAGAGCGCGCATGCACAAACAGGGGGAGCAGCAGAGGGAGAGGAAGAGAGAATCTTAAGCAGGCTCCATGCCCAGCACGAGCCCGACAAGCAGGGCTCGATCTTACAATCCTGAGATCTGAGCGTAAATCTAGGGTTGGACGATTACTGACTAAGCCACCCAGGCACCCCAAGGATATTCTGTTTTTAAACCTCATTCTGCTTAGATTGAATTCATTAGTAATTTTCTTACCCTTGGTACTGTCCCTTGTTCAGACATTATGTACTCATTCAGGACTGTTCGAGCTCTGCAGCGATGATAGTATTAAGGCCACTTACCTTACAACACTGGATGGTTGTGTTAAACATCCCTCCCCTCCTTTTTTTTTTGCTTGCAGTAATCACTGGCCAGCATCGAAGTGGTGTAATTTCAGCTCGAACTCGGATTGATGTTCTTTTGCTCACTTTTAGAAGAAAGCAACCCTTCACTCACTTCCTTGCCTTTTTCCTCAATGAAGCTGAGGTTCAGGAGCGATTCCTGAAGTTCCAGGAGGAAGTACTGGAGAAGTGCTCCATGGTAAGCAGCAAACAAAACAAAACAAAACAAAAAGTTAAAAAGTAAAGAAAAAGTACAAAAATGGTGGTTCATAATTCAAACAGTAGAAAGATATACATTTCTTCTCCCACCAAAAAAGGTAACCATTTCTGATGCTTTCTTATGATTCTAAACTGAAAAAAGAAGTATAGACATATTGGCACATAAGCCTCTATATATTACTGAAATATTCTTTAAAAATTTTAAGACATAAAAGTATTATCCTAATATACATACTGTTCTGCACCTTGTGGGTGGCAATGTTAATAAGAATCCATTATCTGTAGATCTTCTGCCCTGGATGGTAATGGCTTATTTGGGATTAGTAACTAGAAGAAATTCTCATTCTTATGTAACAGTGAAATGCTTGTGACCAGGATAACAGCAGATAATCTAGATTAGAAAACAAGTTTTTTTTGTTTGTTTGTTTTTTAAAGATTTATTTATTTGAGAGTGAGAAAGAGAGCATGAGCATGGGGAGGGGCAGAGGGAGAGGGAGAAGCAGACTCTGTTGAGCAGGGAGCCCGATGTGGGGCTCGATCCCAGGAGCCTGAGATCATATCCTAAGCTGAAGTCAGATGCCTAACCAACTGAGCCACCCAGGAACCCCTTAGAAAACAAGTTTGAAAACTTCTTTTGGATATAATTTTGGGCGATTTAAAGAAACATTGATTTAAAAAAATTAATGAACAGAATATATGGTTTTTTGTTTTTTTCTTCTTTTAATATGTGTTTTATAGAAAGTTTAGAAAATAAAGAAAAGATGAATAAGAAGTCACCCATAATCTCACCACTGAGAATATTGTGGCACATGCACAGATGTTTAAAAAAATAGAATTTGGCTTATATATGCTTTTATATCCTGCTTTCTTTGAAATTTTGCATTATTCCATGATCATTGTTTTGTCATTGAACAGAAATCTTTCCTTTTGCTTTGGAGACAGGAAGGAAGTTATAGCAGTCATGACTAAAATAACATAATCTTATTTCAATTAACAGTTCAGATAACTTGATTTTTAATGACTGCTTAGTATTCTATTATATGGATATATAAGGATGTGGTTTGAAGTGGTAGGGTTTGGAGCCAATAGCCAAGAAAGTACTCTTTCTTTAAATTTTTTTTTAGATTTTATTTATTGATTTGAGAGAGAGAGAGAGAGAGAATGAGAGACAGAGAGCATGAGAGGGAGGAGGGTCAGAGGGAGAAGCAGACTCCCTGCTGAGCAGGGAGCTCTATGCGGGACTTGATCCCGGGACTCCAGGATCATGATCTGAACCGAAGGCAGTCGCTTAACCAGCTGAGCCACCCAGGCGCCCCCCAAGAAAGTATTCTTGAGACATCTTGGGTGCAAAAGGGTGGTTTTATTACAGCATGGGGACAGGACCCATGGGCAGAAAGAGCTGTACCGGGGTCATGAGGAGTGGCTGATTATATACCTTCAAGTTGGGAGGGGGCTAGGGATAGCGTAAGTCTCTTAAGGAATTTTGGGAGCAAGGTTTCCAGGATCTCAAAGGCTAGCTGTTATTAGGAAAAGGCCATTTATTACTGTCTAGTAAAACCCTAGCCATGAGACTCTTCAGAAGTATGGGTTGTATGCTTGGGGGATGATTGCTAACATATATCTTGGGGGATAGAGATAAAGGAAGTTTCTAAAGGAATTTTATGTGTTAAAGTAGACTTACAGGATCCTGGGGGGTTGGGATAATGTTAAGCTAAGATTGCCTTTTGCCCTTAGCAAAGTATCAAATCAAGGTAGCTGAGTTCCTAAAGGAATGTCACTCTGCCTGTTTGAAGGATTTATCAATGGGCTGTAAGTAGTAAGGAAATTTAATTTTTCTTTTGTCTTTGTTTCCCACGTCATAGGATAATAATTTATTTTATCTTTTTAAATTATTTGTTTTTCATTATTATAAATAATGATGTTATGACTCTTCTTCTGCATACATTTTTCTGTACTAGTCTAATTAGTTTCTTAGTAAATTCCTGAAAATGGAAAAAGAGTATGTGTGTGTGAGTTGAGGGTTTTGACATATATTCCAAATTACCTTCAGGAAATGTAATAACACTTAACATGTCAAACTGTAGTTTTCTTTTGGTTCCTTTTCCCACCCTTGCCATTATTGGTGTTATTATTCTTTTAAGGTTTTGTGTTTTTGTAATCCAGTTGACAAAAAATATTAGCTCATTGCTTGATTGTTCATTTATTTGATTATTGGTGAGATAAGACTTTTTCATATATTTAATTCTTGTTTCTTCATGTCTTGGTGCATTTTTCTCTGAAAGTGTTCATTTTTTTATTTGTCAGAGCTTCATGTATATTAAGAGGATCAGTATTACTTCATAATTTACATTTAACTTTTTAGTTTCTTTGGAATGTATTTTGATATATAACAAGAGGTAAGGTTGTAACTTTTTTTAGCCCCTATTTAGTTAACCAGTTATCTGCAGAAGAATTAAAGAATCTTTTATTTTACCTTAAAAATTATCATGCACTAAAATGGACTTTTTGGGGATGTGTTTAGATTTTTCTTTTAATGTTTTATTTTTAAGTGATCTCTACACCCAGTGTGGGGCTCAAACTCATAACCTTGAGATCAAGAGTTGCATGCTATACCAACTGAGCCAGCCAGGTGCCACATGGGATGTGTATAGATTTTTGTAACCAACTACTACAGTCAGGATATAGAACAGCTTGACTACCCCACAAAACTCCCTCATGCTATCCCTTTACAGTAACCTCTTCCCTACCCCAAACCCTGGCAATCACTGATTTCTTTCAGTCACTACAGTTTGGTCTTTCTGAGGATGTCGTATAAATGGAATCATGTAGTATGTAATCTTTTGAAACTGGCTTCTTTCATTCAGCATCATGCCTTTGAGATTCAGCCAAGCTATTGTGTATATCAGTAGTGTTTTCCTTTTTGTTGCTGAGTAGTATCACTGTTTGGATGCACCTCAGTTTGCTTGGGCATCCACCCAGTGGAGGACATTTGGGTTCTTTCCAGTTTGGGGCAATTATGAATGAAATTGCTGTAAACATTTATGTATAGGTTTTTATGTGAACATAGTTTTCCCTTCTTTAAAGTAAATACCCAGGGGGTGCCTGGGTGGCTCAGCTAGTTAAGTGTCTGCCTTCGGCTCAGGTCATGACCAAGCCCTGCATCGGGCTCCCTGCTCGGTGGTGAGCCTGCTTCTCCCTCTCCCTCTGCCTGCAGCTCTTCATTTTTATGCATATGGATGTCCGTCCATGCTGTGTTTTCCCAATCATGTAATGAAGAGAGGAATAAAAGCATATGGAATGGAATAGAACAGTGGTTAATATCTTTGGTTCTTGAAACAGATGAACCTGGGTGTGATTGTGGGTTCCTCAATCTGTGTAGACTTGGGCAAGTGAACCTCTCTACATGTTTTTTTCTTTTTTTTTTTTTTAAGTATGGTGGAGCCTAACATGGGGCTTGAACTCACAACCCTGAGATCAAGACCTGAGCTGAGATCAAGAGTCAGACACTTAACCAGCTGAGCCACTCAGGTGCCCCTCAAGCTGGGTCTTATATGTTAGAATATAGTGAAATATAGATAGATATAGAAGTATTAGAATCCAAGTACTTGTGTGGAACCAGGAATGAGAATTGATAAAATTGATTATTTAAGAAGGAGACTACAGCATGGCATAAGGTATAGAGAAGTTGAATCATTATGTTATACACCTGAGACTAATGTAACATTGTGTCAACTCTACTCAAAACAACTTTTTTAAAAGGAGACTACAAAGGTGAGTAGGTTCAGACTGGAAAATATGGGTAGACAGCATAGAATTATATAACCCATTTTTAAGTGATTAACTTGGCATTTATGTGCTTGAACAAAGACACATAATAAGTCAAATACTATATATGTATATATATATAATTACTATATATATATAAAATTAGGAAGCCATCAGAATATTTTTTTTTCTCTTAGCATTACATAGCAAGATGATTTCGTTCTCAGTGGAGGGTAGGGTAGGAGAAGATCAGGAACAGTGAAGTTTCAATGTGGGCTGGTAAATTTGGGGCTGGGGTGCTGGTAAGTTTTGAAATTATTTTACCTTGTAAATACCAACTTATTGAAGCTCTGTGGTTATATATGTTTTGAAAGGTTACAAATATTTGGTATGTGACAAGCAGTTTGTATTGTTAGCCTTTTTTTCTGTGTGTGTGTGTGTATGTGTGTGTATACTTTCTCACTTTAGTTCCTAACTTGAGCTGACAGGGAACAAATATTGGAGAATGATTACTTTTTTTTTTTTTTAAGATTTTTTTATTTATTTGAGAGAGAGAATGAGAGAGAGAGAGCACATGAGAGGGGGGAGGGTCAGAGGGAGAAGCAGACTCCCTGCTGAGCAGAGAGCCCGATGCGGGACTCGATCCCGGGACTCCAGGATCATGACCTGAGCCGAAGGCAGTTGCTTAACCAACTGAGCCACCCAGGCGCCCCTGGAGAATGATTACTTTAACTCAACTGGAATGAGATTGGCCACTATGAATGTCATGCTGGCCTTAATCAGTCCAGAGTACTTCCTTCTTGTTTTCAGGGTGATTCCATAGTGACATTGCTTTCCCGCGTTCTGACAACAGCAGGGGAATAAGCACAGCATAAAAGAGTAAGTAAGTACTAAGAGACCATTAAAGCTTTTAGGCATTTTCCAGTAGTACTCTGCATTTATTACCCCTACTTAGGTGAGTTCCCGACTAGTACTTTTTTTTTTTTTTTTTTTTAAAGATTGTATTTTTAAATAATCTCTGCACCCAACATGGGGCTTGAATTTACAACCCCAGGTCAGGAGTTGCATGCTCTATGGCTGAGCCAGGCAGGCGCCACACCCCTCCCCCGCTTCTAGTAGCTTTGAAGAGCATATACCTTTTCATTGAGATAAGAGTTGTTTCATGGAAGACTGTGACATTCAGTCTTGTTTTGGTTCTCTGATGCTCATTTGATATCTCTGATCATTTCTTCATCTCTAAAATAAGAATGGGCTGAACATTCTCCTGTTTATAAGAAAAAGATGATTCCTGTTGCTATAGAGAGTTGGCTCATAAATTTTGAGTTCACATGTGTATTTGTTATATACATTTATTAAAATAAAGTTTGTCTGGACGTCTGGGTGACTCAGTTGGTTAAGCGACTGCCTTCAGCTCAGGTCATGACCCTGGAGTCCCAGGATCGAGTCCCACATCGGGCTCCTTCCTCGGTGGGGAGTCTGCTTCTCCCTCAGACCCTCCCCCATCTCATGTGCTCTCTCTCTCCCTCTCTCTCAAATAAATAAAAATCTTCAAAAAATAAAATCGGGGCGCCTGGGTGGCTCAGTCGTTAAGCGTCTGCCTTCGGCTCAGGTCATGATCCCAGGGTCCTGGAATCGAGCCCCACATCGGGCTCCCTGCTCGGCAGAGGGCCTGCTTCTCCCTCTCCCACTCCCCCTGCTTGTGTTCTCTCTCTCGCTGTGTCTCTCTCTGTCAAATGAATAAATAAAATCTTTAAAAAATAAATAAATAAATAAAAATAAAAAATAAAATAAAGTTTGTCATACACGGTGTTTTGTAACAATTTTTTGATTTAACAACATGTTTCAGGTAAATACATACAAATCTAATTACCGTTTTGAAGATTTTATTTATTTGAGAGGGAGCAAGCACAAGCAGGGGGAGGAGGAGGGTAGAGGGGCGGAGTGGGGGGAAAGAATTTCAAGCAGATTCTGCACTGAGCACAGATCGCAACTCAGGGTTCCTTCCCACAACCTTTAAATCGCAACCCCAGCTGAAACAAGAATTGGTTCCACAACTGACTGAGCCACCCAGGTGCCCTAATTACTATTTTATTTTATTTTATTTTATTTTTTTAAAGATTTTATTTATTTATTTGACAGAGAGAGACACAGTGAGAGAGGGAACACAAGCAGGGGAAGTGGGAGAGGGAGAAGCAGACTTCCCACTGAGCAGGAAGCCTGATGTGGGGCTCGATCCCAGGACCCTGGGACCATGACCTGAGCCGAAGGCAGCTGCTTAATGACTGAGCCACCCAGGCGCCTCATACCTTAACATTTTTTAAAAAGATTTATTATTTTTTTAAGAGAGAGAGGGAAAGAATGCATGAGTGGGAGGGGCAGAGGGAGAGGGTGAGAGAATCTCAAGCAGATTCTGCACTGAGGGCAAGCTGGACACACAGGTTGATCTCACAACCCTGGGATCACCACCTGAGCCAAATCCAAGAGTTGGATGCTCAACCAACTGCACCCTGCAGGTGCCCCAGTACCCTAGCTTATTTAATCAGTCCTCTATTAATGGGCCATTAAAGGAAATTACTTCTATTAATAATGCTGTAATGAACATTTTTTTGTGTGTGCATCTTTATGTCCTTGGCTGATCATTTCTTTGGGATACATTTTGGGGTAATTTCTTAGAAGTAGAATATGTGGGGCGCCTGGGTGGCTCAGTTGGTTGAGCGACTGCCTTTGGCTCAGGTCATGATCCTGGAGTCCCTGGATCGAGTCCCGCATCGGGCTCCCTGCTCGGCGAGGAGCCTGCTTCTCCCTCTAACCTTCCCCCCTCTCATGTACTTTCTCGCTCTCTCAAATAAATAAATAAATCTTTAAAAAAAAAAAAAAGTAGAATATGTGGGTTAAAGGAATGTAAACTTTAAATTTTTTATTCTATTTTAAAAATCAACTTTTTTCAGCTATAACTTAAATACAATATAATGCCCCAGTTTTGATGAGTTCTGATAAACATTATATAGTTGTAACAGCCATTAAAAACAAGATGCAGAACATTTCCATCACCCCAAAATGTTCCCCTGTACTTCTCTGCAGTCCCATAATAGTTTTGAGAGAGTCATTCTTGTTGGTGTGTGTGTGTTACAGTAGTTGATTTCTTTTTATTGCTGAGTAGTATTCCTCTGCATGTGTGTACCAAAATTGGTTCATCCATTCAACTGTTGATCATTTGGGTGGTTTCTAGTCTTTGGCTGTAATAAACAAAGCTATTATAATCATTTGTGTAGAAACCTTTTTGTTAAGTATTTGTTTTTATTCCTCTTGGGCAAATACTTAGGGGTATAATTGAGAGTGTGAGAAATTGTGCCTCTTCCACCACAAATAATGTGTGGGAGTTCAGGTTGCTCCCCACTCTTGCCAGCATTTGGTGGTATCTGTCTTTTGATTTCAGCCACTCTGGTGGGCATGCTTTGGACCTGTGGGTGTTTGGGTTTTTTTTAATCAAGTAAAGTTAACATACAGTGTTACATTAGTTTCAGGTGTACAGTATAGTAATTCAACAATTCTGTATGTTACTCAGTGCCATCACAATCAGTGTACTCTTAATCCCGTTCACCTGTTTTCACCTATCCTCCCACCACCTCCCCTCTGGTAACCATCTGTTTGTTCTCTATAGGTTAGAGTCTGTTTTTTGGTTTATCTCTTTTTTTTTTTTCTTTTGTTCCCTAAATTCCACATAAGAGTGAAACCATATGGTACTTGTATTTCTCTGACTGGCTATTTCACTTAGCATTATACTCTCTAGATCTACCCATGTTGTTGCAAATGGCGAGATTTCTTTTTTTTTTTTAGGGCTGAGTAATATTCCATTGTATATACATACCACATCTTTTTTTTTTTTTTAAGATTTTATTTAGTTATTTGACAGAGACAGTGAGAGAGGGAACACAAGCAGGTAGAGTGGGAGAGGGAGAAGCAGGCTTCCCGCTGAGCAGGGAGCCCGATGCAGGGCTCGATCCCAGGACCCCGGGATCATGACCCAAGCTGAAGGCAGATACTTAACGACTGAGCCACCCAGGCACCCCCATACCACATCTTCTTTATCCATTTATCTATTGATGGACACTGGGGCTGCTTCCGTATTTCGGCTTTTGTAAATAATACTGCAATAAACATAGGGGTGCATGTATCTTTTCAAATTAGTGTTTCTGTATTCTTTGGGTAAATTCCCAGTACTGGAATTACTAGATCATATGGTAGTTCTGTTTTATTTTTTGAGGAACCTTCATACTGTTTTCCACAGTGGCTGCACCAGTTTGCATTCCCACCAGCCATGCACAGGGTTCCTCTTTCTCCACATCCTTCCTAACACTTGTTGTTTTTTGTGTTTTTGAGTTTAGCCAGTCCAACAAGTGTGAGGTGATACCTCATTGTGGTTTTGATTTGCATTTCCTTGATGATGAGTGCTGTTGAGCATCTTTTCATGTATCTGTTGGCTAACTGTATGTCTTCTTTGGAGAAATGTCTGTTCATGTTTTCTGCTCATTTTTAATGGGATTATTTGTTTTTTTGGTGTTGAGTTGTATAAGTTCTTTATATAATTTTTAAAAAATATTTGTGGGGAAGGGAGGAGAAGAGGAGGGAGAGGGAAACAGAACCTCAAGCAGACTCCCCATTGAGTGTGGAGCCTGACATGAGGCTTCATCCCATGACCCTGAGACCATGACCTGAGCCGAAATCAAGAGTCGAACACTTAACAGATGGAGCCACCCAGGTGCCCCTCTTTATATAATTTTGGATACTAACCCTTTATCAGATCCGTCATTTGCAAATATCTTCTCCCATTTAGTAGCTTGTCTTTCTGTGATTTCAGTATACATTTTTCCTGATGCCTGATGTTGCCGAGTATCTTTTCATTTGCTTTACTGGCCATTTTTATATCTGCCTTTGTGAAGTGTCTTCAAACTTTTGCCCATTTTTGTTGTTGGTGGTGGTGCTTTAGCTTTTCTGTCTTTTTTTTTTTTAATTGTGGTAAGGTGTACATAACATAAAATTTACGATTTTACCCCTCCCCCCCCTTTTTTTTTTTAATATTTTATTTATTTGAGAGAGAGAAAGAGCATGAGAGGGAGCATGAGCTGGAGGAGAGGCAGACCCCCGGCTGGAGGAGAGCCTGATGCGGGGCTTGCTCCCAGAACCCTGAGACCATGACCTGAGCCGAAGGCAGACGCTTAACGGACTGAGCCACCCAGGCACCCCCATTTTAACCCTTTTTAAGTGTATATACTTTTGTCTTTTTTTTTTTAGATTTTATTTATTTGCGAGACAGAGAATGAGAGACAGAGAGCATGAGAGGGGGAGGGTCAGAGGGAGAAGCAGACCCCCCCACTGAGCAGGGAGCCCGATGCGGGACTCGATCCCGGGACTCCAGGATCATGACCTGAGCCGAAGGCAGTCGCTTAACCAACTGAGCCACGCAGGCGCCCAACTTTTGTCTATTTTTAAGTGTTTGTTTTCTTATTGTTGAGTTGTAAGAGTTCTTATATTTGTAGATGCATGTCCTTTATCAGATACATGTTTTACATATTTTTTTTTCTCAGTCTTTGGTTTATATTTTCATTTTCTCAGTGTTTTTTGAAGAGCAGAAATTTTTTAATTTGATGGAGTCCAGTTTTTTTATGGTCTATACTTTTTGTATTGCCTCTGAAAAATATCTGCCTTTTTGGGGATGCCTCGGTGGCTCAGTTGGTTAAGCGTCTGCCTTCGACTTGGGTCATGATCACAGGGTCCTGGGATCAAGTCCCGCATCAGGCTCCTTGCTCAACAGGGAACCTGCTTCTCCCTCTTCCTGCTACTCCCCCTGCTTGTGCATATTTGCGCGCTCTCTCTCTCTGACAAATAAATAAATAAAATCTTTAAAAAAAATCTCTGCCAGGGCACCTGGGTATCTCAGTCACTTAAGCGTCTGACCTTCAGCTTAGGTCATGATCCTCCGGTACTGAGATCGAGCCCTACATCGGGCTCCTTGCTCAGCGGGGAGCCTTGTTCTCCTCTGTTCCCCACCTGTGTGCTCTCTATCACTGTCTCTCTCTCTGTCAAATAAATAAAATCTTAAAAAAAAAAATGCCTGTGTTTGCTATGATGTCAAAGTTTTCTTCTATAAACAAAAAAGTATAAAACTATGTTTTATGTTTTAGCTCTTATGTTTAGGTCAGTAGTTCATATTAATTTTTGTGTGTGGTGTGAGGTAAGGGTTGAGGTTCATTTTTTTTCCCCCATGTAGATGTCTAGTTTAAGTACCATTTATTTTTTTATTTTTTATTTTTTTAATTTTTAAAGATTTTATTTATTTTTTGACAGAGAGAGACACAGCAAGAGAGGGAACACAAGCAGGGGGAGTGGGAGATGGAGAAGCAGGCCTCCTGCAGAGCAGGGAGCCCGATGTGGGGCTCGATCCCAGGACCCTGGGACCATGACCTGAACCGAAGGCAGATGCCCAACAACTGAGCCACCCAGGCATTCCCCTAATTTTATCTTTTTTATTACATTTCTTATGCATAGCTTTGGGTTTAATTTGCTCTTTTTTTGGTTTCTTAATGTAGAAACTTAAATTGTTAATAGAAGACTTTTTTCTTTTCTAGTATAAGCACTTAAAGATGTTAATTTCTGGGGTGCCTGGGTGGCTCAGTCGTTAAGCGTCTGCCTTCGGCTCAGGTCATGATCCCAGGGTCCTGGGATCGAGCCCCGCATCGGGCTCCCTGCTCAGCGGGAAGCCTGCTTCTCCCTCTCCCACTCCCCCTGCTTGTGTTCCTCTCTTGCTGTCTTTCTCTCTCAAAGTAAATAAAATCTTAAAAAAAAAAAAGGTATTAATTTCCCTCTACACATTACTCTAGCTGCATCTCCTCAAATTTGATATGTGTACTTTCATTTTCATTTAGTTCAAAGTTTTTTCTAATTTCCCTTGTGGTTTTTTGTGTTTTTTTTTTAGTATTTTAGTTAAAATTTTTATTTTGAGATAATTATAAATTCACATAAATTGTAAGCCTTACTTGACCCCTGTGTTACTTAAAAGCATGTTGTTTACTTTTCTACATTTGGGGATTTTCCAGATACCTTTTTTGTTACTGATTTCTTTTTTTTTTAAAGATTTTATTTATTTGAGAGAGAGAGAATGAGAGAGAGCACATGAGAGGGGGAAGGGTCAGAGGGAGAAGCAGACTCCCTGCCGAGCAGGGAGCCCGATGCGGGACTCGATCCCGGGACTCCAGGATCATGACCTGAGCCGAAGGCAGTCGCTTAACCAACTGAGCCACCCAGGCGCCCTTTTGTTACTGATTTCTAATTTAATTCTCTTGATGAGATAACATACTTTGATTCTGTTCTTTTAAATGCATTTATATCTGTTTTCTGTTCCAGAATATAGTCTATCTTGGTAAATGTTATGTGTACATTTGAAAAGATGTGTATTCTGATGTTTTGGGGTTGATTGTTTTATAAACATTATTTATATCATATAGTTGTTAGTGATCTTTATGTCTTCTGTATCCTTACTCATCTTCTATCCTGTTAATTACTGAATGAGGACTGTTGAAATCTCCAACTGTGATTATGGATTCATCTATTTCTCCTTTCATTTCTGTTAATTTTTTTCATATCTTCTTGATGTGTTGATCCCGTTATAATTATGAAATATCCCTTTATATCCCTGACAGTATTCCCTGTTCTGAGATTTACTTTTTCTGATGTCAGTATAGCCATTCCAGCTTTCCTTTGATTAGTATTTACATTGTATGTCTATTTCCATCCTTTTAGTATATTTGTATTTTTTTTTTTTTTAAGATTTTATTTATTTATTTGACAGAGAGAGAGAGCAGGAGAGCACAAGCATGGGGAGAGGGAGAAGCAGGCCCCCTGCCGAACAGGGAGCCTGTCATGGGGCTTGATCCCAGGACCCTGACCTGAGCCAAAGGCAGTCGCTTAACCGACTGAGCCACCCAAGCACCCCACATATTTTATTTTTATATTAAAAATAGTTTTTTATTTTTTAAGATTTTATTTATTTATTTGACAGAGAGAGAGATAGCGAGAGCAGGAACACAAGCAGGGGGAGTGGGAGCGGGAGAAGCAGGCTTTCTGCCGAGCAGGAAGCCCGATGTGGGACTCGATCCCAGGACCCTGGGATCCTGACCTGAGCCGAAGGCAGACGCTTAACGACTGAGCCACCCAGGCGCCCTAAAAATAGTTTTTAAAAAGACTTATTTATTTGAGAGAGAGCATGAGTGGGGAGGAGAGGGAGCAGCAGGCTCCCCATGAGCAGGGAGCCTTACTCGGGGCTCGATCCCAAGACCCTGGGATTATGACCTGAGCCAAAGGCAGACGCTTAATGACTGAGCCACCCAGGTGTCCCTTAAAAATAGTTTTTTTAAAGGCAGCATATGGTTGGATATTGTTTTTGTGTTTTAAATCTCTGCCTTTTAACTAGAATGATTAAACCATTTACTTTTTTTTTTTTTAAGAGTTTATTTATTTATTTGACACAGAGAGACACAGCGAGAGAGGGAACACAAGCAGGGGGAGTGGGAGAGGGAGAAGCAGGTTTCCCACTGAGCAGGGAGCCCAATGCAGGGCTCGATCCCAGGACCCTGGGATCATGACCTGAGCCAAAGGCAGACACTTAACGACTAAGCCACCTAGGCACCCCTGGACTGTTTACTTTTAATGTAATTATAGATATGGGTGGGTTTAAATCTACCATTTTGCAATTTTTTTTGTTCCACCTCTTCATTGGTCATTTTTTTCCTACCATTTTTGGATTGAGGGTGTTGAAAATTTTTATTTATATATATATATATTTCTTTAAATAGCTACTTTTTTTCTTTTAAAGTTTATTTATCTTTTAGTAATCTATACTCAGTGTGGGGCTCAGACACATGACCCTGAGATCAAGAATTGCAGGCTCTTCTGACTGAGCCATCCAGGAGCCCCAGGTGTTTAAAAATGTTAATTTTATCGATGCTGTTGGCTTATTAGCTACACCTGTTCATTTTTTTTTTTTTTTAAGATTTTATTTATTTATTCATGAGAGACAGAGAGAGAGAGGCAGAGGGAGAAGCAGGCTCCCAAGGAGCAGAGAGCCCGATGCGGGACTCGATCCCAGGACCCTGGGATCATGACCTGAGCTGAAGGCAGACGCTTAACCATCTGAGCCACCCAGGCGCCCCACCTGTTCATTTTTTAAGTAAATGCTGTAAGATTTATACTATAGGTCCTTAATTCATCATCTCCAAATAATATCGTAGTACTTTATGTATAATGAAGAACCTTACTATATATCATTTATTTTTTCCCTTCTGTCCTTTGTCTCATTGTCATTAATTTTGCTTCTCTAAGTAAACAACTTCCTGCAAGATTTCTTATAATTCAGGTCTTTTAGAAACACTTTCTCTCAGCTCTTATTTGTCTGAAAAAATATTTAGTTCATCTTCTTTTTTGAAAGGTTATTTTTACTCGTTATAGGATTCTAAGTTGATAGTTTTTTTCTCTCAGCGTCATAAAGACATTATTCCATAGTCTTTTGGCTTAAATAGATTCTGATAAGGAATCTGTTGTAATTCTTTGTTTTTCTGCGTGTAAGATGTTTGGCTGCTTTTTTTTTTTTTTAAGTTGGAAATAATTTAAAATTTACAAAAATTATAAAAAGAAATTGTATAAGAAATACCTATATGCTCTAATGCTATGTGATCTATCCCTTATAACATTTCCAATCCAAGTTCCAGGATAGAGTCAGGAATTGCATTTAATTTTTATGTTTAACTTCTTTTAGCTGAACTTTTCATAGCCTTTCTGACTTTTATGGGGTTTTTTTGACAGAGAGGGGGAGAACACAAGCAGGGGAAGCAGAGGCAGAGGGAGAAGCAGGCTCCCTGCTCAGCAGGGAGCCCAGTGCAGGGCTCGATCCCAGGACTCTGGGATCATGACCTGAGCTGAAGGCAGACACTTAACTGTCTGAGCCACCCGGGCGCCCTCCCATGATTTATGTTACTGACATACTTGAAGAATACAGTCCCTTCCAACGTTCTTTTAAAAACAGAGCATTCTTTTTTGCATTTGTCTTGTATTTCTTTGTGGTTAGCTTGATGTTATACTTTCTCCATCAGAGTATTGCATAGATGATATTGTGTCCTTATGAGAATATCACATCTGGGGCATAAAATGTGCATCTGTTTTTCCTAAGTGTTGTTACCTTCAGTCAAGGTGTTGCCTGATTTCTCCTAAGTATAATAATTATTTTATATCTCTCTTGCAACTAATAAACATTCTGCGGGGAGATATTCTAAGATCATGCAGATATCCTGCTCGTCATCAACATTTCCCTCAGACCTAGCAGCCATTGATGATTCTTACTTGATCCAGTCTTTACCATGATGGTTGCACAATGGTCATTTTCCGACTCTAGCACTTGCTCTACACTTGGTATTCAGCTTTCCACATTCTCATGTAAGTAGGAGACCTTACTTCTCCCTTTCCTTTTTGGGGGGCCACAGAGAGAAAGGGGGGGAAGGGCAGAGGGATTGGGAGAGAAGAGAATCCTAAGCAGGCTCCAACTTGGGGCTTGATCTCGCAACCCTGAGATCATGACCTGAGCCGAAGTCAAGAGTTGGATGCTTAACTGACTGAGCCACCCAGGTACCCCTCTCCCTTTACTTTTATTTATTATTGGTATGGTTTAATGAATTTAAATTTTTTCCAAGTGCTTATAATTTACTATTGTGCTCAATTATTTTGCTGCTTAAATTATCTCACTTTTGGTTAAGGGTCCTGTCAAACCTTTTCTGGGGAGGTGTCTTCCTTGGCCTGTGTGTGCGCCAAGCCCTATATATGGCTGTTTTGAGGGCCTTAATTTCTCTACGATCTCACTCTGGCTTCCTTTTAGAGCCTTAGCTGTTCTGTTGTATTTCTCTGCCCATAGTCTCTTGCCCCCGCATACATATAAGTCTGCTTTCCCCGGCAGCTCTCTTGCTTCATGGGCAAGAACTCACCTTACTTACGGTGGCCTCCAACCTGATATCCAGACTATGCCACTGTTCCCAGCAGCGCTCCAAGTCAGGCAAGACAGAAACCAGTTCCTTCAGCAGCCTCCTAATAAGCCAAAACACTGTAAGCTACTTTCACTCTTCCTTCGGCCCTCCTGAAGAAGTGAAAATTGAGTGGCTTCCTCCTGACCTGTTGTGCTGCTTTGGGGAAGGGGCAGGCAACAGATGGAGAGAAAACTTGAAAACCATTTTGAGTAGCTTCTCTTGGTTAAGGTTAGGCATTTGCTTGGTTGTTAACAGCTTCTTAACTAGTTTCTAGAGTTCTCCCAAAGCTACTTTGGTCTGAATGTTGTTGTTTATTTGGTATTTCTATGGGGGAATGAGGGCCTTGATTTTATTAGTCAGCCATTTTGCTGATGTTGCTCCAGGTTTGGATAATTTTCAGGCATTATTATTTATTTTTCTCTTCTCCTGGAACTCTAATTACACATATATTAGACCAGTCGATACTGGTGCACAGGTTGCTGAAGTTCTGTTCATTTTGCTTCCATACTTTTTTTTTTCTGTCTGCTTTAGTTTGGATAGTTTCTGTAGTTATGTCTTTAAGTTCACTGATTCTTTTTTTTTTTAAGTTGCTAATCTGTTGTTAATCCCATTCAGTGGAATTTTCATTTTAGCTCTTATTTTTTTTTATCTCTCAAAGTTCTATTTATTTCTTTTTTTACATCACCCTTTTGTCTCCTTAGTATCTCCATGTTTTCCTTAAAATGTTGAGCAAATTTATAATAGCTCTTTTAAGCTAAGTGTCTGCTAATTTCACTAGTGTGATAGGATTCTAGATCTATTTCTGTAGTTTGATTTTTTACCTACTTATGGGTCACATTTTTCTGTGTCTTGCATGTATGGTAATTTTGCATTGGATGCTGAACATTGTGAATTTACTTCGTTGAGAGCAAATTTTTTTTCTCCTTAGAGAGTTTTAAAATTTGTTCTGGAAGACAGTTATTTGTGGATCAGCATAATCATTCCAAAGCTTGTTTTTAAGCCCCTTACGGACAGATGTAGAGTATTTTTTTCCTGTAGGTAAAATTTAGCTTCACTACTAAGGTGTATCCTTTCTGGTATCTCTGTTCATTGCTCTGTATTCAGGAATGGTCTCTCCACTCTGGCTGGTGAGAACTTGAGCGTTTACCTCCTATTTGAGCTTTGGGTATTGTTTGGCTAGCAGTGTCTGTTAGTTGTTCTTATCTGGTTTGTGTATTTCACCCTCTACATGTGTAGATTGTTGTTCAGCCAAAGTCTCAAAGAGACTTTTTGCAGATTTCTTGAGCCCTTCCCCCGCTTTTTTTACTTAGCTTCCTCCTCTTTAGTGCTTGACCCTACAGATTTTATTTGCCTTGGCGTTCATTCCTGAATTCCACTTTTTGTCACCTAAACTCTCTGGGATCACTGGGCTCTGGGTTCCCTACTCTGTGCCACCATCTGGAAATTGTCTCCGTTCAGAAAGCCAGGATGGGGCTCGGTTTGCTTTTTCCTCCTAACTTAAGGATCACTGTTCAGGACCATCTGTTTATCTAATGTCTGGAAACATTTGTTTTATATATCTTTTTTTTTTTTTAAAGATTTTATTTATTTATTTGAGAGAGAATGAGATAGAGAGCATGAGAGGGGGGAGGGTCAGAGAGAGAGGCAGACTCCCCGCTGAGCAGGGAGCCCGATGTGGGACTCAATCCCGGGACTCCAGGATCATGATCCGAGCCGAAGGCAGTCGCTTAACCAACTGAGCCACCCAGGTGCCCCGTTTTATATATCTTATCTAGTTTTCTAGTTATTGATAGCAGGAGGACAACTGCTATAGGAGCTAATTTTCCATGGGCAAAAGGAGATATTCTCATATATTTTTAAATTGAGCTATAATTTATATAACATAAAATTCCCATTTTTAAAGTATATAGTGATAATTTAGTATAGTCACTACATTGTACAACCATTGCTCCTATCTAATTCTAGAATATTTCCATTGCCCCCAAAAGTAAACCCCATACCTACTAAGCTGTCACTCCCCATTGCCCCCTTTCCTCAACCCCTGACAACCACTCATTTACTTTCACAATGGATTTGCCTGTTTTGAATATTTCATGTAAATGGAATCATATTATATGTAGTCTTTTGTCTTTGACATCTCTCACTTACATTGTTTTCAAGGTTTATCCAGGGTTTATCATGTAACACTACTTTACTTCTTTCTATGGCTGAATAATATTCCATTGTATGGATATACCACATTTTGTTTACACATTCATCACTTGATGAACATTTGGGTTGTTTCCACTTTTGGGCCGTTATGAAAAATGCTTCTTATAATTTGTAATATTGTAAATAAGGCTAGGTTTACCACTATTTTTATTCACTTATTCAACATTGAGTGATATGTAAAATAGCAAGTAATTGTTGAGCTCTTGCATTGTGCTAGACAGTGGGCTGAGTGCTTCTTGTGTTTATTTTGTTTAATCTTCAGTCCATCCCTATGTGGTAAGTATTAATATTCCATTTTCCTGATGAAGAAATGGAAATTTAGGGAGGGTAACTTGCCCAAGGTACTATAGTTAGTGGGTGCAACTGTGCTAGGTAGAGTGGATGATACAACTTTGTGTATGACCTAGTAACTGCTCTAATTCATACAATCTAATATAACAAATATATGAAGTTAGTCGTGGTAGTCACTGTGGGAAATTATTTGAATGGGAAAGAATCCTGTTGAAATTGAAGATTTGGGGGTATGCCTGGCTGGTTCAGTTGTTGGTGGAATGTGCAACTCTTGATCTCTGGGTCACGAGTTCAAGTCCCATGTTGGGCATAGAGATTACTTAAAAAATGTATATTAAAAAAAAAAAGAAATTGAAGATATTTTGATGGTTGCTTGTCTGTTAACCAATTTCACCTGTCTTTCAGCAAGTGTTTTTTTAAGGTTTTATTTATCTTATTTTTTAAATATTTTATTTATTTATTTGATAAAGAGAGAGCACAAGCAGTGGGAGTGGCAGGCAGAGGCAGAGGGAGAGGGAGAAGCAGGCTCTCCGCTGAGCAGGGAGCCCGATACGGGGCTTGATCCCAGGACCCTGGGATCATGACCTGAGCCAAAGGCAGATGCTTAACAACTGAGCTACCCAGCTGCCCCCAAGATTTTATTTTTAAGTAATCTCTGCACTCAACATGGGACCTACGAACCTACAACCCTGAGATGAAGAGTTGCATGCTCTATTGACTAAGCCAGCCAGGCACCCCCAGCAGGTGTTTCATTGGGACCTGCCTTTACTAAAATTGGGTAGTAATTTGCACAGTATTTGAAGATTTAAAAAAAGAACAGCAAAGCCTTTCCTGTTGTGCTTGGGTTTTTCAACTCCAAATCTTATCTTATTCCCTAATTGTTAAAAAGAAGATATCATATGGGTCAGATACCATCTAAGAAGGACTTTTGTTCATTAGGGATGTCCATCTTTAGTCCTGAGTCAAGACTGAAGGAAGTGAGACTCTTCATCTTCTTTTTTTTTTTTTTTAAAGATTTTATTTATTTATTTGACAGAGAGAGAGACAGCGAGAGCAGGAGCACAAGCAGGGGGAGTGGGAGAGGGAGAAGCAGGCTTCCCGCCGAGCAGGGAGCCCGATGTGGGACTCGATCCCAGGACCCTGGGATCATGACCTGAGCCGAAGGCAGACGCTTAACGACTGAGCCACCCAGGCGCCCAAGACTCTTCATCTTCTTAAAACTAATATTATTAAATTGTTAAATATTAAATAATATTATTTTTAAAGATTTTATTTTATTTTTTTTAAGTAGGCTCCATGCCCAACGTGGGGATCGAACTCATGACCCTGAGATCAAGAATTACATGCTCCATCATTTGAGCCAGCCAGATGCCCCTCTCTCCCCCACATAAATAATATTATTTTTAAAAGATGTATAGCCTATGTCAAACATACCAGGTTCTTTAGGGACCTCTGGGATGAAAGGTACTATTGAAATATGAATTTGTTAGTTTACATTTGTACCCTACCCTATTATATTAGTTTTCTGTTGCTGCATTGTAAATTACCTCGATCTTGATAACTTAAAACAATATCCATTTATCATCTCATAGTACTAGTAGTTCTGTAGATTAGAAGACTTGGTGGGCTCATTTGGGTTCCTTGCTTAGGGTCTCACAGACTGAGATGAAAGTGTTGGCCAAAATGGTCTTTTATCTGTAGACCCTGGGGAAGAGTCTGCTTCTAAGTTCATTCAGATTATTGGCAGAATTCAGTTCCTTGTGGCTGTAGGCCTGAAGTCCCCATTTCCTTGACATGTATCCCCTCTAGCTTCTATTAAATTCCTTTTGTGCTTCAAGTCTCTGACTTCTGCCATCAGCCAGAGAAAACTGCTTTTTTAAAGAGCTCGTATGTATAGATCGGGCTCATTTGTGATAATCTCCCTATCTTAAGGGCAACTGTGCCATGTAACATAGTATAATTATAGCAGTGATACATTATTACATTCACAGGTTCTACCCCCTGTTACAATTTGTAATATTGTAAAGGTGAAGGGATTATATGAGGGTGAGGATCAGTGAAGGTTATTTTTAGAATTCTGCCTACCACAGATATTTAGAAGATTTTATTTGTTCATTTTAGAGAGAGAGAGCAGGGGGCTGGGGGCAGAGAGAGAGGGGAGAGAGAACCCAAGCAGATTCCATGCTGAGCATGGAGCCCAACGCAGGGCTCCATCCCACCACCCGAGATCACAACCTGAGCCAAAACCAAGAGTTGGATGCTTAACTGACTGTGCCACTGAAGTGCCCCTTAATTTTCATTTTTTTAAAAAGGTTTATTTATTAGAGAGTGCCCACACACATGCAGACGGGGGAGGGGCAAAGGGAGAGGGAGAAGGAGAATCCCAAGCAATCTCCCTGCTGAGGGTAGAGCCTGACCCAGGGCTCCATCTCACAACCCTGAGATGATCTGAGCCCAAATCAAGAGTCAGATGCTTAGGGGCACCTGGGTGGCTCAGTCGGTTAAGTGTCTGCCTTTGCCTTAGGTCATGATCCCAGGGCTCTGGGATCGAACCCCGCATTGGGCTCTCTGCTCAGTGGGGAGTCTGCTTCTCTCTCTCTCTCTCTCTGCCCCTCCCCTAGCTCGTGCTCTCTCTCATAGGCTTTCTCTGTCTCTCAAATAAATAAAAATCTTAAAAAAAAAAAAAGTGGGACACTTAACTGAGCCACACACGCACCCCCCTTAATTTTCATTTTCATTTATTTATTTTTAAAGATTTTATTTATTTGAGAGAGTGTGTGTGAGAGAGAGAGAGAGAGAGAGAGCGAGCACGAATGGGGTGAGGGGCAGAGGGAGAAGCAGACTCTCTGCTGAGCGGGGAGCCTGATGACGCAGGGCTCGATCCCGGGACTCTAGGATCATGACCTAAGCTGAAGGCAAACACTTAACCGTCTAAGCCACCCAGGCGCCCCTAGTTTTCATTTTTAAACATTGTTGTGAAGGTCACATTTTTGATACAGCAGATGACTTTCCTACCCCCAGGTCACATCCTATCTTTCTCTCACCCGTCCTTGAACTTTTCTTTTATTCCTTTAAAATAGTTGGCCTCTTTTCTCTCTTTATTTGGTAGCATGCTTGTCCTTGACCTCACCCTTGACTCTCCAAGGAAATTGTGAATTTACCTTTTAGAAGAGCGTTTTCTGAAATCACCTTCCTTTGTGCTGATCAGTTTTATCAGAAATGTTATTTCACTCCAGACATTATCGCTATCATCCCTGTGCTTCAGCTCTCTAAGCCTGAGTATTTAATGTAGGATTTAGCTGCTCACAGACATTGGCAAGGTATTTTTCATCTTTGTGATCTGCAGATAGACTAACTGCACCTTATTTTTTCACTCTTTCCTCTCTTACATTAAGATCCAAAGATGTCTCACTGCCTGTGAGTTCAAGAAGTATATTAAAACCCTGTATATCTCTCAGTCATTCTATAGCTGGTAATGCTGCTATAATTCCATTTTATCTCACAGCAGGGTCCAGTAGAAAGCACATCAGTAATGAAAAACAGTAATTCAAAACTGTGTTTGGAGCATTCTGAGGGCTTATAGCAACAGGGGATTGCTCAGGCTGCCTGGAGAACCTGAATAGGTTATAGCTCCAGAAACTACATAATTCTGTTCACATTGTAGTGGGCAGAAATGACTAATGGATCTGGGTTTCCGCTACCCCCCAGTTGGGATTATTTTTCCATTTAGTATTATTCACTGAAGAAGAAAATTTATATGTAAAACCTTTGGTGTATAATTTAGGATTCTTCATATATAAGGGGAGTTGTGGGATTTGTAATTATGTTATGAACCATTTTAGGATGGAGATGGAATAGTTGTCTTTGGTTGTAAGAAAAGTCGTAAATTCCTGAGTCCTGCTGTTGGTTAGGAAAGTAAGAAATGTTTACAAGATTCATATATTGCACCATTTGGATGGAGACCATTGTTATTAACAAATGTTTATGTTTTATTCATTCATTCACTATTTATTAAATGTCTGCCATTTGCCAGGCTATGTATTATGTACAAACAATGGACTCTACTCTTGCAGATTATCATACTCTTAAGGGGGAAATAGTGTTCTTATGAATACAGTTACAGCACTGTGAGATTAGAGGTGCCATTGGAGGCTACTGCAGTGGGTACTCACAGGAGAGATTCTCCAGTGGCTGGAAAGGGCTTAAATAAGGGAGGTGACACTTGAGTAGAGTCTTAATGGAAGAACAAAAGCTGTGCCAAGTTTGCAAGTGGGGGATGAGCATTCTACATGGGGGAGATCGCCCTTGCAAGGTATGGCAGTGTTCTAGTCTGCTGTGTTCAGGGAAGAATGAGGAGGTTAAGATTGGAGGCTAGAGTGGGTAACGTAGGGAAGAGAGTGGCAAGGTGAATGGAATCCAGGTGGTAAAAGGTCTTGTATAGGTTACAGATTTTGGGTGTATCTTATAGTCAAGAACTAGTAAAGAATTTAAGTATAGACTCGTGTGGTTAACTTAGCATTGTGGAAAAATAATTCTGAAGGCAGCGTGGAGAATGGATTGAGAGTTAAGGAGTGGGGTACCAGAGGCAGATACCAGTTAGAGACTATTTAGATAGAGTCTGTTGAAAATAAAGACTAGGGATGCCTGGGTGGCTTGGTCGGTTAAGTGACTGCCTTCAGCTCGGGTCATGATCCCAGCATCCTGGGATTGAGCTCCTCATCGGGTTCCTTGCTCAGTGGGGAGCCTGCTTCTCCCTCCCCCTGCTCTTGTGCTCTCTCTTGCTCTCTCTCTCTCTCTCAAATAAATAAAATCTTAAAAAAAAAAAGAAAGAAAAGGAAGACTAGATCTGTGGTGTATTCAGGAGGGGATGTACTCCAGAAATATTTCAGAGGTCTTCTCTAAGGTGGGGATAGTAATAGTACTCATCTTTACTGTTGATACAAAGAGTAAGTGTGTTAATAAATTAAGGTGTTTAAGCTATGTGCAGAGCATGGCACATAGCTAGTACTGTATATGTGTTAGCTGTTTGTGTAGTAGTACCATAGGTTACAGTATGGGGGATGAGGGAAAGCATGGCATCCAGAAGAAGTTAAGGGTCTGGCTTGAGGTGGTGTACTAATGTTAACCCATTACTAATGGTCGAGTGATCAGTGTCCATCTGTGGGAATAAATGTAGGTTGATAGATGGATTGTTAATTAGTGCTTACAACTAAACTTACAGAGGAATAGTTAAGCTTTTAGAAAATAGGTTTAACTCTTGTTGTCATCAAAGATAAGAGGAATGCATTCTTTAGTGAAGGGGAGATGCTCTTTGCTCCTTTTTCATGGGTACGGATATTTAGACAGTGCATTTTTTTCCAGTCACTGTAAAATTTGATGTTTGAATATTTGTCCTTTGTTTTTAAGAACTTCCACTTCGCTGTAATTATGTCTGTATAGAATTTATAAGCCAGGAGAATCCAAACTCTGTTTTCTGAAACTTATTCAACTTAAGATATTTTATTAATAACATATAGAGACTCAAAGCCAGCTTTTGTGAACATTCTTAAGGAATAATAGAAATGACTCAGCAGAGCCTAATTTAGCTCTTGATGGAGCTTTATAAAGGCGAGCAAAATGGGGCCCCTGGGTGGCTCAGTCATTAAGCGTCTGCCTTTGGCTCAGGTCATGGTCCCAGGGTCCTGGGATTGAGCCCTCACTGGGCTCCCTGCTCAGCGGGAAGCCTGTTTCTCCCTCTCCCACTCCCCCTGCTTGTGTTCCTGCTCTTGCTATCTCTGTCAAATAAATGAATAAAATCTTAAAAAAAAAAAAAAAGGCGAGCAAAGATAGTATTTGCTTAGAGTGGTTCATGGTCATGTAAGAAGCAGGAAGCAGGGGGAGCCTGTATTTATTCCATACTGCTCTGTACAGAGGCATCACACATGTCTCTTTTAATCCTCAGAACAACTCCTAGAGGGAAATGTTGTCCTTTTTATAGATAATGAAATTGAAGTTTCTGAACAATTGAGTAACTCACTTCGGGTCACCCTGCTGATAGGTGGCAGAATTAGAATTTGAACATAGGTCTGTCTGGTTGCAAAGTCAAATGCTCTTTTCACCAGTCTGCCTTGTTCGAATAGCTTTCCTATATGAATGAGATTTATGTCATTTGTCCAGAAGTGATTTCATGGGATTTGGCCATAAAAAAGGAAAGAAAATATAATGAGCATAGGGAAGGCTCCCAAGTTTATTTCCTCTCTTTCTTTGTGTGGAAGATCAGGAAGTGAATTGGTGGATCCCTCACAAATACCTATTTCATACTTAATTATAGGTTTTGTGGGAGCATGTAAAAAATTTATAGGACCTTTGACTTGGAGGTAAACTAGGCCATCTCCCTTATGTCACAGAGGAGGAAACCAAGGTTGCGAGAAGCGAAATGGCTTGCCTAATTACAGCTGGTTTTTAACAGAGTGGGAATTAAAACCTTAGACCCTGTATTCCAGGTTTAAAGGCCTTTTATAGTTAAATCACAAACCTTTGTTATGCCTGGAGCTCCTAGAAGATGATAATTGTGAATATAATTTGAGGAAGTTTTGGTTTTGTTTTGTTTCGTCTCTGGCTGTCAGCATGTCCTGTCAAGTCAGAGTGCTTCTGGGTGGTAGAGGTCTGGGTTAGATTCCTAGGTGTTCTTGTAACTCTTACGTAATGGCACAGAGGCTCCCCTTCTGCTAGCTGACAGCTCTGGCGGGTGCACCTGTGTTACAGCCCATCTGTGCGGAGAGGATGATTGAGTTCTACGTGGGGCTTAAGGAAGCAGAGAGAACGAATGAATGCTTCATGGTGGGCTAATCCATATTTCCCTCTCCTGGCCTTTTCCCCAAGCTTGACATTTTTAGATTTCGCTCTTCCTTGTTAATTGTTCATGCTGATAGATAGCAGTTCTGTGGTAATTGCTAGTGGTAAATCATGGAGCTGACGTTTGAATGACAGGGGTAAGGTTTTGCACCTGGGACTGCTGAGTTTGGATGCGACTTGGAACTCTGAACTGTGGCTTAAGCCTGCACACAAGCTTTCTGGGGAGGTAACTTGTGCATCATTTTCTCCTTGGATGAGACCTTATTTAACAAATAAAGAAACACCTTAGAGATGACTTAGCCATGAAGAAACTCTTTCTTTCTTTCTTTCTTTTTTTTCTTCATCTAGACCAAACTGCCCTAGGGAATTCTGTTACTTCACCCTTTGCTGCTTCTTTTTGGGTGGAAAGTCACCACCATTTGAATTTTCAGGCGCCAGCCTGGTTGTCTAACCTAATGGAATGAAATAGTTCTAGCTCCGAGTAATGGTGAACTTGGAGCTGGGCCCAGTGTAATTAAAACCCCGGAGTCAAGAATTTGCTGTTGGTCTTTATTCATTTCAGTCAAGAGGCTTGTGGATGGGAATATAATATATTCCAAGCAAAGAAAAATAGTGGCTCTAGAGATTTATGCCATTGCCTTGAAGATTGTTTGGTTCCACCGTAAATTTAGATAATTTAGTCAAAGAAAAGGCTTTCTTCATAGATGGTATTACTAAAATTCAGGGTGTTTCACCATTTATTAAAAGACTGTCCAGTAGGATTACATATAAATTATATGGCTTCCAATACAATTAAAGACTGAAGGCTTATGACTCAAGGTTCTCCAAAAGAATTCAGATTGGGTGGCCTTTAAAGGTATCCCGTCTGTTCTTTTCCTGCTCTTCTTTGTTCTCTATGTTTTGTTTCCCAGTATTCAGTGTTTTCTTGGCAAGTGAACTCAGGTTGACTGAAGTGATAGGCTCTCAAAGAATAATGTAAGAAAGGAAAAGTTCTAGAGCTTTCTTTGGTAGGTAGTAAGACAGTAAATTTGTGGGTTTTTTTTTTTTTTTTTAAGATTTTGTTTATTTATTTGACAGAGAGAGAGGTAGCGAGGGCAGGAACACAAGCAGAGGGAGTGGGAGAGGGAAAAGAAGGCTTCCTGCCGAGCAGGGGGCCCGATGTGCTCGATCCCAGGACCCCGGGATCATGACCCGAGCCAAAGGCAGACGCTTAACGACTGAGCCACCCAGGCACCCTAACTTTGTGTTGTTTTAAACCACTAAATTTGTGGTAATTTGTTACAGCAGCAATAGGATACTAATAATTTTAAAATCACAAAAAAGTTGTAAGACTAAGGATAGTACCCTTTACTCATACTCACCTATTGTTAGTATTTTATTCTGTTTTATCATTCTTCCTCTCGTTTTTCTTTCTTTCTGAACCACTTTAGAATGCGTTGTGTATGTCATGGCCTTTTACTCCAGCGATGTGGGAGCAGTTCAGTTTCCCCATGTCCTTACTGTCTGTCTTTTTGATTGTAGTCATTCTGATGGGGCATGAAGCAATATCTCATTTTTGGTTTTGATGTGCATTTCCTTGATGACTAATGATATTAAGCATCTTTTCACATGTTTCTTAGTCATTAGTATATCTTCTTTGGTGAAATGTCTATTCAGGTTCTTTGCTCATTTTTAAATGGAATTATATATCTTTTTATTATTGAATTTTAAGAATTTTTATGTATTTATATTTATTAGATAGATGATTTGTAAGTATTTTTCTCCCAGATAGTTTTCTCTGTGGCTTGTCTTTTCATTTTCTTAATGAAGTGTTTTGAAGTACAGTTTTTAATTTTGATCAAGTTTAATTCATCCCTTTTCTTTTATAGATCGTGTTTTTGTGGTGTCACATCAAGGAAAGGCAAATATCACTTTTCAGAGAATTATGAGATTTGCTTTATTCTCCGTCTAGTGATCAGATCCATTTATTGTGTGAGCTTTGTTGAAATGTGTGAGGGCTTGCCTCTGGGTGATGATCACATTTGTTCCATCCTTCTCTAGGTGGCTGTTACTAGTGAGGCAATATAATATTGATCAAAAGTGTAGGCTTGTGGCCTGACTGCTTGGGTTTGGATTTTGGCCTCATCCCTTACTAGCAGTGTTACTTTGGGAAAGTGACTTTATTTCTTTGTGCCTCAGCTCAGTTTCCTCATCTGTAAAATGGGGATAATACATCTTTCCTCATAGGCTGTTTGTCTATGTAAAGTGCATAGGAAATGCCTGGAACAGAATAAGGGCTAAAAAAATATTAGTTCTTATTACTAGGGGAGCAATTCTCAACTGTAGTTTGGGATGGAGTTGTGCATATTGGAATCATTTGAGGGACTTTTTAACACTTAGCATGCCTTTCTAAAGTGATAGGTTCTGCCATGGGTTAGAGCAACTGGGGTGATAAACATTGCACTTAGCCTTCCTTGACACATTTAAAGCTGATTGTTCCTTAAAATCACTTCCATTAAGTGAGGCAATTTGGGTTGATGTGTAGAATCACAAAACTCTTCATCAGATATAAAAATAGCTCAAGCTCCATTAACACTTAGAAAATGAATAATCTGTTAACTCCCGTTGCTGAGGCAAAAATTAGGCAGTCTTAGGCAAGCCAAGAACAGAAGGTAAGCTATCTGTGTTTGATAGATATATTTCTCTGCGTTTGGGGTGGTTTATTAGCCCAAGAATCAGATTATGGGTCCAGAACTTGCACTTCAGAGATAAAATTCCTGCTTTGCTCTTTTTGAAGGAGAAGATTCTCAACTCTTTTTCTTGTCTTCATTTGCAGGATGAATATAATGAAACTTGAGACCTACTTCCTTCAAAAGGGATTCATGATCTGACATGGGACTAGTATCAGGATATTTAAAGAATCCGTACAACTCAACAATAAAAAGATAGAAAATGGGCAAAGAATTTGCATAGACGTTTCTCCAGAGGAGGTGTCCAGCTAGGACATGAGAAGATATTCAACATCATAGGTCAACAGGGAAATGCAAATCAAAATACAATGAAATACCATTTCGTACCCACTAGGATGGCTATAATAAAATTTCAAAAGGAAAGTAGTAAGTGTTGGCAAAGGTGGAGAGAAATAGGAACCCTTGTACAGTGCTGCTAAGAATGTAAAATGAGGGCGCCTGGGTGGCTCAGTCGGTTAAGCGACTGCCTTCGGCTCAGGTCATGATCCTGGAGTCCCGGGATCGAGTCCCACATTGGGCTCCCTGCTCGGCGGGGAGCCTGCTTCTCCCTCTGACCCTCCCCCCTCTCATGAGCTCTCTCTCTCTCATTCTGTCTCAAATAAATAAATAAAATCTTTAAAAAAAAAAAAGAATGTAAAATGATTCAGCTGTTGTGGAAAACAGTTTGGTGGTTCCTCAAAAATTTAAGCATTAGAATTACTATATTAACCCAGCATTAGAATTACTATATTAACCCAGCTGTTCCACTTTTAGGTTTATACTGAAAAGAACTGAAAACATGGTAACACAGAAACTTGTACATGAATGTTTATAGCAGCATTATTCATAATAGCCATAAGATGGAAACAACACAAATGGCCAGTAAGGGATGAATGAATAAACAAGTTTGTATGTTATATGTTATATACATACAATGGAATATAATTCAGCCATAAAAAGTAATGAAGTACCAATACATGGTACAATTTGGATGAACTTTGAATACATACTGAGTGAAAAAAGCCAGACACAGCAGTCATATATTTTATGATTCCTTTTATGTGCTATATCCAGAATAGGCAAATCCAAAGAGACAAAAAGCAAATTAGAGGTTACCAGGGGATGAGTGATAGGGAATGGGGAATGATTATTTAATGATTATGGAGTGTTTCTATGGGATGAAAAGGTTTTGAAACTAAGGAGGGCTGATGGTTGCACAATATTGTGAATACAATAAAGATCACTAAATTGTACACTTTAAAATGGTAAGTGACTTTCATTCAGTTTTTTTAAGAAGGGAGATTTATGAGTATATTTACTATTTTTTTTAAGATTTTATTTATTTGACAGAGAGAGAGGAGCACAAGTAGGCAGAGCGGCAGGCAGAGGGAGAGGGAGAAGCAGGCTCCCCACAGACAAGCAGGCTACCCACGGAGCAGGGAGCCCAACGCAGGCCTCGATCCCAGGACTCTGGGATCATGATCTGAGCCGAAGGCAGCCGCTTAACCAACTGAGCCACCCAGGCTCCCACATATTTACTATTTTTGCTACCCAGAGACAAATGTTTTAAAGTGCAAGGAATAATGAATGACAAAAAAGGATGACTGTATTTGATGTGGCAACTCCAGTGTCTGGATATCTCTCCAAATTCATTTTTCACTCATCTCTCTGCTTGGGAGAATTTATTCTTAACACATAATATTTAACCTGCAGTGTCTGCTAAGATAGAAACAGCGTTTTTTATAGAGAGTATATTGTTCTTTAGGGAATCGTCTAAGAGGCCCAGTTGCTCTGGGCCAGCAAAGTTCATAAAGGAGCAAAAGATATTCCTAGAGCCTACATTTAGATGGCATTTGTTTCTCTTGGGCATGCCATTCTATCGGGCTACCAGTTCCTTTTTAAAAAAAAATTTTTTTTTATTGAGGTAAATTTCACATAACACAAAATTAACCATTTTAAAGTGAATGATTCAGTGGCCTTTTGTGCATTTACAGAGTTGTGCAATTACCAGCTCTGTATTATTCTGAAACATTTTCATCACCCCAAAAGGAAATTCTGTACCCATTAAGCATATCCTTGCCAGCATTTGTTATTTTCTGCTTTTTTGATTATAGCCAGCCTAGTGGATATGAAATGGTACCTTTTAGTGGTTTCGATTTGCATTCTCCTAATGACTAACGAAGTTGAACATCTTCATGTGCTTGTTGGCTATTTGTATTTCTTCTTTGGAAAAATGTCTACTCAAGTTCATTTTCTTTCTTTCTTTTTTTTTTTTTTTTTGAGTGTTGGGGAGAGGTAGAGGGAGAGAGAGAATCTTAAGGAGGCTCCATGCTCAGGGTGAAGTCCAGGGTGGGGCTCGATTTCATGACCCTGAGATCATGACCTGAGCCAGAATCAAGAGTCAGATGCTTAACTGACTGAGCCACCTAGGCACCCCTCAAGTTCATTTTCTATTTTAAAAATTAGGTTCTTTATTTTCTAGTTATGGAGTTGTGTTCTTTATATATTATGGATATACACCTTTATCAGATATATGATTTGCAAATATTTCTGTCATTCTGTAGGTTGTGTTTTCACTTTCTTAATAGTGTCATTTGATATACAAAGGTTTTTAATTTAGGTGAAGTTGCATTTATCTATTTTTGTCTTCTGTTGCCCATACTGTTGAATTCCTATCTAAGAATTCATGGCCAAGTCCAAGGTCATAAAGATTTTCCCCTAAGAAAACTCTTCTAAGAGTTTTATGGTTTCAGCTCTTGTATTTAGGTCATTGATCCATTTTGATGTAATTTTTGCATATGGTATGAGGTATGGGTCCAATTTCATTCTTTTGCAAGTGGTTATTCAGTTGTCCCAGCACCGTTTGTTGAGGAGACTCTTCTTTCTCCATTAAATTGTCTTGGCATCTGGTTGAAAATCAATTGGTCATAGATATGTGGGCTTACCTTTGGACTCTAAATTTTGTTCCTGCCATTTACTTTAATGTGGGCTGAGTTTTTTGTTTTTCTCTCTTTGATAATAGGATCATGGGGTTGATAGCACCATTTTCCAGAATCCCAAAAAGCTTCACCTAACCATTGGGATGTTGGTGCTTTTGAGTGAGCAAGAGATCCAGCAGACATGTGAGATGCTACAGCGGTGTAAAGAGGAATTCATTGAGTGAGTAATCTACCGGAATGGGGAAGGGTGGTCACCTTGTACTGGCTTCTCTTTGGCATCACAGACTTGTTTTTGCACTTAGGTGAACTTGTTTTTGTCACATGGCAACAAGGTCTGTTGACTCACCCAGTTGTAACACTTAATATTGGACCATTGTCTGAAAGGGTTAAAATGGATTTAAAGCATATATTTACAAATTTTTATGGAAAGACTACCTTAAATTATACTAGTTCAGTAGGCAAATTTTGTTAACAGGACATCCCGTTATAGGGTATAGGGTACTGTACTAGTTTTTTATGCTGGTGAACACATTACTACAAGCTTGGTGGCTTAGAACAGTGAAAATTTATTATCTTATAGTTCTGTGGGGTAGTTGATATGGGCTAAAATCATAGTGTCAGCAGGGTTGTGTTCCTTTCTAGGGGCTCAAAGAAAGAATTCATTTCCTTGCTTTTAAAGCCCATCTTCTAGAGGCCACACCCACATTCTTTGGCTAGTGACCTCCTTCCTCCATCTTCAGCAATAGCAGCTTTCCTTCTCTCTGACCCTTCTGTTATCGCATCTTTATCTCTGGCCATAGTAGGGACGGTTCACTGCTTTTAAGGACTCGTGATTTGATTGAGCCCACCCAGATAATCCAGGATAATCGTTCCATCTCAAACTCCTTAACCTTAATCACATCTGCAAAAGTCTGTCTGCCATGTAAGGTAGCATATTTACAAATTCCAGAGAATAAGATGTGAGCCTCTCTGGAGAGCCATTATTCTGTTACCAGAGTAACTCAAACATTATATAACATGATTCCTTACAAAGGTCTTCATTGTATTTCAAGAAATGCACTCTAATTTTCTTTCTTAAATACAGGTAGTTTTCTAAGAATGCCAAAAACTGTCTAAGCAGTCTGTTTTGGCTCAGGGAAAACATTGCTCTTCTGGGGGCAGAGTTGTTATTCTTTTTACTATAAAATTTTAATTTACATGTATATCTAACCTAACAGCTTTATTTTAAAGAATCATCCTTTCCCTACCCTTTGCTCCTTTTTCTTAAGATTGATGAAGAATAAGAGAAATTGGAAAACTGACTCAGTTGAAGAGGTTTTTTTTTTAATTCAGTTATAATATTCAGGTCTCATACTATTTTAATATGGCCTTGTAGAAATGGGTTCCCTAGTTCATTGGATAAGACAAGGTAAAAGGATTAAAATTTTTTTCATGTATATGTTGTGTATGAAACTGTGTAATATAATGACTTATATGTGGGCCAGTTCTCCTTTCCCAGTTGTTTTGAAGGCAAGATATTTTTCTTGAGCAAAATCATAAGCTGATTGGATTTGCAGTCTGCAAAGAATACTTCTTTGTCTTGATCTTTGCTCACTGATGGACATAACTGTTTCTCTCCATCTTAACCTAAAATTCAAAATAATTTGGTGTTCGTAATTAAGTATTTACAACTTCCTTGCCTAAGATAAAACTTTATGCTTTACCTTACAAAGCGGAGCAATGTTACCTGGTTTAAGAGTTAGTCCTTATACCTTAACTTATTTCCAGATCACTTTTTGGCTAAATGTAACTGAAAGCAGCTGCATTTTCTTGGCTGCCATTAGGATAATCTTGCTAAGAAGAAATTTAAAGGTAGATAAAATATTGGTTTAGGGAAGTATTTGTTTTTTGTTTTTTTAAGATTTTTATTTATTTATTTGCCAGAGAGAGATAGTGAAAGCAGGAAGACAAGCAGGGGGAGTGGGAGAGGGAGAAGCAGGCTTCCTGCCGAGCAGGGAGCCCGATGTGGGACTCGATCCCAGGACCCTGGGATCATGACCTGAGCCGAAGGCAGACGCTTAACGACTGAGCCACCCAGGCACCCACAAGGAGGAAGTATTTGTTTTTTTACCCATGAAAATCAGGTCACAGGGTTTTAATCACTGAAGCTTTATCCTGAGCTATGGGAGGATTTAGCTGAGTTCCTCCATTTTATGTCTTTTAGTGCCTTTGGTGACTGAATGCCAAATCTGAGCCCTTTAAGCATGTCAGGGTTGGTGTGCATAGGAAATGAAGAGCAGCCTTAATATTCCTAAGAATTTTTGACATGACAGGATGAAAACAGTAATTGTAGTTTCTCAAATTCAGCAAAGCTTTTGAAATAGGACAAAGTTACACTGCCAAAAATCTGCAGTGCAGGCAGAAAATTTTTTGAAGATGCTTTTTTCAAAAAGCTGGAAAGATTTAAAACCAGCAAGTAACGTAAGCCTCCCCAGGCCTCTTTTTCCACCTCCTCTGCTGCGTAAACTTGTTTAAAAAGTACATAGTGCAAAATTAATTTATTTCTGAGAATGAGAATCAGAATTGGCTGTTGAGATTGGTTAGAAGTGCCTTGTTTCCCTAAAAGGAAAAAATGTTTCCTAAAGAAAAGTACATGTACACACACACACACACACACGTGCGTGCGAACACACACATGCACACACACTTATATAATAGCCCTGGTGAGTAAAATATGTCATTTAACTTTTTTCCCTTCCTTATTCTTAATCTTTGATCTCAGCCTTTGTACTTGGTATACTTAAGACTGTCAGTAAATAATGGCCTTTCTAATCCGAACCTTTTATGATGTAAAGATTCCAAATTAAAATATAAGAAAGGAAAACACTGAAATTGAACAGACTAATATATAACATCCTGTAGTACTTAGATGGCTTTTTAAATTGAGGTGTTAAATGGGCTAGAGTCAGATTGAATTAAAACTGTGCTGCTATATAAGTATTTTAAAGAGATGGGTAGTTGAATATTTGTTTTAAATTTTGGGATGTTTTTTGAGTGTAAGGAATGTTACCTACCAGAAACAGAACTTTGATTTCAGTTCTTAAGCTAACGGCTCATGTAGCTCTATCGATTTCAAATGAATTATTCAGTGTTCAGTAAATGCTGAAGCTCTAAATGTCTCCCTTGTGACTTTTCTTTGTGAGATGTAGAGCACAAACAGTGCAATGGCTCTGAGTATATAGTCTGACAAATATGCAGTACTTTTAAATTCCAGTATCACTTTTCTCATACCTAAGTGTTCCCCATAGGCCTGAGCTAACACCAAATAATAAGGTAAAAAGGGACAAGAACAAGGAGAGAAGAGGAAAAATATCCATGGACAAATGTTGCTTCCTAATCATTGCCTCAGATGTCACTCAGTTGAAAAGTATGCTCACTGGTGTCCTGGGTGGCATAGTTTTGTCATCAAGACAAAGAGCATTTACCAGGCAAACCACCGAATTTCTCTCCCTCTTGGTAAATCCTAGGGAAGGTCAGAAGAGTTTCTGATCCTACTCCTAAGGCAGGTTTTAGATCTGTTTCATTGTTTTTATTTTTTGTTGTTCTTGGTACTGCATCTCATTCTAAAGATTTGAGGTGGTTCGGGGTGAGGACATACATGCAAAAGAAATGTTAAAGTCGGGGAGCTCAGAAACCATAAAGATGGAATGGGAGAAAATGTTTACCTGAAAACCAAGGAAAGGTTATAATTGTACTTGAGGAATAGAATTTAGTAGTTTTCAAGCACTGGTATACTTGAACTACATTCCAGAAGGAAACACATCGATTATTATTAGTTCTTATCTGATAAAAAGGAACATAACAAGTTTTTAGGAGAGAATCCTTTGCTCTTTCTCAATCCAAGGAAAACTTGTCATGTAAATATTAACCTAAAATGATGATGAGCAGTGTCTTCAACAGGAATTTTATGGAAGATACAAAAACATTGTTCACATGGTTCTCTTTTGGATAGATCCCTAGAATTTGAGGGTATAACATTAGACATAATCCAGTAAAAACATTTTATTTATTTATTTATTTATTTATTTATTTATTTATTTATTTATTTATTTGACAGAGAGAGACACAGCGAGAGAGGGAACACAAGCAAGGGGAGTGGGAGAGGGAGTGGGAGAGGGAGAAGCACGCTTCCCGCGGAGCAGGGAGCCTGACGCAGGGCTCGATCCCAGGACCCTGGGATCGTGACCTGAGCCAAAGGCAGACGCTCAACGACTGACCCACCCAGGCACCCCCAGTAAAAACCTTTTAGTGGGAAACTAAACCAATGGTGTGGTTATGCAGGGTTAGAGCTGAAGCCAGTAGAGGAATGTATGGTTAGTATTAAACTGTTTTCCTCATGTAAGTTTGGTTGGCTGCACTTTGATAGGATTGAATGGCAGTTTTTCATATTGAATTCTTTAGCTTTACTTAGAATGAGATACACTGTGTTATTGGTTGAAGCTACAGGCCTCAGGTAGTAGTTTAGAGCTTGGCTTGTGCTTTGGAATATCCCACTTATTAGAGGTGGTAATAAGGCTACTTAGATGAAGGCAATAATTTTTCTCGAATATCTGTCCAAAATAGTTATTTAGTTTCTTACTGAAAGAAATCCTGGTCTTGTGCAATAATATGGTCTTGAAGTTTTAAGGGAATCCTTTTTTTTTTTTTTTTAAGATTTATTTATTTGAGGGCACCTGGGTGGCTCAGTCATTAAGCATCTGCCTTCGGCTCAGGTCATGATCCCAGGGTCCTGGGATCGAGCCCCACATTGGGCTCCCCGCTCCGCGGGAAGCCTGCTTCTCCCTCTCCCACTCCCCCTGCTTGTGTTCCCTCTCTTGCTGTGTCTCTCTGTCAAATAAATAAATAAAATCTTTTTTTTTTTTTAAAGATTTTATTTATTTAATTGACAGAGAGAGATAGTGAGAGAGGTAACACAAGCAGGGGGAGTGGGAGAGGGAGAAGCAGGCTTCCTGCCAAGCAGGGAGCCCGATGCGGGGCTCGATCCCAGGACTCTGGGATCATGACCCGAGCCGAAGGCAGTTGCTTAACCAACTGAGCCACCCAGGCGCCCCAATAGATAAAATCTTTAAAAATAAAAAGATTTTATTTTTTTGAGAAGGAGGGGAGGCAGAGGGAGAGGGAGAAGGAGACTCCCCACTGAGCAGGGAGTCCAGTGTGGGGTTCGATAATTCTGGGATCATGATCTGAGCTGAAGGCAGACAGACGCTTAACTGACTGAGCCACCCAGGCGCCCCTAAGAGAATCTTTACCATGAAGATTCCTAGGCTACAAAGGGTCTCCCTATGGCCTTGGTTCAATATCAAGAGAACTTTTTTGTTTTGCTTTTTTGGGAATTGCCTTTTGGTGGGTCCTAACATCCTTTTGTCTTTGAGTAGTACCACATGGTTTTCAATGACATATAGGGATGTGTCCACATTCTTCTCAAAATTGTCTAGAAAAGTTTCTCTCTTTAGAGTAGAACATCTGATCAGTGTTTAACAGAGATTTATGGAGTACCTATTTTATAGAAGGTACTGTACCAGGTGCTAGGGATATAGGAGTAGACAAGATGGATAGACTTCCTGGCCTCATGGGGCTTGCAGAAGACTATGGTGGTGAGCTGATTTTTAACTGGGTTTCAGCTTGGCACTGCAAGGCCATTTCTGGTTGAAGTATAAGTCTGTGTAAGGGGTCTGGGAAGAAGAAGGATGGTGAGGCTTTACTTAACAGAAAAATAATAACGTGCACACGTGAAACTAATATAATACTGTATCTCAGTTATACTTCAATTAAAATAAAGTAATACTAGTTTTGGAAAAGTCAAAGTTGCAGATATACAAAAATATCACTTTTAATCTTACTACTTGAAGATAATTACTATTAAGGCTCTCACACTTTTTTATATGTATGTGTGTATTTTTTCTTGAGGTGTAATTGACTTATAGTAAAATGCCCAGATCTTAAGAGTAGTTGATGAATTTTAACAAGTGCATGCACTCATGTAACTTCAGCCAAATCAAGATGTAGTACATTGTCATCACTCTGTGAAGTTCCCTCATGACCTTTTCCGGTAAATTTACTTCTTCCAGAAATAACTGTTCTGATTTCTGTTTCCATAGATTAATTTAGCTTGTTCTTGAATGTCATATAAATAAAATCATTCAATATATACATTTCTGTGTTTGGCTTCTTTTGCATATATGTGCAGTAGATAAACTTGTGTTTGGCTTCTTTTGCTTCTATATTTTTATTAACTTTTTAATGGATAATACATTTGTATGGTTCAAAATTTTAAAGATACAAAGGATATACAGTGAAGAGTTTCCTTTCTACTGCTATTCGCACCAAGCACCCTGCTCTCCTCTCTAAAGGCAACAGATTTTAGGAGTTTCTTTTATCGTTCCAGAAATTTTATGTACAAGGAAATGTATACATATATGTGTATATATATATATATGTAAATTTTCTTACCCCATCTTTTGCACAAATAGTAATATATAGCATGCACATTGTTGTGCAGCTTTTCTTAAAACCCTAATGAGTATTTATTTAATCTTTTGCCAATCTTTGGCTGCTCCAGACAATGCCTCAGTCAAACCCTATGCATAAATTATTTTTCATGGAGTATGAGTATAACCTATTACATCATATCAGAAAGTATGTATTGTCTGGTTGTTCTTTTTTGTGTTGTGTGGTAAGCCTGATCAGTGGGCTCAGGTGTGGTCAGCCCTCTATAGGGATCTCCTTATATTTCTCCAATCTTTTGCTGTTAAGTTTCAGCAGCCATTGCTAATCATTGTCTTCATCCATTATTTCGTCAGGGGTTGCAAAATGGTGATATTCTAATTTCGTCATTACTTCTGCATTTATCAGTTGGAATTTTTCTGTATTTATCAGTTGGAATTCTTCTGTAAAGAGCTTTCCTTTATCAGCTGTGATTGGATATGTAGCTGAATGTAGCTGAATTCATAATTATTTCCTTAGGTTTGGCTCCTAGAAATTGGATTGCTTGGACAAAAAAGGGTTTCTATTCTTGAAGGCTTTTTATAAATATTGCCAAATTGCTGTTAAAGATGTGATACTACTTTATGCCTCCACCATTGTTAGATGAGTAAAATGGTGTTTGCAGGTTGTAGAAATAATGAAATAAAACCCGGGAGATGAGCAACAGAGTGAATGTCTTTGTCAATCAGAACTGTCATTCCTTGGCTTTTTCCCTCTGAGTACTAATAAACTGGTATTGAGATAACTATAGTGTGACTTTGGAAATAATTGTGTTTCTAGTTGGTTACATAGAACATATTAATTTTGAAATTAGAAGGATGATTAGATAATACTGTTAGTAAAAAAAACCCCAACAATTTCATTTTTGTAATATTTGACTATGTATAATAACCATGTTTAAAATATAATGGCCCTTAGCTTAAACAATTACAAAAATGTAATGTTTTTTCCTTTGCAGTGACATTTCTGGGGGGAAACCCCTAGAAGTAGAGATGGCAGGGATAGAATACATGAACGATGATCCTGGCGTGGTGGATGTTCTTTATGCCAAAGTCCATATGAAAGATGGCTCCAACAGGTATGTTTCTGGAATGCTTCTTTGCTTCCATCAAGAAGTTCCTCAAAGTATTCCTAGAAGTTCAACAAGTTTTGATTCCTTTTCTTTGAGACCTTATTATTGTAGAGAGTGTCAATTCTTTCTTTTCTTAAAATAGGAAGCTAATATCTTAAGAGAGGAATTTGTTGTAGGAAAAGTATCCGATTTTAATCTGATAATGATCGAGTTACTTGGGTGGTAGATACTGATTATAGCAATCTAGTTTTTATGAGCTCAGTCCTTTCTTCATGTTTTTCAGGGTTACAGGAGGCAGGGAGGATGGCATTTATTTAGTATGGTAGTTGCAAAAGTGACATAATGCAGATCTAGTGAATACCAGGACAAAATGGGGATAACTCTAAGATTATTAGGATTAAGTTAATTTACATGAATGCTTAGAACAATGCTTAGCGCATGCAAACATCCTCAAAACACACATCAACAAATGTTTACTGTTTTTTACTAGTGTTATTATCACACTTAGATCACTTGTAGGGATTCTCGGTCTGCAACCCAGGCTATTTCTGAGGCTAGCCTAGACATCCAGAGCTATTTCCAATATTAACACCATTTATTAGTCTAGTCAAGGTCTTCAGTGAGCAGAGGAGCCAAACTTGAATTGGAAGTTTGTTTTTGTGGTCTTTTTATTAAGGCAGGATAGAACAGAGCTCACAGAAACCCTCTAGAGAAAATCACAGTCTCTAGGCAGGCCCCCAGATTGATTTGCTTTTGTAGAGGATCCCTTGTAAGGTTTCTCTTATCTCAATTCAAATTGATAATCTCAATTATCTCCTATCTCAGTTCAATTGGAAGTGAATTTTGGGAGGAAGGTAGGAAAAGACGATACAGAATCAGGTGTTGTGTGTGTTTTGGACCAGATTTGTCTTTTCTTAGATACCTGGCATGTGCCTAAATAGCATACTAATGACCTTGCCTTAAAAATTGGGGCACATTGTTCCTTTGTTCCCCAAACATTTCTACCAGGTTGGAATTTGCTATCTGATATGCTTCATTTACTTTGTGTTGTGAGCTGTGGCTGTCCAAATGTCTTCACCATGTTGTAGGGCTGCTGTGTATGGGGTAGATTACTTTTCAGTATTGTGAACAAAAACAGTGAATGATAAGGTAGCAGTTCTCAAACTTTTTGGTCACATAATCACTTTAATTTCTTAAAAATTATTGAGGACACCAAAGAGCCTTTTTCTATATGGGTTATAGTTATTAATATTTACCTTAATTGGAAGTTAAGATTGCAAAATTTAACATTTGATAGTTCATTAAAAATAGTAATAAGATATTTTTTGTTTACCTAAATAACATATTTTTCATGAGAAATCTATTTCCCAAACCAAAAATATTTAGTGAGAAGATGGACATTGTTTCACATTTTTGTAAGTTTCCTTAATAGAAGACAGGTGGGTTCTTAAAACTGCTTCTGTGTTCATTCTGTTGCATTATGTTGTTTTGATTGAAGTATATAAGAAAATCTGGACTCACACAGAAAGGTATTTGGGAAAATGAAGAATACTTTAATAGTCTTCGGATAATTCTGGATATTTGGTACTACACTAAAACTTGACAGATTACAGTTTCGAAAAGGTCATTTGCAATGTGAAATCAGAAATGAGATCAGTGAACATTTCATACTCTTGCATTAAAATCCGTTGGTCTCTTTTGCATTTTGACTGGATCTTTAACCTATGTACAGTTTTGTATTGGTCATTTAGAAAATATTGGTTCACTGAGTTTTGCAGATCTTCCAAATGTTGACAAATTTCATTATGCAATATTAAAAATGTATTAATTGTGCTACTAATTTTATCACAGTCTTTAAGTATTAGGAAGCTGCTGTCAAGCTCATGGTAGCAGATACACATTTTCTAAAATTCTAATTTTCACTTGAGAGCTTGAATTTGATTATTGGCCAAAAATACTGTTTTCCTTGAAGTTCTTTCTTGAGATAATGTCTGTCAAATAACCACGTCTGAATAACTGTAATTTGTCAGTCGTTCTTTCAAATACAAATGGTGTTCATGGACAAAGAGGCTAGCTCAGCTCCAGCTCTGACAACCTCACAAGTGCTTTTCCTCCCGACGGCCATCTACTTTGATATACAGCCCAACTGCTTTATACATACTGCCAGTTTATCCCACAGGGATAGTAAAAAGGCATGGATTTGGGACGCCTGGGTGGCTCAGTCGGTTAAGCATCTGCCTTCGGCTCAGGTCCTGTTGAGTTTCTTGGTCAGGGAGGAGCCTGCTTCTCCCTCTGCCCCTCCTCTGCACATGCTCTCTCTCTCTCTCTCTCTCAAATAAATAAATAAATTCTTAAAAAAGAGGCATGTATTCAAGGCCTGAGATTTAATAAAATTGATGATTTTTACTGTTTCATCAAGGATAAATGAAACTAGATTTTTTTTTTTTAAACTGTGGATTTATAGTGAAGAATATACTACTGCTAGTACAATTTGATGCTGCTGTCTTAATTCATGCTAAGGTGCCAACAGTTTTACCCAGCATTGCTTTTGCACTGTCCATGTAGATGTCATTACAGTGAAAAAGACAAATAATGTCCTACAATTATTATAAATACAGTTTTCACCTCATGGACTCCCCTCAAAGAGTCTCAGGGACCTCCAAAGGTCCACAAATGATACTGCAACAATCTTTGATCTAGGTAAGGTTTTATTTCTAACATTGAAGATCGCATAGTTTCTGGGGAAATTATAACTAACTTGTTTTTCAGTTACTCTTACCTGGCACTGTGCTTAGATTATATTATCTCCATTTTATCTTTGCAACATCTGTGTAAGATAGATGCTATTAGTATGCCTGTTTTATAGATAGGGAGATTCGGAGAGTTTAAGTAGTTTGGCTAAGGAATGCATAGACAGCAAAACCATGTTCTGAATCCCTAGGCCAGAATAAAGGTGTTCAGTGTGTGTATGCTAGGTTAAGTAGGATAGACTGTGTTCCAATTCTTATTTCTAGAGTAAAATGGAAAGTTGAAACCCCTTTTTTTTTGAAAGTGGTAAAATTCACATAACATAAAAATCACTGTTTCAACTATCTTAAAGTATATAATTCTGTGGCATTAAGGACGTCAAAATGTTGTGCAACCATTACCACTGTTTAGTTCCAGAACGTTTTAATCACCCCAAAAGGAAATCCTGTACCTTTTGGGCAGTCACTCCCCACTCTTCCATACCCCTCTATTCTCCTCTCCCCAGCTCCTGGCAACCACTAATCCACTGACTGCCTCTATGGATTTGTCTGTTCTGGATATTTCCTATAAATGGAACCACACAACATGTGGCCTTTTGTGTCTGGCTTCTTTCACTCAGCATAACGTTTTCCAAGGTGTATCCATGTTGTAGCATGGATCAGTACTTCACTCCTTTTTATGGCTGAGTGATACTCCATTGTATGGAGACACTACATTTTTGTTGATCCATTCATCAGTTGATGGACATTTGGGTTGTTTCCACCTTTTAGCTATTGTGAATAGAGCTATCTTCAATTTTTTTGGGCTGATTCACTTTTTTTTTAAGATTTTATTTATTTATTTATTTATTTATTTATTTATTTATTTATTTATTTATTTGACAGGGAGAGACAGCCAGAGAGAGAACACAAGCAGGGTAAGTGGGAGAGAGAGAAGCAGGCTTCCCGCCGAGCAGGGAGCCCGATGTGGGACTCGATCCCAGGACCCCGGGATCATGACCTGAGCCGAAGGCAGAGGCTTAACGACTGAGCCACCCAGGCACCCCAGGGCTGATTCACTTTTAAAATGTACTGAAGTTTTTATTTCCTTGCTTAATTTTGTAGTTTTATAGGGCATCATAGCCACTCAGCCTGACCTCTGTTTCCTTATTATCTGTTATGGGATTTATTTAATTTTTGCTCATACTAGTTTAAACCTTACTGTTGTAGAACTGAAATATGTGATAGCCTATAGACATACAGTTAACATGAAGCTATGTGGAAAACTTAGATGGGATTACAGCATTTTATTAAATAAAATAGTGAATTTTTCCTAATCTACGGCTTCACGTGTATTTTAACATACATATGCCATGGACTTTACAGCTCTATTCTTGGTGGCCCCCAGAGGGAAAAAGGTCACTGGGAAGAGATAATAAAATCATTACTTTGAGTTTTTCCATTGGATATCTTTACCTTTTGCTTTAATGGTTAGACCCTTGGTTCTATAGGAGGTCTTCAAGTATAAAGAATAATAGGTTTTTGAGATTGGAAGAAAATAAGAGCTATAGAAGCTAGATGACTTTTGAAGACAGTGCTTAGACATAATTGGTACCCACATGAATGGAACAGTGGGTACTTCAAAGGTGAATACACCCATTATTTTCCCATAGATCCAGCCCTTCCAAATTTTGCACACTTATGTTGTCAAGGCTTTGTAAATTGAAAGGTCTGATGAGATATCCACTGAATCCACTAGTGTGATCAACAAAACATTTTTGAGTAATTCCCATCTCTCTTACTGCTCTACTTTTTTTCTATTGCCCATTCCTCTTCCACAAGGAGAGAGACATGTTTATGTTATTTTAAAAAGATTTGTATATTTCCCTCCTCAAATTTGTGGGAATTACTAAGAGACTTAAACACCTCTTATTTAATTCAATTTTAAAACAATTTGAATGCTTCCTTTGTGCAAGGTGTTTTGGAAGGCTGTGCAAATTGATATAGAAAGGTACATTAAATCTTTTTGTTTGTTTATATGAAGAGATACTGCTCAATGCAGGAGGCATGGGAGAGAGGCCATGTTGTATTAAAAATACATTCAGGGGCTCAGGTCATGATCCCAGGGTCCTGGGATCGAGCCCTGCATCGGGCTCCCTGCTCCATGGGAAGCCTGCTTCTCTCTCTCCTGCTCCCCCTGCTTGTGGTCCCTCTCTCGCTGTGTCTCTCTCTGTCAAATATATAAATAAAATCTTAAAAAAAATAAAAATACATTCAGCTTTCTTTATATGATTTAATGTAGTTTAAATCAGAGATTCCTTCCCTTAAAATGATTGAATGGGAAGTGACTGACCTTTAAAAGGATGGAACCACTTAGATCAGATTTTTCCTCCAGAAACTTTGAGCTGGGACAGTGTAGGTTCACTTATTGATGCACCTTGAATTTGGTAAAGCATGACTGGGTAAGGAATTTGTGGCAGTCAGCTGTTGTAAGACTTAAGCATTGAACAAAGTGGCTATTCTGTTCTGTCTGGTACTGTCACATGAGCTTCCATCCTTGCCCCTCTAAGAAGAATGGCTTCCTCACATTTTGCTGAGAACACAAAGTCAACTTGGCAACTTCCTTTTCCTCTCACAGTCTACCTGTTTTCATCACCCTACCCCACTCGATTTCATTCTCTTTCTGAAGAATGGCATACATTATCACTGATGAAGCTAATCTCTTCTTCTCCTGCTCTCATTCCTTCTTATTTCCTCAAAGACCTGGCCCCATCAGCTATTCCCCCCTGCAGTACATTGCCAGTCGTCTTTTTCCTCAGGCATCTTTCGAATGCCCAGCCTGTGAGGTGCAGTAGACTCTAGGACTTCCATCTTGAGGAGGAGGCAGATGCCAGTAATTAGAGTACACTGGGGTGAGGGCAATGGTTGAGATTCTAGGGGTACCTAGACAGGCAGCAAAAAACTCTGCTCATGTGTGGGCAAGTTTTGTAAAGGAAGGCTTCACAGAGGAGTTTCTCTGCTGAATAAGGAGTTCGAAGGCCAGGAGAGTAGCATTTTAGGAAAAGGGAATAAGTAGCAAGTGTAGATTTAGAAGCACTGTTATATGACATGTAAAGGAAGTTGGATTTTCATTTGGTCGTTTGTTTATTGAACATAAATTTATTGAGCGCCTGTTGTTTGCTAGGCACTGTGCTAGGCTGTGAATACCGAATGGTGAATAAAGCCAGGCGCATTCATTATCCCTACATCGTATACAGACTAATGGAGGAAACAGGTGCTAACAAATAACACGTAAATGTATAGTTGACCCTTGAACAACATGGGTTGGGACTGCACGAGTCCACTTATATGCACATTTTTTCCCCCAGTAAATACAGTATAGTACCGTAAATCTATTTTCCTTAGGATTTTCTTAATAACATTTTCTTTTCTCTAGCTTACTTTATTGTAAGAACAGTACATAATACATACAATGTACAAAATATGTGTTAATAGACTCTTCATGTTCTCAGTCAGGCTTCCCATCAACTGTAGGCTGCCAGTAGTTAAGTTTTAGAAGACTCAGAAGTTAGCCATGGATTTTCAACTGCACAGGGCTCAGTGCCCTTAACCCCTGCATTTTTTGAGTGTCAACTGTAATTGCGAAGTGTGATAAAGATGAAGCAGACGGAAAATGGTGCTCTGTTAGAGAAGCTATCATAGCAATGTAGACTCTGGGGGGGGGGGTCAAGGAAAGCCTCTCTCAGAAATCGATTTTTTTTTTTTTTTTAAAGATTTAATTTATTTTTTTGACAGAGACACAGTGAGAGAGGGAACACAAGCAGCGGGAGAGGGAGAGGGAGAAGCAGGCTTTCCACTGAGCGGGGAGCCCGATGCGGGGTTGATCCCAGGACCCTGGGATCATGACCTGAGCCAAAGGCAGACGCTTAACGACTGAGCCACCCAGGCACCCCCAGAGATATATATATTAATGATACATGTTAATAAACTCGCTGGTTAAGAAAGATAAGAGTAAACAAATTCAGTTATATACTCTTTACCAGAGATACATCCATCTATGAAGTTGCAGTAGTAGAAAGGAAAAAGATTCACTAGGCAAATACCAAAAGGAAATTGGCATAACAATTAATATCAAACATGGTAGGCTTAGCAGTAGAGAGGACTGTTATATAATGATAAACAATTTACCAAGATGATATAATTTTAAACTTGTGTGAACTCATTAGAACCACCTCAAAGTAGATTAAACCAAATTTGTATAATTAATTTTTTATTGGGGAGAAATTGAGAAATCCATGATCATAGGAAGAGATTGTGACATATGTTCTAATTATTGATAGGTCAAGCAGATGTAAAATCAGTAAAGATACAGAAGATTTTGACAATTAACAAATTTAATGTAATACTCATTTCTGGAATTATATACCCAGCAGTTAGAGAATTCATATTCTTTTCAGTCATATGGAACAGTTGAAAAAAAGTGGGAGTATACAGTAGATCATAAAGTAATAAGGCTTAATAAATTTCAGTGAGTTGGTATATTTACAAATCATGTTTTCTGACCAGAAATAAAGCAAGATTATCTACAATTACCAAGTTATTAGAAATAATAAGAGAGTTTAGCAAAGTGATTGACTATAAAACTAGTATAATAAAATCAATTGTTTTTCTGTATACCAGCAACAAACAGAAAACATCATTTAAAAGACACCAGCCTCTTAGTTGGTTGAGCGTCTGCCTTTGGCTCAGGTCATGATCCCAGGGTCCTGGGATCGAATCCCACATCGGGCTCCCTGCTCCATGCGGAGCCTGCTTCTCCCTCTCCCTCTGCCTGCTGCTGCCCCTGCTTGTGCTCGCTCGCTTGCTCTCTGTCCAAAAAAAAAAAAAAATCTTTATAAAAGACACCAGCCCTGTGACTTGCTTTGACTAATAGAATGAGACAGGAATGATTTGTAAAACTGTTAATGCTAGGCCTTAAGAGATCTTGCAGCTTTTGTTTTCAAAGTTAATCTCTTAGGACACGGTTGCTCTTTAGGGAAGTCCAAACTTTCCAGCTGGAAAAAGAGACCACAAGGAAAAGAATTAAGGTGTCCCAGTCGACAGCCAGAAAACCAAGGCTCCAGACATGTGAGTAGGACCATCTTAGATCCTGCAGATCCACTCTAGCTGTCCAAAGAGGAAACAGACAAAAAAAAGTAAATAAAATAGTTATAAATTATAGTAGATTCTATAAAAGAAACAAACAAGAGGATGAAAAGAATAACATAGGGGACCTACTTCAGATGCAATGGCCAGCGGAGGCATCTCTAAGGAGTTGACATTTGAGTTCAGACTTAAAAGACACAAAGTGTACTAGACAGAGGAAAGAGCAAGTGCAAAGACCTCAAGAGAGAGCTTAGTGTGTTTCAGCACTTAAAGAAGACCAGGGAGATGAGGCCAGAGAGGCAGGCAGAGATTTGATTACACAAAGTCTAGACGGTAAAGAATTTGTATTGTTTCCCTAGGTGCACCAAAGGGTATTAAGCAATATAGTGACATGATCTATCATTTTAAAAAGGTAATGTGTGGTAGAATGGATTAGAGGGGGAAAGAATGCAAGTGGAGAAATCAGGTCATATTGCAGTCCAGGCTAGAGTTGAAAGTAAGTAGCCAGGTTAGAGTGATGACAATGAAGAAAAAAAAATAAAACGATACCATCCATTTACGGTAGCATCAAAGCCCATAAGGTACTTAGGAAATAACAACAAAGTATGTGTAAGACCTTTTTGCAGAAAATTATAAATTATAAATAGATTATTCATGTTCATTGATAGACTTAGTTTCATAAAGATATCAGTTCTCCTCAGGGACGCCTGGGTGGCTCAGTCGGTTAAGCGTCTGCCTTCGGCTCGGGTCATGATCCCAGGGTGCTGGGATTGAGTCCCGCAAGGGGCTCCTTGCTCAGTGGGGAGCCTGCTTCTCCCTCTGCCTGCCGCTCCCCCTGCTTGTGCTCTCTGACAAATAAATAAATAAAATCTTTAAAAAAAAAGTATCAGTTCTCCTCAAACGGTTCTATATAAATTTAATGCAATTATAAGACTACATATGTAATTGAAAAGAAGAGCCAGGAGCTGGAGGGGGAGTATTTAAAAGTCATTATAGGAATCCAGGTGAGAAACAAGGTCTGAACTAGAACAGTAGTGATGAGAATTGTTATATAGATTCAAGAAGAGTCAACTCTGATTGATTGGGCAGTTTTCTAAAGGTGGAGTGTAGGAATCAGATGAATATGATCCATTATAACTAAGCTGGTTAATCTCAGGAATACAAAGATGAATTAAGACCAGGAAATCTAATAACATCCAACTCAGCAGAACAAATTTAAAAATAGTATCTCAATACATGCCTTAAAGGCTTTTGATGAAATTAAGCCTATTTATTTTTCATTTAAAACTTTCAGAAAATAGAAAGATATTGCCTAATATGATAAATATCTGTTTTAAAGCAGAAACCAACAATCCTATTGAATGGTAGTTTATTGGGCTTATTATTGCCATTATAATCAGAAATAAAGCATGATTGGGGCGCCTGGGTGGCTCAGTCGGTTGAGCGACTGCCTTCGGCTCAGGTCATGATCCCAGGGTCCTGGGATCGAGTCCCACATCAGGCTCCCTGCTCGGCGGGAAGCCTGCTTCTCCCTCTCCCACTCCCCCTGCTTGTGTTCCCTCTCTCGCTGTCTCTCTCTCTGTCAAATAAATAAATAAAATCTTTAAAAAAAAAAAAAAAAGAAAGCATGATTGCCTGTAATAACCATTACTCTTAAACACATTGTTCGGAAAGTTCACACTAAATCCTAAACTATAAAACAGAGGATGGTTGAAGACAAAAATTGCTGTTGAGGATAACGTTATAGTCTACTAAAAAAAGCGCTAAAATTGATAAGAGAGCGGTAAAAGTGCTAATAAGTGGTTGGACAAAAGATAAATACCCAAAAATAAATAGTACTAACAAAATAGACACCATAAGAGATACACAGATGGGTAAAATGACCCTTACCTGAAGGATCCTGAATCTGCTTAAGCACTAAACTATGAAAAGAAAACACACAAATTTTAAAAATAGAAGAAAACTAAGTAGATGTTTGACGAGTGACATGAGAAGGTCCCTGCTGGTAAAGCTATAAATAAGGACTTTCCAGAAAGCAAACTGGCACTTTTATTTTATACTTCCTGGATTTGCTAATTCTCCCCACAGGAATTTTTCTAGTGGAATTAATCAGATATGTGGACAGATCTCTATGTGTGGGAGATCTCTGTATGTGTAATACCTATTACAGTATTGCATGTGGCAGTATATACTGGAAACAATCTAAATCAACATCACAATCAGATGAGTGGGAAATAAACTATAGAACATCTATAGAATAGAGAATGCTAGGGATCAACTAAAAATGATGTCTTGGAAAAATGGAAAATATTCACTATAGAGTATTATCTGATGAAACAGATTACAAGATAATTTGTAGATATGCATTTACTTTTCCCTCAAAAGTGGGAAAAGAGCAAGAGAGAAATAAATCAGTTAATCTCAATACATAAAAATCTTATCAGTGGTTCTTTCCGGATAGCAAGTGATTTTTTTTTTTTTTAGATTATCTGATTCTTTTTTTTTTTTTTCAATAATGTTGGTATAACAGGCAAGTGTTGTTCAGGTTTACTTGGTCAGGTCAGGGTCAGTAGTAATTAGCGTGTATTTGTAAGGGGTAGAATTACGGTTTGACCTCGCTCTAACTGTGAAGCCTGTGCTCATGCTGGGGCAGAAGAGGGGATTAAGAACAGTTGGAAACAGACTACTCTTTCGAGAAGTTTGGTGAAAAGAAGATGAGAGTGTACGTGTATGTGTGCAGTTAGAGTTAAATTCCACAGCAGTGCAGCCTGGCATATCTCTGTACCATCTTTCAGTTTGCCATCTTCCTTTCACACCCAAGCTGCTGCTGCTTCCTTTTTTTTTTTTTTAAGATTTTATTTTTAAGTTATCTCAACACCCGATGTAGGGCTCGAACCCACAACCCCGAGATCAAGAGTTGCACGCTCTACCGACTGAGCCAGACAGGCACCCCAAAGCTGCTGCTTTTTGCATTGTTTTCTTTTATGAAAGTATAGGCTTACACATGGGTAAAGTGAAAATTAACTGGCTCCCTTTCCCCCTGCTCTGCCCCTCTCCGTGTTCCTCCCCAGTAGATGGTAAGCAGAACAAACATGCTGAGAGTCATTGCCTACTGTGCATATCATTTTACACAAACAGGACATTACACACATGACTTAACAGTTCATTCTTCCTATGACACATAACCTAGAAGTTACTTTTACGTCAGTGTGTATAGATCTCATGAAATACAATTACATTTGTCCTTTTTTTTTTTTTTAAATGTTTTATTTATTTATTCATGAAAGTCAGAGAGAGAGAGAGAGGCAGAGGAAGAGGGAGAAGCAGGCTCCCCACCTAGCAGGGAGCCCGATGCGGGACTTGATCCCAGAACCCAGGGATCATGACCTGAGCCGAAGGCAGACGCTTAACCGTCTGAGCCACCCAGGCGCCCCTACACTTGTCCTTCTAAGCCATAGCCTGTGATAGGACTTATTTGCTTAAAAATCTTCCAGCAGAAATGCAAATCCAGACTACAATGAGATATCACCTCATATGCGTCAGAATGGCTAAAATCAACAACACAAGAAACAACAGGTGTTGGCAAGCATGTGGAGAAAGGGGAATCTTCTTGCACTGTTGGTGGGAATGCAGACTGGTGCAGCCGCTCTGGAAAACAGTACGGAGGTTCCTCAAAAGTTAAAAATAGAACTACCCTATGATCTAGCAATTGCACTGTTTTCCGAAAGAATACAAAGGTATTTTTCCCAAAGAATACAAAAATACTAATTCAGAGGGATACATGCACCCTGATGTTTATAGCAGCATTACCAACACTAGTCAAATTATGGAAACAGCTCAGGTATCCATTGATAAATAGATAAAGAAGATGTGATGTGTGTGGGTAAAGTAGGTGATGGGGATTAATGAGTGCACTTGTGATGAGCACCAGGTGTCGTATGGAAATGTTGAATCACTATATTTACACTAATACTACTCTGTATGTTAATTAACATTAACAGAGCTGGAAATTTTACTGAAATTTATTTTATTTTTTTTTAAGATTTTATTTATTTGACACAGAGAGAGAGACATAGAAAGAGAGGGAACACAAGCAGGAGGAGTGGGAGAGGGAGAAGCAGGCTTCCCGCCGAGCAGGAAGCCCGATGCGGGGCTCGATCCCAGGATTCTGGGATCATGACCCGAGCCAAAGGCAGACGCTCAATGACTGAGCCACCCAGGCGCCCCAATTAACTGGAATTTAAATAAAAAAGAGAGAGAGAGAGAAAAATCTCCCATCCTTTCACATCATCTTTTGAATTAATTCATATTCCTCAGTCTAGCATTCAAGATCTTCTGGTATGAGATAATCTTCCGGTAAGACCAACTTAATATTTCAATTTAATCTTCCACTACCTTGCACTTGGCCAAGCCCAGGCCAACTTCACCACTTATTGATGATTCTTTGTGTCTTTGTTAATAATTGTTTCTTGTGACTAAAACTTCTTTCCTGTTACTTCTCATCTTTTTGTGTTCACATGCCGTCTTTCCTTAATGCTATCCTTTCTTTTTCCTTTTCTTAAGTAGACTATAAGATTCTTCATGGCAGGGCGTACTCTTCTTCAGCATTGCATATCCAGTGCCTTTTATAACTCAGGTTCATAGATGTTCAGTGAATGTTTGTTATGTACTTAATTCACTCATTCTGCAGATACACAAAATGAATTGGGTACAGTTAGCTTTTTGTCCTAAGCCCATCCTCCTAATAGCCTGTTCTCGTTCCAACCCAACTGTACTCTCTTCAACGTTTAAATTACCTGAAGCACCTTGTATTTTTTGTGTCATTACCAAAGTCTTCCTTTATAGTTACCTTAATTGATTGCAAGCTCCTTAATAACAAGGACTATGTTTGCTTAGTTTTTTATTTTTGTAATGACTAGCATAATGACTGTATACAGTAAGCACTCAGGAAATACTACTTAGTATGGAACTGAATCAAACTGGGAAAAAAAATTCCCAAACAGAAGCCTGGAATTTGCACTTTCTAGGGAGTTGGTGATCTTTCTGCAGTACAAATCCGTATCTGTAAAGATGGCTCTGGGATGCTTGAGCTTTGGAGCACTTACAGGTCTTTAGGAGCTTAGATTTAAGGCACGAATAACTGGCTTCTGTTTCCAAACTCTAAGCACTATCTAAATAATAAAGTTGCTTAAGAATACATAATTTTTCTCATAGCAGCCCTGTATTTTTAATTCATTTATGAGGAACCAAAGGCTCTGTGACTCATAGTCAAACAGGAAGGGATCAGTGAAGTAAGAATTGAAAGACTGTACTCTTAGAAATATATGGACATATTGTTAAATGTATTATCTGTGACATCAACCTGAAATTTAGTGACTGTACCCAAGTACTCTTAAGTTCTTTTACTAGAACCCCAAAATATTTGTCATCAATGAATCATGCATGCATGCAATAACTATTGAGAACTGATTATGTGTCAGGCATTAATTTAGGTGCAAAGATAAAGCAATGAATAAGATAAAGAGCCAACCTTTGTGGAATGCACAGTGAATTGGTAACAGCAAAACTGACCTGGATTCTGGTCTCTTTGCCCTGACTTTGAGCAACTCATCCTGTCTATGCTTCATTTCCTCTTGCGTAAAATGAGAGGTTAGACTAGAACTTTTTAAAGGACTTTAGTTTCTTCAAAGTCTTAAGTTTGTGAATTGGACAGAAATCTTAATTTTCCTGAAAGACAGAGCTGGAAATTGGTTTCTTTCATTTAGTTTATTTCCTTCCTCTAATATTTCCTGTTCCCTGTTTCTATCTAACTGAACTCCCTAATCACTTCTTTTTCTTTAATAGAGGAGAAAGAAAAGAGAGGCATCATTCTGCTGTGATTTATGGGTTTTTTTTTTTAAGATTTTATTTATTTATTTGAGAAAGAGAGAGAGCACGAATGGGGGGAGGAGCAGAGGGAGAGGAACAAGCTGACTCTGCATTGAGCCTGATGCGGGGCTCGACCCCACGACACTGAGACCACTACCTAAGCCAAAATCAAGAGTTGGATGCTTAACCGACTGAGCTACCCAGGTGCCGCTCTGCTGTGATTTGTAATTGAGGTGGATTTTGCAGTGCTTGATTATGTTCAGACTTAGGTTGTAATGCTTAGAAGTGTTCCAAAACTTTGTGGTTCTCTCATGGTGTTAATTAGAAACCTCAGAACCAATATAATGTAGATCTTTGCTTGGAGGTCCACATGCACAGTTAATTAAATCATTAACTATAAAATCAGGGTTATGTGCAGCATGAATATATTTCATTTTCCCCTTAGGAAAGTAGGGACTAAGTCGTTTCCATGAGTCAGCCCTCTTTTTCCATCCTTATCGATATTTTATTGGTTAGCCTTTCTCATTGCTCCTCTGAAAGGTATCTAAAATGATATTTAAAAAAATCCTCCATGACAGAAAAATATTTGGGGTACATTAAGTGAAATAAGTTTAGAAAAATGTTTTGTCTTTTTGAAATTGATTATATATCTGTAGAAAAAGACTAAAAATTATATAACAAAACTTAAGTGTTTCTATGTGGATGGCCAGGTTATGATCTCCTTTTTATGCTTCTCTTCATTTTCAGTATTATTTTGTAATCAGAGAAAAAATTGAGACCACTATGTCAGGAAGCATATCTCTCTTAACTGGCTTCCCATGCCTTTGGTTTTGTCTGCGAATCTTGCTTCTTACTGGCCCTCCTTGGTTTCCTGTGGCCTACCCAGTAAGATTTCAACCCGCCCTGGCCCCAGGAGCCTCCACAGCCTGGCTTTGCTCAGCCTGCTTTTCCATTTCATCACTGCCCTTCCCTTTCTACAGATGTCTCGCGAATCCTTGGACGTATTGTTCTCTTTGATATTCAGTCTTTCAGATGTTGAGGACAAAAATGCTTCTAGAATCACCTTCCACTCTTGACGATAGCATATCAGAAAAGCTTCCACTTCTCACCACCTCCACCCCTGCCACCCCAGCCATCTGGTTGTTGCGAAGGTCTCCTAACCGCCTTCTTGCTTCATCCTCACTCCACCACTGTCCTCCGCATGGCAGCCAGAGGTTTCTTTCTAAAATGTCAGTCAGATCATGTCATTCTTCTGCTGAAAACACTCTAAAAGCTCCCACCTTACTCCATAAAAACTAGTCTTTTCAGGGGCGCCTGGGTGGCTCAGTCATTAAATGTCTGCCTTCGGCTCGGGTCATGATCCCAGGGTCCTGAGATAGAGCTCCGCATCAGGCTCCCTGCTCAGCGGGAAGCCTGCTTCTCCCTCTCCCACTCCCCCTGCTTGTGTTTCCTCTCTCGCTGTCTCTCTCTGTGTCAAATAAATAAATAAAATCTTAAAAACAAACGGGTGCCTGGGTAGCTCAGTCGGTTAAGCGTCTGCCTTTGGCTCAGGTCATGATCCTGGGGTCCTGGGATGGAGCCTTGCGTCAGGCTCCCTGCTCAGCAGGGAGTCTGCTTCTCCCTCTCCCAACTCCCCCTGCTTGTGTTCCTGCTCTTGCTATCTCTCTCTGTCAAATAAATAAATAAAATCCTTTAAAAAACAAACAAACAAAAAACTAGTCTTTATAGGGGCCTATGAGCCCTATGTAAGCCCCATGTGACATGATCCTCCCCGCCTCTCCAGCCTCAGCTCCACTCCATACATTGGCTTTTACCTATTCCTCAGTCGTACCGCACACATGCTGCCTCACAGGTCTGTCTTTGCTGTTCCTTTTCTATGCAATGCTGATCCCTCGAGTCTCTGCTCACATGTCACTGCCTAAGGGAGGCCTTCCCCGATCACCCTGTATAAAATGGCCCATGTACTCCCAGTGGTATTCTCATCCCTCTTTCCTGTTCCATTTTCTTCACGGCGCATACCACCACCTGATGTAGTATGCGTATATGTGTCTACTGCCCATCTGCCTCCTTCCACTAGTGTGTAAGCTGCTCAAGGCAGAGGCTTGTTCACCTCTGTATTCCCATCCCCTGGGGCACATCAGTCCTTCCTGTCTCCTTCGAGATCTTATTCCGTCAATTCCCTCTTTTGCCTGAAGTTTTATCTTTCTTCTCTGTTGGATAATTTCTTGTTCTCAGTAGGCATTTTCAGTTCTTTCTCCTCATCGAAAACAAACACAAACAACCTGCCCTCAACTCTGTACATTTGAATTCTCAAGGCATTGGTTTCCCTGCTTCCTTTCGAGTTTCTGGAAAGAGTTGATGTGCACTTAGCCCCTCCCCCCTCCGGTTTCTGCCTGGGTCCTCGTACCAAGGCTTCCTTCCATCTTGCGTGCTAGCACAGCTGCTTCCGCACAGGTCTGCAGTACGCTGTGACTGTGAGAAGTAAGTAGGCCGTGTTGGGTTCCTGTTCTGATTTATTTATTTGAGAAAGACAGAGAGCATGAATGGGGGAGGAGCCTTTCTGTGGCATTGTACTGTGCTGATTTTTTTTTTCCCTCCTGTAATTCTCCTTTCAGCCTTTTTGAAGTCCTCTTCTGAAGTCTTTTTCTTTTTTTTAAAAAATATTTTATTTATTTTTTTTGACAGAGAGACAGCGAGAGATGGAACACAAGCAGGGGGAGTGGGAGAGGGAGAAGCAGACTCCCCGCAAAGCAGGGAGCCCGATGCGGGGCTCAATCCCAGGACCCTGGGATCATGACCTGAGCCAAAGGCAGACGCTTAACGACTGAGCCACCTAGGCGCCCCTGAAGTCTTTTCTGATTCCTCTTTGCTGATGATCTTTGCTGGTTCCTTCTCTGCCCCTTCCATAGGAGTGTCCCTTAAGGCTCCATCCTTAGCTGTCCCTATGGCTTACTGTAAATCCTCCTTCCCACTGTAACTGCATCTAACCCATGCTTTTACTTACTGCTTTCGCACTCATGACTCCCAAATCTGTATCTTTTTTTTTTTTTTTTAAGATTTTATTTATTTGAGAGAGAGTGTGTGCACGGGGGTGGGGGGTGGGGGGAGGAGCAGAGGGAGAATCTCTAGCAGACTCTGCACTGAGCGCAGCCCGACACGGGGCTCAGTCTCATGACCCTGAGATCATGACCTGAGCTGAAATCAAGAGGACGCTTACCCGACTGAGCCACCGAGGTACCCCTCAGATCTGTATCTTTTGTCCAGATTTTTCTCTTGTGTTTCAGGCTTGTATTTCCATCCCTCTCCTGGACCTGTCCTACTTGATGTCCCATGTCACATATTCAAAAGCTACACAGCATTAATTCTCTCCTTGGAATGACATAGCATAACAATAGCAATTGCTTCTCCACAGCTGCCCATCTTGGTCAGTGGCCCACCTGGTCATGTAAGGCAGACTCTTGTGAGTCACCTCAGCTGCTCTCTGTGCTTGAATGCAGCCATGTCTGAGGGCACCGGCTTCTCTTTCACACAGCTCTTGTGAAGCCGTTCTCTTGTCTTGGTTCTCATTGCCCCTGCCATAGTTTAGGTGTTCCTCCTTTTCCCCCTTCATAGCACAGTCCTTAAAGCCCATACTCTGAAGCCCGATGGCATGGGTTCTGATTTTGGATCTGTCACGTATTAGTTATGTGACTTTGGTCAAGTTTTATAACTTCTCTGTGCCTCAGTTCCCTCATTAGTAAAATAGGGATAATAATACATTGTGAGGATGAAATGTGTTAACAGATATCGAGTGCTTAAAATAATGCCTGACACTGTTCTAGCCACCCTCTCTCTCTCCGGTCTGTTCTTCTAAAATGTTTTCTACTCTGCTACGGCATCAGCTTTCAGAAACGGACATCTGACCACATCATTCTCTTCTTAAAATCTCTGTGGCTTCTGATGGTCTGACCACCACTTCTACCCAGTTCGTCTCCATTGTTCCTTTTCCTTCGCTCACTGCTACAGCTATATTCAGTAATCAGCAGTTTTCCAAATATGATGTGACCGTGCGTGCTTTGGCATCTTTGTACTATTTCTTCTGCTCGAAGTGTTTTTCCTTACCAGTTTTATCTGCGAGTCTTCGGCGATCCTTCACGACCATGTTTATTTTATTTTTTACATTTACTTCCCACTTTTTTTAAGAGAGAGTGTGTGTGTAAGTGGGGGGAATGGCAGAGGGAGAGAACCTCAAGCAGACTCCCTGCCAAGCATGCAGCACGACTTGGGGGCTCAATCTCACAACCTATGAGATTTGACCTGAGCCGAAACCAGGAGTCGGACACCCAACTGACTGAACCACCCAGGCGCTCCTCACTTCTCACTTTTTAACCAGTCACATCCATCAATTAACCAATCACAGCCAGTAGTTACTGAAACCCAAGTATAATGGTGTTCTGGAAGATACAAGAAAATATAACATGCTCTTGAGGAGCATGCAATCTAGTAGGGGAACAGGACAGAGAGACTTGAAACAGCAAGAGACTGTCCCTGAGAATGCTAAGTAGAGCACACATAAGTAGAGTGGCATTTCAAAGAAGGGCAGAATCACCGCTCACAGATACAGGGGAGTGAATGGGGTCTTAGGGGGTTTAGAAAGGCTTCATGGAAGAGTGAGATTTGAGTTGGGCCTGGAAGGATGATAAGATCTGCATAGGTGGAGGGAGGGGGTGGATCCTGTGGCTCAGAGAACAGAAGGCACAGAGGTGGCAGTTGTCAAGCTGAGTGGAGGAAGCCCGATAAGAAAACGTGCGTGTTGAGTAGTGCTGAGGTCACGAGGCCGTGTGGAGTCACGGGGTTCTCCAGAGCCCGGAGCATCTTGAGGGACTGGTGTGTTGTAATGTTCTACCCTGTGCCGGGCCACACTGGAGCCTGACGCAAAGGGATAACTCAGCAACATTGATCTCATCTTCATTCAAAATTTTGGTATTCTGTTCATCATGGATTTTTTTTTTTTGGCATTAAATTTGATTTTTTAAAATATTGCATTAAAACATGATTTATTTTGGTTACTGCATTTTTTGGCACCCCGTTAAATTTGTGCCCGAGGTCATTTCCTCACTTACTTCGGCCCTAGTCCCAGCCCTGTGTTCTGGTCCTGAAGTTCAGTAGAGGGGACATGGGTATTTACTTTATTGTTATTATTATTAATTATGGCTTACTCATGTTATACATGTTTCTTGATTAGTAGACAGTATTTCATAAAAAGCAATTAAGGTAAATTAGGATTTTAAGAAGATTAATTTGGAACTTTGGAGCCTGAAAACCATGAAAGGGAAAATAATTATGTTTCCGAGTCAATTTCTGGGGCACAGTAACTTTCTTTTGCTGCAGTGCATGCAGTGCAAGCAAAAAGAGTTGTTTTGCTCATGTCTAAATTCGGGAGGAGATCCCTGGAGGGTCGGGGTACTAGAGGCTGCTGTCCACTTGGAGACAGACATCAAGCAACTGAGTTGCTGCAGCTGGAGTGTTCTGCCTGAGGCAGGCTCCCACAAATGGGCTGCACAGGCTAGGCTTGGCCCCCATCTCACATAAAGCAAACCTGTCTAGCCCTGCTCAAGAAGTAGCTGCTCACTGGCCACAATGCTTACACTGTGGGCCATTACACGTGGGCCATGGCCCAAGAAGCAATGGAAGACTCATGAACTCTAAATTTCTCAGGGCTACCTGTATCCAGGAAAGAGGTGATGTTTGACACGAAGAGTATTACTAGTACATCTAAAAATGGGAAATCTATTGTTCATTAGTACACTCGTGACTCACAGGAGATGATTTGGCACCAGAGAAGTCAGTGAGCATCAGCACAAATCTCAGAGAAGGCTGAGGGGAAGGTTGTAAGGGGCAGGCTGCATCCTGTGACTGCCACCAGGCGCACTGCCCTGTCATTTCATGGGGACCCGCCACATATCCAGCACAAGCTGCTTCAGTCTCAGAGTAGACATTCTGGCACAATGTGTAGAAGCCAAGGCCTGCATTTTACCATCAGATGAGTGGGTAGTCACAGAAAATGGCTGCTTCCTGAGGCCTCGGACCATCATCTGCTCACCACACACCTGCTAGATTGCTGACCCCTCTTGTCGGCATAGCCAGCAAAGTTGTTCTTCAGAACTGAAGGAGAGATAAACGAGTTTTCCAGACAAACAAAAGCTGATGGAGTTCATCACCACTACAGTGGCCTTACAAGAAATGTTAAAGGGAGTTCTTCAGGCTATTGAGCAAAACACCTGAACAGCATGAAAACTTCTGTGCAAGAATTGCTTTTGGGAGAGGTATTAGAATGAATGGCCATCGTCAAGCTAGAACTCAGCCACTGCAGGACCCTTATTGCTTAGAGCTACCTGGAGTCCACATGGGGAAGAGTCATGCAGCCTGTGGATTTTCCTATAGTTGTCTTTATCGGTACTCCACTTCAGTCTCGGTGAAACACTGGGATAGTGTCCAAGGCTACTGGGATCTTCAAAGTGCAGGCTCCTTCCCAGGGAGCAAATGTCTTAGAATCGTACCAGACCTCCTTTGATCCTGGCAGAAACATACTGACTACATGGTAGAGTTAGGTTCTCTGACTGGATGAAGCCATAAAGCACTTCTTTTTAGGCAACTCTCTGTTGAGTCTGGCTTCTTGAGCCCTATCCTGAGATGCTGAGCTTCCATGTTCCTTCAAGATCATGTTTAAACCTCCTGTAAAAACCTTGCCCTCTCCATGTATGGTTGGTCCCTCCCTTAACACTCCTCATGATGTATTTCAGTGTTATGGTTTCCATGTCCATCTGTTCCACAAGGCTGTGAACACCGTGGTGGTGGGGAATGTAGCCTTTGCAGGGTCTTGAACAGTGATTGGCCCAGAACAGATACTCCGTCAACATTGAATCGGTAATCAGGGGTTCAGAGTTTACTAAGATTTTTATACTTCTTCCTTCAATTTCTTCAGGCTGCAGGAATTAGTCGATCGAGTGCTGGAACGTTTTCAGGCATCTGGACTAATAGTGAAAGAGTGGAATAGTGTGAAACTCCATGCGACAGTGATGAACACTCTATTCAGGAAGGACCCCAATGGTAAGTCCCCCATAGAACTGTAGCATAGTTTAGGATCAGCAAGGCCTTGTGATATCCCTGGGGTTCGAACAAGACGGGCTATCAAAGAATCTCTGGTAATCTTTATTTGAATCTTTAACTTGTTTTGTTGAGCACAGTGGAAGTGGTGAGGGAGATATCTAGTGTGGGAGTGTGACATTCCAGATCTTTGATTTCTGTTGCACATAGGGTTTCCAGATTTAGCAAAAAGAAATACAAAATGCCCAGGTAAATTTTAGGTACACGGTGAATAATTATTTTAGTATAAGTGTGTCTCTTGCACTACTCGGTGGTTTTTTGAAAAGAAGAAAGAAGGAAGGAAGATTAGCTAATAAAAGTAAAGGTTAGGCCAATGGTTCTCAACTACGGGCGACTTTGTGTGCCCCACCCCTCCCCCCGCCCCAGGACATTCGGTTGTCACACTTAGGGGTTGAGGGTGCATTGCTGCTGGCATCTAGTGGGAAGAGGCCAGGGATGCTGCTTAACTCTCTACAATGGACAGGACAGCACACCTCAACAAAGAAGTATCTAGAAATGTCAGTAGCACCAAGGTTGAGAAACCTGGTGTTAGAGTAATAATTTTTCCTCTCATGGAATCTGAGCCTTTATATAAAAATGCCTTGTTTTGACCCTTGATTTGGGATAATTATCTACATTTCAAAAAGTATTTTTCTTTTCTTCCATTGTCTTCTCCACCCTACCCCAGCTTTTCTAGCACATTCAGGATCTGTCTGATCAGGAGCCGCAAATTCAAATTATATGTAGCTTCTCCTTCTAAAACTTGTTTGAAATATATCAGCACTAAAATCCTATATTCAGATTTTATTTTCTTTGTTTAGGACCTGACCTTAGTTTTAGAAAGTTTAGGTTGGAAGAGGACTCCATCAGGACTTGAACCCATAAACTATTTGTAGATTTATACTTTAGGACAGTTTGTGTGTTCCTTTTTGTCAAAGGAACAGTTTGCACTGTGATGGTCCACTTATACACGGAATTCTTTCAATACCTACGGTATAGTACTGTAAACGTGTTTTCTGTTCCTTAAAATTTTCTTAATATTTTCTTTTTTCTTGGGGTGCCTGGATGGCTCAGTTGGTTAAGCGTCTGCCTTAGGCTCAGGTCATGATCCTGGAGTCCCAGGATCAAGCCCCGTATTGGGCTCCCCACTCAGCAGGGAGTCTGACCCTCCCCCCTCTCATACTCTCTCTTTCACTCTCTCAAATAAAAAAATCTTGAAAAAAATACTTTCTTCTTCTTGTTTATTGTAAGAATGCAGTATATAATACATATAACATACAAAATATGTATTAATTGACTGATTATATTATCAGTAAGGCTTTTGGCCAACAGTAGTAGTTTAGTTTTAGGGAAGTCAAAAGTTATACACGAATTTTCAACTACATGGGGGTTGGTGCCCCTAATCCCCATTGTTCAAGGGTCAACTGTACATCTTTTTATTTCTCTCGGATATATACCAAAGATCCCAACTGGAAGTCATTTAATATTAACCTGATTTTCTTTTCTTTTTTTTTTTTTTTAAGATTTTATTTATTTGTTTGACAGAGACAGCGAGAGAGGGAACACAAGCAGGGGGAGTGGGAGAGGGAGAAGCAGGCTTCCCGCCAAGCAGGGAGCCCGATGTGGGCCTCGATCCCAGGACCCTGGGACTATGACCTGAGCCGAAGGCAGATGCTTAACGACTGAGCCACCCAGGCACTCTAACCCGATTTTCTTAGAGCCACTGTAGGACTAAGAGATGTGTAACTGTCCACATTTTGGTTCTAGTGTTAATGTTTTGTGATGTTAGATTGTATTTTATTTAAGATTTTTCTAAATAAATCACTATTTTACCTTTGGGAGTACTGAGATCAAAAATGGTTCAAATGACTAAGTCAAAGCCCATAGACTCTTGTTTGGGTACTTAATAGAATCCAAAACTCTAGGGCACCTGGGTGGCTCAGTTGGTTAAGCGACTGCCTTCGGCTCAGGTCATGATCCTGGAGTCCCGGGATTGAGTCCCGCATCGGGCTCCCTGCTCTGCGGGGAGTCTGCTTCTCCCTCCGACCCTCCCCCCTCTCATGTGCTCTCTCTCATTCTCTCTCTCTCAAATAAATAAAAAAAAAAAGAATCCAAAACTCTATACTTGTTCTGATGGAATACTTTTTTTTTTTTCATTTGGGTAAAAAAAAAAAAGAATCCAAAACTCTATACTTGTTCTGATGGAATACTTTTTTTTTTTCATTTGGGTAGTAGTATTGCAGAAGAATATTTGGAATTTTTGGGAAAAAATTTCTGGACTATTTTATATTTGTATATGTATGTACCTTGTCCAGTGGGAACATTTAAAGGAGTTTGTGGTATTTATTTTGTTCTGGATGGTCAGTTTTAAGTTTGGAAATATACTTAGATCCTCTGAGGTGATGTACATTTTAACATCACTATGTAAAGTTCTAGAGCTCTAGAGTATACTCTAAATTCTTTGGTTCAGAAGATATATTGTATCCAGTACCATCCAGTAGAACTCCCTGTGATGATGGAAATATTCTGTACCTGTGATGTCCAATATGGTAGCCACTATCCACATGTAGTTATTGAGCAGAGGTGGCTGGTGAGGCTGAGGAAGTAAACTTTTCATTTTAATTAAATTAATTAAATTTAAATAATCACATGTGACTAGAGGCTACTAATTCGGACAGTGCAGGTATAGACAGTATTTTATTAGACATTTAATGCTATCAGCAGTACATTCTGAAAATGTCCTAGTCTTTAAATCTTACTTCAGAACTCCTAAGATATTCCATTATTAATAACCTTTTGACATAAAAGAGTTGAATTATGCGGGAATCTGTATCTTCTAAATTGTGTGGATCCAGATTTATATTCTATTAGCAGTAGAGCTCTATGTAAGAAAATGTTCTGTGTTCACGTCTAGTTATCCTCCGTAGTGTAGTGGTTATCACATTCGCCTCACACAGTCTAGTTATCCTTTCCTACTTAGAGGTAGTTTGAATATAACACCTTTATTGAGGTACAATTCACATATTATATGATTCACTCATTTAAAATATATAATTCAGGGTCGCCTGGGTGGCTCAGTCGGTTGAGCATCCGACTCTTGATTTTGGCTCAAGTCATTATCTCAGGGTCGTGAGATTGAGCCCCACATCGCGCTATGCACTTGGTGGGAGGTCTTCTTGAGGTTCTCTCTTTCCCCCTCCCTCTGCCCCTCTCCCTGCTCACATGTGCACACGTGCACACACGCTTTCTCCCTTCCTCAAATAAATAAATAAATCTTCAAAAAAATAACAAAATAAAAATAATGTAATTCAGTGATTTTTAGTGTAGTCAGAGTTACACAACCATTACCATGATCAGTTTTAGAACATTTTCATCAGAAACCCCATTGGCAGTGTGACTCCTCATTTCCTCCTAAAGTTTTAGTCCTAGGTACCATCAGTCTACTTTCTGTCCTATGAATTTGCCTTTTCTGGATATTTTGTATAAATAGACTCATGCAATATGTGATGTTCTGTGACTGGTTTCTTTCACCTAGCCTAATGTTTACAGGGTTCATCCATGTGATAACATGTATTATACCTCATTTCCTTTTTAGTGCTAAATAATCTTCCATTGTGTGGATATACCACATTTTATCCATTCCTCAGTTGATGGACATTTGTATTGTTTCTCCTTTTTGATTATTAGAGTTAATGCTGCTCTGAACAATTACAAGTTTTTGTATGGGGATATCTTTTCACTTCTCTTGGGTATATACTTAAGATTGAAATTTCTGGGTCCTATGGTAACCAGTGTTTAACTTTTTGAGGAACTTCCAGACTGTTTTCCAAAGTGACTGCACCACTTTACATTCCTACCAGCAGTGAACGAGGGTTCCATTTTCTCCACATCTTTGCTAACACTCGTTATTATCTATCTTTTTGATTATTGCCATCATTTTAGATGTGAGGTAGTATCTCATTTTAGTTTTGATTTGCTTTTCCCTGATGGCTAATGCAACTTACAGGTTTTGAACCTATCATTAAGCATTTCAGTCTTCAGGGGCGCCTGGGTGGCTCAGTTGGTTAAGCATCCAGCACTTGATTTTGGCTCAGGTTATGATCTCAGACTTGTGAGATCAAGCCCTGCGTGGGGCTCTGCGTTGGGTGTGGAGCCTGCTTAAGATAATCTCTTCCTCCGCCCTCACAAAAAAACCATTTCAATCTTCAGGTATCATGACTGCCTTTTTTTTTTTTTTAAGTAGGCTCCATGCCCAGCATGGAGCCCAATGAGGGGCTTGAACTCAGGACCCTGAGATCAAGACCTGTACTCAGATCAAGGGTTGGACGCTTAACTGACCAAGCCTCCCAGGTGCTCCTCATTACTGCTTTTTAATTGATATTTGTTTAGTATGGATTTACTTTAAAGTTTCACATCGCCTCTTGGGGCACCTGGGTGGTGCAGAGTGGGTTGAGTGTCTGACTCTCGGTTTTGACTCAGGTCATGATCTCAGGGTCGTGAGATTGAGCCCCACTTCGGGCTGTGTGCTCAGTGCAGAGTCTGCTTGGGATTTTCTCTCCTTCTCCCTCTGCCCCTCTCCCCGCCCCCCCCCCCCAAGTGTGCATGCACGTGCATGCTCTCGCTCTCTCAAATAAATAAATGAATCTTTAAAGTTTCACATCTCTTAACAGGGGACCTGTTTTTAATTTGTGAAATATACATGGTATTGGGATCTTTGATTAAGAGAATACTCTCTCATGAGAAGTTACTGAAGTGTAATTCCAGTGGGCTGGCTAACATATATTGTGCTCATGGCGTTAGCGGCCTAGATATACTTTACCAATTCTGACTTGGTAGTCTCCATCGATATATATAGTAAAAGAGCATATCAGAAGTGGAAATACAAATATTTTTGAGTGTCTGTTGGTGGGCAAGAAAGGGTTGATATTTTAGAAAATACTCTGAGGGTTAAATGTTTCTTAAGGATGCTTTGAATTTCCTATACCTTGGATTCTTCTCTGGTTGAATTTTTACTTGAAAAGGGCATAGAATAAGGTGTTTCACTCTTTCTTACCTGTCATCCCTTTCCTTTGAAATCCTTTTTCCTGCTATACTTTAAGGATGTCTTTTGGGATAAGCAAGCTAAATTAATACAGGGTCATAGATTTGCTGCATTTCTGTGTAGAATGTCTGTAAAGATACCTTTGATTGCAACTGAAAGGGGTTCTCTCATTTGGAGGGAGTCCTTAAACCAACCCACTTCATGTTGGTTGCAACCCAAATCAATGTCACCAGCATTTTGAGTACTTAATGTGTGAATTTTTGTATATTTTTACATACTTAAAAATGCATATAGCTTATACAAATCTTGGGTTTTTAGACCACAAGGAACCTTTGGAGATCACCTAGTCTTAACCTGTAACTGTGTAAATGAACTGAGGTCCATAGAGGAGACATAATTTGCCTAAGAATATGGCTCATTTTACACACAAACACACCCCCACATCTTCTTTATCCATTCATCTGCCGTTGGACATTTACGCTGCTTCCATATCTTGGCTATTGTAAATAATTCTGCAGTAAACATAGGGATACATATATCTTTTTGAATTAGTGTTTTCATTTTCTTTAAAGATGGAAGTGGAATTACTGGATTGTATGGTATTTCTATTTTACTTTTTTTTAAGGAAACTTCATACTCATGCTCCAGTTTGCATTCCCATTAGCAGTGCATGAAGTTTCCTTTTGCTCTATGTCCTTGCCAATACTTGTCATTTCTTGTCTTTTTGATGAATTGGTAAAGATGTGTGGGTGTGTGTGTACATGTATATACATACCCAACAGAATGCAACTCAGCCAAAAAAATAATGAACTTTGCCATTTGTGACAACATGGATGGACCAAGAGCATATTATGCAAAGTGAAATAAATCAGAGAAAGACAAATACCAAATGATTTTACTTATATATAGAATCTGTACATTTTTTAAAAAGATTATTTGTTTATTTATTATTTGAGAGAGAGAAGCAGACTCCCTGCTGAACAGAGAGCCTGACTTGGGGCTCGATCCCAGGACCCTGAGATCATGATCTGAGCCAAAGGCAGATGCTTAACTGACTGAGCCACCCAGGCACCCCTTTACTTATATGTAGAATCTAAAAAACAAACAAAAAACAAAAGCAGATGCATAAATATAGAGAACAAACTGGTGGTTGCCAGAGGGGAGATTGGGGTGGCGTTGGCAAAATAGGTAAAGGGGATTAAGAGGTACAAACTTCCAGTTATAAAATAAATAAGTTACAGAGGTGAAAAGTACAGCATAGGGAAGACAGCCAGTAATATTGTAATAACATTGTATGACAGATGGTGTGTGGCAGATGGTGGCTATACTTATCATGGTGAGCACTGAGTATGTATAGAATTGTCAAATCACTATGTTGTACACCTGAAATTAATATAACATTGTATGTCAACTATGCTTTAAAAAAAAGAATATGGGTAATTACATAGGTAACGTACCTTGAGTACTTGGATGGTGTTGAATGAATAAATGTATACTGAATTGATGACAGAGCTGAGGCTGGACTCTGGGCCTCTTGACTCAGACTGATGTTTTTCCCTCCTATTAAGCCATGTTCCAGATAGTACAGATTTTGCTAGTTGTACTATAGAAACCCAAAAGAAAACAAATGTAAATAACCCAAGCTTCTCTTATAACATTATCTTTGAAATATTTACAGCTGAAGGCAGGTACAATCTCTACACAGCGGATGGGAAATACATCTTCAAGGAGAGAGAATCATTTGATGGGCGAAACATTTTAAAGGTCAGTACGTAGCAGGGTGAATTGGAAATCCTTTGGTATGTGTCCTAAAACGAGGAAAACAAGTCGTTCTCCTTTTAACAATAAAGTATATTTTTCTCATGCTTCTCATGAGGATCATTGATTCAGAGGCCTGGCTAAAAAAAAAAAAAAAATTATTTTTTAATGTCCTAAAGGAAGAGAAATCTTTTTGAATCTGTTGAAGCTGTGATATCTCTTAGAGTACTTGAAATTGGTGAGTTCAGAAACAAGTACCCTGACTACATGGACTCACAGGAATACGTTGATTTTAACCTGGTGAGTTTTACTCTGTATTTTACCTCTAGAGGTCTGAGTTTGCAATTTTTTTTTTAAGTGAAAAAGAATTGTTTGTTTTGTTCTAGTAGACTTTTTTCTTCACCCACAGTCCCTCTCTAAAGTTGTTTTGTAATCTGTTTTTACTCAGGAATAGCCCATGTTTTGAAAAGTAGGTGGTCTCTTTCTGACAGTTGAGGCTTTGCTTCCTGAGTGTTAAATTAATCTATGAAATTTCCATAAAAAGGCTTCTTCAGGATTGCATTTATGTTTCTCCTACAGACCACATTCTGTAATATCCATGATTTATGCCGTCTCTGTCAGGTTAGCATGTCCTTGTGCCTCTGGGCACACGGAAACAGAAGTTGATACAATGGAGGGGTTTGGATTCTTCATTTCACTTGTTCCATAATGGTTTAGGTCATACCTTTTTTTTTTTTTTTGAAGATTTTATTTATAAGACAGAGAGAGACACAGCGTAAGCAGGAACACAAGCAGGGGGAGCGGGAGAGGGAGAAGCAGGCTTCCCACGGAGCAGGGAGCCTGATGGCGGGGCTCGATCCCAGGACCCCGGGATCATGACCTGAGCCGAAGGCAGGCGTTTAACGACTGAGCCACCCAGGCGCCCCTAGGTCATACCTTTTCAAGGCCATACATTTTTTGGAGCTGGGAGGAGAGTGTATGTATATAACTTCAGAATAAGCTTTAGCTTTAGAAAGGCTTTTTCTTTTTCCTTCCCCACCCCATCCTCCATTGCCTTATCCGGTCACTTGGCATTTTTCTTGCCAAATGCCTAATGTGACCCCGTTACCTCTAATGACATCACTTCAGCAGCTGCAAACTTCTTACCGCAGAGCCCGGCCTGGCAGTGACCGGATTCCCTCTTAGGGAGGCATTCAGGCTCCTGCCCTGCAGAGCTATGTCAATTTCTTCTTTTCCTTGCTATCTTTCCTCTTTTTTCAGTGCTCCTCTTGTTGTCAAAGTAGCTATGGTAGCTTTGGTTTGAGTGGCAAGCTGCTAATGAATTCAGCTATAGTTTACTGATTTTCCCAGGCCCCTAGCTTCAGTGTGATATGAATCTTTCTCCTCCTCCATCTCATTTCCTGGGGCTTTTCCAATAATAGCATTAATCACTTTGCTTTTTTGTTGTTTTTGTTAGTTTGATTAAGAAAGAAAGTAGACCGAATGGGGAAAGAAATCTATAGGAAGGACTCAAGCCACCTTGATTCTTTTGGAATCAGAATTAAAGCTCTGAAGGTGTGCTGATGAAAGTCAAGTGTGAGGTGCCGGGCCATCTGTAAGAGGGAGGTGATGGCAGAGAGCGTGTGTGGTGGCTGCAGGAACGGTAGGGGTCTCTCGCCTGATACTTCGTTTCTCTCACTCTGGAGAGCCAGTCTTCCAATTTAAAGATGCTTTGCCTTGAAGTCTTCCTCACCACCCCAGTAATGACATGGGTGCAGCTCCCTCTAGTGTTAACAAGGGCTTGCTATGTTAGTAGTACCCTCACCGGTTCATGCCTCCTCAGAGTTTTAGAGCTGGGCTCAGCCAGGGACTTCCAGACCATTTAATCCACTTTCCCGCTTCAGTCTCTCAGGGCACAAGATCCAGTGTGGTTAAAGCGACTTGCCAAAGGTTACCGCTAGTTAGTAGCTGAGTCTGAATCAATAAAAAGATTCAAATCACAGGGTTAGCATTGTTTCTGTTGCCTCCCATAAAGATGCTTAGTGTTTAGGTAGAGATCATTAGGTATTTGAAGTTGGGCATATCTGTTTGAACTGTGATAAAGTCTGATTAGAAGTCATTTCATAAATGTTGGGGCAATGGTGTGTGCCAGTTAGTCTAAAACTGTGGCTAATTAAGAATTAGACTTGAATTGAATGCAGTACTAACACACCAACAGAAGTACTTACTGAGTGTATACCATCTGCCAGAGCATGTGTCCTGCAGATAAAACAGTCATTATGATACAGTCCCTACCTTCCAGGAGCTTCCTGTCTTTGAGGAGTACAGACGGTTAATAGGCAATTACAGTACAAAGTGATCGGGGTGAGTTATGAATATGGAGAAGTCCCTTTGAACACAGATAGAACAAAGTGTGCTTTGATACAGTGTCCAGTATTTTACTTTTTAATCATTAGCTGCAGAAAATGTAAGCTTTCACCTACATTCAGTCAAAGGAATTCACTTTTCTTTGAAAATAAAGGTAAAACATGGCCTCCAACAATTACCCATGCCCAAAGGCAGAAGAGGTAATAATTGTGTTTGTGAAGTAGCTATGGTAGCCCACCTTTTGGAATTACCATGAATGAACATGCCTTTCTCAATTAGAACATGAGAACCCATGGGCCCAGAAACCCTTGGGGAGAAAAAGATTCATAAAAACCAATGAATCATATATGTAGTATTATACCAGATAAAATTAT